>NC_133753.1:68945413-70146348 GCF_036562045.2 Rhinolophus sinicus | reverse complement strand
CCATGTTCACATTAGCTCTCCATCAGGCATACCACACTGTTGATTCAGATTGCATTTTCTGCCAATTTAAAACCCCTAAGACTTGTTCACAGGTACCATTGCTGCTGGTTCTCTTAGGTTTTTGAAACTAAGTGCAGGGCCCTACATTAATTCCTTATTAAAATTCCTCTTCTTAGATGAGGCCCATCATTCCTAACTGTCAAGATCTTTCTTTTTTTATTTTTTATTCTGACATCCAATATATCAGCTCTTCCTAAAAACTTCATGACATCTGCAAATTGAAAAACATGTCTTTTTTAACTTTTCCTAATTCATTGAAAAAATTGTTTTCGTTCCAGCAAGTAATAGATGATCAGTGTCCTTTAATTATGGGTGTTAGTTACCAAGCACAATTCTGACATCACTCAGTGCATATTTCTTAATTTGGTTCACAACAGACCTAATTAAGTGCTTTATGAACTGCAGATATATATGTAAAACACTACACCAGTCTTAACAAATTAAGGTCAACTACTCTGATATGACTTATTTTTGGTGAACTAAACTGGCTCCTACTGAGCTAAACCACTGATAGCTTTTCTGATTTTCACAAACTACCCTCTTCATAATATATATTGTACTAGAGTATTACCTGGAATTGATAGAACTCATTATCCTAGAGTCTTTACAATCCACTTCTTCCCATTTTAAATCTGAAAACTCACATCTTCTCCCGCAAGTCCTGAACACTTTATTGTTTTTTACAGTCTCTTAAAGATTCTGTCAGAAATTCAATGATCTTATTGACAGCTTCTTGGTCCCATGGGATATAATGCACCGAGGCCAGAAGACATGAGCTCTGAATTACCTGTTATTAGTTAATGTTCATTCTCCCAATCGTAAGACAAAGATAAGCACCGTGACCTCAAGATGCATCCAGCCTGTCTCTTGTTCCTCTTTCTGCACCAACCTAATTAAAAGTGGTTTTTAGTGTTGCCATTATTTTTCACCAGCATCAGCTGATCTGAACCCTCAGCCCTCCGGGAACTGCTCTCACACATTGCTGCTGCTTTGTCATACTATTTTTGGTTACATGTCTTTCTGTCCATCTTTGGTATGTGTCCTCTTTGCCTCTGAGCTGTTGAGGAAGCTCTCTGGGTATTCATAATACAACTGCAAATAATCTTAGGAATAATTAGGAATATATATACATATATATTTAATCTTCTGTTAGTCTCTGCTGAGATCATTTGCAAGTGGCTGAGCTACTTTTTGAGACCTTCCTAACATTACTGAGCCCTCTTCCCTGTTAGAATTAGATGTCATGGAATCACATCTACTGTTTTTTCTGACACTTCTGAAGCGTGCTTTGCTCAAGTCTTCTTTAAGTCTTTTCTGATGAGGTCCAAGGATAGAATCACTTTCTTCTAGGGCCCCTTTCTTCTCCAGCTCATCAATTTGGGTCTTCCTTGTTGGAAATAACTCTGTCTTGTCACTTCTTCTACACCTTAGGCGATGGATTTTACAGCAAAGCATGCTGATGCCTTGTCTGGCACTCTGTTTTTCAGCTAAATGAGTCTGCCTAAACAGGCCCAAATATTTGAAGTCTCCCACCATTATTCTAGCTTGCATGTCTCCCACTCCTGTGCCCATGTTTTTACAAGCTGCTAACAAAAATCATGATCTGGTGAAAAGAAGAATTTAGAGGAACGGTACAGATGGGGAACAGAGGGATCCTTCAAAGGGGTGTTCAGGAGGTGTGCATGGAAGCCAGCAATTTTGCTTAATCATGGTTTTAAGGTAATCCTAGAGCCGCTTTGCTCCATATGAAACAGTAACAAGAGGGGACAGATTCAGTTAACCACTTAGGGACATGGTTTAGTGCTTCACTGTCCAACAGAAACATAATGTAAATCACACATGTAATAAAAATTTTCTAGTAGCCAAGTATTTTTAAAATGTAGAAAGAGACAGGTGAAAATGATTTAATAATATTTGACCCAATATAGCCCCAATATTGTTACTTCAGCATGTAATCAATATACAAAGTTACTGATATATATATTTTTATACTAAATTTTAAAAGCCGGTATATGGTTCCCACTTACCACACATCTCAATTCAGATGCTAAATTTACATCACAAATACTTCATCTGTATTTCGATTTCATAAAACATAAAGGTGAAAAAACAGATTCTTATATCCAAGTGGCTCCAAACATACTTAAAATGTTTTCCAATAGCTGGATCCAGTATCAGTTTTCAATTTCAATGAAAACCAAATAAAATTTAAAATTCCACTCCTCAGTGACAACAGCCACGTTTCAAGTGCTCAGTAGCCACATGTAGCCACATCAGACAGCATGATCTAGATACAGCAAGTTTTCAGTATGGTGACCAAATCATTTAACACATATTTCTTAAGCTCAACACATGAGACATTTTTAAGCTCACATTCCATGATTGAGAAAATGTAAGTTGACAAAAGGAATTGCAGTGCATTTAGTAATTCCTGTAAATAATTTCATTTTACTCGTCATGGTAATACCTATACATACCTGAAAAAAAATACCAATAAAAATATGTCAAGGGACTGTATCTTTTTAGCCAGCACACACTTCTTCACTCACATGTGGATTTGAAACCCACCATAGTGACTCCTGCCATACCTCAGGAGGACTCATACCACAAGCTAGAATCCACTGTCCAAAGGATCCCCTGCTCCCCAAAACTGAGCTTTAGAAATTCGTACCGGTTAAAATATCAGAGAGCTCTTGAGCCATTATCAGTCTTTAACATACTCATGGAAATTGGTTATCAAATGTCAGCAAGCAAACAACAACACAGAACCAAGACGTTATAATTGGAATGACGGAGGGGGCATGAGAGAGAGAATTTGGAGCTGAGGCCACATAGCCTGAGTCAGCCTCTCTACAAAACAAGAAGAGAGGTGAAAAGGAAGGCAGGACCTACATAAGCTACTTGATTTCTTTTTACTGCCTAAGGCTGACTGATAACCCCTGGCACCCTTGTGATGTTCAACCCGTGTGCATAGAGATGCCACCATATGCAGGTCACTGTATTGGGGAAAGGACAGTTAGGACAGGGTGAGGATACAAAGAAGTAGATAAATCACAGTCTTGTCCGAAAGCCACTGCCCTTATTATCTAACAGGGGACAGAAGACCCAAGCTTAACTGATTCTACCACAAGGTAGAAAGTGTAGGTAGCTTGAGGGAAGTCAGATAAACTATTAGGTAACCCCCTGAGATTCTACAGGACGGAACTATTAATACTGTCCAGGAAGGAGGGGGAAACTTTGGGGGAGGGCTGACTTTAGTGTTTTGTCTTGTGCACTGAAGGATGGTCATGGTGTATGATGTTTTAGGAAAGGGCTTTGTAAGCATGAAGTCTCGTGTGAGAAGGCACATGGGAAAACATGTTAAGGAACACTGAGCAATTCAGCTCACTGAAAACACTCTGTGGGTGAAAGAGAAAGCTAAAATTGACGAGGAAGGCCAAGGCTGGCCTTCGCTGCCAGGCTGGGAGTTGGGCCCTATTAGTGTGTTTCCCCGAAAATAAGACCTCGCCGGGCAATCAGCTCTAATGCGTCTTTTGGAGCAAAAATTAATATAAGACCCAGTATTATATTATATTGTATTATATTAGACCTGGTATTATATTATATATTTATTATATTATATTATAATATAATATAAGACCTGGTCTTATACTATAGTAAAATAAGACTGGGTCTTATATTAATTTTTGCTCCAAAAGACGTACTAGAGCTGATTGTCCGGCTAGATCTTATTTTCGGTGAAACAGGCTAAGTAAAACACTGGGATCCATAAAGGCATTTGAACAGAAGGTATAAACATATGTATGTATTTATACAAAGCAAGTTTATACTCATGAAATAATGATGATAATGATGATGATGATAACTGATATTTATTAAGTAATTATGTGTGCCAGACCCTCTTCTCAGTGTTTTACACGCATTATCTCATTTAATTCTCCAACAACCCTATTATGGAGAGGAGAAGGGGAAACATTAAGCTGTTCCTTTTGGAACACAGAGAGGCAAAAGAGAACAGAAGACAAAAATACCAAACAATAAATGCAGTAACACAAGCCAACAGGGAGTTCTTATTTACAAGGGCTGCAGAGCATTTGGTACAAAAATTAAGAGGTGACACACTGCAGGAGGCAGGAGTGATGCGTTATAAGTAGCAGAAGATTAACCTGTAGGTTCCCTCCCCGTGGGATACCATCAAGATGATCGGAACAGGGTGAGGCCTGGCGATGCATGGATGGCTGGTGGCTAAGCCCAGTCCCTGCTCTGTCTCCAAGAGCAGAGCTGGTCTCCAATCAGTTACCTTCCCGGGGCTCCCACGGAACCCTGCTCACAGAGGATGATGCTGGGCTTCAATCACTCTTTCTCTAAGTATGGATGCCGGACAGCAAGCATGCAGATCATCTGAGAATTGCTAAAATGCAGATTCCTAGGCTCCATTCCAGACTGATTCACTCCAAGTTGCGAGGTTCTGGGAATCTGTGTTTTTAATACACCACCAGGTTATTCCTCACATACTAGGAACTGGGTACCACAGGCTAATCCACTGGCCAAGTCACTCCTAGTCCAGAGGGGAAAACCACAAAATAAAGGGGCTCCCCAAGGCTGGAGAGCTGTTAACTTCACAGTGAAGCAAGTCTTCTGCTGCTTATTTAGCCCATGTTTTACATTCATGATGCTGCCTGAGACCCGGGCACCTGCAAACCTGGCAGTTTACTTTTCTCTACTGTGGCTACTCATCAAAGGTATAATACAGAAACCCCTGAAATTTGTTCTTCCTCATCCTCTTCCGTGAAGTCACATCTATTGATACCACCACGTAATTCCCACACTGCTAGACGGGAGAAAGCCCCGTGTGGACAGGTAGTTTTAATCCTGTTTTTGCAAAAACCGCCCTGGTGTATATTTGCTCATCATCCTTTCAGTTTGACTGTGGATGGTCAAGGGAGTCTATCCGTTGTAATCATTCTGTGTCACATGTTGGGCAAGTCTCCCAGGGCAGGAAGACAAAGCCATCTTTACCACATAGGAAAACTCAGATCTGGTGTGTATTTCTCACCATATACATGGAAGGTGCAGTAGCAAAGCCACACCAGCCCAGCTCGGGACCTGCGTCCAGGCCCATGAGCAATGCTGGCAGGCTGCGTGCAGCTGAGACGCCTCCAGTCAGCCGGGATGATGCCACATGCTCCAGTTAGAATAGGAGTTGCTGCTGCCACTTTCCCCTGAATATCACTGCTCTGTGCTCAGAGGAGAACGCTACGGGAGAAGAGCAGGAAGGGGAGCAGAGAGAGAGAATGGAATCAAGGAGAAATGTGGGTGCCCAACCTCTGCTCAACCCCAATCTACTATTCTGTCCAAATGCAGAGAGCTGGCTGCTCTGAGACCTGGGTGAGACTCCTTAGCTGCCTTGGGCTATAGCAACCTTCAGGGAAAGATGCAAATCTCAGGCACTCTGGAGTTGAACCAGCCAGCTGCAAACCCAGCTCCCACGCTCCCTGGCTGTGTGTTCTTGGGAAGGTCACTTGTCCCCTCTAAGGCTCCAATTCCCTATTTGTAAAATTCATTCACATATATGTTAAGCCACTCCTGGGTATCTGCTAGAGAGAAATGAAAACAAATAGCCTCAAGAAGACTTGCACATAAATGTTCATAACAGCTGTATTTATCATAGGCAAAGACAATAAACCCAGATATCCATCAGCAGGTGAACTGATAAACTGTGGTGCACCATATAACGCAATACTACTCAGTACTAAAAAGGAATGAACTACTGGTACCTGTAATAACATAGGTGAATCTATGTATTTTATATATATATATATGGCTTAGAAAAGAAGCCAGACATGAAAGAGTACATACCATAGGATTCTATTTATATAAAATTCTAGAAAAGACAAACATAATCTATAATGCTATAAAGCAGATTGGCAATTGACTGGGGCAAAGGGGTGGGCAGTGGGTAGGGATTTACTACATAAGGCCAGGAAGAAACCTTTTAGGGAACTGTTCTAGCTCATGATTGTTGTAGTAGTCTCACAGGTTTATCCACTTGCCAATACTCATCAAAGTGTTCATTTAAATGGGTGCATTTGATTTTACTTAAATACCACCTCAAGGAAATGTATTTATATATAGCACTACCGTGTGCCAGGTACTATTCTAGCTGTTGGGATACAACAATGAACAAAACAAAGTTCCTGCCCTCATGAAGCTTATTTTCTAAAGAGGGAAGACAGATAATTGATGCATAAAAATAGATTCAATTTGTAGTGCTACATACCATAAATAAAATAAAGCAAGGTAATGGACAGAGGTGCAATTTGCTATAGAGGCTCAGAGAAGGTCCCTCTGAAGAAACCACATTTGAGTAGAAACTCCAATGGGGAGAGAGAGAGAGAGAGAGAGAGAGAGAGAGAGAGAGAGAGAGAGGAAGAAGAAGAAGAAAGAGGAGGAAAAGAGGAAGATGGGGGAAGAGCATCGCATCCCAAGTACTGGGGAGAGGAAGTACAAAGGCCCTGAGGCAGAGCTGTGTCTGGGATGATGACTGAGAAACCATTATGGATGAAGCCAAGTGAGTAAAGTGGAGAGTGGAGCGGTAAAGACCTGATCCTACAGGGGCTTTGAAGATTGTGTAAGGAGTTCAGAATGAAGTACATTGGAAATTAAGTGGAGGCTTTTGTTTGTTGTGCCTTTTTATAATGAGAAGAAAAACGATTTGATACCTGATTTATGTTTTAAAAGCATCCTGCTGGTTCCTATGTGTAGAAGAGATGGAAGTGAGTAAAGACGGAAGCAAGTTATGAGGTTACCATAGTCCCCAAGCAAGAGGTGATGGTGACCTGGACTAGGGTGTAACCGTGAAGATGGTAGAAGGTATTCAGAGCAAATTTGGGGAGTACAGAGTATCTACCTTCTAGGGTGGCTCTGAGGAAAAACTGAAAAGTGCTTCACATACTCTAAGCGCCGGAAATAATGCGTAGAATAGTACTTAGAGTATTTTAAAGTGTGCTTACAATATGCTATGGCCCTGAAAAATGCTTCGAATAGCACCTGGCACACATTTCAGGACTCAGCCATGTGAGCTAGGATTGTCACTCCTCTCTGGGAGAAGAACAGTCGTCATCCCTCAGGAGAAGGCAGAGCTTCACGTTTTTTGGCCAAAGGGTTATCAGCGGGCATCACCTATGCAAGTTGAATTACTGCTAAGGTGCTAGGGACTGTGAGAGAAGGAAAATTTAACAAAGTGTTAAAATTAACACAATTCCTGTTTTTCCCTACGTATATATTTAACTGTTACCCTTGTGTCTATAGTCATTACAAGGAAATTAGGTCAAAACTCTTGTGAATATTAGACTTGAGCAGGAATTGAGGGCCACAGCTCCATCTTGGTCCTGGACTGAATCATGTCAAGTCACCATGTCTCTGTAGCCCTTTTACACATTAGCACGACAAAGGCTTTTATTTGCGGAGACAGGATGAAATTTGATGCATTTCAGCCTTGTCTAAATCCCTCTCTTTATGGGTCAGCGAGAGATACTGTCAAACAAATTTCAAGCAAGCCAAATGGAGGCCAAGAGATTTTGCCAGGGGGGAAACCCTGGGCATGCTTCCCTTATTACTGCTAGAGGCTGAGACCACAGGTGGGCAGTAGTGCCCAGCACTAGGGCCACACCTGTGCCCTGTCCAGCACTTCCTGGGGGCCCTGTAGCTTGACCAACACTGATAATTCTGGACAAGTCCAAGAAGTCCCATTAGCATCCTCATTTTACCAAGGAGGAAAGCAAGGCTCAGAACAGATGAATGAGTTGGCAACGGTCACTCAGCCAGGAATTGGGACCCAGCCTGACTCCATACTTTCCATTACTCGAATCTGCCAGCACAGAAGGAAATTATCAGAGGGAGAGTCCCTCTGCAGCAGCAATGTAGTCATTTGCCCCTGGCAATTTCAAATATCACTTACTAGTTATATTGGTGTAAAGAGAGCTTGGACGTAGTTCTCCTTTGAGTGAAGTTTTCTCATCTGGCCCGATACAATTTTGGCATTCATGGGAAATACTTCTCATTTAAAAGATCCAAAACATGATCAGGTTCAAGAGTGATGACAGGAGTGGGAGGATACCCTGTACATTTGTTTTTAAATGGTAACTAAAAATTAGTGAAAAGAGAGATTATTTAATGAAGCATTCATAAATGAATTCCAAAATTTCCAGCATACTTATAAAGACTATTGCTCAGTTTAAACAGGAATTATACAATAACACAAAGGACAAAAATGTAGCAAATTGGGAAATCTGGATGGGTTAGCCTGGAGAACCAGATTCTGATTTTAAAACTTGAAGGTTTTTGAACATCAGAGAAGTTCTGAAATATAGGAGGGCCTTGGGGTCCTGACAGATTAGGGTGATATGGAGTGACTTGTGTGTCACTAAGGGATGAGAGTGATACACAGGTCATGCTCTAATTTGCATAGCCTTACCTTGTTTCCTGGTCCAATGTGTCAATTAAATTTTCTAAAACAAGCTAAGTCCCTAAAGGGGCAGTGTGTTTTTGTTGTTGTTTGTTTGTTTGTTTTTAGGAACTCTTTCTCAGATCATTCAAGAATAGAGATGAAGTTATTTTGGAGAAGTCCAGTGGAACCTAAATAATCTAGGTCTGGTAAGTGGCAGAAAAGTAGCTCTAGGTCCTTTCAAATGTTTAGACTTCTGTTTGCTGCAAACACCGCACATATCTGGCCGGTACCAGGTCACATGGTGAGAAAGCAAAGGCAGAGGCAGCAAACAGACAGGTAAAGGCACGCAGGATAGGGGAGGGAAGTATGGCACACCACACCTTCCACTTCCTAGACACTTCCAGAAGAGTCAAAGAACAAGTCACGAGCCACAAAGAATCATTCCTTTCCAAAGAAGCTCCGAGGCTAGATTATCTGATAATCAATGACTTTGCTGAACTATGGCCCCCAAAGTCCTATTTGTCCGTGCTATAAACTATTACTATCTACCACTTATTAGATGCTTACTATAAGCCAAGTTAGAGGGAAGTTAAATACTGCATTGGTCCCTGCAGAGCAAACCTCAATCTCGTCCTACTGAACAACTTCCTTAAGACTCGGAAGAAATTTTTGCTTCCCAGCTGTCAGCGCTTGAGTGAAGGCTTGTGAGTATCACTTAAGATGTATTTAATACTTCAGCGTGCAACTCCAGGGACCTCTTCCCCCATCGTTACCTATCCAGGTTTATATACCCTCTTGATCTTAGCCTGAGTCCCTGGCCTCCATCCTGTCTCTTAACCTCCTCGGAGCCTCTTCAAAAGGGCCGCCTGGCTTCTGATTTCCACCTCACTCCCAGGATCCTCCGAGGTCACCTTGACCCATGTTTGTGGTCATCCCTGCCTGACCCCTGGCTTCAGCCTAGGGCCTCAGCAGTTAAAGCTGGGCCTAGAGCCCTGATCTTGCTTGTGTAGAGGGGAGCTCTCTGCCAGTGTTGACAGATAATCACAGATATCGGCATATGGAATTACAAAGGAAGCATATGGTGCTATTATTAAATTCATTTCCAAAGTGAATCTTCCTGCAGTCAAGGCTGGGCTAGAGCTGATAATCTAATCCAAGATGACACCTCTTAAACACAGATTGGGTTTACAGAGTATTAATATTTTTATCATTTATTCCATCAATTCCGGTGGACGACTGCATAGACTTAAATTTCAGAAATCACCAAATCACCAGATTTTAACAGAAACATTTTCAGATTTGCTAATAGTAAGTCCCCAGAAAGACCCTAGTGCTTCTTATATAACAAATACAACTAAAGACTCCTTACATAAGCTTATAACAATAGCTTCTGTAAATTATTTTTGATGAACTGTGACTTATCATAACAATCCATTATTCTAATTATAGTTTTGGAGTTAACAGCTTTTGTTGTTGGACAGACTAACTGTGATGTTTACTGAAGTTAATGAATCCATAAGCCCATAAAAGTAATATTTTATTTGGTTACATTCTTTCAAGTGAGTAAAATGAGCTGATCTCTCCTTTTCCCTACGTAATTTTAGGCAATAAATTCAGCTGATTTTTGCTTCCACTTCTACTTCTCACTTTTACCTATAAATAGCTCACCTGTGGCAATTCCATGTCCACCTGTCTTTTCTAGATCCTTTGTCTCTAGCTCTGTTGAATATCAGAATGGTGAGAAACAGGCCCTAACCAGTCTCAACAACTGGTTCTCATTAATGGAAAAAACAGATGGGAAATTCCCATTTGGCCCCATCTTCCTAAATATTTAGCTTCTATGGGTTTTAAATCCACTACTAACTCATTATATAAACTTATTGCTAGTAATAAATGGTAGTATTTATTGGATGCTTATATGTGCCAGCCACTGTCCCAATAAACCATCTACATACAGATGAGGGAGCAGAAGGAAGAAAACTTGAGTAACTGGTCCCAGCAAGTGGCAGGGCTTACCCATCACAACACTAAGCTGCTTCTCAATTGTCATTGGGCCAACTTCTTGCCTGGTTATTCTGTGCCAGGGGCTATGCTAAGGAGTTTTGTACAAATTCTTTTAAAAATCTTATTTAATCCTCAAAATAAACTATGATGTTTACATAATCATTTACATTTTATTGAAGAAGAAACCAAGATTCAGCTAGATCAAGTGATTCAACATTTTCCCATCCATAATTGTAGTTATTTTGATATGTTCTGAACGATCAGTGTTTCTTCCATCTGTGTCATGGCATCTGTCCAAAGGGAAAGGTTCACAACTTCAAATTCAGACTTCTAAGCCTACCTCTAAAGTGGCAGCTAGTGACCAGGGGTCAGTTCCATGTGGGACCCAGCCCCACCTACTTTGTTTTACTCACTTGTTTATAATAATAATAATAATAACAACTAAACTTTTAATAACAAATTACAAAGCCTGTCAAAATACTTTATTGCTATCTTTATAATAGTGTTGTAAAGCAGGAATGGTAGTTATTCTGCCTTAGAGATAAAGGATTTAGGCTTAGTTGAGGCTACATAGCTTGCCAGAGGTCAAGCATCTAGAAATGAGATTATAACACGGACTTTCCCACTTCAAATTCTGGTCTCTTTCCAATAAACCATGCTGCTGTACTTAGATTGAACCTCATTATATGTATGCCTCCCAGATCTATACTGAAAGGCCTTATCTATCTCCCAAATTCAGGTGTAACTCTGCTATCTATCTGTGGGACATCTCTAGCTGACTGTCCTAGCTGAAGGTCTTATACTTTTGTTTCTCTCACAGTATCTACAACAGGATCCTGCATGAAGTGGGCACTTCATAACAATTTTTGAATAAATCAATAAAGAATTTTAAACAATAAAAGGGATAAAGTCCAAGAACTGAGCTAAGTGGTGTGGCAGGGACCTGGACAGTACAGGGGCTGGGAGGTGCCAAGCTCTCTTCCTGGGCACTCCAGGTGAGTATCACTGGCATCAGTGCCGACCAGGGGTGAGAGGCAGCCATTTCCTCTGGAGCTCGAGTGACAAAGGGCCACTACGGAGCTAGCTGCACTGGGAGCAACCTCAGCCAGGGAGACCTAAACATTCTGATGTCTTATGACTGGATTACAGGTTGGTTCTTTAAGATTCCACGAGGACATGTGGCAGAAGAGAAGTCCGAAGATAAACAATTCATGGCTTTGATTGTCTTATGGTGTCCGCGGTAGTAGCATATCCATCTCTAATGCTTACCAGCAATGTGAGTCTGCACAAATATCTAAAGTTTCCAAGCCTCTATTTCCTCATCTGTTCAATGGGGATAACAATATGCACTGCATAGGGCTGGTAGTATACTGCTAAATGAGGTATTGCATGATGCTAAATAAATATTAACCATTATTATAAGCGTGAGTCTTATTCTTCTTGCCATTAAATGGCTGCAAGTTAGAAACCTTCATAATTAAATATTGAAAACACAATCTTCCCTAATCCCATGCTTCATTTGGAAGATATAAGGATGACAAACCTGCCCAAAGCAACTAATGACATGATTGATCTTGGCTTTCAGGATACATAGTGAATGCTGCTGGAAGGAGGGTCTAACATAGACTGGCCAATGAAATGCAACTACTTTACTTGTGAATTACTAAGAAAATTGAGGGTCAGAAAAAAGGGCATGCTTCTAGACCAGGCTTGATAAACTATTCCCTGAAAGAAAGATCTACTTATTTTATGAAGAGTACATGTGACAGCTAGTGAGAAACTACTCCCTACCCTCCCTCCTATACCATAACTTCATGCCATGCTCAGAAACTGATTAAATCAATTATAGAGGTTTGCAAAGCAGATGAAAGGACTGGCATTCTTCAATAATAAGAAGTCAAGAGCTGCATTATGAAGTGATACTTGACTCTTAGCAGTTTTTCTGTTTTGTAAAGATGTTCTCATTTACAGGTTTTGAAAAGACTCTTGGTATTTTCCCGTGGGTAGGTTCCAGGCTTCAGGTGTAGCATTAGTCAAAATGATTGTATTTAATGTGTGTAGTTTGCAGAAAGAAAAGCAAATAGGAGGCAAAGCTACAACAGAAGTGGGGGAAGTGCAGACCAGATTCTACAGACAGAATTGGGGTGAATGCGAGCTAACAAATGGGCATCTTACTACATGGTTCCTTTACAAGTGGTTTCTTGGCAGGTGCTTCAAAGAGGCTGAATTTAACAGCTGCAGGATTGAATGTGTTTCTAAGGGACTCTTATCAAGGCCACCTGTATCTGAGAAAATGAAACGTTATGCATTTATTTTAGGTAATAACAATAAATACTCATTAAAATTTGCATTTGCCAACTTCTTTTGCTATAGAACTCAAACCATTTGCCAGAGTCACAAAAATGACCTCAAGAGGTCATGTCTACCTTTCCTTTGATTCTGGGCAGTCTTATGAATTGATGTCCAGTCTGCTCTTCAAATATCTTTCAAAGGGGAGGAGTCACAGGACTCCATTTCTCAGAGCTATACAGTTAGAAAATTATTTTATAGAAGCTAAATGTCCCCTACCAGTAAAGAACTCTCTTTACATAGATGTCATAAGGATGGGATGCATTATTCTTATAGAGAATGTCTTCTTCTGAAGTTTCTGCCCTGGCCCTGGCAGAAAATACATACCAAGATCGCCATTAAACCTTCCATTAATTGGAGGAAAATTGCTCTGCTGAAGTATTTCATAGAATCACAAAAACCTAGAACTTTAGAGCTAAAAAGAACCTTCCTGATTTGTGAATCTAATCCCTGATTTCAAGAGTAATCCCCCACTACTGTGACTTGTGTTAAAACTGGGACAATCTTGAGCAAACCCGCCAGTAGTTGTCTTATTCCCCAATCATGTTCAATCTATCACCAAGTCTACTTAGCTTTAACTCCCTTCGATTCTGATGCCTTCTCTCCAAATCCACTGCTGTCACCCAGTTCAAACTATTCTCTAGCTTTGCCTATCACCATCACTCCCTCAGGTGTTTCCACCTCCACTCTTGTCTGCCTAACATCTCTTCTGCATACACCATCAAGAGTAATCTCTTCAAAAACGAGATCAAATCACATCAATATCCTCCTTCAAAACTTTCCATTGCTTCCCTTGGCAAATAGAATAACTTAGAAATATCTTACTAAGGCAAAAATCGTACTCGGCTGTACATTACAATTTTCTTCATAGCCATTTTAGGTTGTTCTTATTGAAGTTCAAACTAAAAAAAAAAAAAATAGCACATTCATATACCTAAGAGGAGTGAAGGAGATGAAACAACACTGGGTTTGCTGCTCGAAACCTTTCTACTTGGTATAACAAATGTCAGAAGAAGACTTCACAGAATAGGTTTTCCATTCTATTGGAAAGCATCTCCAAAGCTTGGCATGCTTTCCAATAGCATGGCAAGCACATTGCAAAGGAGACCTAATGGTAGGCCACAGGAAGATTTCAAAGCCTAGGGTAACTATAAAGACTAACAGAAAAGCAAATGGGTCCACAAAGTCCTCATATGTTAAGTGAGGCACTTGGAATTGCTTGCACATATTTTCTAGAAATGGTCCAGTCACAGCTTAACACTGACTCTCTAAATGACCACAGTGAGTGAAAAGAGGTGGGGATGGGCTTTGGCTTGAAAACCTCATTGTAGTAGCTAATGTTGAACTTCAGTGAAAGCAATCAAATGGTTTGACACTCAAGCTTTTGTTTGTGAATGACATCTCATACATTAGCTTAAAGAGTATCAGATCCAAAGTAACTGAGGTACAGAAAAATGCCACTGTTTTTTTAAAGCCAATCTAGAGCAGAGCCAGAACTAAGCACCAAATCTCACAGGTTTCTGTGCACCTGCCTCCCCATTGTTTCAACCTAGTTAAGTGAAAATCTAGAAAAATGGTTTTCATGATAGGAAGGGGAGGAAGACAGCACTGGCTATATTGGAACAACTGATCTTGTCTACCCACAGAAGGCTAAAGCCTTAAAGCTACTGTTTGAGAGTGAAGAAAATGATAATAAAATTAACAACACATGAAAGACACTGTTAGGAGGATGAAAAGAGAAGCCATAGAATGGAAGAATATATGTGTAAAACATATCTGGTAAAGGACATGTATCCAAAGTATATATATTAAAAGAAACAAAACCTGAAAATTCAACAATAAGAAAACAAACAATCCAATTGAAAAATGGATAAATGATCTGTATAGTCACCTAAGGAAGATATACAGATGGCAAAAGGCATATGAAAAGATGCCCAACATTTGTCATTAGGGAATTGTAAATTAAAACAATAATGAGATGTCACTACACACCTATTAGAATGGCTAAATCCAGAAAACTGACATACCATTTGCTGGCAAGGATGCTCGGCGACATGAAGACTCATTCATTGCTGCTGGAAATGCAAAATGGTAAGGCCACTTTGGAAGATAGTTTGTAGTTTCTTATAAAGTAGACATTATCTTAGCATACATTTCAGCATTCACGCTCCTAGGTATGTATCCAATTGAGCTGAAACCTTACGTCTACACAAAGACCTACACATGAATATTATTTTGAGTAGCTTTCATCATAATTACTAAAATTGGAAACAACCAAGATGTCCTTCAATAGGCAAGTGGATAAACAAACTGTGATACATTCATCCAATTGAATATTATTCAGAAAAAAATGAGCTATCAAGCCAGAAAGACATGGAGGAATCTTAAGTGCCTACTGCTAAGCAAGAGAAGCCAGTGTGGAAAGGCTACACACTGTATGATTCTAACTACATGACCTTCTGGAAAAGGAAGAACTATAGAGAATGAGAGAAGATCAGTGACTGTCAGGGGCTCAGGGAAAGGAGGAGAAGGATGAAGCACAGGGAATTTTTAGGGTGATGAAACTATTTTGTGAGATACTGTAATGGTGGGTACATGGGTATCTGTCAAAACTCAGAACTTTACAGTACACCAATTTTTAAAAAATCCTTTAGGAGATCAGACAAACTCAGAAAAGAATGAAGATAATGATAAGAGAGTCTAATTGTATTATAAATATATGAAACAACTTCACTGAAGGGAGAGGGGAAGAGATGCTAACCTAAGTAACTTTGTACATGAATGAAGTCTGTAAGACTAACGACAAAATCAACTGCATGCTGTCCAGCACTCCTGTGGACTTAGCTGTTTTCCACAGGGTTATGGGTAAACAGTTCTGACACTGCTATACACGTAGGCTGGAACTGAACAATAAAGTTAATGGATTGCAGATGGTGGGAGGCAAGTTTCTCACTGTGGGAGTGGAAATTACAGATAAGCAAGGGAGAAGCCTAGAATGATCCATGTGGTAATGTATTAGATTTGGAGACATCAATAAGCACTCATGTTTAACTTAATATAGATATGGATTATTATATACAGAATATT
The DNA here is from genome assembly GCF_036562045.2 of Rhinolophus sinicus. NCBI lineage: Eukaryota > Metazoa > Chordata > Mammalia > Chiroptera > Rhinolophidae > Rhinolophus > Rhinolophus sinicus. Next base: position 70,130,399 of record NC_133753.1, on the reverse strand, counting down.
TACAGACATATGCGCATAAAAAGTTTAGTAAGCACACATATATTTCTGTCAGTTGAAAGAACCTAAAGTAAGCAAAATGCCAGTAACAGCATGTGCATCTAGCACCTGGAACTCGGTTTCTAATACCATTCTCCAATGAAAGGACAAATGGTTAACTCTAGGACTGTGGCAGGAAACACACAAGATGAACCTAGAACATGTTCAGGTGCCAGAAAGTAAGGAAGCGCTCAAAATAAAAAAGATGGATGGAGATGTATGAAAGGGATACAGGAGCCAACTGAAAAAGCTCCCAATGACCAAAGCTGGAACAATCTGAACAAACAAAATAAAGTGATATTGGATTATAACTCAAAGTGTAAAATAAATATCCATGATTTCATACTGATACAAATAAATGACCAAATAAATTAATGAAAGGGGAGAAGAGACACATCTCCTATGCAGAAGACCTCCAAATAATTTATGTGGATGCTCCACTCTCAGGGAAGTGGAGTATAACTCCCCAGTCCTTAAGTGCGGGCTACACAGAGACTTCTTTCTTCCAAAGAGGAGTGTGGGAAAGGGGTGGAAAACAACCTTACTGTGGAGAACGCTGACAAACATTACGTCAGCCAAGTGATCAAGGTCAGCACCAAGAGTCGTAAGTCATGTTGATAGTATGTGCCTTTGATATGTGACGAAAATGAAAATTTGCCTCCGTGATTTTCCTCCCCAAAGCCCAGAACTCCAGCCTCAGCATGAGACAAACATCAGACAAGTTCCAACAGAGGGACATTCTACCGTATAGCTGATGAGTATGCCTCAAAACGGTCAAGGTCATGAAAAACAAGGAAAGTCGCAGAAACTCCCAGCCTAGAGGAGCCCAGGGAGACATAACTAAATGTAATGTGGTATAATGGATGAGATCCTGGAACAGAATGAGGACGTTAGTTAAAAACAGGAAATTGGAATAAACTATGGATATGAGTTAATCATAATACGTCAACATCACTTCATTAACTGTAACAAATGGACCAGACTGATGTAAGATGCTAATCAGAGGGGAACTGAGGCAGGAAGCGGGAGGAAGTAACATGGGAACTCTGTACTATCGGCTCAGTATTTCTTATAAATCTAAAACTGTTCTGAAAAATAAATCTTATTAATAAAAGAAATCAGCATTACCAATTTGTATGCTAATGTGCTGTTTTTTAGGACCTTCACAAATAAAGCTGGCTGTCTGCTGCTCTTTCTGGAGTCTTAGCAAGAGAGGGTCACAGGAGAACCATGCCTACCAGTTTTTCTGATATCAACAGGATTTCTAATTATGACAAGATACCCTCCAAAATGGGGCATTTTGAAAAATTTTGAACTTCTAAAGCAGTTAAATACATGTCAATTCTTATTAGGTTGGTGCAAAAGTAATGGCGGTTTAAAAGATTAAATATAATTGCGAAAACCGCAATTACTTTTGCACCAACCTAATACATTTGGATATCAATATTTGAAATATGTCCCTGGATATAGCTTTTTCAATTAGCAGGTGAAGCCACATATAAACCACTGTACTGCCCTCCGAAATCGTTCTAGGGTTCCTGGTATAGCTCCATGGGTTACTGCCATACTTTGGTGAACGTTTTATTTGACGATTCAGGTACATAATTAAGGGAAGTGGGTTTCCCCCCTTCATTTCAGTAGTACTGTTTTGAAACCACTGAAGTCAGGAAAGTCAGTATGTAGGAACAATAGGATGTCATAGTGTTGTCTGTAGAGAAATTGCAATTTCCTTTTTCTCAATACGTTTTTATGACCAATTCCCCATTAGCTATGTCTCCCTCATCCCACCCCTCCACCCCACACTTGGTATTTCTCTTATATTCCAAGAATCACTTGCCACTTTTATCTTAAAAACTGAAAGGTCAGTATCCGTTAGAATTTGGTATGGTATTGTTGTTCTAGAAATAGAAAAGAAATGTAAATGATAGTTTAAAATTATAATACATCCCTTCTGTGGAATGCTACACAACCTTTTTAAAGTAAATATACTAACATGAAAAAGTATCTAAGTACAAAAAAGATGTAAACCAAGTAAACATAACTTGATTTTTATAAAAAAAATGACATGTTAATATATTCACCACACTCCAAACTGCTTTGTGGAAGGAGGGTATGATAAAGGATTTTCACTTTCATGTAATGTTCAAACTTTTATAAACAGAGTACACCCATTTCATAATTTGAAAATTTTTCAATATTAAAAAAATGTCTGTATATTTCCTTTTCAATATCCTGTGGCCCGATGCAATGAGGTGCTGGTAACTCAGGGGAGAGCTGTGCACCCTTCCCTTTGAAATCTCGCCAGGACCCAGGTTGGGCCCATGCATGGCAGAGAATGAAGTCTGAGACCTTCTTAGTCCTAAGCTACCCACACCTTCTCCTGTGCTCAGTCCATATCTAACACTATTATAAAAGCATTTATAGAAGACTTTCCAGGAACCATTAAGACTTTTGAGCTGTAAAGAACCTTAGAGGCCATCTCACTCAACTGTCCACTCACTGAAGAAATGCTGTGTTGAATCCTCACCTGGTTATCCAGAGGCTGGCTGGATACAGGGACTGTGCTATATCATGACAGACATATTATCAGGAGTTTTTCGGTATTTCAAAAAAAAATAAATTCTAAGTGCTGCTTAAAATTATAAATGTTCAATGGCATCCTAAATAGTCATTTTAATGCTGTGCCTAGCACCATGCATGGCATGGAGCAGACACTTGATCAATATTAATTGAATGTACAGAATAGGTAGGCTTACATTCAGCTCTGTAATTCTTTTTATTTATTTATTTATTTATTTTTTATTTTTTATTTTTTTAATTAAATTTATTGGGGTGGGAGGTGAGGGTAAGGGGGATCGAATATATGGTGATGGAAGGAGAACTGACTCTGGGTGGTGAACACACAATGGGATTTATAGATGATGTAATACAGAATTGTACACCTGAAATCTATGTAATTTTACTAACAGCTCTGTAATTCTTTTATCTGAGTTTGCATCATATATTTGGGCTACTATATCACTCAGTTACTTCATACTGAATTACAAAACAGCAATGGATTAGAAACCAAGAAACATGAGTTCTGTTGCTGGTTATGCTATTTATTGGCTTTGCAAATTTGGGGAAGTAATTTCACATTTTTGAACACTTCTTTCCTACCAGTAAAATGTGGGGAGGATTGGGAATGCGGATTTCAGCAATAAAATGCGGAAAATAAGGTATAGCATCAGGACTACTGCCATCCTACATGAGTATTCAGGCCTAAGCCCAGGACTTTTCAATTATGCTTATTAAATATGACCTTTATGTTTTGCTCTCTTATTTTGTATATTAAGTTACATTCCCTACTCCCACAACTTCAGCTTTCTAACGGCTGGAGGTTTGATAACCCGATTGAAAATAGAATGAACTGAACGTAGATCTTATTGCCTAAAGAAACCATCCTCAAAATGTTTATATTATTATACTCATCAAAAGACTTTAACACAGTTAGAGGTGAGTGGAAACATTTGAGAAACATTTTGAAGGTGGTGGCTTTAAGAGCCACCCAGAAAAAAACAATCTACCTGAGGGAAAAAACAACAACACATTTTTTTTTTCTGTATGAATTAGCTGATTCCAAAACTTCTTATGGGGGAAAAGAAGTATTTTGTCCACTAAGAATTAATATATAAAAACAAGCAAATGGAGAACTGAAAGCTTTATTAGGAAATACCAGAGTGGATACAGCCATAGTAGGACCTAATTTTCCTAAGTTTAGCCTTAATTTGGCAAGTGGTCAGTACTGGGAAATATTTCCTAGGAAGAAATGACTTTTCATGGCTCAACTCAATGTTACTAAAACACATTTGTTCAACCATTTGGCCGATTAGGGTACGAGGTACAAGCTGTTGAATAACATCAACAGAGGAATTTGCTTTTTCAGTGCAGGTTTACAAGGATGGGTTGAAACCTCACCTTCAAGGAAGGAAGAGAGTTTTCACTCTTTGGCTGATGTAGACAGTAGCCTCTCATTACTCTGCAGTAAAACTGCTTTGTAAAAAGGAACAACAAAAATTCCTACAAGTGAATATATGTTTTTGAATTTCAGCTTGCGACAGCATTTCAGGACTTCCTCTGGCAGAAAATTGTCTGAATCTTAAAATAAGCTTGCTAGAAGCTGCCATCTTTGGAAATCTTCTTAACCTTTCTCCATTACACTAATCACTACTCTAAAGCCAGAAGATATCAAGAATTACTACTGTATAGGACAAATGCAAATACCCAGCCAGCTTTCTGAATCACTAAGTAGTGTCTGCAACTGGGCCAGATAATCAGAAACCGAAGCGAAAGGTTGCTTCCATTCCCAGGGCGGGACAACTTCCACTTTGTTCTTAACTTACTTCATCTGAAAAAATGGAATCAAAACAATGGGGACTGAGTATAATACTAATGGCAAACTGTTTTGAAAATAACAAGCTGTGCGGACAAGAAATAACACTAAAGAAAACAAAATGTTTTTTCACTGATAACAACAATCTCTTTTCCTGATACAGTGAAAAATTAAGTAAGCATGATCACAAATTGCTCTGAAAATGGAAAAGGCTGGAAACTTCAAAAGACAGTGAAATGAGGGCATCTGGGAAGTTAAACAGGGGGTGGGGAGAAGCACAACATCGTGACAAAATAACCCAACAGGAATTCTCTTGTGAGATTTAGCAGTATGTACCACAAAGAAGAGACTACACAGAGAAACACAAAGGGAGGTGTTTGTTATACTGCAAAAGAGAAAATGGATAAAAGATAAAGGATTTTTTAAATTTAATTTTGCATTTGACACAGAAGGGCAGATTAGGGAAACGGGGAGCTTGTGGGGGAGCAAAGAGCCACCCCCATGCTTTTAAGGAACGAAGAACGTTCAGAGGACCCGTGGGAACAGATTCTCTCTACTTACACCATGACGCTCCATGCATCAGCTCATGGGCTGCTTTTTTGTTTTTGTTTTTATAGTAAGGAGGTGAGAAGGTAATAAAATCATGCTCCCTGATGCCAATTTCTCATTTCCATGATCAAAAAGAGCTTTGCTGTGGATGTTCATATTTGTCTTAATTAATTGCAGCAAGACAGAACATTAAAAACCACCAACTCTGGTTTTTGCAAAGCCTTCTACTTCGTCCCTTTAGAGTCCCATGAGATAAGGCATTGTACCTAGAGACTTTGTCACAGATCGCAATTTTTCCTCCAACATTACCTTTGAGGAGGGATCTAGGGGACAGAGTTTGAACAGAACTCTGAGTTGTGCATATGAATAAGAAATTCCCTTGGAAATGTTTGTGAGTTTAAGTCTCCGAGTATGGCTGGGAAATTTATAGTTTGATTACAATAGCAATGTAAACCAGAAATCTGAGACATAGATTCAGGTAGTGGAACAAATTTTTTTTTTAAATGAAAATCATGCAGTTTTGAAGAGAGGCATCTTGTTTCTGATTTTGAATTTGGGGCAAGGAAGAAGGATTCTGAAAGAGGACACTGACTGATACAAACTGGCTTTAAATAGAACAAACAAGATCATTAGAAATATTGTGGACATGGAACTAGAGACTGGCTTTCCTTGAAAATGATTTTTTAAACTATTGCAGATTATGGAAATTCCACCTATTATATATTTTCAGTCCTTAGTCAGTGGATATCAAGCCATCAAGCAGATATTGAAACTAAGACTGGCATCAAGGACTGAGATCTTAGTTTAAGAAATTAATACCAAATCCCAATGCAGCTGAGAAGAAGGAACATGTCTTAACTTTCAACAGGCAAAAAAAAATTTCTTTTACGAGTATAACTTTCATCATCTTGAATTTTATTCCCAATTCGTAAAATGTGAGTTTTGAGGTCACGACATAAATTGTCAGTTCTCTAAAGCCCACACTATGGAAATTTGCAGATGGCGGGGGCCAGAAGTCAGGGAGGCTCCCAGCAGGAGCACTCAGGTAACATATGCCGCCTTCCTAAATGCTGAAGTAATCCACCCACCACAGATGCGGGGCAGACCTGCTACTCAACCGGAACGCACAAATCTTGCCCACCCATCCATTCCCATGTTGATTCTCTTACTCCCCTGCTGAATCATTTCAGCTAAGTAGGTGTAGAGCACCTGGGTTGGCCAGGTGAGTCATTAGACCTAAATTCTGGTTTCGGCCCTGCCACTAATTTGCTGTGTGGCTTGGATAGGTCATCCTTGGAACCTCACTTGCCTCCTCTGGAAAAAATATAAATCTGGTCTAGAAATGACTTACAATCTCTTTGAACTCTAACATCTTTTGATTTTTTTTAATCCTTTTTGGACAGAAGGCAGTGACAGGCATCCTATGTGTCCCCCAGTCTGCGCTTCAGCCACACCCCATCACCTCCATAAGCTGAGCAGCAGCTCACCTCCCTAGTCCTGAACCCAGCACCTCCTTCACCCCTCTGGGTCTGTAGGTAGCAGTCCCAACTCCCTCTGGAAAATACTTCTGTGTGTGTGTGTTTGTGTGTGTGTGTGTGCAATGTCATATATGATATAACAACAACCCTTGTGTTCCCTCCTCCAACATAAGAATAAGAAACAATATTACCAATCTTAGGAAGCCCTCTCCTCCCACTTCCCCCCTGTCCATCTGCCAGAGATAACAGCTGCCATTAATTTGCAGGTTTTTCAGTCACTTGCTTTCCTTTGTTGTTTTACTACATGTATATATACCCATAAATAACATATTGCTTAGCTTTTCTTGTTATAAGAAAAACCAAGTGTTTATAGTTTTTGAGGACTTGCTCTTTTCACTATTATATTCCTACATTGTTGCAGGTAACTGTAGATAATTCATTAACATGTAGATAAGTATATATACTAGAACATACATGTATGGTATGAATACTTTTTCCCATTCTTTTGCTGATGGGTGTATGAGTTATTATTAAACACTAGGAACATGCTTGGACACATGTTCATGTCCATGTGCATGAGTTAAGAGACTTTATCTAAGAAAACTACCAAGCCATGGGGTTTGCGTATAACCAACTCTACCATCTTGTCAGGTAGCGCCATGTTCTTTCCCAAAGTGGCTGCACTAATTGACAGTCAAGATGTATTATCTTTATCATCTATTGATAAATTCAGTCTGATGATACTCTGTTTAGGATTTTGGATCTATGTTAAAAGTGAACTTGGTAATTTTCCTTTCTTAAATAATCATTGATACAGAAACTAATAAAAAATTGGTATAAAAAATAATAATCATTGACTGATTTGGGTTTAAAGGCTGTGCTGGCTTCATACATCAATCTGGGAGTGTTTCTTCTCTTTATATTCTTTTAAAAGGCTTTGCAAGGTATCAGGTGCTGGATCTTTTGCGGCTATTATAGAATTGCCTATTAAATTACCTAAACCCTGTGTTTTGGAAGGAAATTTTAAGAAATATGTTGATTCATTTTATTTAACAGGTTTTAGGAGCATTCCAATTTTCTGCTTCTTCTTGAATCAGTTTTGAAAATTTATGCTATTTTAGGAATTTGATCTAACACCTAAGTTTTCAACATTATTGGCATAAAGTGGTTCATAATATTCTCTCATCTTTTAAATTCCTGCTGCATCGCAGATTTAACATTATTCCTAATATTGTTTACTCATGCCTTTTCTAGTTTACATCAGTCTTTCCAGAATTTGAGAAGCATTATTAGTCTTTGTATTGCAACACAAACCTTATGTGTCACATTCTTCTTTTTCTCTCTTGCACGGAGCCCACCTATTCTGAATCACTCCTCCACTGTCAAACTTGGACGAAAAATCACACAGCAGAGTGAGTGTGCTGACAGGCAACATGCTGCTCCATTTGAGAGTTCACTATGCTTTTTGCTACTCTTCTTACCATTCTCACACCCTGGGCTTGGACCTCCCAAATAAAAGTAGCGGGTTTGTTTCAAGACCCCTAGGGGCCTGAAATGGCAGATAGTACCGAACCCTACATAGACTATTTTTTCCTATACATCCATACCTATGACAAAGTTTGATTTATAAATGAGGCACATAAGAGATTAACGGCAATATCCAACAATGAAATAGAACAATGATAACAACATACTGTAATAAAAGTTATGTTAATGTGGTTTCTCTCTGCCTCTCTCTCTCTCTTTCTCTGATAACCTATCTGATAACCGAGATGGCTCCTCAGTGACTAATGGGGAGGTAGCACATACAGCGTGGATATGCTGGACAAAATGATGATTCACATCCCAGGAGGGATGGACCAGGACAGCAAGAGATTTCATCACGTTCCTCAGAATGGCATGCAATTTAAAACTTATGAATTGTTTATTCCTGGAATTTTCCATTTAACATTTTCGGACTGTGGTTGTCCACAGGTATATGAAACTGTGAGAAGCAAAACCTTAGATAATGGTGGGGACTACTATATTAGAAACCTCAATCATTACCTAAGGTTCTGGTTTCTGGGGCACCCAGGCTAAGGCAGTCTTTTAAAATAAGCAGATTTTGGCTTTGTTTCATGGGTCTTCCTTTTTATTTATTTCTGTTCTTGTCTTTATCATTTCCTTACTCTAGGTTTATTCTATTGTTCCTTTTTTGTTTTCTTTTTGTAAGTTCTTAGGATAGGTGATTAATTCATTCATTACAGCCATTCTCTTTTTCCAATGTCAGCTTTTAAGGCAGAGGTCTGCAAACCAAGAGTGGTGGCTAAAACTGCCCCCTGTTTTTGTAAAGTTTTATTGGAACACAGCCACGTTCATTGTCATATTGTCCACTGCTGCTTTTGTACTAGAAGAGCAAAGTTGAGTAACTGAAATAGAGTTGTGACAACAGTACATAGTGATATTTACTATCTACTCTGTTACAGAAAAAGTTTGCTAACCTCTACATTTTTACAGGCTAATTTAGAAATTTTAACTTGAATATTTAACTTAAAGTCTAAAATTAATATCTTTACCTTCATATATCAATAAAAGGACCTAAGAATTCTTTATAATCAATGACTTCTTTCCTTGTTTATATGCTCTTATTGTTCGGAATTTTGAATATACATTGATTAATTTAATCCCAAAATTTATTTATTGCTACTATTTCAATATAGACTTGCTTACCATTTTTATTTGTTTACTTCTTTTATTTTGTTTTCCTTACCATTTCCTATTTCTTCTCAGACCCTCTTTCTGGAATCATTTTTATTCCTCATAAAGTACATTTGTAATGAAGTACAGTTGGTAGCAAACTTTCCTAGGTTTGTTTTATAGGTGAATGTTTTTATTTAATCTTTACTCTTAAAAGATCATTTCACTGAATGTCTTATTTTCAGCACTTAATATATAAATATATATTGTAAGTATATGCTCTTTGTCACAGTAGAATTATTTAATTATACATTTATTAGAAGAATTATATAAATATTATATTGAATATATAAATATATATTATGTGTATATTTCTTGTCGCAGCAGAATAACTAGAAGCATTGTCATCACTAAGTGAATCATGGAAACTAAAGGTCTATTTCTAAATAGTTAAACTATTAAGAGTCTGTTTTGTTTTCTAGCTAAGAGTCTATTTCTAATTTGCTACAAAAAATTACTTAATTAAACCAGACTATGCTTCAATACATCTTCCTAAAATGTGGAATTAGCTAGTGATCTACTTTATAAGAAGACCAGCAAATTAAACAGCTATAAGATAATAGGTGGAATGAGTTTAAGGGCAGGTTATTTTGCCTTCTTAACTATGTGACTGTTCCCTAAGGTGGTAGACATCAGTACCGTTTTTAAGTTATTTGACAGAGAATCAATCAATTTTTAAAAGATGATTCTTCTCAAAGGTCCAAAATACAGGTCTTGAAAAAGGTCTTGAAAAAAGTGGTTAACTCTAATGTATGAACATGTGCACAGTAAGATGGAGGCACATCATCACATGGACCAGCCTCCAATGTGGCTCACATCTTAGCGGAAGCCACCATCTCACCTGGACCACTGCAGTCACTTTCCAACAGCTCTCCCAGCTCCCATTCCTTTCCTACTACACAGAAGCCAGAGCTCTTAACCATGTCACTCCCTTGTTAAAACCTCCCAAAGGCTTCTCATCAGACCAACATCTCAACTCCCTACTTTTTAAAGACAGTTGAACACAGTGGTCAAGGGTGGAGACCCTGGAGCCAGAGCCAGACCACCTGGCTCTGTCACATACAGATCGTGTGACTTGGACAAGTTTCTTAACCTCTGAGTCTTAGTTTCCTTGTGAGTAAGATGGAAATACTAACAATGCCTACCTACATTATAAGGTTGATGTGAGGGCTCAATGAGTTAATACATAAATAATTTAGAATAGTAACCCCCACATGATATATTAAATTGCCTTAGAAGACCCTGTTAGATCTAACAGTATTTGTTAATCTTTAATACCCTAGCTCAAGTTAATTTAGAGAGACTGTTTACCTCTAACCTCATCTTCCCCTTGCTCATTCCACACCAGCCTCTCCAGCCTTAGGGCCTCTGACCTGTTCTTTCTCTCTCTTCTATGTTCTCTGACTTCCCTCTCATACCATTCGGAACTCGACTAAAACGTACCTTCTTATTATTTTGCCTTAAATAACCACCAGACCTCCATAAACTGTTACTCTCTAGTCCTTGATTATGTATTACTTTCATCATAACTGTTAGCTCTCTATGAAATTATATTTACTCATTGTTTTTGTGCTCATTGTCTCCCTAACTGCAGCATAGGCTTCATGAGGGCAGGAATTCACCATGTCATGTTTACTATCACATCCCTAGGGCCTATTGCAGGAACTCAAAAAATTCTTGTTAAATACTAGAATAAATGAAATGCTTACTAGAGCATATAGTTCTTCATAAATAAAATGTCAGTTACTACAATTGGGAGATAATATTAGACCTGGAACTGAACTTAAAAATGATCTAGCCCCGTTCATATTGGAGATGAATGAGCAATAGCCCAAGTTTGCCAAACTACTGACAGAACGAAGACTACAAATGTTAAACGGGTGGGTATTTTTTAAAGAGAAAATCCTGTGAAAACTAATAGTTCACTGGTTTTTAGTTCAAAGTTTAATTCTGTGCAACTATATCCATAAGACTGATTCCCTGGGGCTAGGTTGGTTCTGAGCAGCCATTCTTACTGCTGCTACACGCCATGCCGTCCTGCTACTAGCATGCTGAAAATTCCAGTTATTAATCCACTTACATGAGTCAAAGCATTGGAAACTGGTTTTAAAATAAAATTATCTGGGTATAGTCTTTGTTACCCTCGCTCAAGTTAATTTGTAGAAACAGTAACAAGATACCAAATAGAACTATTATGTGAAGGAAGACTGGGCAGGTAGACTCTGCAAAGAAGAGTAGGAAACGTTAGCGCACAGAAGAGCGAGACTATGAGCATCACCCACCCTGCACTTCCCATATGTGGGTAGGAAGGTACAGTCAGTCAGTGGGAGGAAAGCTGGTAGCAAAAAATGGCATTCTAGCAACTGTTCCTGTGAGACTGTTTCAGAAAGGGAGATACAAGGACAGGGAAAATGAAAACAGAGAAACTCCTCTTTTAGCTTTATTTAATGTAAATTTATTTATGGGGATAAATGGAAGGCATGAAGAAGGAGCAGAGGTAGGTTTGGTTGGTGAATGGGAGACTATAGCCCATAAAAGGGTGTACCTGAATAATTTAGGGACAAAGGAAGTGTCACCCTGAAATGAAGTCAACAAGCATCACCACCTTGAGATAAGTTATTTATGAGAGTGACTGGTCAGGATGGTGCCTCCATAGAATGTAACACAAAAACTGACCACCCTGACTGAGGCCCAGAATGCCTCACGCCTCTGTAAGAAAATTGCCCTGAATGACCCTCAGGGTCTTTATATTTAGATCGAGGATCACTTCCTTTTGTCCATTTGAACTGCCATCTTCATTTAGCAACTGTCACCTTCCTAACCCCCCCAACTTTTGGCTCTATTACTTGGATTCTGATAAATAGCTCCTTCTTGGCATTAAATAATCTCAGACTAGTATTTCTCTGTGCAATGGACTGTGGAGTCTCCTGCAGATGGGTGCCATTTTGTGGGCTGCTTATACTGGGCAGAGACCTGTCTTGTGGTCAGGCATTGAATGAAAAATAGACTACCATTTGTCAAACTGTAAGAAACAGATAATGTTGTAATGGCAAAAAGTTTTGTTCTTAAGAAAATTGAGAATTTTAAGAAGTGGAGAGTAAGCATTTACTAGTGTGGCTCCAGCTTCTAGTATGTAATATGTGCTCTAATTCTGACCAATTGCACCAAAGTACAATACCTCTCCACACACTAAAATGAGTGAGCCTGCTACAAATATATTTTCAGACACATCAGTTTCCTTCACCATCAATTCTTCATTCATCAGTTTAATGAACTTTAAAACCCTACATAGATAATAGGTTTGAGCCAAGTAATTTCTCCTGGTAAACTTGAAGCCTGACTTTCTAATTTTTATATAAATCTTTTGGAACTTTTATTAGCATCACTCATATCCTTCAGCCAGTGGCTTCCCTGAGACATAAAATTTTCAGTTTCTTAGAGGAGACAAAGTTAAATATTTGATGTTGCCCCACTCACGGAAACCCTGCTTAGAACTACATACCAGCTCCGACCTACATATAAAATAGAGAAAAAAAATTTACCAGCCCATGTGTTTGACATATTCTCTAGAAACTTTCTCTAAGTCAAGAGGGAGGATGTGGGCTTTAGCAAGAAGAGGAGGCAGGAGACAGTCCCTAAGCCTGCAGCCCAGACATGGTGGACACCACAGAAGGTTGATAAGCAGAGGAGAACTGCTGCTGCTCTGACTTTCCATCTCTTTTACTGGAGCTCAGTTGGCTTACATTAGTATTCCAGGTAGGGATACTCCTAGTCCTTGTAACTCATGTTCATTTCCAGAGAAAGACTGCAAAAAGAGAGCTAGAAATGAGTAAACAGAGAAGCAGCTGATAAAAAAGTTGGTGTGTGGGGAGGAGGCGATATAAAAAAGTGAGCAAGGGATGAAGGAAAAGAGAATACATAAGCATGAGAAGGATGAAGAGAAAGAAAGTCTTACAGGTTTAGCTGCATATAAATGAATGCTAAGTCTGGGTTTATTAAAAAGCTGCAAAAATGATTCTGGCATTTGAGGGGCAATATTAGATCCACAAACCAAAGTCCGAGATAACAATTGCACCAACTGTAACATCTGGGAAGGAAGGCTGCAGATCAATCTTCACTACAACCTGAGAAATATGTGCACTCATACGGGCATATATGTAATGTCCCTAAAACTATAATGAAGCTCTTGCTGAAAACAAAGAGAGTATTATCTGGGGCACTCATGTTAATGATCCCATGTAGATTAGTAACAGAGAAGGGTCCCATCTGAAACAGTAGCACAGGACCTTAACTGAAGAATGAGATCTGAGAAGCAATAACTGAAGATCTGATGGAAGAAAGACGCTAGGATGAACGGCCCTCTTAATTAAGCATTCTTACAAGGGAACAATGTTGAAAAGCACTCCAGGAAGATAAAGATGTTTGATCACAGCCCACACAGGGGCATCAATGACATAGGTGGACCTAGGGGTAGAATTTAGTTGGAACATGAGGTATCAGATTTGAAAGAAACTTATGCTTCCTCCTGTTTTCTCCGTTTGGTTTTATTAGCTTGTTCTATAAATGTTTATTCAGCACATGCAATTGGCGTGTGGTGCTGGCCACTGGGGAGATATCAGAAACAACAACAAAAATCTGAAGTTTCTGACTTAATTTCAGACTTGTGCATACACACACACACACACACACACACACACACACACACACACCCCTTTTAAACTATGGAAAAAGAGTCATTCCCATTAGAAGTTCCCATTGTCTAATTCAGAATGGGACCTGCAATTTCTGAAAATAGAGTCCCTTTCTATAAGTAACTAGGTAAGAACATACATTTGGGGGTTCTAAAGCAACACTTGGTGACTACCTAGTCTAAGCAAAGAGATCGTGTAGGAACATTGAATAAAAAGAATCATTCATGAAATCACTGAGCCATTGTATACGTGAATCTGAGCACTGACAAGAACTGTAAGGGATCAAACTGACTAAGCAAAGAAGACCTCGCCTCCAGGGAACGGTTCAGTCTTATGGAGAAAGGGAGAGTTGTGTACCATAAGACAGAGTTTGCACAACATGATCAAGTACCAGATTAATTAGTCCAGACAGCTATAATTAACAATTACTTTCCAGTCATATTCCTCACTAAACTTTTAGCAAAATTTTAAGCAAAGCATCCAAATGCGTTGATTTGAATTTTGATCTCCTAGTTTTCCTTACTATTAGATGTGAACAAATGGGGGGGTGGGGGTCACCAAACGGCTAGAGATATAGAGTCTGTTGGAGAACAGGTTGCATCACACGACCCCTAGTGGCTTTAGAGGGCGTGTGCCCCACGGGCTAAGGATGGCCTCTGGTAGAAGTGCAGGAGCCAAAGTGTAACAGTCTGGTGTAAGAGGGGCACTGCTGGTACTTACACTTTCAACAGCCAGAGTCCTCAATAAGGCCTTTAGCAGGGCTACAGCCCTTCGGTACTAGTCAGTTTCTATTTTCTAGATGTTCTTGAAGTTCCTACTTCGTTTTCTGTCATCTTAAACCCCTTGGCCCAAGCCAAGGTCAATCATGTTCTGAGGCTATAGAGTAGTTCTCACCCCATGAAGTAGTTTAGATGCAACATGTGACTCTTTTTTTCAATTCCATCCCAGGGGCAAGGCCAGATCCCTGTTAGCAGAGGTTCTTTCTTACTAACAGTCTCAGATATCTCAAGTCTAGTCTTTACAGATGCAGTTACTCAAGGGAGCAATATTTGTCCTTAAAAGGCCAACTAGAGTCTCAAAGCATCAGATATCCAACTATGAATTGAAGAAACCAATATAAAAACCACACTTACATAATCCATATCTATATTCCTACTTTACCAAAATCATGCAGTACTAAATTAACATAAGCATATCCTTTTGAAATCTTTAGCATTAACTGAATTTATGTTACCTAGTTCTTCATTACCTAAAGAATGGAGGCCAGATCATCCTGATTTGCTTCCAACATAGCTTTCCAGTCCCATCTCCCAACAGTTTTCCATGTATCCCTTATGCTCTAGTCTTTACAGGTCCCTGAACACGTCATATACTTTCACAACGTTGGGATTTACTTTTTGATGATCCTTCTGCCCAAAATATAACTTTTAAGCCCATTTTTCATTAATCAACAGCTTATAGAACTCACCCAGTTCTAATATTCCTCTTTAAATTTTCCCTGACTCCCTAATCAAAATTAACTATTCCTTCTAGAATGCATAACTTTTGCCTTTATTTGTCCTACTTTATTCTTCATCCTACTTTATTCTTAGTTCTTTAGATGTCTAACTCTCCTACTATAAGATCTTTGAGAACAGGATTATATATTTTACTCAACTTTAAATCTCCTAGCACATGCCTTTCACATAGTAAGTGCTCAACAAATACTGGCTGGTTGGCTGACTCAATAACACATAGCATCCCAGCTTCCCTACACAAAAATTAACAGAAGATTGCCAAGGGTTTTTACCTAGATCCATACTGTAATACTAAAGCATGAAAGTAATAATAATAATAAATATCTTATAAACCTTTTATAAAGGTATTAGTTCTTATCTAGGTTAGTAGACATGGAAAACAGCACCTCAACAGACTCTTATGAGAGACAAAGAGGAAACTCGTCACAGTCCTACTCAGAATCCTGCAGGAGAAAATCTCAGAAGAAGGTTTGAAGAACCTTTAGGTCCTAAAGGAGGAATGGAACTAGGGAGAAAGAGGGATAATATAAAAGTAAAAGACAAGCTAAGCAACATGAAAGTAGTAAAGTACAATTCAAAGCCAAACGAAAATCAACCTGAATTATTGAATAATTTGAACTGTTAATAAAATGGCTTCCCTTCATGTCTGAATGATGGCTAAGTTCTGCTCCAAAACTGCATCTTCACCTACCGGTGGTGGAGGCCGGCATCTGCTGTCTATAGCACTCAAGAATCTCACGGAAAGAAAGACGCCATCTAGAATGGTTTCTGTTTTATGTATGGTACAGACTAGAGATTTTGAAAACACACAGAAATCTTTTCCAAGGTAAACTGACATCAAAACAACTGAGTTTCTCAAATACAGATCAGTTTGCAAACACCTAAAACACAAAAACTACAAAAATATCAATAGTCATCAAACTGATAGCAATGATATATAGAGCAAATGCTTTATATGGAATTGCCCCCAACCCATTTTCTATTTCCATAAGGACCTAGAACTGTCCCATCAGTGTGTTTAGTGCTGAGAGTTGGGCACACAAATATGTGACACCAGAGCCATCCTCATTTCTCAGTTTTCATAAGCTGACGTCATATAATCCCTGAGGTCAGAAACTGAGACATTAGTCCCCGTATCCCCAAGCTTGGATGATTCTGTGGTTGGGGTTTTATCTTCATGGAAACAAACATTTCACTTACATCAGTCTCCTCAACCATAAGGGCACAGAAAGGGGAACTTAGGTAGAGAGAACTCAGTGAGGTAGGGATGTGGGCTGGAAGGCCAGCATGTGAGGATTTATTCATTCAGTCAACGATTTACAGACACCTACTGTGTGCCAAGCACTATCCTTAGTACTGAGAATACAGCAAAGAAAAAAAAGACAATTCTGGCCGTTGGGTGGTAGGAGACACAAACAGGACAATAAAATATAGAGTGTTAGATGATGGGTAAGTGCCAAAGATGAAGAAACGCATGCAGTGCAGAAAGAGAAATTTCACATTAGAATCACTCCTCTATTAATGGAAAATATTGAGTCCCATCTCACATACTGGCATCTACAAAATAAGATTGGGGTGAAAATGACAGTAGTGATGCTCGGCCTCTTTGTTCCTTGTCCTTATCCTTTAGGTGCCATCTTTATTTTTTTAAATGTACCCTCTCTTCTTTCTATTTGTCTAGGAGATTCAGGGTTCTATACTATAGCATTGAACCAGCCTGTGCCCTAGTGACCATTCCTCATCTTTCAGCCCAAATGCCACATTACCAGATCAAGAATTTATTCCTAGATAATCTGACAGCCCAAAATGGGGTATAGCAATACCTAAGTTCACTCTCTCACTCCAGACAAATACGTTTGCCTTGGAGATAATGCCTTAACCCAAAGGAGTATACTGAATGTCAGGAATTCCATGCACCTTGTCACATGATGACAGAGAGTCTGGGACAGAGGGGTGACATCCTCCCCAAGGATATATTACACCTAATGTGGGCTAGAGAGAGGTTAACTCTCAATCTCTCACTCTGAAACCCCAATAAATCTACTTTTTAATGTTCATTTGATTTGGGGAGTTTAGACTAGTTCTGGGAGCCTAGCTTAATGAGCTATTTGCCTTCTTATGTGTATTCTGGAAGCCTCAGTGAGACATGAACATGAGTGACATGCACTTAGCACAGCTAGAGACCAGAGCAAAGCCCCAGGATCAGTCAGCGTACTTGTCATCACCGACAAACAGCTGGGAGTCACGCATAGGTCCCTGTTGTTCGTTAAAAGCATGATTTGGGACTGCAACCTTCATGCATTCAGAAAATCAAGCATGAACTCATGTACACCCACAAGTTTTCACTTGGCTAAGGCTTCTAGGGAGCAGGTGGAAGAGATATGTAAGTTTTCTGCCAATTAATTGAGTTTGAAATTATAGTAAATAAACATTTTCAGTGCATCTTCTACCTCCCAACCCCCACCTCCCAAACACCCCCATATCACTGAAAAGCAGCTGCTTCAGGGTCCCAGGTATCTTGCAGAAGCTCAGGCTGAGCATGGGCATTGCAAAGGGAATCCCCAGCCACTGGGGAGTAGATTCTACCATTAAAATATGATATTATATCACATCATATATTGTAGCACAGAAGAGAAAATATGCATAGTATGAGCTAGATACTGTGCTCATTACAGCTCTACAAACATTACCACATTTAATTATGTCGACAGTAACAGGAAAAGTTATTAATGTCCCCATTTTAGAGATGAAGGAACTGTCAGTTTCTCGCAGATTGCAAATGACAAATCCCAAATTCACACCCAAGTCTGTTTTACCTTTAGCTCTTAACTACTCTCTTATTAGAGACTACATGTGATAATGGTATTGACACTGATGGCCATGAAAATGGGGATCTGAAAATAGGATGTAGCATCAGAGAAACCATCGACTTTCAATGGAAGGAAAAAAAAGATTAGTCTGGGTAGGAAAAATTTATACTAATTATAGTCATTTATATGCATTGTATACAATTATGCCTAATTATGAGCCAATAAAATAACATTTATGTACCAAAATAAATATGTCAAAATAACTTTGATCTAAAATTGATTTGACTAGAATAGTGAGTTCTATACATATGTAATCAGACTTCACTGTTGCCCAGATTCTTATATGCATGTGTGACATTTTCACAGCATTTCGTACGTTATAAAGTGTGCTTTCTGGGGACACCCTTAGTACCAGATATTATCAGCTGTTGGGGGGAAAGAGGCAGCTAATAGTAATAAAATAGGGACTTGCTCTGGAGAATCTTGGGGTACGATTGTTTCATCCTGACCCCTCCTGGTGAATTAGTTATGGTTTGCACCATTCTATAAATTAGGAAACTGAGGCTAAAATAGATGAAATAACTCAACCATATAGTTTAGTTTTCTATGCACAACTAAAACAGTGAAACTTCTTGCTAACTAGTGAAACACCAAAATTTAGCACCAAAGAAATCTCCTTTTTTCTTTAATGAAATCAAAAGCCCACCTATTCTCTATCATTTGGAGGAAATCTCACATTAATTTTTCAAACACAATTTTCCATCTACTTAGCCCAATTAAGCTTTCAGTTTTGGGGACCAGCTTTATGAGTGAATATGAAAAGCCAATTAAAGTGATACAACCGAATCAAAACCAAGGCACCATTAGCCAGCCGATATGCCTAGACTTAACTATTCACTTGTCACTCCTCAAGGAGCAGAGTATGCTAACTATGTAAACATCTATGCTCAACCAAGGAAGGGACAATTGTTAGCAGGGATCAAAAAGCCAACATTATCCAGCTTAATTCCATGGAAAGCAGAGAGGAAAAAAAGATGAGAATACTGTTCGATAGAGAGGAGGGGGTAAGAATCAGAGGCTTGGACCCTCAGAGGAGAGGGCATTAAAGTATGCACCAAGGATCATACTTTAGATTCATGCTTCATATCTGCAGACATGAGATCTGAAAGGTGCATAGCCAGACTTGTACAGTGGGATGACCTTGTGTTGCTGAAAATACAGCAAATTCCCAGTAAGAGAAATTTCCATATTTAAAACAGAGGTTAAAATAAAAAAATAAAAAAAGACAAACAGACAATGGGTGACTCGTGTTTACGATTGTCCAAATCATGTTGCCCATCCATCAGGGTGGGTAATCAAAAATTGCCAGAGGAAAAGTTAATTGGCACCAAGAGGCTTTGCAAAGTGGACCCTCTGAGAACTAACCTATCAATCTGTGCTCTTGAGGCCAGGTACATTCTAGACTCATTTCCACTCACAAAGCCTGGTCACATTATAGTTAAGCAGAACGTTGGGAACCAGGAACACAGAATAATCACAGGGTATTGTCCCTTTGTACTTGTCATCTATAAAATGAATGTGCAATGACATTTGGAGTAGCTAGTGTGACTAATGTCAATGTTTACACTGTTTGTTGAGAGAATATTAATAGCTAATACATATTTATTGGGGACTTACTCTATGTTGGGCTCTCTTCTGAGCACCTTACTTGGATGAACTCATTTAATCCTCACAGCAACCCTTTGAGACAAGCACTGCTCTCATTTAACACATGAGAAAACAAGCAGAGAAGTTAAAAAATTTCCCCAAGTTCACATATTTTAAAAAGACAATTTTTGTACCATAGAAATATGAAAAAGTTAAATTAAATGTTATAAATTCATCTGAAGTGACTGATGTCCTTGCTACCTCAAAACAAGACGAGGCTCCCTCTTGACCCTCAGCCAGTGGAGTAATCGAACGCTAAGATGTCATTTTCATCCGTGTGACACTCCCGGTAACTTGTTCAGGACCAGGCACAGAGAAGTTGGTCAATACATGAATATGCGGCTTACTTTAAATGTCATGATATCTATATCCATACGACAATTTTAAAGGCTGTATAAAAGACAGCACAATTTGAATTCATTTTGACGATCAAGTCTATCATTTATTAAGCCTATTAATCTGTCTGCCTGCCAATCTCTTTTATACACTGTGATAAATGATACATTGTCTTTTATGTTGACATTTTCATCCAAGGACCTTGATGTGTATTGTAAGCCTGATCCTACTCAGAAAAATATTCATGCATTCTAGGGAGCGCATTCACTCAAACAATCTGAGGCTTCATCCAAGCCTGCAAACTGGCAGGCAGCTCAGAATCCTGCTGCAGATGTGTTTTGCTTGGCTGGCAGTGTTTAAGACTCTTTTTTTTTTTTTTTAATGTGTAGATCAGGTCTGCCTCTCTTTGCGTACACACACACACACACACACACACACACACAGCCCAATTCACACATTTCGTTACCTGCCTGGCTCCAAAAGTGTTTAAGTTTGTGAGCTCTCTCTGATCTATAGGTACCTAGGGATTTGGAATCGACTGACTTGAACACCCCCGGGCCCCTGGAGTTTATAATATATGGCTCATGCTATTAGGTTGATAGGAACCTTTTCAGGCAATCGGGCAACTCAACAACTTTTATACCAAGCTACTCCCTCCATATATACACGTCTAGTTCTCCTGGAAGAGACCTCAGTGTCCCTTTACTCCTATTTTCGAGCCATCTCTGAGATGTAATCATCATGACCATGTCTTTCTAAATGGATGAACTAAAACCCAGAGAAGGGATGACAGTCTTACAGGAATCTGGCAATGAAAATGCCACCAAATAGAGCAATTACTTTAGCTCTGAGTTTACCCACTTGACTGGTATGTTCTCTGGTGTGTTTTTCATTGTAAAATGCTGCTTGCAAAGAAATAAGATTTGTTCAAGACACCACAATGACATAGTCTTGGACTCCTTGTTTTTAGCCTGGACAGAGGAGAGGGTGGCTTGGAGGTGAACCACTGCTGAAGTTAAGCATTACAGCGATGTGTCCTAATGACAGACATGAAGGGGTCGCACCCTCTTCCACCTGCCCTATTTCCACTTGACCTCTTGGACTCAGCTTTAAGTTGAATGCGGAGTTGTGGTCAACTGGATCTCTCTTACTGCCCTAGTATTATTTAGTCTGGCTCTGCTCCACGGTTTAGAGTGCAGCCGTTGCAATCAATACTTCTTACACTGTGGACATTTATGCGCCATTGATGGAGAATTTTCCATTTCTTCCTGTAGTCCCACTGACTTAGCTCTCTCTCCTCAGGCCCATTAGAGAACTCAACTGTGAAATTATCAGAGAGCAAGTGTCAGGCCCTGTCACTGGTGTGTTGAGAAGCCTGTACCTTCCAGTGAGAGCCTTTCCTATTTGCTGTGTTGGGAGATATACAAATCTCCTTGGCATTCTCTCTCTCTCTCTCTCTCTCTCTCTCTCTCTCTTTCTGTGGGAACTGTTCTAAGCTGGTTTCAGGAACTCTGGAGCATTTGCTTAGGATAATGATGCCTAACGCAATAAAAAATATAACTGATAGTGGAGTTTTCTATTTCAGGAAGGCGGCACCTTAGTTGTCACTTTGACATAGAGTCACCTCACATCTTATAAAAATCTGAGACTTTCTTTTTTCTAATTGTTGTCTCTGATTCTGAATTATCTAAAATAAAGTATTCATGAGCACCAGTCCTGGCTGCAAATAGTGCTCTTCTTGGTGCCGCGATGAGGTTGGCCACTTTCTCCTACGTAGCTCAAAGATTCTTCTCCTCTGATCAAAGGTCACAAGTAGAGAAAAATGGAGTCTGTCTGGCACCACCCCCAGAACACAGACTTCTCTGCCCCGTTGCTTCTTCTGCCTGCTCAGGGTTCTCTAAGAACCAGTGCAGAGCTCACTTAGGTTTGTCCTCTCAGGAGTGCTCCCAAGTGCTGTTATCTGTCACCAATTCAATTTCTATTCCCTCAGGAACTGGTTCAGCTCAGCTGTTAATGATGCTAATCATTAATGGTACCCACTGAGATAACAATTTTGCATTTCAGTATTTTGGTAGAAGGAATTTCTGGAATCAGTGCCTTATCCCAAAGGAAGACCAAGGAGAAAGGTAGCTTCTGTACATGGGTCACACTGACATCAATACCATCCCAGATTTTTATTCTTACACTTTCCTTAAAGCTATGCTGCCTTGCTCATCTACTGATTGGTTCCCGTAGCATAACATGACATATACACTGAACTCAGTAGAGAAACTGATGATGTCCTGTAAGACTTTGATGTCCACAGGACATCAAGATCCTGCACAGACAACAGAAGCTCTGTCTCCAGAGCTCTCTCCTGCCTTCTTGGCACTCATAAAGTAAGCAGCAACAAGCAGCTGTCACTCCAGAAGGATGGCTTATGTTGAATGAAATTTCTGAATCTCTTTGTAATTTGATTTTAGTATATAATGTTTGCTCACCTTCTTTTTGGGCACGAGTCCAATAAAAATAAGACCTCCTCAAGTAGACAAGACCGAAAACCGATGAGAAATTCACTGTCTAAGGAGGTGGAAGGTGAAAGAAAAAGAAAACAACAACAACAACAACAACACAGGAAAATCGGGTCTGGTACCTCACTGTCCCCTACCTGTAAGGCTGTGCCCCACCTAAAGGACAATAACCCAACATCTTCCTGTGGAGTCAGCAATGTGCTGAGCTAGAGAAGGGAGGGCGTGCATGTGAGGAGAGGAGGCACAGATCTTTTATTTTTGAATACTGCATCATCAGTCTAGGAGCTGATCTGAACTTTGTATTCTAACAATCAGGAATCAGAAATGACACAAGGAGGGGAAAAAATAATCTTGGCACCTTACGAGGCCCAGCCCTGTAGCAGGATTAGCGCTAAGGTGCCAGAACTTTTTCTTCCCTCTCTCTGAATTTAAGAGGTGCTATGATGGCAAAACTCACTGAAGCAAAAGAAACTGCAGTGGCTGGAAATGTCTTTGTCCCTAAAATACCCCATGGACTTCCAAATGAGAAGATGGCAGAGAGGACACACACCAGCCTGAAGCCCTGAAGACTGGACTTGGCTCCTTGGGGAGAAGTCGTATCTTGCAGCCTCAGCATTGGCTGGGCTCCCACCACCAAAGCATCTGCTTCATCGAAGTGCAGCCAACAGGAACTTTTCAAAGGCCATGATTCCCCAAACAGACGTAACTGAAGCAGCAAAATCCCTGGGAGGAAAAGCAGGGTTGGTTTACAGGAGAGCTGGCCCCAATGCTTTGACGGAAAGGAAGAATGGGCTCATAAAAGAAATGGGAGGGAGGCAATGGGAGGGATAGCTTTGAAAGAAAGAGACACAGGATTCAATAAGAAAAGGTGGTCCTATGGGAAATAATAGCTTCAGTAATTTTCTGAGAAGACAAAAAATAACTCTGAATGTTTTATTTCATGGCTGAAATACTGTGGGCCTACCTGGCTTTTTGAGGGTTATGGCACCAACTGACCTGCCTTCTCAATCAAGTCTGTTAGTAATGTTTGAGAAAAGCTGGTAGTTGCTTTAGTCAAGTAATTTCCCAGATAGATACACTGGGGTTGGACTGACATTGGAAATGGTCTAACAATTCTGGGATGAGGGCGAGGACCTGTAGCAGAGAACATATGAGAGAAACGGACAATGTGATGCTTTTTCAACAACAAGATTCAGTCACAAACAGAGTTGATTTCCCAGTGCAGGAGAAACAGGATAATACCCTATGAAGCACACCCACTTCTCTCATTCGGGGTGTTGTTAGAATTACTGTTGCTTCTAACTGCACTTCTGTGAAGCTGTTAAAGCAGGTGCTATCTCATACAGTGGGGGAAATAAAACCTCCATTTTCTTAAGTGACTCATTCAAGGTCATGGTGAACTAGGGCTAGAAATAAGAATCCCTGCTTCGAAGTTCAATTTTTTTAATCACATCATTCCACTCCTACTGGATGAATCTTGTATTATGGGTACCTTAAAGACAGAGCTGATTTAAAAGGATTTATATGGATGTGGCATTATGGGAAACGAACTAAAAAGTACTGGCTTCTGAAGACGTGGGACCTCCTTGGCCTATACAAGAGATTGGTACAAATCACTCAGGAGGATTCCAAGTTAATCAGAAATGATGGAACTGGTAGCTTCTAAACTAAAAACTCTGTAAGTAGTAAGGTAAAGGACAAGCCAAGTTGTGAAATAAAATGTCCTTCCCAGAAACAAGTGAAAACAAATGATCACAAAACAGGCAAAAGAGGCAAATAAACAGACATAATTTAAATACAAGTCCTTCAAATATAATCATCAGAGTATTTGGCTCTCCAGATAAATTCCTCTCACCCTTTCTTCTTTAACATTTTGTATCCTCAGATCAACCCTAAGAAACCTGAAAAATATTTTTTCTCTCTAAATCAATATTGAAAATGGAAGAAAGAATTGTTAAAAAACGTATTTCCCTGAAATGTCCTCGTCCTGCTAACAATCATATTAGCACACTGTATTTCCCCTAAAATAAAACCTAGCTGGACAATCAGCTAAAATGCACCTTTTGGAGCAAAAATTAATATAAGACCCGGTATTATATTATACCCAATCTTATAGTAAAATAAGACTGGGTCTTATATTAATTTTTGCTCCAAAAGACACATTAGAGCTGATTGTCTGGCTAGGTCTTATTTTCGGGGAAACACGGTAAGAAAAAAGATGCACAGATATCAGACACACCTCTTGAACTACAGACCTGTTCTTAGTCTCATTGCTCTTACACTGGGCTACAACACATTCCTAATCTTTCCAAGTTCACAGTCACCATCATCACCTCCTTCCCCTGGAACTCAGCAGCTTCAAATCCCTCAGGACCTCCCTGGTCAGGGTCAGTCAGTGCCTCCGAGGCATGAGCCACAACCCCTGACCCCTCCACAGGGCTGAGGTGGCCTTTCTGACACAAGTTAATTTCTTTGTGAGAAGGATCTAGCTTGCTTTTCACATCCACCCAGGGCCTCTCCCTGGAAAGAAGGGGATATTGGGTGCCCAGCCAGAGTGTGGAAATAGTCTTGAGTTTTGTCATTTTAACCATTAAACCTAATTCAGTAGGACAGTCCAGTCCAGCTCTCCAACAACATACACCTGGGCCTATGGGGTCTGCAGTCTAGCATTCCCTCCATTATTACTCACTGTCACCCTGAGCCACTGTGCCTGAAGGAAGAAGTCACTCATGCCCACCTCCTCCCCCTCCCTCCTTGAGGAAAAGCTACCAAAAGCACGACACTGGCATCACGCAGCTGTTATGCAAGTAGACTGCGGATGGAAGACACAAACCTATAAACCACCAAGTGAAAGTTCACTGTCATCCCAACCTGGGACAAGGTGCTCTGGAAGGACATGAACTCACATTAGGGCCACAGCTCAAATCAGGGGTTTGTCCTAGTCACCCTGTGGGGAGGAACCCAAAACAATGGGGGTGGTCGTGACTCTGAGCCCAAGTGCCTTCTCTTGGGCCTTGAGAGCTGCGAATTTAGTATGAAGGAGGACAACTTTCTATAAGGAGGGCTACATTAGGCATCTGTGACCAGTCTTTAATTGCAATTAATAGAAACGAATGTCTATGTCACTTTGAGTTCTGTTTCAATTAACTTTGTGATGGAAAGGGGTTTGGCAAGGAGAAGGCTGTGAGATTTTGAAAACAATAAGCTGAGGCTTGGAGGTTTTTCTTTCTTTTTTAATGGATACTATCGTCTAAGGGGAAAAGTTGGGGGGGAGAAAACATCTTCTGCCTGGCACTTTCAAAGCATGATGCAGTGCCAGCTGCTCCACCAACTGTCTGGAGATAAGGTAATTGTCAACTCTTCTCACCATAACTTCTTGCTTTCAAATCAGCAGCTAGCGGGTTTATCTGCTTCTGGAGCAGCTTCAAAGCCACGTCAGTGACACTGGCTACGTCAGCACGAGCAATCAGAAGGGAGGCTGATGTCACTGCCAGCAGCAGTGGGAGGGAACATTTTAGCCTTAAAGAAAATTCTTAGGTCTGTCTGACTGACTCTCTCTCACTGACTTCCATGACCGCCAGTGATTTCAGAAAGCCAGAAGAGGACATGTTTTCCACAGCCGTTTTAAGGTTTGCGGTACAGGAACATTTAGTTAACATGAGATACTTCCACCTCCAAACCCCTTGTGTAGAGCCTGCCCCCTACCTAGAAAAGGGAGGGTCCCAAATGTATCAGAGGATGCCACCCAGGAGAACACCACCACCTCGCAACTGTCTAGAGCCCCATTACACACACCTATAGTCATTACTGTGGTAATTCTGGCCCATTTCATGGCATCAAGAGTTCCAGCGGCTTTTATTTTTGTCAGTATCATAATACACAGGACACCGTAACCACCAACCCGATGAGGAGCCTCGACACAATGCTAGTCTGTGGTCTATTTTTTTAAAAGTGCATTCCAAAGCCTCTGCTCTCTGGAGTGGCAATCCTCTAAAGTTCATGGTTGCAAAGATAGGATTCTATTTCATCATCAAATATCAACCACCTTCTGGTCCAGAACAAGGTTAAGGGGAGGAGGCATCACATGATGAACGTGGTCAAAATGCTTTAAAAGATACTGTTTGGGGAAAGAAAGAAACCCTAAAGTAAAGGTAGGTGAGGAAGTTCAAACTGAAATAACTTCTCAAACCCGGGCATATGCAAAGGTGAGAACATTTCTCTGCTAGGACAGCCCCATGATTCCGGACTGCCATAAAAGCAGCAAGATAAGGTCAAAATTTTGTGCCGATCAAAACTTATGGTGATTAAGTTCGAAGAAATAATTTTGTTCTATTCATGGATATTGAGGGAGAGTGTCAGAGTTCAGAAAGCAGCAGTTGTCATTTCAGGGTGTTCTTAAGACGATGTCCTCTGGAGCAATGCTCAGTGCCAGTTTCTGGTGGTAATTTAAAATTATGTGATGACAATTCTCAGTGACTTGTGGGACAAGCATGGCCAAGTCACTTGATTTCCTGTTTCATCACCTATTCCTCAGTTTCATCACCTATTTTTCTGCCAATAATCCCATTTCTCCCCAATAAATCAAAGATGAAAAAGTTAAGCTGCTTTACAGTGTGACAGAGGACCACACTTAAAAAATACTTCAGGTGATTACTAGAAGGAAAAGAATCAATAATGTCACATTTGGAGTCACTCGCCCCATGATTACTTTCAGGTCTCCCTCAAAGCCATAACTGATATGCACTACCTCTGCAACAGGAGTTACTAACATTGGTCCTTGAACCCCTCAGGGGGCCATGGATGGGCTTTCATATCTGGGGCAGGATGCCCACGAAACAGAAAACTTAAGAACCACTTCTCTACAATGAGCCTTAGTGATGGGTATACCAAGAAATAGTTATACTGCCTGGTAGAGAATGTAAGTCAGGGAAGGTGGCAACAGAAGCAAAGCGACACTCATAGGATAGGGGGATCTCAAGAAAACCACCATGTTGACTTGACCATCTGGGTCATATATTCAACACTGACCCTATCGGTCGGAGGGAATTTCTTCAATCAACAATGCCTGGAAGATCATTAACAATAAGCAGAAGAAAGGATTGATTGAGGAGGGCACAAAGCAAGGAGTACCTGAGCTGCCACCCATCCAATACACCTGTTGGAAAGACAGCCTAGGAATTCCTCAGGGCTTTGTGGGAACAGGCTTCTTGACAAGAAAAGGGCTCTGAACAGTGGCAATTGTGTGGCTGTTTTGTGTGCACTGTGAGAGAGGAGGATGGGGTCTGGATATGCAGATCAGATGGCTAGTTCAGTATCAGAAGGGTGGTGGGTCCTACCATATCTCCCAAATGAGAAGGAAGTCCAGCGATGACAGTGGAACCATGTTTGGAAGAGAAAGGGAATGAAGTAAGGAAGCACTTCAAGAAGGAGAAGGAATGGTCTGAAAAAAGATGGACAAGAGCTAAATTGTGATCTTCAGAGACTAGGTCAGAGGGGACACAAATAGAAGAAGAGTGGGAGAGGAAGAATTTCATTCTAATTCCTGTGAGCTAAAAGGTGCATATAAAAGGATCTACCACTTGTAGAGCAAATTACAGTTTACAAAACATTATGACATTCACTATCTCATTTAATCCTTATCACGCTTGTGTTTCTCCATTTTACACAAGAGAAAATTGAGGCTAGGAAGGGCAGAATATGCAATTTTCTCAAGGTCACCTGGCTGAAACCAGAGCTGGGATGCACCCCAATGCCTCCCACCCATCCTGGTTGTCGTCCACCTTGAAGGGCTTTTCATTAACTCCTAAAGGACAAGGTTGATGTGGCTACAACAGACTTCCTCCTCCCCGTGCCACTTCCCCTAAAATCTGGGGCAGAGCAGCGCCCTCCGGTGCCAGGGAGGGGACCTGAGTGACGCGGAGCCACAAACTGGGGTTTCCCTGACCTGCGGGGCTTGAAGGAGCCGGCAGCAGAAACCACTGCTCTTAAACGGGGGCAGCCAAGCAACGCTCCAGCAGCAGTTGCCGCCTTGGGGCTTAACGTCCGAGGGGCAACGCTGGGTGAATTCCGAGCGATCCCAGGACTGGGATGGAGCGCCTGCGCCCGCTTCTAGCGCTGGGCTCACCACGCTCACCCCTGCCCCGCTGGTTCCTTCTGGCTGTTCCCCAGTGCACCCGGGCGCCTCTGAGGCAGTTAGCTGGGGTGGAGTGTTGGGGGTGACAAAGCGGCCGACTCTGGGTTCAGATCTTCCACTTCTTATCCTACGGGTCAGGGCAACCACGAGCCAGCCTTGGCTGAAAGTTTGGGCATCAAAGGTTTCAGATCAAGTAGCAAGTTGCCAGGAGAGCGGTAGAGGTGGAGGTGGAGGTCTGGGGTGGGGACGGCGGTAGGGAAAGAAGGGACAGGCAGGAAAAGAAGCCGGTTGCCACGCAGCCCCTCGTGTCCACGCGGATGTGTGGTTGGTCCGCCTCCGCAGCCCACGGGTGCAGAGAACCCGCTGGGTACCAGGCACCGCGGAGCAGCGCAGCCCCTTCTCGCCCGGTCCCGCGCTCCTCCCCACCTGCCCACCGCCTCGCCCCGCCGCGGAGACTCACAGTCCGCAGGAACTGAATCTCGTCCTCGCCGCCGTCTCCCCCTTCGGCCATGACTTCCGAGGCGTCGGCGCTGCCCCAGCCTCCGGCGCCTCTGCTTTTCCCCGCAGCCGCTCAGCGTGCGCTGGCTACTGCTGCGCTCTCTCTCCTCCTCTTCCTTTTTCCTCCTCCTCTTCGGGCTTCCAGCTCAGCCTCAGCAGCACCGAGCTAATCCCCAACCATATAGGGAGCTGGGCTAACACTCCACTGCACTGCAGAGCGCCAACCAAGCAACCCGCCTACCCCTCTCACCTCTCGCCCCAGCCAAGTGCGCGGCGGCCACGGGCTCAGCGGAGAGCCCGTGCGCGCAGCCGGCTAGAATGCACGGGGAACCTGGGCAGGGGCGGGTGGACCTTCCCTCTCCGCACCGCACCGCACCGCGCCGCGCCGCGCCGCACCGCACACTCAGGGGAGGCCCTCACCCCGCGGCGACCAGAGGGTGCCTCCTACCCTGCTCGGATCCACAAACAAAGGCCAGTTGCTTAGCTCCAGCGCCCTGAGACTGAGCACCAACCTTCTTGCTTTGCCCACTTTACGTGTGTGTGTTGAACTCGAACGCCTTGCTCCCACCCGAGTACCTTGGAAGGCTGAGGGGTGTGCCTGTGGCCTTCTGAGTGGCAGGGAGGAAAAGGTGCAATGAGGGTGTTTGTCCATTTATAACAAACTTTACAACTCCCTGGATAGCCCTTTCTTCACCTTGAAAGAGCCCCTTCCCCTTCAAAATCCAATCAGTACATTTCATCAAAGCCCTCGATTGCCCACTGTTGCTGGACAGACTAACTTCTCTCTCTACCTCAGAAAGCTTCCGGGGCTCCCCATTCCATCCGCAATGCGGAGGTCAGGTGGCATCAGAACACTTTCTCTCTGCTACCCCTCATCTCCTAAACTTATTCTGAATTTCAGGGTGCCAGCCCTGTAGACTCCATAAAGGGAAAGAGGGGAGTATGTAGAGTGGGACCCCTTCCACCTCCTTGGGCTGCAGACATCCCACTTAGCCTTAGGTCCTTTTCCAGAGTTGAAGGCTGTCTGAGCCATTATTGCTAAAGCTGAGGACAGAGGGTGCCCCCTTCTGTCTGCTGGCCAGGAAGCTCCAGGGCAAGAGAAGCATTCAAAAGAAGGGGCATTATGAGGAGATGGAGACCTAGGATGAAGAATAACCCAGAAGATGTATGAAGAGTATCCCAGAAGGCAATTCTGGGCTGATGGTGGCAGAGGACATTGGAAACACCAACCAAGTTCACAACTTCTCTCTTGGTTCTGCCTTAAGACCTCTTTCCTAAGCTCCAGTCCCACATTTCCTACTGGACATCAGAAATGCAAAAATAATGTGTGTGTTTTTCTTAGATTGTACCCAAACTGCTTCCTTCTAGAGGCTGCATCTTGGTCCTAGTGCCTCTTCTGAGGCCTGCCTACATGTGTCAAACCATCTGCACACTGTGACCCTCCACATATTGGAGCGCATCTGTCATGCTCACCTCTGTGACCCACCATCCAAATCTTTCCTCCTGGCTGAAGAGTCCTGTTCCCCTCACCATCCCCTGTAGCGCAGTTTTCAGCACCTACATCCTCTTTGATGGGCTTATTATAAGCATTTCCAGTTTTACTTCTTCCTCCTACATTGTAGTACTCTCCTCCCTTGCTCCCTTCTTTTGGACAGTCTGTACATGCAGCCCAACATTGGATAGGCTATGAAGCAGCACCAGTGCAATTTACTATATTTGCATTTAACTACAATTTCTAGTTGTTGTTTTTTTCTCTCCCACATGAACCACCGAAGTCAAGTCTTCCCCATTTGGGTCATGTCCAAGTACTTCAGTACCAGCTTAAAAAAAAAAATTATCCCTATTATAATTTATTTTATTAGTTTTGTCTATGTATGATCCTTTAAGATATTTTTGGATCTACAATGTCCCATCCAAAGTGCTAATTATCACTAAATTATGATATGACATACCTTTGGTATATACCACTAGACAGCTTCTTGGATTAACTTTCATACTTTTGTTTAAGATTATTTAATAGGTAAGTAATCTACCTAAATCTATTATTTTGCAGCCCAACTTTCTCCTTGTTCATGAGGAGACCACAGATGCCTTTTTCACATACTTTCCTGAAATCAAGATACGTGAGCTGAGATACCACCTGCGTTGTCAGTCAGGTAGCCCCACCCCTGGGAAAGGAGTGCTGCAGCACCATTAGGAACCCCAGCTGGATTCTTCATGACCTCTGCATTCCTTCAGTGTGCTTCAAAGAGAGCTAATTACCCAGTGGAAGATTTATTCTGGGGCTCAGCCTATAGTTTCTCAGTCTATAGTTTGGGGAAAGTAAAACATTTACCACTGTGTGAAATCCTCTTCCATTTTCTAAAATTTCCCCAAAATTCATCAATAATGATGCTGTAATCAGGTGTTCAAATTACTTGACCACCTTAGTATTTAATTCATCCAGGTCTGAAGATATAACATTGAATATGACAGCCAAAGTCCTTATCCTCAGGAATAGTTGAAAGAAAAGTGGGAAGAAAGGAAACTAAGATAAGATAGATAGACATCGGGCTCTGATATATGTTTTGTTATTAGTTATCCCCTTAAGTCTGGGAGATTATAAAACTAAGATTAAGTTATTTGTCTAAATTTATACATCTGGTTGGTGGCAGCGCTGGCGTTCAGACTTGGATTGTCTGACTTCAAGCCTAATACTTTCCCGTACTTTTTACACTACACCACATTACTTTTAGGACAGCAAAGTGGGAAAATGTCAGATTCAAAACTGAGTCTTTCCCAAAACCAGTCATTCCTTGTAGAGTGCTAGAAAACTGGGACCTTAGGTCTTAGAGGATAAAGCAGCTACTATAGTCTCATTGGGAAAAACAAAAACAAAACAAAAAACAAGTCTCTAAGATTTCTAAACCCCTAGAGAAAGCCATCAGCTATTACCAGGACTTCGGTGAGGTGCCCACAGAGCAACAAAACAGCTTTGGGTTGCTCAAGTTGTTTAAAACTAGCCCTAAAAAATGGCAGCCTTTGAACGTTGGGGTGCTATGCAGTCAATGCCAATAGCGGCTGGAAAGCACATAAAACAACCCTATGCCTAGGGGGCCACGTTAGAATTTTTTTCATTTTTGTCTTTTCAGCACTGCTGTACCTTTTACATATATAATTTTTAAAGGCCTGACAAAATCTGAAGGCTGATTATTGAAGCAAAATTTATGTATTTATTTTCCCCTCTGACAGCTTCTCCAATGAAGTATTGGTCCTTAGTATTTTCTCACATAACCAGGCCTCTTCTATGTGGTTTATCAGCAAGATTGATACAGCTTTAAAGTACTGATGAAAAATGGCTGCCGTCATATAATTCAGTATCTCATTTGCTGTTTTATTATTCATGGTGGCCAATTGCCCAAGTGGTGTTAATGAGGGCAGGGTTGTGCATTTAATTCTAGGAGGGCCCGTGAGCTTCATTCTATTTGCTGGCCCAAGACCCTGGTCCCTTCGCTGTGGACAAGAGCCTCATAAATCTTTGCTGGTTTAGCCTTAGGGAAGGCTGGCCCAAGCCTGGTAACTAAGACCTACCGGGCTTAGAGACACAGAAGCTAAAGGACACATTTGATAAAGGTACCCTTCACCAGATTACTGAAGATATGTTAAACTCTACACAACACTGAATCTGTCTTCAATATCCATTTCAGCCTCACCTCTCAACTGCAGGAGTCATCCATTTGCTGAAAATAGATTTTTGTTGTTCATTGTGTCCATGGCTCTGCCTTGACTCACTTTCTGCCTAGGGAAAGTATAAAAGGCAATGAAAAAATAACTGTAGAGGTGAGGGGGATGACCTCTGCTAGTTGCCATCTTTCTTGATACATTACCATATCCATAAGTGCTGTCCATATATTGACTAAAGATTTATTTATTTTTCCATTAGCCAAGAGAGAGGAAAAAAACACCTTTCTGTGCTTTTTCTTCAGTTGTTTAAATTGTGAAGCTTTTTTACTGGGGATAAGGCAAGAGGTATTGTCACCAGTTAAGGTATTGAACAGAAATTATTCCTAAATAGACACCTGCTTTTGATTTGGTGCCAATTGGAAGGATGGCATACACTTCTGTAAGAAGACTTTTTTGCTAATGTTAAGAAATGTTTATCATTAATTTCCAAGATCTTTGCAATGAGCTACTAAGTCAATGTATTGTTCCTTTGGTCCAAGGAATTAGAAGCATACCAAAAAGCCATGACTTGAATTCCTTTCTTCCTTAGGGAGAGGACAGGTTCAGGAAAATATTTTTATCTTTCTGATGAATTTTTCTGTTTTAATTCTCTCATAAAAGCTATAGACTTCACAACCATTTAACGGGCAAGGATCCACACTTAAGGATACCTCTTGTAGCTGAACACTTGGGAATGTCTTTTTTTTCCCGACACCTTAAAATTGGAAGATTACATAACAAGGTCAGAGTTAACATGCCATTCTGGTGCAGGGCTCCTGAAACTAACCCCCTGAAAAAGGGGGCTCTGTCCCAGAGGGTTTTTGACTGTGAGTCTTAGCAGAGATGGAGGCAGGCTGGACACACGTGCGGAAGCCTGGGAGGTGCATCCTCCCTCCATGTATCATCTATTGAGCTGATTCCTCTTCAGGGCATCTCCAGCTGGAACAGTGTGTTAGAACAACAGATGAAGCCACCAAAAGTCTCATAGCTCATTTGCATTTGCTATGATCAACCAGATCAACCCCTGTTTAACCTCAAACTTGTAGTGTGGATATTGTGTAGCACAAACTTTGACTTTGGGATATGACTGCCCGATAAGACTACAATTCAAGGATTATATGACCCTGAGCAAGTGATTCAAACTCTCAGAGCCTATTTCATCTTCTGGAAAATGGCGATGAAAATATCTACTTCTCAAGGTAATTTTAAGGATTAAATAATTTAGTAATCAGAAAATGCTTAGCAGAGTGTCCTGTAAAAGTGCTAAGGATAAGATGCTGAGCTATCTCTTGCAAATCAGTCCCTCTCCTCCTCCTTTGTATTGGTTTTCAATGCCTGCTCTTCCAGTCTGTTTTTCCTGCCTCTCTTAAAGTTCCATTCTCATTTATCTTTTCTTGAGGTCTTTACTCACACGCACACAAAAAGACAACATGTCGTTTGATTTCAGGAAATAATTTCGTGCCCCAATAAGCAAAACATTCTGGGAAGATCTCATGCCTTGTAAGTTAATGGTGAACACCAATGCCACTTTTCAGTGTTTGTTTCCTAGGTAGTTTTGGTCTGAGCTATATTGTGTCCACATTTTTAATGAGAAAGGTATTCTGTTGCATATTGAAATTCATGGCTTCAGACCCCTCAGGTTTTCCCTAGGGCTTTATGAGATTGAGATCTAGCAGTTTATGAAACTACACTTAATCAGGTACGTCTCACACTAAACTCAATGCCTTTGATTTCTAATTTCTGCATTTTACTTCTTCCTGCAGTTCAGTGGCACAGATTTATTGAGGCTGCTGCCAACGTCAATTCCCTCTGACCTGCTACAGTTTTAATAGTTCCTGCAGAAGTAGGCAGGCACACAGTGGGAAGGAGATGAATGGAGTTTTGTGTCATTTATTTCAGTTGCCAGGGTAAGACCTACATTTCAGTAGGTAAAAATATAGGTAAATAACTTCATTCTGGTTCTAGGGTAATGTTTCTACGGCCAACCCCTGGGTTCAATTTGTTTCTACAGCCTCTTCTGAGCAGATCTCATTTCCAGTATCTTCAAGCTGGTGAAATGATTCAAGAAATTTATCAAAGCAAATCTTTTTTTGTCTCTTCTTTACAAGGATGCACATTTTTCTGTTGGCATTCAGAGCTCCAGTGTCCTGGGATGTGAGTTCTGCTTTTGAAATTACTTCCCAGTGTCACTGTTGCTGACAAGTATGAGTCTGGCAGGATGCTCCCAGACTCTAACTAAGAGTTGGGGAGACAGACAGTGTTGCTAGGAGACTCCTGTTGCTCTCATCTGAGATCCAAATAACAGTCAGAGCTTTAAAACTCTACCCACAACATTCAATCTAGAATTGAAGAGGAAATAGGCATGCTAGCCCAGTGGGTCCATAAACTTGTAAAAATCTAGAGAAAATTTTCAGCAGTACCATAAGGTTGCCAACTTTTTAGGTTGCTATTTA
This sequence comes from Rhinolophus sinicus, assembly GCF_036562045.2. NCBI lineage: Eukaryota > Metazoa > Chordata > Mammalia > Chiroptera > Rhinolophidae > Rhinolophus > Rhinolophus sinicus. The sequence continues at coordinate 70,094,871 of NC_133753.1, read as the reverse complement.
AGCACATTAAAAATCCAACTGCTGATGCCTATTATTTTATGAAAGAACATTTTAGTGTAACAGTAGAAGGGACAAATCTTAGAATTAAAAATATATAAATCTGCCTTTATGAATAATTCACTACACAATTTCTCTCTTTCTTCCTCTCTCTCTTCTTCCTTCTTTTCCTTTACTGCAAAGGAAATGAAAGCATCTTCAGAGACCAGCACTGGTTTGGGAATCATCACGAAGGTCAACCTCCTCATTCTAAGATGAGGAAACTCTGAGGTTGAACTGGATTGAAAGCTGGGACTAGAGCCCAGATATCCTGGCTCCTTGTCTAGTATTTATTTTCTCTGCCTTCTTTGTAATGGAATTCAGGGTAATGGCCCAGAAGTACAGGAAGAACCTGGAGTGTCTTCTTAATCATCAAATACAATTATTTTGTCTTCTATAAAGTTGTGAGTTTAAGTGAATTTGCTGTGGTCTAATTCTTTTAAACAATACATTTGTGGGAATTCTCCACTGGCTCGCTAGAGTACTGGTTCCCTCAGGGATTACTTACTAGTCTTTAGAACTAACAACAACAAACAAACCAAATACAGAGAGTTAAGGTTGAGGTCAATCTTAAAGATTCCTCACTTAAACATTAAAACAGTATGTTGAGGAGGTTTTGGGATTGGTGGAGCCCATACACTGGGTGGTTCTAGAATAGCCTTCACAAAAGCAAAGGACTGATTTATTAAATTGCATGACTTACATACCACTTTTCACACCTTCCATACCTTCCCTCTTCTTAATTTCTACCTCAGCATTCTAGTCATAGGCCTCAAAGTTTAAGAGAGACATCCTAAGGAAGACATTTTAATTTTGGGCCTCGTTCCCTAACTTGACTCTTGCAGTACTACTTGGCCCTGTTGATTAGTTACTATTTCTTGGAACTACTCTCCATCCTTGGGGTCCATATCATGGCACTATTCTGCGCCTCCTTCTATGCCTCTTTTGATGACTCCTTTTCTTCACCACAACATCAGACATAGTCATTCCCTAAGATTCCATCCTTGAATCTCTTTCATTCTCTGTAAACTCAAGTCTTATCCTCTTCTATGACTTCAGCCACCACCACCACCTTTATGCCCAGATCTTTATTACCAGTTCTTCCAAGTTCCAAACTCATTTTTCTAACTACATACTGAATATTTCCAACTGCATGCATCACCATTTCTTCAAACACAACATGACTAAAACAGAATTCATTCCATAAGTAAGGCCCGCCCCCCAACTCTCCTTTTTCCACACCAACTGGCTTCTCCTTCCTCCCAACATCTCTATCTCTATTATTAGTCTCACCGTCCTTGGAGGAACAATTACTAGAGCGAAGGCCTTCTTCCTCCACTGACACTGGCAAGGGAACTAGTAGAAATAATGAGTCAAGATATTAGGACATGCTGCTTCTCCCTGTTCTACCACCCCTGCTTGGCTTCCATAACAGAGTTTGGTGTGTAAGAAATAAAAGTAATGCCTCCAGGAAAGACTTACTTTCAAACTACACACCAAGGTCACCTAGACTTAAAAAATTTTAAAGCAAAGGCAAGATCCGGGAGTTAATGTGAGAAAAAGAGCTTTGCCAAGGACTTCTGGAGAAGGCTGTGATTGTTATGCAATGGGCAGGGTATCTACCTGGATCAACAAATTTCAAAGTCCCTTCATTATGGGAAGTTATACTTTGAATCCTGGTATCAACATACATTAGCTTTGTGAACTCAGGTAAGACACCTAAACTTGTTTTGCCTCAATTTCTCTGTTTGCAAAGCAAAAGTCAAAGGAAATCATTGAATAGGGTGGTTAAAGAATACAAGTAGTCAATATCTATAAAGCTATTAGAACCTTGGTTGGTAATGAACAGATGCTAAGTTAATGAGACAAGGATTTGGGAGATGATCCCAGGAAATACCTGTAAGTGAGGAAATGAGACAGAGAGGGAAAAGAAGTCAGTAAGGAGTGAGTTATTAAACCAGTTCCCACTGTGAAGAAGTGGAGCCTAATTTCATTGAGGAACTCTTGGAGTCAGTGAGAAACACCCATTTCAGAGTCAACCCCCAGAAGGACAAGAAAGCTAGGGTATTTATATACTATCTCCAGTCAGTCAGTGTTAACGGCTGTTCTTAGGGTGGTGAATTCTTTGGCACTACCACCTACTCTGGCTGCCAGAAAGAGCCCTTAGGAAGTTGAAAACTGAGCTGGCAAGTACCCTATAATGGTAGGGACCAAAAAGATACACGAGGACATTGTCTACCAGCATGCTCAATAAATATGCTATTGTCATCATCACCACTGAAGTCCAAAGGGAAAACAGGTGAAAAACAGGCTCTTCTGGCTGAAACTGGTAGGCAAGTGTGGGGGTGATGAGCCCAAGATTTGGCTGAGAGCCCAGTTCTCTCATCCCAGGTGACATATCTCAGTCACCTCTACAGACTCAGAGATCCACAGAGCAGTTCATGGAACACAATTTGTGGTGCCTACCATTGGGAGTGATTTGAAAAAGGTAAAAATCTGCTCCCTTTGAGGAAAGAACTGGAACTTAATTTCAGAAACACTGTATAAACATAGTACAGTAAGCAATGTAGCAATGGAAGTTAGGACTTGCGATTTGTCCAGTGGGTAGAGCTGAAGTTGTTTGGAGGGGTGAGATTGCCACTGGCTGCTGGCGGTCAGAATGGGCTGCATTGAGTCAATGGGATTAAGTTCAGCCCTATAGGATGATTAGTTTTTGATCAGGAAAAACAGAGGCAGGGAAGCATTTGCAGGAGTAAAGAATACACTGATTGGGCCCAACGGTTCCCCTGATCTAGAAATTGGCTGTCATTGTTGAAGGCCAGGGAGCTGGGACAGGTGCTTAACACAATCCCTTGGTTCTCCTGTAATACGCAAAGTGCTTTATTCTAGTGGCAATGTCATTCTCCTCAAACCACCATTTGCAGAGGCAGATTGGGCTTTCAGTCTCTCTCTCCAACACTGAACAGACCTTCCATCTTAAATATTACCTCTCATATCATAATAACAGCTATCAACAACATGTGATGTAGGCATTTTTATCACCATTTTATAGATGAGGAGATTGAGAGTAAGGGTAAAGAATCCCCCTAAAGTTTCACAGCTAAATTTGGATTTGCACCCTAGTGTATCTGATCTCAAAGCCAGACCAAGTCACCTGGATTTGATGCTTCCAGTTCAAACAAAGAGAAGGAAAAGAACTCTTAGTTACTTTAAATTTGGGATAGTCAAATTAGATCCTACGATTGATCCAAAGCACTTGTATTTATAGATTTACTCTTCCTCAGTATCAGCACAGCTATGGGATTTCTTCTAAGGCTACATCCATTACAGCAACTGCTGCATGCTTATGGAAAACAAATTGGGAAGGGACAAAAGAGAATAGATTGACATCCATTTGAGTGACAGCTTCCTGGCCTTGGTCAACAGATGGTGCATTTGTGACATTCTTGGATCTCTAGGAATGGAAGAATTCCTTGAGATCTGAGTTTAGCCCCATTTCTGCAAATTGCAAAACACATACAGCAAGTACTTAACATTCCATCTGTTAACAATTTGTTTAAAAAACTCAAACGTACTCCTTACCTGAAGCTTCCTTTCACTGTAACAGATGTGTTGAAGACTCCATCATTCAGATATTGGTTCATTCATTCATTCATTCGTAATAAGACAGCTGAGAAAAGTAGAAAGGGTAAAATATTATCCTTCGTTTGTAGGTAAGGGAAGGACATGACTGATAATGACCCTTTCATTTGGTCTTTCACTTTTGCAGACATTCCCCTCCTTCTGACCCAGTCAGCATTCCCAGTGGAAAAAGCTCTGCATGATTCTGGAGTAGATCACAGGCTCTGTTTAAGTGACGGCTCGCCAATCCCTGAGGCCAGAGGTCTTCTCCATTTTTTCAGCAGGTAATTCCATGACTGGGCACTGAAAATCCTTAGGTAAAACTGCACCACAGTGAAGGAAATGAAATATGAAAAGACAGCAGTGGAAGACATTTCCCAAATACTTCAGAAATATTTTAGGATATTCTGGGCTGAGCAAGACACTGGGCTCTCGGGGAAACCACTTGTGTATGTGGACATGCCATTTCAAATTTAGAACTGCACGAAGCTAGCAGGAGCTTGAGAAATGAATGTTGAAAACTGAAGGCTAACTCCCTAAGGGGCAGCAATTAGTCTTAATTGCCAGGCATTGTGTTTCTCTAGAAGTATATGTACAGTGATTCTTCCCTAAACTTTTAATGACAATGATGGTAATAATAGTAGTAGTAGCAATAGCAAGCTAACATTTACTATGCATTTACTGCATGCCAGGCACTGTTTGTTATATAATTAGTTTGGTGCAAAAGTAATTGCAGTTTAAAAGGTTAAAAATAATCGTAAAAACCGCAATTACTTTTGCACCAACCTAATAGTATCTATGCCGGGAGTGCCAAAAAAAATGTATACACAGGACTTGTATTCATCTTTTGTTATCGGTATATATTACAATTTTAATACAGTTTTTTCCTTTCTCAAAATGTGTATACATTTTTTGGCATATATATACACACGCATGCATATATCATTTAGTTATAATACGTATCCCTGTGCAGACAGTGCTATTATTATTGCCTACATTTTAACATGATTTAGCTGAGGCATAGAATTCAAATCACTTGCCTGAAGTCACATAGCTAATAAGTGGTGGGATTTAAATTCAGGCAGTCTGTATTAGTTATCTGTTGCTATATAACAAATTACCCCCAAACTTAGTGACTTTAATGAATACTTATTATCTCTGTGGGTTAGGAGTCTGAGTGCAGTTTAGCTGGGTCTTCTGACTCAGTCTCACAGGCTGCATTCAAAGTGTCAGTAAGGACTGGTCATATCAAGGCCTGACTGGGGAAAGATCTCCTTCCAACATCTCTCATGTGCCTACTGACAGGATTCAGTTCTTTGTGAACTGTTGCTCTGTGGGCCTGAGCTCCTCTCTGACTGTTGGCCAAAGGCTGCCTTCAGTTCCTTGCTACATGGGCCTCCCCACAGGGAAGCTTGCAACATGACAGTTTGCTTCATTAGAACAAGTAAGCAAGGAGAGAGAGAGAGAGAGAGAGAGAGAGAGAGAGAGAGAGAGAGAGAGAAAGAGAGAGAGAGAGAGAGAGAGTCACAATCTTTTGAAACCTAATCTCAGAAGTGACAACCCATCACTCTGCCATATTCTATTCATTAAAAGTGATTCACTAGGTCCCACCCACACTCCAAAAGAGCAGATAACACAAAAGTCTTGACTACCAGAGGACAGGATCACTGGGGGCCACCTTAAAGGATGCCTCCCACACAGCCTGACCATAGAGCCTAAGGCCCTGACCAGGAGAGGGGAGAGGTCACACATTTCCCTATGTTTCAATTCAGAAGAACCAAACCTGCCGTGTCTCCCCGAAAATAAGACCTAGCCAGACCATCAGTTCTAATGCATCTTTTGGAGCAAAAATTAATATAAGACCTGGTATTATATTATATTATATTATATTATATTATATTATATTATATTATATTATATTATATTATATGTGGTCTTACAGTATATTATATAAGACCCGGTCTTATATCATATTATTATATTATATTATATTATACCCGGTCTTATATTAATTTTTGCTCCAAAAGACGCATTAGAGCTGATGGTCCAGCTAGGTCTTATTTTCGGGGAAACACGGTATTTCAACAAAGGGTGTAGGGATGGGGAAATTCTAGCCCAAGGGCCAGCTCCAGCCAGGATCTAAAGTTAGTAAGTTTCAGGTCACTTGCGCCTCAAGAATTGTATTTCCCTCCCTGGCAGTGACAGCCATGACATTTAGTTCAAAGTAAGGAAAATGAAGAGTTGTGAATAATGATTATTTCCCTAATTCCTACTTTAAAGTTAGTGATGGGAGCATTTTAACTCAAGAACAGTCACTCTTCCCTCTTCTTCTCTCTTCCTGTTCTTTGTATTTCCCTCTATAATTTTGTTTGTATATATGTACATCTCTGTGGCAATTTCTCTGCTTTTATTCTGTGTCTCTGTCTCCTCCATTCCACTCCCACCTGAGCAGCTTTCTCCTCCTATCTTCTTCTTGCTTTCTATTTTTCTTTATTCTTCATCTTTCTTAGTCTTTAGGTTGCTTTTAAATTTTAATTTCTAAAACTTTTTTTTAAATATTTTTATTGGGGAAGGGGAACAATGTGTATTTCCAGGACTTTACTGGGGAACAGTGTGTTTTTTTTCCCAGGACCCATCAGCTCCAAGTCAAGTGGTTGTTCTTCAATCTTAGTTGTGTAGGGCGCAGCTCAGCTCCAAGTCATCACCATTTTTGTTTTTTGTTTCTTTTCTCAACCTAGTTGTGGGGGGTGCAGCCCACCATTCCGTGGTTGAAAGGGCAACCCTGTTGCTCAGAGCTCGTGCTCTAACCAACTGCGCCATCTGGCTGCCCTAAAAAGTTTTTAAGAATAAAGAAGTTGATCAAACAAACTCACTAAACAGTGGTGTGATGGTCCATTTTATGTGTCAACTTGTCCAGGCCATAGTACTCAGTTATTTCATCAAATACTAATCCAGGTTTTGCTGTGAAGATATTTCATAGATATGATTATGATGTACAATCAGTTGACTTTAGCTAAAGGAGATTATCCCGGTTAATCTGAGTGGTCCTGATCCAATCAGCTGAAATTAAGATTTCCTTGCAGAAAAAGAAATTTTGCCTGTGGACTATGATATCAGCTCCTGCCCCAGACTTTCCAGCTTTCTTGTCCTGACAACTTGCTATATGAACTTGGACTTGCCTAGCCCACAATCTCATATGTCCAGTTCTTTCAATAAATTGGTAAATATATATATGTATACATGTGTATATGTATATATAATGTATTAATATATATGTGGATATATGTCTAGATCTAGGTTTAGCAGGAGCTTGGTAAGTTAATGTTGAAAATTTAGGGTTAACTACCTAAGGGGCAGTAATTAGTCTTAATTACCTTGTGGTGACATTGTGATTCAAGATCTAGTTCCAGATAAACAAACAAACAAAATAATAAATAAATAATCTAGTGATTCTGTTTTTCTGGTGGAAGGCTGAATGACAGGTGGGAATGTCCAATAGCTCTGATAGTGGCTGGGAAAGAGGCACACTTTCATTTGAAAAGAAGAATTGAATAACTCCAAGAAATGAGTATTCAGAGGTACTTTTTTTTTTCCAGATGAGAATTCTAGATGTCCTTCAAGTTATGCCATGCTGGTTACCTCAATTTTGGACTGAATCAGTCCTTGATAATATCCTCTTCAGACTTTTTCAGCCATTCTCTGTCCCATCAACACTTACCTGTCATGTTTTCCATTCGCCAGGGAACCACTTGCTAATAAATTTTTCTGTTTTTTTCACATTTGTGCTCATCGCTCTGAGTCTTGCACGGTTATGCCACTTAATATAGGTTTATTTAAAAGATGACTGATAAATTTACATTTAAATAGAAGCATTCAATGTCTTAACCCAAAGATAGGACTAATGATTAGGGCAGGAGCATCTTTTCATACTTCTCAAATCCTATCACATGGCTAACTGCATAATTGGCCACTGATAGTCATATTACACTTCTGTACCGCTTCCAACATGCAATCCTGGGCATCCATCAGGCCATGCAAGCTGTCTGTGCCCAAGCTCTACATGAAGATCACTGTGTGATCTCAAAGTGTGGTCCGAGGCCCCTTAGAAGTCGCCAAAACCCTTTCAAAGGGTCTCTTAGATCCTCCTTTTCCAGCTACATAGCTGTGTGAAGCTGTATTTTCTTCATATCCTTCAGTCAAAACAATATATCCCCACAGATTATAAACGAAGAAGCAGATATGAGAATTATGCTCTTTTATTAAGTCATTCATTAAAGATATTTGGAAGAAAGCAAAACGATGCCATTTTTTCTCAATGGAAAATGCAGTTATTTTTCATAAAATGCTATATGTAATGCGTTTATTGTTATTTTTAAATGAATTAATAACTATTAAAAATTGTATCTGCTTTAATCTCAAATATGATAAATGTCATTAGATGTAACATACATAAACGAAAGCTCTTTATGTCCTCCATAATTTTTAAGCTTGAAAAACTGTTGCTATAAATCACTGGTTATATTTCTGCTGTACCAGGAAGTGCTGTGTACCCCTAGTAGTGACTGGCTGGCTCCAGCAATTAGGAGCAATTTAGAGTGACATGGAGCCACGAGTCTGTCCCTTTGCTCATGTCCAAATCTACATCAGAGGCCATGTTTCATATTCCTTCTCTATGTCCTATAGTGCCCAGCAGGATCGTGAGCACACAATACATGCACACGTACATGTACTCTATGATTTTTGTTGATCTTCAATTGTGTAAAATGTATGAATTTAGAATGAGATCTTTGCCATATGGCTCAAGAAGTTTAATGTTAACCTCAAGGGCTAAAACCTAAGCAGTTTGGGGGACCCACCCTCCTTCAGCTTATTGCAGCTGCCATGTGAGTCCAGGGTTGGGGGATACAGACAGAAGAGAGGTCCAGTCTGCACTCAAGAAGCCAGAACTGGTCTCTCCAGCCTGCAGCCTTTCCTCAGTTCATAGCATCACCAAGTCCAGGAGATTTTGAAGTTTGCCTTTGGCTAGAGAAACTGGTAAGACATGATGCCTATTTTTACAGCATGGGCTCTTAGATGAACTATAGATGAGTGATGGGTGATATAAAACCCAAGGCATACTGCTTGCTTACATGCTCCATTCTGGTACAGTTTTTAAGTCCAGAGTATAGTATGGTTTCAAGTGCTGAGTCAAACCTGTGAGATCTTGAGCAAATATCTACCACTCAATCAGCCTCAGTTTCTCTATTTGTAAAATAGGAATAATAGTAAAACTACCTGAAAAGGTTGTCGTGAAAATTAAATGATATATGCCAAGTGTCTAGTACAGGTAGCTAGCACAGCAAAAACATGTTTACTACTATTACTGCTACTATAACTATATCGCTAATATTTCTTGTGTTAGGAAGAGTAGAGGGGCTGGAAAATAAATTTGCTGTTCTTATTTGGTAGTTAATATTTAATATGCTAAGCACTAGAGAGACTAATTGTTTCTCACAGTGCTTGCTGAGAATGGAAAAGGAAACAACACATCTTATCTTGCTTCTTTTTTCATCCGAATCGAAAGCCCAAAGTTTGAGGAAAGGAGGAGCAGGGAGAGGAGGAGGAGAAGGAAAGTGAGGAGAAGGAGGAGGAGGAGGAGGAGGAGGAGGAGGAGGAGGAGGAGGAGGAGGAGGAGGAGGAGGAGGAGAATGACGCTGACAACCACGAAAGCCACTCATTCACTAAAGAGAACATGCTTCCACTTTGGCTTCCTGCTGTGTTTGAATTTGCAACGATTCCCTGCAATCCAGTGGGATCCTATTTGCATTTAACAGGAGCTTCTGCTGGAGCGGAAAGGACACAGCATTGACCAGACAGAATGTTTGTTTGGTCCTGGGGCTGGTGGTTAAGTCTCAGGGCAGAGTTGGTTTTCAGGTCTGGAGCCAGGAAAACATAGTCCTTAATGCCCACATATTTGCAATGTGACACAGGGCTTGGAACCCCGTCACGCAGATTGCAGTGGCCATCTGATTTGTTTCCCAAGAAAGACTGTCTTCATGAGATATTATTAGTGATGAATGCAGTGAGTGATGGGCACCTGAGGACAGCAGTACCTAACTTCAAAGGCTCCTCCTCTCTCAGTCCCCAGCAAGCTGGGCTGCGAGGCAGCCTGCCCAGAAAAGATCTTTCAGCAGGGAGGTGATCGTGACTTGCAGGGTACCTGAATTTGAGAATCAAAGGGCTGATTTCAGGCAATAATCTGATGCTTGTAGGAGACCCAGGGAAGAGAAGGGTACTGTTTTCACGTTCTGCTGAAGAACTAGAAATCAGTATGATTTCAAACTGAATGGCTCTTGTGTGTGTTTGAATTAAAACCAAAGTAAACAAGAAAACACCCACCACCTACCTCACCAATGATGTACTTGGCTCCACCAGAGGCAAACTAATGCAGGGGGTTTGGGACGAGAGAGTCCTGACAATGAAATCAAACAACCTACTTGTTTTAGAAGAGGGCACCAAAAAAATAGGAAAGTTGGAAAGTATGGTGTTTCCCCAAAAATAAGACCTAGCCAGACAATCAGCTCTAATGTGTCTTTTGAAGCAAAAATTAATATAAGATGCGGTCTTATTTTATATTATATTATATAAGACCCAATCTTATAGTAAAATAAGACTGGGTATCATATCATGTCATATCATATCATATCATAAAGACCCAGTCTTATAGTAAAATAAGACTGGGTCTTATATTAATTTTTGCTCCAAAAGACACATTAGAGCTGATTGTCTGGCTAGGTCTTATTTTCAGAGAAACAGGGTAGCAATGCTAAGCAATGTCTGAAAAGAAGCTAAAAAAGTGCATATTATAATATTTCACTAGAAAAGTAAAAGACCAAGGAAAGGACATAACAAAACTTTCTGTATGTTTAACAAGCTGTTTCCATTACCAGTGGACAAAGGAGTGGGGAGTGGGTTTCTAATCCACGGTTAGGAATTTGGCTTAGACCATGAGAACTCTGCTGCTTTAGGAACAGTGGGAAGGGAAACAGGGAACATAATGGAACAAATGTCTCAGTGATTCTTTAAAACAGGAAGGGGTCCCTATATGTTTCAAACGCCTTTCTATCTTAGGCAATGAGTTGAAATATTATAATGTATTATTTTCTACATAACCTTTTGACCTAAAGAAATAGTTCCATTATTATCTCAGACAGCAAGGAAGCAATAGCAGGATTTAAAAAATAACCAAGGCAATAAATAAAAATATCAAGTAGCCAAGAATAAATATGTCCTTAGTGAATGAATTTTTTGAGGGGTGGGGTTGGGGGTGGGAGACGAAGAAGTACGAATAGGAAAAAGTAGGAGATTGTGGACATGTGTAGGCTTATTTTAATTTTCCAAGTATATGTCCTTTTTTGTAATGTTCCCTCCTCAACGATTTGGGGCTCACTCACATTCTAAGTCGCCCTTCCTGAGAGTCACACATCCGCGTAATGAGATTAGGTCGCCCTCTGGTGGCACGGAGCTAATCTAGCTTCTGATAAAGCTTTTGTATCCCCTGCTGTCCCTCCGTTTATTCAATACTTTGGTAAATAGCGTTTTCGTATGCAGCAAATACAAACACAAAATTTTTGCAGAATGAAGAAACAATGAACATCTAACTATAATTTCTGTTTAATTTCTTGTAAACAATTCAGAAAGCAATTTGGGATCTTGAAGAACCTAAGTGATGTTCATTGTAATATTATATTAAAAGAGGTGTCATCAATAGGGATTCTGTGGTACTGAGATTGATAGAATGTCTGATAGATAAGCATTCACTGTTAGATGGCAAATAAAACACTGGACAACCTTCATAAACCTACTTGACATGAAACTGAAAAGAAAAAAAGACCAACAATTATAGAAAATATCCAGGAGATAAGAAAAAATTTTAATAACTGAATTTCAATAATTGTCCAAGCAACACGCTTGATCAACAAACAGGATTCTAATCCTGATACTGTTGCTATCTATTTCTGCGTTGTTGGATTTCACTAGCTACTCCAATAGTCTTGAAATAAATTTCCTATTTTTTTCTTAAAATACCTCAAATATTACTTGCAATCCAAATATTAACTAAATTAATATTAACTCAACATTAATACTTTCCAGGAGACTGCAGTCAGCATAGACCAAATAATATGTGCTACACATTATAAAGACAATTAAAAACAATATATGCCTGAGGAAATTTTTCTATATTTAGAAGACACTGGGAAATGTGACAGAAGTAAGCGCTAAGTTGACATGTATGGACAGAGCTATAAGGAGAGAGCCTGACATTTAATCTCAAGCTCAGATTTTGGAGAAAGATGCTGTGATAACTCCAGCTTTGGTCTGAGGGCAACTGAGGTTTATATAACTACAGATATAAATAAGGTAAATAGGATGGAACTAGGTGCTGGGGCAAATAACTCAATAGATGTCTACCACAAGGGCAAACTTATATTAGTCTAAAAAAAGTGAATAATCTCTTGCTTTGACCCTTGGTAAGTATGTCTTTATGCTGCTGCTGCTGTTGTTAACAATTAATAAGGAAGTGGATACTTTTTATTTATTTCATTGAATTTAGGTAGTAAAACTCAAGCTATATTGTTCAGTTAGTGTATTCTAACACATGTCACAAAATGGTTTTATGACCCTGTAAAGATTCATTTCGAGGAATATAGCACAGTAAATAATAATAATAATAATAATAATAATAATAATAATAAACTCTTAGGTAAAAATGCATCTGAGCCTGAAATGTCTGCTATAAAACTCCATAATTTGAAAAAAAAGTCAATTTTAATAGACAGGAGCAAAGATCATTGATAAAATACTCTTTTACTATGTTTTTGCCTAACAGTTCTGTTGCCAGTGTCTTACATTAGCTATTTCCTCTAACATGCAGGGAGTAGGATTGGTAGTTTATATTAATTCTATTAATAAAGGGATTTCTCAAGGTCACAAAAAAACTCCTGGAAGAGTCCACATAGTTCTTGTTTGATCCATCTATCCATTTATCCATCCACCCATACATTGATTCATCAGATACCTATTGAACAAATCTGTATATTAGGTATGTACTTTTATAAGGGTAGCAAAGGTGAATAAGATAAAATATATTGCTGTAGTCAAGGAGCTTGCAATATAGTGGGACCGATCAGACGATTATATGTAAAAATAAAGAAAATAGGCTGAAATGGGTTCTTTTAAAATTCATAGGATTAAAATTTTAGAAGCTAAAGGGACCTTAGAAATTATGCAGTTCAACTTCTCTCATAGTGCACACTCTATAGAATATTTGGTATCCAGGGTCATTTCTTAACACTCTTAAAATACATATTAAGAGTGTTGAGAAATGTCCCAGGAGAGATGTGTGTGTGTGTGTGTGTGTGTACATACATAGGGTGCCAAAAAATGTATACACATTTTAAGAAATAAAAATATTAAAATTGTAATACAATGAATGACGCTTGCATTCATTTGATTAGCGCCATCTTTGGAGTGAACGTCATACTACACATTGCTATGAAGTTCAATTCAACTTCGAAGGTTAATATATAGATAACATCACTTAAAATGTGTATACATTTTTTGACACCCCCGGTGTGTGTGTGTGTGTGTGTGTGTGTGTGTGTATAAGTATAAATATATAATGAAAACAGCCCATTTTGCATTTGAATGGTTTTCACTGAGAATACATTCTTCCTGATATTAAGCAAATAAAATTTTCACTTAATTGAATCTTTATTTCGAAAGCTATGCTGACAATTTCCAAAAAGTTTTTTTTCTATGATAGGTATTCTAACAAAGAACTCATCTCCCCCGAGGCTGTCTTTGTCCCAGGAGAGGGCCTGACAATCGTTCTGCATTCTGGTTTGCCTCCTCTGGAGGAACTAAATTTGTGTTGTCCTTAATGTGATGCCTGAAAGGGATCTGATCTGTTTCAAGTGTAATGGGTCTACTTCATCTCATGGTATTTGTTATACTTCTAATGAATTATACAAAAGTATGTGCTTCTGTAGTATCTGTGGGACACTTATGACGTGTACTGTACTTGAAGCCAACTAAAGCCCCGCTGCTGCAGCCATTATCCTGGCCAGGGGAAGAGGGTGTGCTGTGGGAGGGCAGAGGGGGAGAGGGAGAGCTGAGCAAGGAAATGCCTCTTTGGCTAGCTAGCTAGGTCTCAAGAACAGAATCTGGGCCTGTGGACAGAGGAGTGTCCTGGGCTTGGGGGCCCAGGGTAAGGAGAAAATAAAAAAGGGAGTCCTAATGAGGGGAGGCCAGAAAGCAACGAAAAGTTAGAAATGTAACACCTAAGGAGCAAGTCAAGCTAAAAATAAAGATACATAGTGAAATAGCTTCCCTAAGGAACAAACAGGATGAAAAGCAGGTTTCAGAGGTGGAATCCAGAAAGGTAACTTGAAACAACTTTAGTTCTCCCAGGGGTAAGCCCAGAGAAGAGGAAGCTCTCCACAGGACCAAGCCTGTTCCATTCCAGCGCCTTCACTTAGCTACCATTTACTACTGTGTTTCCCCGAAAATAAGACCTAGCCAGACCATCAGCTCTAATGCGTCTTTTGGAGCAAAAATTAATATAAGACCCGGTCTCATTTTACTATAATATAAGACCGGGTCTATAATATAATATCATATCATATCATATCATATCATATCATATCATATCATATCATATCATATCATATCATATCATATATAATATCATAGCCAATCTTATATTAATTTTTGCTCCAAAAGACTCATTAGAGCTGATGGTCTGTCTAGGTCTTATTTTCGGGGAAACACGGTATGTGCCATGCCCTAAGCTAAGCACTGTGTATAAATGATGAAGAAAGACCTATGCCCAGATGTCAGAGTTCTCACAGTCTCCTTTGGGAGATGGACACAGGCCATCTACCTACCTCATAATGTGGCCATTACAATGACGGCAAAACACACAGAAAAGGAGCTAGAATTCTGAGGGAGGTGATTGTCTGAGTCTTATATGATGAAGAGGAGTCGGGCACATGAAAGGATTAAGGAAGGACTTTCTAGATGGAAGAGAAAAGTCAAATGAAGGCCCAGGAATGAGAAACAGCATGATGCGAACAGAAGCCACTTGTAGTTCTCTCTTGCTGGATTGTCAAGTGTAAATCACTGTAAATCAGATTTTTCCTTTCCTGTTCTAGAGAGTTACATTTAGAGCCTAAGTAAAGGTCTTTACAGTTATTAACTTTAACATTGATATTTGTTTTTCTCTTTCATAGTAGTCTTAGAATATTCTCAAAGTATCAAAGGTCTATCTATATTCACTATTTCTCCAGGTTACAGATCATCTGAAAATTTGATGAACATTCTTTCTCTAGCTTCCTTCTAGTCCTTGATTAAAACAAACAAACAGTTGAACGGCGTCAAGTCCAGAGCCCTTTAGTATTCTCTAGAGATGTCCTGCCAAATTGACATTGACCCAGCAATCAACAGCCCACACATATGGCTGTTTAATTAGCTAATGCTCTGCAGTAATGGGAGATAGTATGGTGACCTACAGCCAGGAATGGCAGGTTAGGATCCCTTGGAAAGGATCCAGATATAAAAGTGCACCAGCCAAAGAGGAGGCCAGGCATCAGAAGATAGATCCACATGTCACTGCTGGAGGGAACCCAGTCCAACAGGCAGCAGCCAGTATCTTGAAATTATGGTAACAGAAAA
This sequence comes from Rhinolophus sinicus, assembly GCF_036562045.2. Taxonomy (NCBI): domain Eukaryota; kingdom Metazoa; phylum Chordata; class Mammalia; order Chiroptera; family Rhinolophidae; genus Rhinolophus; species Rhinolophus sinicus. The sequence continues at coordinate 70,079,499 of NC_133753.1, read as the reverse complement.
CAAGCAAGTGGCCAACTGGGGAAGGTAGAGAATGAGGATTATGTAACCTAGTGGGCTTATTCCAAAAGGTGAGTGGGGCAGAGTGAGAGGGCAGATCCAAGAAATACTGGGGGGCATTATGCATCTGGAAAACAGTCTATGATCTAGAAGAACCCCAGGTGTTAGTCAAGTTCATGGGCAGGACTCCAATTCCCGGGGGAAGATATAGTAAGATCAAAGCATAGTCCAGAAGGTTAAAAGAAGACCAAGAATGTAAAAAAGATTAGTACTAGGGCACAGAAAGCCAATAAGTACTGGATCTCGTTATCAAAACACCAAGTGAGACTTGGTTTCAGAAGCAAGAAAGCAGACTAGAAATGCACCGTGGAGTCAGAGCTGGACTGGTCACAAGTGTGTGACCTAGTCTAGACTGCCTGATAATCTCTTGTCTGGAGACTGAGTAAGGCTGGGATCAGTGACCCCAGGTTTAGGGAGGGCTCTCGAGGCCAGAAATCAGTATGCCAATAGTAACAAACAGCTCGTATTCTATACCTGGTCAACATTGCAGAACTTGGTCATATGCCTTGCTCAGATGGAGATGCCTCTATTTTCCCTGAGCCTTCAGTCTTACAGTCTTATCACAAAAGGGAATGAAATCCTGCTGATGCAGCTTGCCTTCACTTTGGGAAGCTTGCTCCTAGGAGTTACTGCTTGCTTATTTTAAGTGCTCATATATTTGTGTTTCATAACCCATCTTAATTTTGCTGGGAATCAACATAAAACCCTAAACAAAGCCAAGAAACTTTCAATAAAGGGTGAGTATGATTCTATGGTTGAGGAGTAAATAAATACGAGTCATTTCAGGTGGTATTTGCATTCATTCTTGAAAGATGAAGAGTAGTAGGTATCAATTGGTAGAATGGGAGTAGAGAGAATGATTCAGTGTGAAGGCACATCTTAAGAATAGTCAGTTATGGGGGCGGGAATCACTTTGTAAGTTATATAAATGGCTAAACATTATGCTGTACACCTGAACCTAATATTGAATGTCAACTGTAAATGAAAAATAAAAAAAAATAAAGAAAGAAAAACAGTCAAAGATGATAGTCAATTATTTAGTCCAATCTAACAAGGATATAAAAAGTTGGACTGGAGAGAGGAATAGAATCAGATACTTAAGGACAGAGAATATGAACCTTGTTGGGGATATAATGAGCAGAAAGTGAAGGTATTTTCCTGGCCAGAGTGGAGCTTTAAAAAGAGTGATGTAAATAGTGAGAACGCATCAAACCAACTGCAAATCAGAGGCACTCTATAAAATTACTAGCCTGTACTCTTGAAAGTATTAATACCATGAAAGATAGACTGAGAAACTATTTCAAAGTAAAGGAAAATAATAAACATTATTATTAGGATTGTTATTTTTCAGCCATATTATTAGGATGTTATTAGGATTGGGTTTTTTTTAGCTATAAGGATATTATTGGATTAATTAGCAAAATATGAATAAGGTTCATATATTAGAAAACACTTTTAGGTCAATGTAATTCCTGATTTTGATATTTGCACTGTGATTATGTATGAGAATATTCTTCTTTTCCAGAAATGTACACTGTAGCATTTAGGAGTCAAATGACATACCTGCAACTGTCAAATTGTTCAGAAATATAGATATACACACACACGTACATCAGTCATATGTGTATATATGTCAACTACACATATATGGGGTCTATCTATCTATCTATCTATCTATCTATCTATTGAATAAAAGAGCAAATGTGATAAGATGTTAATATTTGAGGAATCTGGGTGAAAGATATTCTGGAATTCTTTGTGCTTTTCTTGAAACTCTTCTGTAGAACTAAAATTACATCAAAATAAAAGCTGAAAGAAAAAATAATGTAGTGATGGAGTGTAGTGTAGTGATTGATTCGGTGGCTCTCAAAAGGCTAGTGCAGTTGTCCAGGTAAGAGGTGGTCAGTGCCAGGTGATGGCAGGAACAGAGAGAAGGGAAAAGAAGCATTCCACGAGAAATTCCACAACTTAACAGATAAGATATAAGAGCTCCGATGACTTGGAGTTTTCAAGTCAGATTGCCAGAGAGAATGTCATCACCTTTACAGCTAGAAACATTTACTTAGTGATCATTGTGGGGACAGAGCCCCAGAAAGCAGTTTCCAGGCTCTCGGCCTCACATAGACAGGTGCTGGCTCAGGTAGTAAATGGCCATCAACTGTGATTGGATGGCCACCAGCTGTGGCTAGTTGGCCGTCAGCTGTAACCAGTGAGCCGTTGGCCACTAATATAACTGCTGTGGCTACGCTAGCAGAAAAATGGGGGCTAGCAAGAAGATGGCGGCTGGGCTGGCAAGTGCATATTGCAGTTAGGATGGCGGTTTGCAGACAGTGTGGATCCAGCTTGTCGTGCGGGAGACCCTGCTCGCTGCGCCATTTGTCGTGCGCAGAGGCCTTCTCGCCGTGCCATCCTTCAGGCGGGGCGGCCTGCAGGGTCTCTGCTCCCGCTCCCCACACAAGAACGCAGGACATGGTGAGGCCGAAAGGAACACCCACGGAGCCATAGGTAGGGGAGTCATACCACTATGGTCTCACTGGAGGCTGGGCCCACCGGACGCGTGACCTGCTGTCCGCCTTTCCCCCAACCGACCGACCGACGACTCTCCTCCACTCTCTCCTCTTCCGCTCTCCTCGGCCCTCCGTAGCCGCAGCAGTTATACCAGCGGCCAATTGGCTAACCGGCCACAGCCTACGGCCAATCAGCCACAGCCGACGGCCATTCACCACCCGAGCCAGCACCCCTTCATGTGAGGCCGAGAGCCTGTAAACTACTCTCTGGGGCTCTGTCCCCACACAGCTTCTAGTGAGACTATAGTGCGCCAGCGAGAATATAGTGGTATGACTCCCCCATCTATGGCTCCGTGCGTGTTCCTTTTTGGCCTCACCATATCCTGCGTTCTTACGTGGGGAGGGGGACCAGAGACCCCGCCTGGCACCCTGCACTACAATCATGGTAGAAAATTACTGATGAGATTTCAAAATTATAAAACTATAATTCTAGAAAAGAGGCCTGAATGAAATAACATGGACAGAGTAGAATCACTGAACACTAAATAGATAAGTTGAACATTTTTATTGTTGTTAAAGTATCTGATTACATTTAACTGTGGTCCGGCTGGTGAATTTTCCTTTGTACAACCAGCAAGAAAAGAATTTCATCCATCCCCAGTGAAGACAAAAAGAGGGCTGAATGCTTAAAGTGGAAAAAGCAAGCCCCACAATTGTGAGATAAACTTTCCAAACCCAGGGCAGGTGCTGGGCTGGGCCAAATATCCCTCTCGGAAACACAGTCCTCTCCTGGAGCTTTGCATTTCTGCCCAACTCTGTGACTTGATCAGGTTACTCATATGACCAAGCTAAGTAACAGAAGCCGCTGATGGACAGAGCTTCCTGGTACCCTCTTGACTACATGTTCATATCCTGAAGTGTTAAGCTTCCACCCTCTTTGATTTTCCCAACAAGTTTCTTCTCAACTATTGTTGTAGAGTGTACGATTTGTTTGTGATTCTTTCTTCTTGCCCTTGTTTATCAAGTGGACTTCCCCACACATTGACTCTGGGCTGGGCCACATGGAGCAAACGACAGGTGCAAGTTGTGAACAGAAACATCACCTGTTTCTGCTTTCCCTCTTGTCCTCCCATTCTCTGCCAGAACCACATACCCCAACTAATGGCTGCTTTTTCAGCCTCCTTCATGTGGAACCAAACCCTGGACCCAAATCGAGACAAACCCAGCCAAGTCCAGGCAAGCCAAGCAGAGCCACAGTGACATAACAGACATATGATGGAGAATTAAAGGTTTGCTGTTGCAACCACTGAGTTTTGTGGGTTTGTTTGTTTTTTCGGGGGGGTTGGGGGGGTTGCCACATAGCATAATCACAACAAAAAGTGATGAGCACCTAACTACCAGTGTCTCATCTGTTTGGTTTGCAGCTATTCACCCACCCTTTGGGTCTGATGCTTATGAAGCTGTCTTCCGAACTGAGCTCTGGTTCTTCTCCCCTCCCTGGCCTCCCCCTATAAGCCACCCTCACTCTGTGGATCATATGGTTTCTAGTCACCCCACCTCCACCTCTGATCATCATGGCTTTACCCTGCCACTTTCCTCCCTACTGGATATCTACAGGCCCGCAGGAGAGAAAATAAACATGAGGTGACTGGGCTGTATTCAGAACACAGAGGATTTTACCAATGTGAAAGTCAGTAATTTAGGAAGCTTTCCTCCTTAGAACACAACTGTGATGGAGTGAAAAATGATTGTGGATAGTGACAATCATAAGTGCTCCCAAAGTCACTCCCAAGAGCAGCAATGTATTACCCACAGGAGAGTTCCTCACTCCAAAACTGTATGCTTTTTACACTGCGTGCACTTTTAACAAACATGGTCACATGGTTTTCAAGGCCACACCTGGGTGAAGAAAGAGAGGAGTGCTATAAGCAGGAACATCAACATCAGTGATAAGGGACAGCTGACATTCTGATGGGAAAAGAGATTAAAAGCTATTAAAATGGGACATAAGAAAAAACAAAAAGCTCCGTGGCAAGTATCCCTCTACGCCATGGGACATCTCTGTGGTACAGTAGATCAAAGCAATTGTTGGGATTTTCATTTAAGTCAGCATTTAGCTATTTGAGTATAATTGTCTTATGGGGGGAAAAAAGGTTCCAAGTTAGTGCTAAGTCTCAATGTACAGCTAAGCTTGTTAGGAATGCTGTCAGTAAAACATATCAGACATAAAAGTCTGTTCAGTCGAACGCCTACTAAGGGACAAGAACTACAAGTTTTATTACTGGATTTAAATGGGTGGGGGCAGGATGGGTTGCAGTAAACAATTGTGAACACAAAAGCAGCAAGCACTCCGTGGTTTCATTCAGTACAGGAAACTGAGTTATTATCGCCTTTCATGAGTTTGCATGTACCATTCCCTCTACTATAATATCTCACCCCACACTTCCACCCCTTGCTTTCCTCTCTGGACAACTCCTTCTCGTCCTTCCATTCTTAGCCTAGAAACCCTTCTCTGGGAGGCTTTCTCTGACTGCCTCCTCTTCCCCACTTTGGTTTTAGAATGCCCCCTCGGTGCTGCCAGGGGGCGCTGTATGCTCTCCAGCCATGCATGGCCATAAGGGCTCCAAGTCCTACTCGTCTGTTTAGAGGTGGGCATCCTTACTGCAGTCTAACTCCTTGAAGGCAGGCACCATGCCTGTCTGGTGCACCACTGGTTCCTTCATGCCTGACAACTGGCAAATTCCCAGTATGTAGTAATTAAATGAATAATGCTCCCGCCCAGGTGGCTATCCAACACCAAGACAACCGTTGATAATAACAAAATGAAAATACTCATTGTGTATTAGTCCAACAAGAAGAATACTTTTAGTAAAGTACAGGTTATACATTATTAGTTGAAAAAATAATTTTTGTGAATGTTCTCTTCTGGTCATTAAATTAATATAGGTATGTTCTAGTAGGGCTAATATTTGACCATTAAAGATTATATTTAGAACTTTGTAGCTCTTAAGTGAGCTATACTTTGCAAATAAAATGCAAGTCGTTTCCTATTGGACTCCAAATTATTGGAGTCCAACTACCAGTGAAAACCAGGCGAGCCCCACCCATTGTGCAGCTTAGGAACTGCACAGACACAGACAGGCATTTCGCTCCTCTCTCCTGAGCTCATCTCTGGGGTCCTCACTTGCACACAGATCCCACTCCTTCCCTGCCCACTGTTTGAGCCTTTGCATCTTCTACTACAGTAAATATTTAACAGTCAGTGTGACAATTTGATCCTTCAGTCAAGCTGGTAAGGAAAAACCAAAACCTAAGGCTAAACAGGGAAAGGCAAGGGAAGTTACGAGAGAGCCTCGTAAAGCAAACCCAGACAAGGAGGCGACACTCTTTTGGCACAATAGGCTCTAAAAGTTAGGTGGGAGATTAGCTCCCACAGTGAGGTGTGCCTTTTCCTTTCTTTTAAAAAGATTATATCAAGATAAGAAGAAAAATATGGTGAGTTAGTGCCTGGAGTCAGATCTCCTCAGTGGTATTTCCGCCCTGTTCTACCCTCAGAACCTAAAGCTCCTGCCTCTCTCTGCTCAGCTCTTGAATCTTCAGCACAGTGAATGGTATCATGGTAACAGCTTGAGAGTTTCAGAAGAGGTTGGGGACCTCCCTCCCAAGAATATACCAAGACATCAATGAATAGGAAGGAAGGAATCCTCCATCACTGGATCTGGAAAAATAGGGGACGGTTAGTGGATATCTGTTGTTGATCCCACAATACCAATTTCATTGAAGATAACTAGTTTAATTTTACCTTTGTAATTCCATCACCCGTGCCAGCATTTGGCTAAGAATAAGCTGCTGACAGAATCCTGCTAATGAGACTCAGGAGAAATCTGCAGAGGGCTTTGGGGTAACACAGGAAGAATTAGTCTCGTTTCCTCAAGACATTATTATGCCTGCATGTGACCCTTGGAGCTGCGTCAGCCGTCTTCTTCCAGTCTGAGAGTTGAGATGACACTGTGATAACAGACCAGAGCGATGGAACAAAACCGATGGAACAAAACCAGGCCTTGGTAGCATTGTTGAGCCACTGAATTAAACAAGCCTGAAGCCTCTGCACTTCAGTTATGGAAGATCACATATTATCATTTCATCACTAAATGTTGGGGAAGAGACAGAGGTCCAGGAGAGTGATTCACTGCAGGGTGAGAGGAACGTCCACCGAGCATAACCTTAAAGGGTGGGCAGTAAACCCTGAGCTCATGGGCAGGACGTGGGGTGACAGGTAGACGGGCCATGCAGCCCTTTGCCTCCCTAAGCATAGATTGCAAGCAAAGCAAAACTGAAAGAAAAAAAAAAAGCTTTCCTTGGGGTTTCATGTGTGTTTTCTCAGCCAATATAGCAGAGTAACAAATAACACAGGCTACATACTCATACGTACAAAGAAGATCTAGTTAATTTTCTATAAGCCTCCACCCTCACTAGGTATCAGAGAACCTTGCTAATTAACTTGCTTTTTAAAGTTTCTGTCTCTTAGGGTTTAAACAACCTCCTTTTAGTTAAGCAATTAGATTATTCAAAGTTCAGTTTCCTAGTGGGGCTGGTATAATTCATATATTTTGGATGACTTGGTCTCTTGGGTAAATTCTCTTCAGGGTGGTGCTCTAACCCTCCTCTCTTTCTTAAGAAGTGCACAAGGCATCTTACTGGGTTCCTGCAGTGGGTATCCTCTGGGGGCTTGCTGGTCTCCACTCGTCTGATCTAGTACGGTTCATCTGCTCTGCATTCTTCACTGCTAATCATGGTGGTATGGCCGGCCCTCTCAGGTCATGTCCTGGGACCCATCCCTGGAGCTGTGGTCCCAGCCACTTGCCCCTTCATGACGACCCCTCTTATAAGAGGCTCTTTATCCTACTGCCCTTGCTCCCCGAGCACTTTCTATCCCTTCAGCAGGGCATGTGGTACCTCTGCAGCAAGATGAAGCTAGTGGGGAGCCAGGAGCACTACCCCAGGCTCACCTGTCCAGTCAGCTGACTCTGCTCCATCACTCTGACACCAGGTTGGGCATGGAGCCAAACAGAGGGCCAGGTCTCCCCAGGAAGCCTGCAGCCTCCTTCAGGCTTCTCTCAGGAAAGCAGCCCTGAGCCCCAGGATTGTGGATGCCTCAATACCTACCTCAATGTCCCCACACTCCCACGAAAGACTTGGGCTCCAGAAGAGGACAAAATCCCTCCAGACTTACCATCAATTCCTTTGTTCTTTTCAACAACCTGTAGGTGTTCAAAAGTTCTGGCTTATCACTTTCCATCTTATCTCACAGGTCTTCTCCCACCTAAGACTATTTGATCAGGACACCAGGCATGTGTGAATGAAAAAGGGCCTATGCGATAAACCTGACAAACTCAGGGGGCCACATGGCAGGCCCTACCAACTCAGTGACCAAAAGTAACCACACAGGATGATCTGATTACAGATTCCTAACTGGGCAGGTCATGGTGGGTAGGTAGTCACATCCCAGGCCTATAACTTCCTTAGCAAAGGTGAGTCTTTACCTTAAGTGAGCTCTGGCCATTCTTCTTATGCATCTAGGATAACACACTATCTTTGAAATGTCAGACTAATTTTCTTTTCCTACCCCTCAAAGGCACAACCACTGGTGCCAGAGCACAAAACCACCAGAGCATGGGAACACAGAACCCCTCCTTTATTATCTTGTTCCCTGCATACCATCTCTATTTACTATAAATGTTCAATGTTAACTATTCTGCACTCACCAATGTAAAAGAAGTGTGTGTTTCTCATTTTGCTTTTTATCCAATCCTAGGCATTTCTTCATTTTGCCTTCTCCTTTCTTTCATGTAACTTCCTTACGTTTTCTCCTTTGATTCAAAACGTACAAAATAAGCTGCAAAACTGCCATTCTCTAGATTATTATTTTTTAATCTGTTGAGATCTTGCTTCTGGGCATGTTCTCAAGTTTTGGCTCAAATAAACTCTTACAAAACATTTCTATAGGTTTGGACATTCTTTCATCAACACATTGATCTGTGAAAGAAGGGAGATTTGCTATATAGACATCCCTTTATTATCTCCATAAAGCTTTCCTTTTAAGACTTTTGAATTTACTAAATTGCTTAAACAAACAAAAAAACTCTCTGATTTGAAATAAAAATGATCTCTTTTTTTCTATGCAGTATCCACCTTTTTCTCATGTGACACAATGAGCCTCAAGATTGTTTAGAGGTAGGAGACCACAGAATATTGGACTTAAAGAAAAAGTGACAACAAATCAATTATATCTCTGTTTAGAGAAAGTTCTATAATTATATATATAGTAAATATAATTATATTATATGCATACAGAGTGTGCCAAAAACGTGTATACATTTTAAGAAAGGAAAAAACTGTATTAAAATTGTAATACTCAATATATACTGATAACAAAAGATGAATACAAGACATGTGTATACATTTTTTTGGCACCCTCCCACCCCCCGTATGTTTAGCCACGCTCAATAGTAGGGAATGAATGCAGACCCTTCAGAGGGGCATCCCTCCAGCTACCCAATAAAACAGAGTGCACTGCCCATTCTCTTCTTCCCTCTGTAGCCTCATGGCCAAGATTAAAAAAAAATGCAGGTTATCTGGGCTTTTTGATCACCTATAAATCCTTTCTCAACAATTTGATGAACAGTTAAAATTGGTCTTGCAAATTTTTGTTTATCTCCATTTTTACATTAAGGAATTAAACTGAAAATGCTACAAGATAATCTTTGAATAAATATAATTTAAATGAAGAAGGTTCTGTAAACTTGTCTAATTAAATCTCAAATTAAACTTAGAAAATAAGGAAGGCCACATTTGTTGGGGAATTGCAATGAGATAGATCCAGTATCAAAATCACCATAGCAACAGCAAACTACACACTGAACCTGAGATACATCTTTGGCCCAGGAGAGAGTATAGTCATAGAAAGAGAGGGAAAAGTCACCTACTGTTTCAGTACAGAAAGCAAAATCAGCATTCAAAAAATGTTTATGCTAATTTCTGAGTCTATCCCTTAACTGGGGTCTTTCCTTTTGTTTTTCTACTGCAAGACATAACCAGAAATACATTTTATTTTCTGTGATGTACTCTGATCTATTCTGTTCTGTCCTAGTCTGTTTTACTGTTTTGTTTTTTAATGCTGGTAGTGACCCATTATATTGATGCCATGACGTCTAGTGGATTATGATCTATAGCTTGAAAAATACATACTGCCTTTAAAAATGGTTCTCAAAACGTGATCCAAAGACACACACCCCCACACACACATACATACATACATATCATATCATAACCTCCTGGAGTTCTTATTTGAAAATGCAGATTATGAGGCTTTTATTTCTTTCCTGGATTCTGAAAGTGAATACATTTGCCTATGGTAAAATGTCTGCTAATATCTGTTCTCATTCTGGGATGCTCAGAAACCATGGGTTCCAAGGAGTAAGGATGGGCCAAAGATAGAAGCCCGAGCTTAGTGCTAAAGGAGGCTTAACAGGCACTAGCTCCAAGGGGCCATGGGGAAGTGCAGGACAAACAGGCCAGAGGTAAGTGAGTGACAAGAACAGAGGAAAGCAGACAAGGGGAGGTGGCTGAGCCTTGCTGGATTAGCAAATGCGTAACACAGCAGTCCAGCAAAGTCCAGTTAGGACCACTCTCTGTGGGTGCTGGTCTAAAGCAGAGAGTCCGACAGTGGGGCCTGAAATTTCAATTTAAAGAAGCTCCCCAGGAGATTTTTATGCAAATAAAATTGTTGAGTCATTATCAGGCATAAATCCTGTCACTCACTCTCCAAGGAGAAAATTAAAATTTGCAGCTGCAGGCATGAAATAAATGTTTAACATGCAGCTATCCACCAAAGTGAGATTTATTTACCTCACTGTCATTGTCAGGCACACTTGCTTCTTTCAGTGGACCCTCCCTCCTACTCCCTGCCATAGTTTCAACAAAGTATTTGTTTTTCTGCAAGAGCCCCTGTAATTGGTTACCGTTATTAACGAAAATTCAGATCTGCTTCTCGCTACCAGATGACTCAGGGCCACACAAGGACATATGAGGGCAAACACATTAGACGAAAATAGGATTTTTGAATGGGATAGCTTTGAGTATAGGTTGTTCTCAGCTAGGATCTGCAAAAAATGCCATCATCTTAAAAACCAATCCCAGAAAGCTAGTATTTTCATTTTTAATGAAGAAAATGTAATCATCAGGCAGATGCCTGCTCATGTTGGGGAGCGCACCCTCTCCCTATAGGCAATTTTCCTAGGACACTAAATTATCAGAACGTTGCTCGGTGATCATGACATTATAACAAGTGAAACTACTCATAGTCAGGAGAACCTAACACCCATTGATGTTGGGATGGATGCATTTTGCCCCCTCTCTAGGAATACAACTGCCCCCAGGTCCGCAGGCCCCAGGCCTGGGGTGGGGCACTTCCTATCTGGACATTTGGGAGACACACTGCTGGCATAAGAATCTCTACATCTAATTTTTCGTTCTCATTTTGCAAAACAAAGTTTTCAAACCCTTTTCTTCTAGTTGTGTATTAAAGAAAACTGAGACAAACAAAACACACAAAATAAAAACTACCCTCCTAGAGAAAACTACTGTTAACAACCTGGTGATTCTCCCAGACTCTTCTGTTTTTTATCAGTTGTTGTTCTGATCTTTTCTGAGCACAGTAGCTCCTGCCTCCTACCCCCATCCCCAACCAGGCATATGTCCTAGTTCTGGGTGAGAAATTGGGGACAGGGTAGAGGGGGCAAGCAGAGCTCACAATTCAGCATCTTCTCATGGGCAGAATTCAGATGTGCTATGATGGCAAGGTTGGAGGTTAGTTGGTGTAGGGAAGGGCCAGTTTGTGTTGGGCCTTGTTTTTAGGCCACTCTAATGACTTTAACTTTTACTCTAAGTGAAATGGGAAGCCCCTGGGTGTGGGAAATAGGAGAGTGACATATCCTGATTTCCTTTTAACAAGACCCCTCTGGCTGCTGTGTTGAGAGCAGACTGTTGGGAGCCCAGAATAGATGGGAACCTATTGTACTATGTTTCCCCGAAAATAAGACCTAGCCGGACCATCAACTCTAATGCATCTTTTGGAGCAAAAATTAATATAAGACCCGGACTATTCTATTCCATTCCATTCCATTCCATTCCATTCCATTCCATTCCATTCCATTCCATTCCATTCCATTCCATTCTATTCTAGAAGATCCAGTCTTTTATTATAGTAAAATAAAACCAAGTCTTATATTAATTTTTGCTCCAAAAGATGCATTAGAGCTGACTGTCTGGCTAGGTCTTATTTTCGGGGAAACACGGTAATGCTCCAGGGGAAAGATGCTGGTGGCGTGGACTGAGGCAGTAGTAATGGGAATTGTGAGAAGTGAGTGGCAAGGTTTGGATATGTTTTAAAGATAGCACTATCAGGACTTGCTGACAGATTGGAAATGGGGTTCAAAGAAAGAGGGGACTCAAGGCTGACAGGGCAACCAGAAAGATAAAGTTGCCGTTTCCTGTGACAAGAAAAACCATGGGAGAAGTAGGTTATGGGAGGAAAATCAGGTGTTTAGTTTAGACATGATAAGTTTGAGGTGCCTATTAGACATAACAGAGGCGATAACTGTCCTTTAGGCATATATTTGAGAATCATCAGCATTTAAAATGGAAGATCATCTAGGGAGAAAGTAGGAAGAAAAGTAAAAAGGTCTAAAGACTATCCCTGGGTCACACCACTACTTAGAGATCAGGGAAATGAAGAAAAACCAGGAGATGAAACTGGGCATGAGAACCCAGTGAGGTAGGAGGAAAACTAGGAGTGGGAGGAAAACTAGAAATGAAGGAGGCAGGAAGGGTCAACTGTGTCAAATACTGTGACAGCCAAGGGAGACCATTAGGGTTGGCAGTGTGGAAAGTATTAATAGCTCCAACAAGAGCAGTTTCAGTGGAGTGATGGGGTGATGAAAGCTTAGTGCTGGTGGTTTCAAGATAGTATGTGAGAAGAAGAATGGCAAACAGACTAGGCAATTCTTTCTGCAAGTTTTGCTCTAAAGGGAAAGGAAGAATGAGTGGATTAAAGAAAAGTACCCTTGCTCTAAGTGTTTCTTATTAACTAACTCATTAATCCTCACAATAGCCCTATAAAGTGGGAACTAGTCTCCTCATTTATAAATAAGGAAAAAGGCCAATGAAATAGATATGCCCAGTAAAGCAAGACCTCATGAGAGCAGGCTTCACTAGCCAACAGTGAAAGCAAGGAGTATGTGGTTAATAGACCTGCTTCAGATCTTGAAATTTGGTTCTTGTGGATCCTTATGATTTACTTTTTTCCACTTAATTCAATGGCTGAGGCTCCATTCCATATAATAAAGAGTCTAATTAGCATAGTATAATTAAAATCACTCTCTCTGGTGGTCAGATTGTATGGTATGAGACAGGAGTTCCATTTACATCGAACAGGTCATTTCTGAGCCCTCCTGCCTCTTGGTTTGAATTTGGTTAGACTTCCCACAAGCTAGCATACTTCTATGTCTAGCTCAAGAGCTGTTTTATTACTCAGGGTCACTGCACAAAAGCATTGCATGAGAATGACAAAAATGGTCTCTCAAAGACAAGGACCTTTCCTAAGGAATAAAAGAGGCTATTTTAATCAAATTAAAAGAAATTGAAATATTTAGCATTTCAGTCTTTCAAGGTGATCATGTTTGCATGAACCACGTCTCTGATTCTAAACTGAGAAAAGGTTTCTGTCTACAACTCAATTTACCAATTAATAAACATATTTTTTACTGTTACTATTCATTACTTTTCCTTGATCCCAGAGTTACAATTTTATTTTGATGTGTCAGTACAAATGGTGACAGCTGATTGTGTTGCCATTCAGTCTAGTTCCAAATACTTTAATCAAAAATATGTGTAACCACGCATATCTGCCAAGTATTAAACTAAAATAATTTTCTAACATGTTCCCCCATTTCAAGTAGCAATTATGACTTTGGCCTGTCTTTATCAGAAAGGAAATATCTACTTTTCTGTTTTTAAAGGAATACATGAGGAAAGATAGTACTTTATGGCTTAAAGCAGTCTAAAATCTGAAGATTCTGGTTGTGAGACATCCACCCAAATCAATCTGAATTAGATTTAGAAAAGGTTTTTTCTGCTTTGCCAAAGTACATTAAAAAATAAATAAATAGATAAATTATAGCTCTTTCTGTCTTGTCTGCCCTGGGAGCCTATCTCCTGCCACAGTCCCTCTTCCTCTGAAAATCTGCGCCTGCACCAACTTTGTCTCCGCCCCCTCCTTGGTCAGAGCTCCTCCCAGGGCTCCGCCCACCACTGTCTGCTGTGGTGCCAAAACGACCATAGATACTGACAAATGAGAGCCTCAGCAGCTTGGTAGCCCCACATACTCTGACCTCACTTATTACTAGTCGCAGCTTCCAAACCAGTTCCATTTCAAGGGACAACACAGCAGCCAAGTTCATTGGGGCTGGGGCTGCCACAGTAGGGATGGCTGGCTCCGGGGCTGGAACTGGGACTGTTTGGGAGCCTCGTCATTGGTTATGCCAGGAACCCTTCTCTGAAACAACAGCTCTTCTATGCCATTCTGGGCTTTGCCCTCTCAGAGGCAGTAGGGCTCTTTTGCCTGCTGATGGCCTTTCTCATTCTCTTCAACCTGTGAAGGATCCGTCCCCACCTCCCATAGTTCTGTTCCTGTGTCTGGTCTGCCATGTATGTTCCTTTTCCTATACCTCCCCAGCCTGGGGTCAGTAGTTGGCTCAGGGTTTGACAGAGGAGACAAATAAATACTGATTAATAATAATAAAAAATTATAGAAACCCTATTCACTGTCAAAAAAAAAAAAAAAAAGACAGCATTCACCTCAGTTATTCAGTATAATGATGTAAAGACACAAGCAAAAAAAACACACGTATTTAATGGAAGTCATTGTTGTACCAATAGTTTTATTGTATGACATTTATCAACAGCAAGATGGTGTATCCACTACCCAAACATTCAACTAATTTGCTTTGAGGATTTAGCTAAAAGGAGAAATTGAAAGTGAAAACCCCTTTTCACTTATTTATACAACAAATATTTATTGAATACCTACTATATGTCAGTCAGTGTACTAGTAACTTGAGAAGACAAAATGAGGGTGAATGTGTGTTTAGAGGGTATATAGTACACTCAGACAGAAATAGGCTTTGTTAAGGGAAAATTCTATAAGGAAAAATGCTTACCTGGTGGATGCATTCTGAACACCAGAATATTGATTACCTTCGTAATTTTTGGCTAGGTTGATTTGATTCAGGTTACTATCTATGATAATACTTGAGATATTATTTCTAATTATTGTAAAGTTAATCAAAGGATTCAGAATGACTGAACTGACATTGCTAAGCAAGAACAATAGTTTACCATTCGGTCAACTTAAGTATAGCTAAATGATAGATCTATAAGGAGATCGAAATAGAATAAATAAAAATGCTGTAACCTGGTGTTTGGGTATTAACTTCTAACCCATCCTTACTACAAATTAGTGAATTAGTTCTCTTCACTTCCAGACTCTTTTTCTTCTCACTCAGATTCTGGGAGTGATTTCTGCTCCATCCTGGTCTGGCCTTAAATGGCTGCTTCTTTGTATCAAGGTCCTTGTTGCCAATTTTAGAGAATTCTGTTTCTTGATTTGAAAATGTAAGGGTTCAAAATGGGATCAAATATGTGGTGATGGAAGGAGAACTGACTCTGGGAGGTAAACACACAATGTGATATATAGATTATGTATTGCAGAATTATACACTTGAGACCTGTATAACTCTACTAACCATTGTCACCCCAATAAAGTTTAATTTTTAAAAATGTATAGGTTCAGATATTATATAACATAGTCACCATTAATTTTCTCAGGACATTTGCTTTGTAAAGTAAGCTTGGCAAAATGCTTGCCAATATATATACTCATTAACTGGGAATAGTTTTTTGATTTGCATATAGCTGCTGTTTTCTGTCTCTATTCTGAATGTTACCAAAGCCTCTGCAGGAAAAATAGCATATGCATTGTACTGGAGTTGGAAAAGAATTCTCCCACTGCACAGAAATTACAGGTGCCACTTTCTTCTTTCATCTCTTAACCTTTAAGACACCCTTCTATTTAGACACCATCAAAATTCTAGGAACTCGTGTTCTAACAGGGGTTATACATTTATAATAGAGGTAGATACAAAATGCTGTGAGATTTAAAAAGATGGGCCAATTAATTGCTTGAGGTGTTGGGGGTTTACAGAAGGCTTAACAGAGGAGCTAAACCTTGAGAAAATACTTTGGTGTTTGTCAGGGAAGGAAATGCCGGGGACTTTCAGATAAAGAGGAAACAGGGTAAGCTTTCATGACATTTAATTCAGCAATTATTTTTAAGGAATCATAATCTAGTTTACTCTGGTTCTACTACCAAAGATGAGGGCCAACCCTGGAAAATGATGAGGAGACTGCTCTTCAAATTCATATATATACTTTATGTATCCCACAAAGATCAGCTCTCCTGAAAAGCTACACATCAAAATGTATCTGTCCTGCGTCCTCCTTTACTCAGAGCATTTGCTTTAGCTTTCCAAGGCAATGATTCTTTATTTCAAAAAGTCCAAGATAAAATCCTTAATAACTGACCATAACTGATTCAGCACTCTTTCCAGAAATAATAATATTTTAAAAGGTTGATCCTAAATCCCAAAAGGTTTCCTACAAATAAATGAATACTTGGAATTTGTGGAATTTTAGTAGATTGGTGGGGATATATTTTAGGCAGTAACATCTGTTAGAATAGTGTGGAGAGGACTATGTTAAATATGATCTCTTCTTTGAGAAATCAGATGTTATTATTGTTTCTTAGCCACGGTAATCTCTGTTCCACTTGTCATTACATTTTCCCCATTTCATGATGAACTGATTTCATTGGAAGCTGGAATATTTTTTTTAAGCCTTAATTTGCTTTTAAAACTAGGAAGAGGAATGGCAATTAAAAAAAAAGTGCCAAGAAACATTTTTACTCATTTAGATGAACAAGACTATATTAAAAGAGTGTTTTTCTTTTATAATGAGGCTTAAAAAATGGTAACTTACCTAATTTTAAAAAAATTTCTATGAAAAGCCTTTCATCACTGTCCTGGTTCCCCCCAATCCTGCCTGGTAAGTGAAAATGTAGTGGAAATACATTAATTACATTTTCTAATAAGATTCTGTAGCTATTGGCCCTCAACTCTAGGGAAACCTAATTACAGCTTATCAACTACAATTAAGTCTTCCAACTATTCCCTAGATGTACTTGAGAAAAGTAAAAAGAGTTGCTAATAAATTTTAGAAAAGAATGAAAGCTCTTTCTATGTCTGTTCAGGGGCCACTATCAACCTGTGGGAGAAAATCCTAACCCAAATTTGGGATGTCTATCATAGAGTAGATCTTATTTTCCTAGGACAATCTCTGGATTTAAATCCTTTGTGGAGCGATTCTTGTGGAGTTGGGCTGGTCTTAGGCACAATAGCTATTGTTGCCTTTGTTAACTTTGGAACTATGCTGTAGAGGGTTCACATTTTCCAGTGCCCCAGTTTCAAGTACCTGGCGTTAAGCCCTCACGGTGAGGTAGAGAGTGGATGGAAGACAGTCACTACAAACCAGAGAAGCAGGACAAAGCTGAGATGTGGTCTTCAGTGTGAAAGCCTAGGGTAGAGGGCAGGAGGTTGAATGGCTAATCCAGCAAAGCTCCCTGGAGCAATGCTGTGAGCCTGGGATGCCAGTCAGTGTTTAAGCTTTAGCCTTTCAGGTGTGACTGCTGTCTCTTGCTTATGAGGTCCAGTAGATGTAGGAAGCCCGCTGTTAAACTTCTGATCAGATCCTTTCAGTTGTATTGTCCTTGAACTGGAACGCTGTTTTTTTGTTTTTTTTTATCTGAAAGGATTCTAAGCATCTCACTCTTGGTTTTTGGCCTCTTCCTCATGTGACACCTGAAAGTTAGACAGCATTGTAACTAAACTACAGCTATTATTTACAGCTATGTAACAATAAACCACACTCAAAGCTTAGATGGTAAAATAGTTACAGTATTTTCTTTTTCTCCTCAAAGACCTATAATTTGGGCAGGGTCCAATAGAAATAGCTACTTTCTTCTCCATAATGTTTCTGGAGCTGTTCCACTCGGGGCTGGAGGACTGACCTTCAAGATTTCTCACTCACATGGCTGGAAAGTTAGCAGTGACTGTCGCCAAGATGCTCAGCCAGGCCTATGGGCCTGATGTTTTTCATGGGCTGCTTGAGCTACTTTAAAGTATGGCGGCTGGATTCTGAGGGAATCAGGCAGAAGCTGAGCGACCTTTTCTAACCTGGCTTCAGAAGGCAGTCAGGGTCACTTCTACTGCATTCTACTTTTGGAAACAGTCAGAAGTTCAGCCCAATTCAAGAAGGAAGGCGCCAGGACTTCTCACTTGATAAAGGAATAATCAGGTCCTAGAAAGAGCTAATGATATGTTCATTTATTTGGAAAATGTAATCTGCCACTGAGATGGACTCGGTTCATAAGGCTCTGTGTTCTCTCTATTCAAGTCCTCCCAACATTCAGTTTCCTGATTCCCCCGTGGAACCTCCTGAATATACTACAGCCCTCACCAAACCTTTATTTATATGCCAACTGCCTAATGAAAACTTAATGGCTGAATTTACTCTTTTAAAATTAATTTTAAATTAGCTTGTAGACTAGCCACATCTTTAAAATTAAGCATTGTGGGATAATTTCACAGGTCCTTTGAGCACTAAGATTCTCTCTCTCTGAGTATCTTTCTTAGTATTAAGAAGAGTATATATTATGTCCCATGAGGTACATTCTAGGCAACTGGCTTATACTTTTCAAATATCAATGTCATGAAAGACAAGAGAAGGCAGAAGGACTGTTTCCATATGAAAGGGGACTAAAGAGACATGCCAAGTAAAGGCAATGTGCAATCCTGCGTGGGATCCTAGATATAGGAAACATGCTATAAAGATCACTATTGGCACAATGGACAAAACTCAAACACCATAAAAACAATAGGCAGTATGCAAATGTGCATTGAATTTAAATGAATTTAATTTTAAATACTTGGATTCTAATACTTAGAGTGACATGATTGACAGCACACAATCATAAAACTCAACAGTTGTTCATATTCCAAATAAATACCTAGTAAGGCACGGTCAGGTTAGGCAAATAAATGGAAAATATTTAACCAAATATTCTCCCTCAAATAGTGAGGCAACTTTTAGTGACTCTAGCTGCAACTAAGCTCAGGGTTTCCCTGCCTCATGGAGCCTCCCGCCCCTGCAGGCAGTAGCAAAATAAAGAGATTCATCTGCGTTAGCACTGACCGCTCACCTCACTCCTGCCCCGTCCTCACAGACTCCCTTCCAGTAGGACTTTGCCCACGTCTTGTCTGTTCCATTGGGTCGGCTCTTTCGTCTGCCCTGTTCTAAAGTTGCACAGGTCCCTCTTAATTAAAAGTCCCCTCCTTTACTCCAGACAGTCTGCGTTTGTTGGATCCCACACTATGGGGGGACCCTTATGATTCCTAAACGCTCATTGTCCTGTTTCTCTAAGTGTAGTCATTAGATTCAAAGAATTCAGATTCCCACCCCCCCTACTGCCAAATAGCAAGCAATTCCAATCTTTGTCTTGTGTCTGTCATAAATATCAAGTAAAATTTAATTAAGAGAGTCCTACTTATTTTATGACTGACGTGGCTCTTGTATTTACCATTCCGTCCTCCACAACTTCCTTGCTCACCACCTGGCCCTCAGACTGATTTGCCCATTATACCACCTCCCAGTCTCTTCCTACCTAGTCCACTTTTTCTCTCCCTCCCTTTGTCGCTGCTCTTTATTATGAAGCTTAATTTGGCTTCTTTCCTTCTTTTCCCACCTCCTGTCATCTGGAGCTGCTCTGGGAGCAATAAACAAAGAGAAGATGAACTAGCAAATACAAGATTCACTTTTCTGAGTGGGAGGAGAGAGACTGGAAACATTGATAATATAATCTTTTTTTTTTTAACTCCCATAAGAAAAGGTAATTGTAAAACGCCTCATAAAAAGCATGAATGAATGTTTCCACCATAAACAAGGTGCAAAGAAGATCATGTTTCTTTTTATTTCTTTATCAAGTCAAGTCTGTTTCTGAGCCCACCTTGTCAAGATCAATGAGACGCCCAATATCCACATGTTTCGGTGACTTCCTCCCCTCCTCATTTCCACCCCACCGCCTTGTGTTGTACCAGGATCCCTATACAGGCTGCTGCGAGGCCTGAAGAGCCGCCATGGCTGCTCTGGCCACATCCACCCAGCCCAGTCCCTCCATGCCAGATCCAGGCGAGCCGGCCCCAGCGACCCTCACTGGTGCTTCAGAGACCCTGTCACTTAGTGTTTGGCCGCCACGGGCATTGCCTAGGCTTCTGCTATGTCCAGTCTTGTTTCTGGAGCACTGGGAGCAAAAGGGCCGCAGTTCGTGCCACTCACAGAACCTGAAAACCAGGTGTTACGCATGCCTCCAGACATCGGTCCATTCATGCCAATTACCTAGTTCAGTATAAGCCAATAGGGAGTGACGGGGACTGTGCTGAACTGAAGAGTGAATATTCCATCTAAATAGCATCCAATGCCATGAAATTTGTTTTCTAGAGGAACTGAGATTCAAGATTTTCACGTGAAATCATCTGTTTCAAGGTTGTTACCAATGAGCTAAAAAAAATTATAAACATGAGCGGGTCGAGCCTAACATGGCCATGATCAGTGAGAGCCCCACCTCCTCACTGGTTTCTTGTGAACTCGGAGCCCCAGAACCAAGTCCCCCTTTTTGGAGATGGGCCTCTTCCTACTTCTGCTTAAAACCACACCTGCTTACACTTGAAACCTATATAATTTCACTAACCAATGTCACCCCAATAAATTTAATAAATACATACATACATAAGTAAAACAAACCACGCCGGCCATTACTTTCCCATCTTAGGAGATCCACAGTGATTGTTTCAACAGGCTTAGATCACACTTGGACTAGGGAAGAAAGTCTGTTTGGGGGTTGCCTTTTGTGGAAGGGCCATTTCTCTTCCTTTCAGCTGTGAACTGTGCATGTCTCTCCTTCACCCCCCACACCTCTCAGGGGTGAGGGAACTCAGATATTTAAAAAGAAAACCAAAACCCAAGTGGCTTTGCTCTGTATGTTTTATGGTGAAATACAAAATAAATGTAGTATAAAACCACATGTGTAGTGTTTAAGTAATAATAATTAGCCAACACTCATGTACCTCAGCCAAAAACAAAATATACTCCAGAAGTCTGCTGTACTCTATCCTGATCTCATCCCCTCACTCCTCCAGAATATTAACGCTATTATAAATTTTGTGATCATTATTCCCTTGTTTCTCTTAATAGATTTATTACCTACATATATACTCTAAATACATTGTTTAGTTTCATCTGCTTGGAACTCTGTATGTCTCAAATTAGAACGCACTCATTCTTCCGTGGTCTGCCTCTTTGGTCAACATTATATTTAGGGAATTCATCCATGTTATTGAGTATAACTGACAATTATTTCTTCTGCTGCATATCACAAATTATTTCTCCATTCTACTGTTGATGGACACTTGGGCTTCTTCCAGTGTTTCTGCTGTTAACAAGCCTGTGTAAATATTATTGTCATTCTATCCTGGGGTACGTGTGCAAGAGTTTTCTAGGGTATGTTGTATAGTCGGATTACCGGCTTGTAGGATGGGTACATGTTCTACTTTGCCATTTACAGTTTTCCAAAAACTGTTGTCCAAAAAGTGGTTGTTTCCTCCAAACTGTTTTACATGGCTGTGTACACCCCACTGACCGTGTGTAAGATTCTTGTGTCTGTGCATGTTATCAGACCATCCCTAACATTGTCTACCTGAAATTTTCTTTATTTTTTTTTCCAGTAAATCCAGCTAATATAAAAGGCAGGACACCAGCAAAGTTTTCAACAACACACTCTACTATAGGTGACCTTACAGAGGAGAAATCAGATTTTAGAGTTTTCAAGAATCCAATGTTGTCATTATTTTGACCATAAATGATCACAGTGTCCTAGAAATAATCCAGGGACTCTTGGGGTATAGATCCTTCCCAGGTATTAAGAATATCACGAGAAAAGTTTTTTGTGTTTTTTTTTTACCATGATGGGTTGGAAGGAATATATAGTGAGGGTGCCAAAAAGATGTATGTAAGTGGACACTTTGGTCAGCGTTGCTCAAGCAGTAGTTTGTCGTCATCAGAAGTATCTGGACGCTGATGGTAACCACTTTGAGCATCTCTTGTAATTGCAGAAGTCAAACATGACTTGTATTCATCTTTTGTTATCGGAATATATTGAGTATTACAATTTTAATACAGTTTCCTTTCTCAAAATGTATATACATTTTTTGGCACCATATATATATTTATATATTTTTGGCACTATACATATATATATATTTGGTATAAAGGCATTCATTATCTTTTTATCCTGGTATTATTATAAACTTCGATTATAAACTGTGCAATTCCACTGTTACCTTGTGAACAACTCTCTCTCTTAATGATGTAAAAAAATCTTTATTTTATTCTACTAGTTTAGATTGACAACTTAGTCTTAATGTTATGAAAAGTTATACAAAATGCAAATTAAGTGGATCTCTTCTAAATCTCAAAAGATTTATTTTTTTCATATATTTGCATGCAAAACGAGGAATGCAAGGTCTTTAATACACATTAAATCTACATTTTTGACCTTCTTCCAAATATACAATTCAATCTAAAAACTAACTCTCTTTAATCAGAAAACAGAGTTAATTCCTGACACTGCAACAATTTGTCTTGCCATGATGTGATAATGTGATATTTGTAGAGAACTAAAATAGCATGATACAAATCCTTCAGACTTGTGGGATTTCTAACAAAAAGGTTAAAACTGCATTCTGCAGTCATGCAAATTAGCATAGACTTCCTCTATAGCCTCTGGTACTGGAACAAAACAGGAGCAGTTCTCAATAAAACTAAGCTGTTGAGAATAAAAAGTCAGAACTCAAGACAGTAAATAGGAGCCATCAATTCTTTGTTTCCCTGAGCTGCTGAAGCTTAGAGCTCCCTGATGCATCATTACACGTGTACTGCTAGATGTAGGGAGGGCCATGGGAAGTCCAAATAACTGATTGTTTAGACTTATTTTGTTTTACAAAAACTGAGGTGTTAAAAAGGACTTTGTCATCTTGACATATATAATATCATTCTATTTGCTGGAGTGACATGAATGGAACTGTATCAAGAAGGCAAATGGGCATGTATTCACAGCAAATGGTTCACTCATGCGTTACGCACTGGCACTGTACAGAGATAAACCAAGGAAAAAGAACACATGGTCCATACTTTTAAAAGTTTATGTACACACACACACACACACACACACACACACACACACACACATTTATATATTATATAAATATATATCCACAACTTCAAAATATGTTATATGGAGTCCGACAATTAAGTTTGCGAACTCATCCTAGAAAAAGTGCTACATACCTCATTGCTAAAAATCACCACAGTCACCTCAAAGTCCTCCCCTTGGGAAGCTGTGCACTGACACCAGAACCTAGTCTACTCTTCAAAGCAATTTTGGAACTCTTTTCCTGAAATGGCCATCAGAGCTGTTGTCATATTACCCTTGATGTCCAGAATGTCATCAAAATGTCTTCCTTTCAATATTTCCTTTATCTTCACGTAAAGAAAGAAGTCATTGGGGGCCAGATCAGGTGAGTAGGGAGGGTGTTCCAGTACACTTACTTGTTTAATGGCTAAAAACTCCCTCACAGACAGTGCTGTGTGAACTGGTGCATTGTCATGATGCAAGAGCCATGAATAGTTGGCGAAAAGTTCAGGTCATCTAACTTTTTCACACAGCCTTTTCAGCACTTTCAACTAGTAAACTTGGTTAATTGTTTGCCCAGTTGGTACAAATTCCTAATGAATAATCCCTCTGATACCAAAAAAGGTTAGCAACATCTTTGCAATAAAGTTCATGAACTTAACTGTAGGACCTCGTATGCCATAGAAAAATCAAAACACTTTACTAATTAGCCATGTATTAGTTAAGGGCTAATGGAGTTACTTGACAGGCCAAGAAAAATATATTTAATTACATATTTCTACTCTGCCTATGCCATTGGAAAAAAAAAAAAAAAAACTGTCTACTTACAACACCATTCACACACGAGATTTGGAAACAAAATGCTGTATCACCACAACTGGGTCAACCATGATCTGGCCATGATCTTGCCAATTGATTTTGGGCAAAGGTGCAAAACAATTCATGGAGAAAAGATAGTTTTTTTAATAAATGGTGCTGGAGCAATTAGACATTCATAGGTAAGAAAATGAATCACAACATAAACCCCACAACTTACACAAAAGTTAACTCAAAATGGATCAGATATTTAAATGCATAATTTATACTATAACATTTTTAGAAGAAAGCATAGGGGAAAGTTTTAGGGACATAGAGTTTGGTGACATGACATGAGTTCTAGACATACCAAGAAGATCGTGATCCAAAAAAAAAAAAAAAAATCTGTAAATTTACATTAAATTAAATTTTTTTTCTCTGTGAAAACTGTGTTAAAAGGATGAAAGAAAAAAAGCTACAGAATGGAAGGAAATATTTGCAAATAATATACCTGACAAGTGATTTGTATTTAAAATATATAAAGAATTCCCTAAACTCAACAGTAAAAAACAATCTTAGTAGAAAATGGGCAAAAAACATGAAGAGACATTTCACTAAAGAGAATGTACAGACAGGAATTGAGAATATAAAAATGTTCAACATCATTAATCATTAGGGAAATGCAAATTAAGACCATAATGAGCTATTACTGTAAATCTATTAAACTAACTAAAATAAATAATAATGGCAAGCCAACACCCATTCCTGATAAAAAGCTAAGTAGGAATAGAGGGAAACTTTCTCAACTTCATAAAGACTATCTACAAAAATATAGCAAACATCCTATTTAATGCTGAGAACGAGAAACTTTCCCACTAAGTTCAGTGCAAGGCACCAATAGCCCCTTTCACCATTCCTTTTCAACTTTGCACTGGAAGTCCTTGACAATGCAATAAGAAAAGAAAATGAAAGCTATACAGACTGGGAAGGAAGACATAAAACTACCTTTGTTTGCAAATGTTATCATCACATATGTAGAAAATTCAAGAGAATCAACAAAAATAAACTCCTGGAACTAATAAGCAATTTATAATAGCAAGGTAGCAGGATATAAGGTTAATATTCAGTCAATTGCTTTCCTTTATACCAACAATTAACAAGTGAAATTAGGAGCTTCAAATGTGGCATTTTTCTTCTTGATGTCAAAACCAAAAAGGAAAAATGGTCACTTTCAAATTGTACATTGTCTACCTGGGGCAATAACCTAAAAAGTATTCATTTTGGAAGATTTCATGGAGAGGGTAAACTTGTGTAATGTCTTTAAGGAAAGGAGAGAATATGTTCTTCATCAGTGATTCTCAACCAGAGGCAACTACTCTGGGACATTTAACAGAGGCTTTCAAGTTGCATCCCTGATGACTACACGTCAGCCTCCTGGGGAACATGGTCCTCTCTTGAGAATTCTGCTATAGTGTGTACTGTGCTGTTCTGAGAGTGTACTAATGGGAGTGCACCAATGATAGTCTCTCAGGTGTCCTGGAAGGAAAGGGAGAATAACACCTGTTCTAGATAAAGGGAGTGGAATGAGTCATTTATTCTAAAAAACATTCAGCATAGGCACGTGCAAAGGTATTATGAGATAGAAAAATTAAACATGTGTTGGATAATGGATGAAAATTTAGTACTTCTGCATGCCATATATTGTATTGTGAGCTTTACATATATGATTTTATTTAATCTACACCACAACTGTGTAAAGTTGAAATAATGCCTATCTCACAGGTCACAAGACTTGGGCTCAGAGAGATCAAGTAACTTGCCCAAGATAACACAACTGTGAAGTGCCAGGATAAAATGAAACTTAGGTGCTTTCTGTATCTAATGCGACCTACTTTCACTCTCCATTCCAGGGCCATTTCCCTCTTGAACAACTCCAGGGGGCACTGTTCCCATTGAATTCTGTGTAAATGGTGCCCCAGGAGCACAACTGGGGAGGAAAATCAAAAGGGCTTTAACGAAAACACACACTCTCAAGGGGTTCATACCCTAATTGTGGAATGAAGACCAGTGTGTATACATTCCTAAAAACAATATAAAACACCGAAAGAGGAGAACAGAGATTGGAGGGATTAATTCTGCCAGGATTGGGGGCTTGGTATCTGGGAAGGGGTTGGAGAAGCAGAATTTGAGCTGAACTGAGAAGAATGGAGAAGATTATGACAGATATTACCATGTGGCAAAGACGTTTTCATGAAGAGACAGAGTATGTCCTATAGGGCCTTCCCGGAGACTAGAGATGAGTACAATGTACCTGGGAAAGGTTAGACTTACTCATGGAGCAGTGAATTGAGTATAAAGGACAGAAGTGGACAGATTTGCAATCATTGATCTCTCTCCCATTCTGTATCCTGCCTCATCTTCTCAACATAGAGAGGAATCCAGAATTGCTTAGTGGAGTGACACTGATATGTAAAATCCCTTCTACTGTCCCAGTAACTTAAGACCTCAAAAAATAAAGAGGGAATTTTGAAGGAGTGGGCAGTAGAGTTGGGTCTCTGGACCTAACACTCCTATTTCCTCCTTCCTGCTCC
Organism: Rhinolophus sinicus; assembly: GCF_036562045.2. NCBI lineage: Eukaryota > Metazoa > Chordata > Mammalia > Chiroptera > Rhinolophidae > Rhinolophus > Rhinolophus sinicus. The sequence goes on along the minus strand of NC_133753.1, from coordinate 70,053,073 downwards.
ACCGCCACATACTCCATCCTTGAAATATAAGGCCTTTCTTTCCCAATGTCTTGGCAGTGCCAGTTTGGGGAGAAGGGACTTGTTTTGCAGCCCCAAGAATCTAACTCAGTCAGAAGGAGGGCTTGCTTGGCTCTTAAATAAGACATCTCTCAGATTCTGCCTGGCAGCTCTCAGACTTTACTACCCCATACCTCTTGGATGCATGGTTTAGATTTGTATGCAGATGTTTGCACACATACCACACAGAGATCACGGAAGAAAAATTAGAGTGATCTCAATTACGACTAGGCCTAGGGATCTGGGAAATGAGGAACTGTGTTCCATAGAGCTTACTGCTATTTCAGAAGAGATTTATTCCATAGATCTTAATTGCTGGTTAGGAGGAGAATTAAGCTATCCTAATGTTCTGAACTCTGCTCCCACTCTGTCTACTGGGATGATGAGGAGTTGTTGCCACCCCACCCACCCCCACCCACTATGACACGCTGCCCCACCCAGCTAGAGATGACAGATCCAGCAATATGTGGAGAACTCAATCAGCAAGGAGATGCCTTTTCTGAAAGTTCTGACATTTAGGTGGAAATCTTGGGGGGAAAAGGAGAACTCTCAGTTGGGAAGAGACAGGTGAGCTCAGAGGACAGCATCCTAGGCTGGTATGCCTCGTGTGTAAAGAAAGTAAAGAACAGGAACATGCAGAGAGAACTATGAAAAGAGGAGGTGGAATAAGGAATTAAAACAAAAAGTTTCAAAGGGAAGAGAAAAGAAGAGCAGTGAGAATGGGAAAGGAGAAGCTTTGGTACTCAATTTTTCTTAGATTGGTCGTGGTTCTGAACTTTACTTTTGGTGCAATGGTTAGGAGATGCCATCCTTGAGAGACTCATGTCTGTTTCTTCCTTCTAGTAATTGTAGCCTGCTGTCCACATTGCTATTTCAGCTGCTATTTCAGGATCAACTTAGCCTGTAACATCTCGAGCTTGTTAGAAAGTAGGATGGCGCTAAGAAAAATCAGGCAGCTGACTTTTTGGTACCCTTTGACTCTTCTATTATTTTTCTCCCTAAGTTGCCCTAAAGGTCTGGGCTAGAAATAAAGTCTCAGTGTATTTGCCAAAAGACACAGGCTTGGGTACCCCTAGTACTTGCCGTGGGTCTCAGTAAATACAGGCCAAGAAGGAGAAAGGTAGCCAAAGTGGGAAAATTTGTGAAAACAAAAAGAATTATGTACTTTAGTAGGATTCATGTATGAGATTTTAAGTTAAAATGTGATCTGGCTTACTGAAATTCAGCAAAATATAGCAACTTATCCTGGAAAGTGACAGGGTCTAAGAGTCCTGGGTTTCTGTTTGGCTTTCTTGCCTGGACAAACCTTTTGCCAGCTCCTTCCTGGGCCAATTATTGTGTTGGACATTAGGGACTTTGTTTCCATAACAAATGTTTGACATTTTAGGGAATAGACAATGGAAGAAGTTGTCAGGACCCACTGGATGATGTGTAAGTAATGAAAACAATGAAAGAGTTCAGTAGAGTAGCTACTGTGGGAAGAGTCTACAGCAATTCAATAAGGAAGGAAATAATTGTGTGGGACATCATTTCCTCAAGCCTGGGGAGAAAAGATTTTTGGTTTCAGTTCTTTGGACTTCGTCATAATGGTGGGGTTTTCAGAGACAGCTAATGTCTCAAAAAGCCAATCAGTCTTATTTGGGGAAAAGATCCCGTCTCATCCCTGCCCCCACCCAGTTCATGTGCCTATTTGACTGGGTAGAAAAATATTCAACATCAACTCCTTAGGAGACTGTAATAAAAGGAGGCTAGAGTAATCCTCTCCCTTACAGATCTTTAAATGCTTTATAGGTGTAGCTTGGATTCTGCATACTCCGTAAAATTTTTAAAAATTGACATTCAGTATTATTTTATACTAGTTTCAGGTGTACAGCACATTGGTCAGACATCTATGCAATTTATGAAGAGATCCCCCCAATAAGTCCAGTACCATCCAGGCACCACACAGTTATTACAACATTAATGACAGTATTTCCCATGCTGCACTCCACATCCCTGTGACTATTTTGTAACTACCAATTATACTTCTTACTCCTTTTACCCCCTTCACCCACCTCCACAAACCCCTCCCATCAGGCAGCTATCACTCTGTTCTCTGTATCTATGAGTCTGTTTCTGTTTTGTTTATTCTGTTCTTTAGATTCCACATATAAGTGAAATCATATGGTATGTGTCTTTCTCAGTCTGACTCATTTCACTTAGCATAATACTCTCTAGGTCCATCTATGTTATCATATATGGTAAGATTTCATTCTTTTTGATGGCCAAGTAATATTTCATTGTATATATGTACCATGTCTTCTTTATCCAATCATCTATTGATGGGCACTTGGGTTGCTTCCATGTCTTGGCTATTGTAAATATTGCTGCAGTAAACATGGGGTGCATATATCTTCTTGAATTAGTGCTTTGGATTTCTTCAGATAAATACCCAGAAGTAGAATTGCTGGGTCATAAGGTAGTTCTACTTTTAATTTTTTGAGGAACCTCCACACTATTTTTCCATAATGGCACCAATTTGTAATCCCACCAACAACCACGAAGGTTCCCTTTTCTCCACATCCTCTCCAACATTTGTTATTTGCTGATTTATTGATGATAGCCATTCTGACAGGTGTGAGGTGATATCTCATTGTGGTTTTAATTTACATTTTTCTGATGATTAGTGACATTGAGCATCTTTTCATATATCGATTTGTCATCTGTTATGTCCTCTTGGAGAAATGTCTGTTCAGGTCCTCTGCCCATTTTTAAATTGGATTGTTTATTTTTTTGTTGTTAAGTTTTATGAGTTCTTTATAAATTTTGGCATATAAATTTTTTCAAAACAAGAAAGTTAGGATATAATTATTCACATAAAAATACATTTATCTTGCTTCATAAAAGATTTGTGTTTTAATGGGTTCCATTTATAATATAATTAAACTGTGATTTGAATCTAGGAATTTACTTCATACAAAATACTGTAGAAATTCATTTATCATGGAAAATTACAATGCAGTGCCAATTAGGCATAGTAACAACAAAAGATGGATCAATGAATGAGATTATGGGGAAAACCTTCTTAGGGTTCCTGTTTTCCTGTCTTAAGTTCAGTAATGAAGATGATTTTCCTGTAGGTGGGAGATGATGGAAATATAGGAATTAGAAGCAACAAAACAGAACCTCGACTACCTGAACTCAGACCTTGAAAAGGACATGCAGAGACTCGATGGGCAAATCAGGTTCTTTTCAGAAAAATTCAAGAAAAAGAAGGAACTATTCAAAGGTCAGGCTTTGCAGTGGGTGAGGGAAGGGCTTCTCATTTGAACGCCCCTGGGGATACACAGAAGGTGGGAGGAAGGTTGACTTCTTTGTCAGTGAATCTTGGCTTGTTATTGACATTCTGAAACGTGAACTGTGATGCCCTCAAAAGGCTCTATGTATAGATTTTTGCATTAAATCTCCACATTAGGTTGATGTTTTATTGCCACTGCATTGTCACCCTGGCTCCCTGAGACCTTGGCAGTAGCTTCCCAAGCTGGGGTCCCAGCTGCTTCCTTAGGACTGATCCACACCTGGGTGACTATTTTTCAGTCTGGAAAGAGAGATCGCCCTGTCGCTAGGAGGAGCCAAAGAACCGGAGGAGGGGAACCGTATCCCATCTGAGAAGGAGGAAGCCCTGAAGGACCTGGAATTAGAAACAGCAAAGCTGGTAAGGGGAGCATCCTAGAAAGGCTTGCAGTCTGCCGCTCTTTCCCAGGGGATCATCATTGTGTGGCCATGGCTTCTGTGTCTGTGGAAATCACAGCAGTTTAATGGCAGCTCTAGGAATGTAGCGCTCCACATGGTCTCTGTCCCCAGACCCTCCGTATGGATCCCCAGATCTTAATTCAGTGGCCCAGTCAGGGGGAAGGTACAGTGCAGGGCAGTTTGTCCACTTTCCCTATTTCTTTCACAGGAAAGAAGTAATGAGATTCTAAGCAGAAATGTGGTAGAGCTTCAGAAGAAGGTAAGGTGGGCCCTGGGTTTTCAAGGACCCAAGGATAAGGCTGCTCTTGGAAGGAGGCTCATTGCTTAGGAACCACGAGTCATCTGAACTCCTGAACTCTCCAGTCAGATGGGAGAAGGGGCAACCAGCAAAATCTGTGTGCTCCCTCCTCACTGCAGCCTTCTGAATCTCTCAGAACAAACTCTGATGAACACCACCATTTGTTCTCTGGGAATCACAGGTGGGCAGTATGAGAGCCACAGGACTATAGAGGGAGGAAAGATTTGTCCCTCCCTCGTCCAACCACTCTCCCCCATTTTCTCTTCCCTCCCTCCTCTTTCTCCCTGCCTCCTTGTGGTCTGCTGGCCTTGTTTCCACCGACTGTGAGAACAAGACGTCTGTCCAGCAAGCATGAAGTCAGCCAGCTTCCATAGGGAGAAGGAACCACTTTTCTCTCAAGCTTCTATCTGGGATCTAAATTCATTAAACATCATTCTGCAGCCCTGAGACCCCCACATCTGCCACTCTCCCAGGTTTTCATGTCTGTGCCTTTTTCAGTTTATGATTTGGGGGATATTTCAGATTTCACGGAGATTTAAGAACCTTGATAAAGGAAGACCAAAGCAGATGTTGGCAGAATTGACGGTGAGTAGAAAAATAAACCCAGAGATTTTCTGGGAGATACTGTGTCAATTCTAGGTTTGGGGAGGAACTGCTTTCAAGGACTCCCCCAGGCGAGGGAGGTCTGTGTGTTTATTGTAGGTGAGCCGAAGTCCTTTGTTCCCTCTACTTTACCCCATGGCTGTAGGGTTTCCATAACAGTATTAGTCACACTGGGGGCAGAGGTGACTGCAATGATGAGAAAGTGGATGGAATAGCTCCAGAGACCTCATGTCCATCAGGCAACAGAACAAAGGGACCTGCCCCCTGGGGCCTGCCCTCAAGAAGTTTATGGTCTAAGTGATACATAAATGCAGATATTCTTGGAGGAAGAGAACACTAACTTCCACAGTTATACTGGGATGTGTCAACCATCTTATCTGCTTTTCCAACCCACGACCAAGGAAGTTTCTTGTTTGTTGTTTTTGTTTTGTTTTGTTTTTGTTTTTTAATTTATCTTTTTCTTCTACTGGAAGGTAAATCCAATGAGGACAGGAATTTTTGTCTATGTTTTCACTCCTATTTCTCCACTGCCTGACACATAGCAGATGCCTAGTAAATATTTGTGGAATGAATGAATGAATGAATTGGATGTCTAACAGAGGGCAGAAACCCTATTGGGAAGCTCTCTGCAGATTATGTGGCAAATATGGCAATTTGGCCAATCCCACCATGTCAGATCCCTGCTGTCTTGTTTATCTCAGAAAAAGAGGCACAGGGGTTTTGTTTTGCTCCGTGACTCAGATGGTATGTGAGTGCACCCTATGGAATATAAGAGAGGAACAGGCTGCTGAACTTTGGTCAGTCAACTGGAAGGAGGCGGATGGTGATGCCCCCTGACTCGGCAGTCAGGCCACCAAGGCTAAAATGTCAGCTCTGCCATGATGTGACTTTGAAACAAGTTGTGCACTTAACTTCTCCTTACCTTTGTCTCCTCATCTGCAAAATGGGGTTTATAACAGTGCCCACCCCAGACTGTTATACTGTGTCCTTGATATGCGATAGAAATTATTATCGTGATCTTTGCTGATTTGAAGAGAGGGTTAGCATCACCCATTTGCTTTCCACAAAGAATGCTACTAACTTTCTGCTTTCACTCACTGTCTTCCACAGGTGAGACTCCAAACATCAACCAAGTCCTGTGCAAAGCAAGAGAAGGAATTAGTCAAGGTAGAGACAGTACCTTCTCTACTGAGGGTCTGTCCAGGATATTAAGGGGAGAAGACCCAAAGGTCCTAGGGACAGAACAGCTTGAGGCATGGGAGGGGGAAGAGCAAGAACCTCTGGCAAATACATTTCTGATTCACATGCAGGTAAAGAGAAAGAAAGCTCATATTAAAAGTACCAGTCTCTCTATTTCTTAAACAACCCTCTACCTCAAATCTCACATACTATTGTTGAATCCCAAACCTAAGTGCCCTGAAAGATCTGACGTTTCACCTGAGAGGCATATGACAACCTGGGGAATTTCCTTTGCTCAAAATTAGACCCTGTTGAAGGATGATGAGATCACTGCTTTGTGATGTGGGTACTTTCCCCTTCAAGTAAGACGTTGCTAGGTAACCAGTCAAACATCCAATGCACCAGTTAGGGTCTCAGGGAACAGCCAACATTGGTTCTGATTTAACTCATGAGATTTGTTTTTATTTTCTTTCTAGATAGAGAGTGACTACCAATCTGTGTATGAGCTCTGTGAGGACCAGGCCCACTACATAAAGGTACACTGCCTCTGGGGGAAAGTAAGTAGTGGCCTAATTTCTCCAAGGCCATGCGTTCCTTGGTTTCTTATTAGGTGAAAATCTGCCCCTGGGCAAAAACGAAAATGCCTTTTAAACAACAGCAACAACAACACAGTTGTTTATTAAAGATTTACTTCGTACCAGGTACAGGCACATAGGGTATTTTTAAACACTCAAAATATGGTACTTTTCTCAATCATTTTGTCCCATAACTCTATGGGGGTGATACTCTATGGGGGTGATACTGTTATGATCAAGAGGACATATACTACGGTTTAAAAGAGTTAGGGAATGCTCTCTAAGAAAGTGGAAAGTCTTGATTCTGACAATTTTTTTTTTTTTTTAAATTTCCATGGGAAGAAATACCAGGAAATCCTGAGGCAGATGGAAAAGGAAAAGGAGGTGCTGCTTCTTGAAAAAGAAGTGTAAGTTTGGAAAAATGACCTCCCTGATGGACTGAAGTGACAGTCCCCAGGTGGGTTTTGAAAGGCAAAGTACTTCTCAGACCAGTTTGTGTCACTGTAAATTGGCCCCCAGCAAATCAGCCTCCACTCCAGGATCTAGATGGGAAAATCATCAGCACTCAGGCTTCTCTCTTGCATTTCTCATCGATCAGGGTTTAAAAGGTCTCTTTTTTTATGTTCTCTTCATGTGTCCTCAGTTGATTTATTCTTAAAAACTGGCTCAGGCTAGGTTCAAAGAGGAAGGATTCTAATAAAAAGAGGTCAGGAAATTACAAAAAATGATGGTGTGAGGTGACCCTCTGTAAAGCTCCCCTGGAATTTACAACTAATCGAACAGCAATAACTCCACAAAGGACTTCCTGCACAGCAGACAGGCAAGACGAAGAGGCCCACTACTGAATTCACCTAAAGGTGGGCAAATCGCATGAGCTGAGGAGGAGGGAAGGGAGAAATGAGGAGACGGAACCACGCAGGCACAGGATGCAGACCTAGCTCAGTGCGCCGAGCTCGCTGCTTCCCAGAACTACCGCAGCTGCTGGAGAGGGAAGAACTCGGACTGCTAGGGCTCCGCTTATGGCCCACAGGGCTAAGGGGGCAGCATATAACATGGCTGAATCCAACGCTCACGGCAGAGACCTCGGAGAAAAGACTGAGGGAAGAAGGCTGAAAACGGTGGTGTAAACCCTCACTGCCGAGCAGAGAACGGAAGCCTTCGGCACTGAGACTACCGTCCCCTCCCCACCCTCCCAGAGCTCACCCCGCCCCCACGTGCCCGGTGCTAGAAGTGGAACAGTAGCAGTGTCAGATCAAAAGAACAGAATATTTGCTGTTCTGAGAACTGTGGACCACATACACAAATTTGCAGCCCAACTAGTTCTGGCAAAGGGGAGGGAGCTATGGAAGCAGGACTGGCTGTGGTGGTGGACGCCACCATTGCTCTGGGTCACCTCTCACAACTCACCCCGCCCCTGAACCCACCTATCTGGGCGGATCCCTGAAGGAGTAAACAGAACTGCTGAAACATATGGGCTCTGAATCTGGTGCTTTGGAACTTCAAAAGCTCTCCGCATTCCCACACGGACACTGCGCCCTGTGACCCAGGAGAACTATTAACAGAGGAGAAGCCCGTCTCCCAGGGAATTCTCCCATTGTGTGAGAAGCTGGAATAGTGCAGAGAAAGCATAGCACTACCGTGTGAGAGAGAACAAAAGGCTGCAGTCGGAGAGAAAATAAAACAGTACTGAAAAACAAAAGAAAGACCTCTTCCTATCCTGTTGCAGAAGCCACTCCTGTAGATGTCGAGGAAGAGAAATAATAAATCAGTAATTGCCATGAATAACCAAGGCAACAAAACAGTTCAGAAAGAAAGTGAAAAGTCTCCAGAAAAGGAACTTCAAGATATGGAAATATGTGACTTAAATGACAGAGAATTCAAGATTGCAGTTCTGAAAAAACTCAACGAGATGCAAGAAAACACAGAAAGGCAGTTTAATGAACTCAGAAACACAATCAAAGAACAACATGAGCATTTTACGAAAGAGATTGAAATTTTAAAAAAGAACCAAATAGAATTTCTGGAGATTAAAAACTCAATAGAAGAAATTAAGAATGAAATAACCAGCTTAGGTAGTAGAGTTGACCAGATGGAGGAAAGAATCAGTGACATCGAAGATAGAAACCTGGAAATTACACAGATGGAAGAAGAAAGAGACTTGAGACTTAAAAGAAATGAAAAAATTCTACAAAAACTTTCTCACTCCATCAGAAAGAACAATATAAGAATAATGGGCATACCAGAAGGAGAAGAAAGAGAGAAGGGAACAGAGAATATATTCAAACAAATTGTTGATGAGAACTTCCCAAACTTGTGGACAGAACTGGATCCTCGAATCCAAGAAGCAAATAGAACACCTAATTACCTCAATCCCAACAGGCCTTCTCCAAGGCACATTGTATTGAAGCTGTCTAAAATCAACGACAAAGAAAGAATCCTCAAGGCAGCCAGGGAAAAGAAGACAGTAACCTACAAAGGAAAGCCCATTAGATTATCATCAGATTTTTCAGCAGAAACTCTACAAGCCAGGAGGGAGTGGAACCAAATATTCAAACTATTGAAAGAGAGAAATTATGAGCCAAGAATAATATATCCAGCAAAGATATCCTTTAGATATGAAGGAGGAATAAAGACCTTTCCAGACATACAGAAGCTGAGAGAATTTTCTAATACACGACCTGCACTACAAGAAATACTAAAGGAGGCTATTCGACCACCATCAACAGGGACAATTTGTGGCAAGCAAAACATAAAAAAGGGGGAGAGTAAAGGCCTGAACTGGAATATGGGAATGGAGAAAGTAAGCATGCTGAAGAAAATGGAATACTCTAAATATCAAACTTTCTTTTACATAAACTTAAGGGTAACCACTCAAAAAAAATCCAGAACTGAAATATATACTGTAATAAAAGAAGAAACAGAGGGAAACATCATAGAACACCACCACACAGAAATAATAGTCAACAACAAAGAGGCAAAGAAACAATGGAGACACAGCCTTACCAGAAAACTAAAGATAGAATGACAGGAAATCCTCACATATCAATAATCACCCTAAATGTAAATGGACTGAACTCACAAACAAAAAGGCACAGAGTAGCAGATTGGATCAAAAAACTAAACCCAACCATATGCTGTCTCCAAGAGACACATATCAGCTACAAGGACAAGCATAGACTCAAAGTGAAAGGGTGGAAATTGACACTCCAAGCAAATGGTACCCAGAGAAAATCAGGTGTAGCCATAATGATATCAGATGAAACAGACTTCAGGATGAAAAAGATAACAAGAGACAAAGATGGACATTTCATAATGGTAAAGGGGACTATACAACAAGAAGACATAACAGTCATCAATATTTATGCCCCAATCAGGGAGCACCGAAATATACCAAGCAACTACTAACAGAACTAAAGGGAGAAATTGACCAAAACACAATTATACTAGGGGACTTAAATACATCATTGACAGCTATGGATAGATCATCCAAACAGAAAATAAATAACGAAATAGCAGCCCTAAATGACACATTAGATGAAATGGACATAATTGACATATATAGAGCACTTCATCCTAAAACATCAGACTATACATTCTTTTCTAGTGTACATGGAACATTCTCAAGGATAGACCATATATTGGGACATAAAATCAGCCTCAGCAAATTTAAGAAGATTGAAATCATACCAAGCATATTCTCTGATCACAAGGCTTTGAAATTGGATATCAACTGCAGAAAGAAAGCAGGAAAAAACACAAATACATGGAGATGAAACAAGATACTTTTAAAGAACGTCTGGGTCAAAGAAGAAATTAGAAGAGAGATCAAAAGATACATAGAAGCAAATGACAATGAAAATACATCCTACCAAAATTTTTGGGATGCAGCAAAAGCAGTTTTAAGAGGGAAATTTATATCATTACAGGCCTATCTCAAGAAACAAGAAAAATCCCAAATAAATAACCTCATGTTACACCTTAAAGAACTAGAAAAAGAAGAACAAGTGAAACCCAAGGTCAGCAGAAGAAAGGAAATAACAAAAATCAGAGCAGAATTAAATGAAATAGAGAACAAAAAGACAATAGAAAAAATTAATGTGACAAAGAGCTGGTTCTTTGAAAAGATTAACAAAATTGACAAACCCTTGGCTAGACTCACTAAGATAAAAAGAGAGAAGACACTAATTAACAAAATCAGAAATGAAAAAGGGGAAGTTATCACGGACACCACAGAAATACAAAGGATCATCCAAGAATACTATGAAGGACTATATGCCACCAAATTCAATAACCTAGAAGAAATGGACAAGTTCTTAGAAACATATAGCCTTCCAAGGCTGAACCATGAAGAACTGGAAAATCTAAACAGACCGATCACCAGTAACGAAATTGAATCAGTCATCCAAAACCTTCCCAAAAGCAAAAGTCCGGGACCAGATGGCTTCACTAGTGAATTCTACCAAACCTTCAAAGAGGATCTAATACCAATCCTGCTCAAACTCTTCCAAAAATTGAAGAAGAGACAGTACTCCCTAACTCATTTTATGAGGCCAACATTACCCTGATACCAAAACCTGGTAAGCACAACACAAAAAAAGAAAACTACAGACCAATATCTCTGATGAATACAGATGGAAAATCCTAAACAAAATTCTAGCAAATCGAATACAATAATGCATTAAAAAGATTATTCATCACGACCAAGTGGGATTCATCCCCGGGGTACAAGGATGGTTCAACATTCGCAAATCCATCAATGTGATACATCACATAAACAAAATAAAGGACAAAAATCATATGATTATATTAATTGATGCAGAAAAAGCATTTGACAAAATACAACATCCATTTATGATTAAAACACTTAATAAAATAGGTATAGAAGGAAAATACCTTAACATAATAAAGGCCATATATGACAAGCTCTCAGCTAATCTCATAATTAATGGTGAAAAACTGAAGCCCTTTGCTCTACGTTCAGGAACAAGACAGGGCTGTTCCCTATCACCTCTGCTTTTCAACATAGTGGTGGAAGTCCTTGCCAGAGCAATCAGGCAAGAGAAAGAAATATAAGGCATCCAAATTGGGAATGAAGAAGTTAAATTATCACTCTTTGCAGATGACATGATGTTATATATAGAAAACCCTAAAGACTCCACCAAAAAGCTATTAGAAACAATCAACGAATACAGTAAAGTTGCTGGCTACAAAAGCAACGTACAAAAGTCCATTGCTTTCCTATATACTAACAATGAAATCTCAGAAAAAGAAGTACAAAAAACAATTCCTTTTGCAATTGCAGGAAAAAGAATAAAATACCAAGGAATAAACTGAACCAAGGATGTGAAAGACCGATATGCTGAAAACTATAAGACATTTTTGAAAGAAATTGAAGAAGACACAAAGAAATGGAAAGACATTCCATGCTCATGGATTGGAAGAATCAACATAGTTAAAATGGCTATATTACCCAAAGCAATATACAGATTTAATGCAATCCCCATCAAAATCCCAATGGCATTTTTTAAAGAAATAGAACAAAAAATTATCAGATTTGTTTGGAACCACAAAAGACCCCGAATAGCCAAAGCAATCTTAAGAAAAAAGAACAATACTGGAGGTATCACACTTCCTGACTTTAGCTTGTACTATAGGGCTAAAATAACCAAAACAGCATATTGGCAGAAAAACAGACACATAGACCAATGGAATAGAATTGAGAACCCAGAAATAAAACCACATAAATATGGACAGATAATTTTTGACAAAGAAGCTAAAAACATACAATGGAGGAAAGACAACCTCTTCAATAAATGGTGCTGGGAGAATTGGATAGCCACGTGCAAAAGAATGAAACTGGACTGCTATTTGTCACCATGTACCAAAATTAATTCAAAATGGATCAAAGACTTAAGCATAAGACCTGACACAATAAACTGCATAGAAGAAAACATAGGTACTAAACTTATGGACCTTGGGTTCAAAGAGCATTTTATGAATTTGACTCCAAAGGCAATGGAAGTAAAAGCTAAAATAAACGAATGGGACTATATGAAACTTAAAAGCTTCTGCACAGCAAAAGAAACCATCGACAAAATAAAGAGGCAACCAACTGAATGGGAGAAGATTTTTGCAAACAGTGCCTCCGATAAGGGCTAATATCCAAAATATACAAGGAACTCATGAAACTCAACAACAGAAAAACAAACAACCCAATTGAAAAATGGGCAGAGGACCTGAAGAGACATTTCTCCAAACAGGACATACAAATGGCAAATAGACATATGAAAAATGCTCAACATCACTAATCATCAGAGAAATGCAAATCAAAACCACAATGAGATATCACCTCACCCCAGTCAGAATGGCTATCATCAACAAGACAAATAGTAACAAGCGTTGGAGAGGCTGTGGAGAAAAGGAACCCTCATACACTGTTGGTGGGAATGCAGACTGGTGCAGCCATTATGAAGGCAGTGTGGAAGTTCCTCAAAAAATTACGAATAGAATTACCATATGACCCAGCAATCCCTCTCCTGGGTATGTACCCAAAAAATCTGAAAACATTTATCCATAAAGACACGTGTGCTCCAATGTTCATTGCAGCTTTGTTTACGGTGGCCAAGACATGGAAACTACCAAAATGTCCTTCGATAGATGAATGGATAAAGAAGTTGTGGTATATATACACAATGGAATATTATTCGACGGTAAAAAAAGATGATATAGGAACATTTGTGACAACATGGATGGATCTTGAGCGTATAATGCTAAGTGAAATAAGTCAGACAGAAAAAGCAGAGAACCATATAATTTCACTGATATGTGGTATATAAAACTGAAAACAACAAAAGAACAAGACAAACAAATGAGAAACAGAAACTCATAGACACAGACAATAGTTTAGTGGTTACCAAAGGGTAAGGGGGGAGGGGTGTGGGATACGAGGGTAAGGGGGATCAAATATATGGTGATGGAAGGAGAACTGACTCTGGGTGGTGAACACACAATGGGATTTATAAATGATGTAATACAGAATTGTACATCTGAAATCTATGTAATTTTAGTAACAATTGTCACCCCAATAAATTTTTAAAAAATGCAAATTACAAAAAAAAAAAGAGGTCAGAAGACTCAGCAATGCTTCTCCGCACATCTGTGCTGTCCACTTTCCCATATTGCCTGGGGGCCTCAGGGATGCCCTTTTATGTATGCTCTGTATCTAGAGACTTATCGATGGCTCAGAAATTGGCACACCTGCCTTTTGTTTGTTTATACTTCTAAATTGTATTATGTAGCATATTGTATAACATACATAGAGTGTACAAATCTTAAGTATATAGTTTGGCAAGTTTTTATACATATACATCCATGTGTTGACATGATTCACATCAAGATATGCCCTGTTTCCCCGAAAATAAGACCTAGCTGGACAATCAGCTCTAATGTATCTTTTGGAGAAAAAATTAATATAAGACCGAGCCTTAATATAATATAATATAATGTTAATATAATACCGGGTCTTATGTTAATTTTTGCTCCAAAAGACGCTTTAGAGCTGATTGTCCAGCTAGGTCTTATTTTCGGGGAAATACGGTAGAACAATTTGAGTACCCCAGGTGGATCCCTGTGCACTCCTCTCAGTTAATTCTTGCAAAGGTAACTATTCTGACTTATATCACTTTTTTAATTGATTTTGTCTGTTCTTGAACTTTCTCTAAATTCAGTATGTTCTCTTTTGTGAGTCTCTCACTGAGATTCATTTATGTTACTGCATGTGGCTACGTTTTGTCTTTTTTGTGGCTGTATAGTATTCCACTGTATAAATATGGCACAATTTACCTATTTTACTATTGATGAACATTTTGGTTATTTCCACTTTGGGGCTATTCAAATAAAACTGCTACAAATATTCTTATGTATGTCTTTTGGACATATCCACTCATTTTTCTTGGGTATATACCAAAGAGTGGAATACTGGGTCATGCGCTATGTATCTTTGGCTTTATTAGATAAAGCCAAACAATTTTCCAAAGTTGCTGTACCAGTATCTCCCCCCATGAGAAATGTATACGGGTTTTAGTTACTCTACATCCTCACTTTTACTTGATATTTAGTCTTTTTAATTTTAACCATACTGGCAAGAGTATAGTGATATCCAATTTTGATTTTAATAATGCATTTTGTTACACGTTGCTAAAGATGATGTATTATTTTCAAATGCTTATTGGAAATTTGAATATCCTCTTCTGTGACATGTCTTTTGCCTGTATTTGGGAGATGGTCAGTCTTTTTCCTATTGATTTGTGGTTCCTCATATATATTTTTTGATAAGGTCATTTATCATGTATAGGTATTACAGTCTACTCTATGCCTCTCATTTTTTAGTCTCTTAATGGAATCTATTGAAAACAATTATTTTTAATTTTAAGGAAGTATAATCCATCAAATTTATCAATTCGTTTTTGCTTAGTGCTTTCTTTGAGTCATAAAATTATTCTCCTATGCTTTCCCCTACAATTATTGTATTGTTTTACATTTTACACTTATATCCATCTGCAATTTATTTTTTCTGTGGTGTGAGGAAGAGATCAAGATCCATTTGTTTTGGCAGGGGAGGTGGGGGATGGATAAACATTTGACCCAGCACCATTTATTGAAGAAACCATGAATTTTCAATGGTGCCTTGTGTTATAAGTCAAGTGACCCTATAAGTCAGGTGTGAATCTGTTTGTGGATACTTTGTTCTATACCATTAGTCTATATCTCTATCCTTGTGCCAATACGACACTGTTTTAATTACTAATTACAATTAGTCTTGATATATGGTAGCTTAAGTTCTGCAACTTTTTGTTCTTTAAGATTATCTTGACTATTGTTGGCCATTTGAAGTTCCATATAAATTTTTAATAAATTTTTCAGTTTCTACAAGAACACCTTCTTGGAATCTGTAACACGTCTCCCTTTCTTGCCCTGTTTGATGATCTCCATGAAAAGACTGAGTAAGCTCTTCTGGGTCTGACCCTCTGGCAGGAAACTGTTCTAAACGCTGGACAACAAAACAAATGAACTGAACAATCCGAAGGCACTGGAGAGTGAATAAAAGCAGGCAGATCCTGGAGGGGAGCTGACACTTGGAAGAAGGGAATAGCAGGGGGTGATCCCCCCATTTTTGTCACTATCAGCCTGAGGGCAGGCTAAACTTGGCAGCCAAAACACTGGGAGGAAACCTGTCGTCTTTCTGAGCTAATAAAATAGAGGACAGATTTCGGGATAGTCAAAGCTCTTGGATAAAAAGAGCCAGAGATGGAGAGTCTCACATTTCGTGTCTAAACTGCCCAAATCGCAAGCTGACCTCTAAACCATGCCCGCTCAGGGCAGTCTGTGAGTAGCTCAGCTGAGGATATCAGACCTGACCTGAGATTTGAACTGCCACCGAGAGATAGACTTTCTGCAGTTTTAATTCAACATCAGGGTTAGGTCAGGGCTACTCTTCATTGATTCTTTTCTCTTGAGATTGGAACACATTTTTCTGGTTCTCTGTATGCTGAGCCATTATGAATTTTGAATGTTAAGCACTGTGAATATTATCAAGTATCCAGGACATAATCATAAATTGTGCATGACTTATAAACGCTCCTTTTAATCAGCCCCTCAGATTACGTTACATAATTCTTAGATCTGATCTTTTTTATCCAGATTGAAAGCCCAAAACAACTCCTCCCAAGTAGAGAAACCTGGGTCTGTTCTGGTGGAGACCATTCGAAACAACATGGTACGTCTTCCTTATCCCAAATTGGAGTTTTCCTCTACCCTTTCCTCTCCTGCCCCCCACTCTCTTTTTTAATAACTCTAGAGTTAGGAACTAATGAGGTTCAGTACAGTCCCCAACTCCATGGCAGCTATGCAGTGGGACAGCCAGGATTCAAACCCAGGCAGCCTGACTCCTGGTGAGACAGGTTAGTTAGTATGTTGCTAGGTAGACAGGGAGGTCCCTGGTGGAATAAACAAAGACAGCCATATCCTAAAACTCTAGGTTTTAAAATCACTCCTTCGCTCCAGGACAAAATGTAACAGTGACTTGAAGTTAATCACAAAATTCCTTTTGGCCTGACAAACAGAACAGATCTGATAGATAAGAGTGGGTTATTTTGCTAATTCCTTCAGGGCAAGCAGAACAAACCTGGTAAACGAATTTCATTAGAAGGCGCCAGCTCCGCTTCCCCAAGCAGGCAAGGGAAGGTATAAAAGTAAGAGCTTTTGACTCAGTCAATGGGCACCCCTATTCGGGACCCCCTCCTCCTCGGGAGCTCTGATCCTTTGCTTTCAATAAACTATCCTCTTCTTAAAACTCTGCCTCTCCTGGGCTCGTGTTTCCATTCTTCGGTCTCAGAGACAGGATCCCGGCACCCACTCGCTCAAAAGTCCACTGCATGATTTGGGGACTCACAGAGAAATATTCGTACCTCACTGGGTCTAAGCTCTTAGCCACCCTGCCAGACTGCTGTGTGAACACATGGACAGGCACAGCTATGGCTTTTATTGCTTCCCACAGGACAGGACCATCACCAAGAAACAGAAGAGAATCTTTTGGTACCGGTAAGTGGTAGAATCTTTTTTTGTTGTGCTTGTTTCTTTCCCATAGTTTAGGCCTCATTCACTCTGTAGATGTGAATGGCTTGATAAGGGCAAAAGGAATAAGGATAAACACATCCACCAACCAGAAAATATCAGGCAGCCTCAGATATCTCCCAACCCTTCCTTCCTTCCTTTTTCTCAACACCACAGTTAGTCAAGACTTGGTCATTGAAGAAAGTGGCTATGTCTGGGAAGTTCAAGATGAAGGCTGCAGGTTGTATTTCACTGTCACTTTCCATCCTTATGATGCCGGGTATGGCCCCTTCCTATGTTTCAGTCCTGAACCTGATAATCTCTGCTATACGCTTTGCTGGGAAGAAAGTTGAGGGTGCCTTAATTTTTTTAGTTCTTTTACTGCAAGCTGTAAAATTTTAGGAAAAAAAAAAAATCACTCAAACTCTGTGCCTTTAAAAAAATAATTGAAACAAGAAGATTGACTATAAAATGCTACATGTGGCACTTTAATGAAAAGAGTCACTTTATGACATTTTGATATAGTTGAAGACTGAAAAAACCAGTTTTCAGGGTGGAACTTTCTTGGGTGCACACAAGAAAACACACACACACACACACACACACACACCTTTTATAGTTTCAGTTGGTCTCTTTTGGCATTTGATGTTTAGAAAAGGCCAAGCCTAATCATTTTCCCTGGGTGTTAATGTCAGAGCTGGCCAGTCTTATTTCAAATTCTAGAAGTGCTTGCTATTGTGGACCTCAAGAGGGCCACTGGTTGTGAGACTCCCAAGTGTGATGGTCACGGACATTTTCTGACATCCCCACAAGGCCTCCCCCATGTATAGTACCTGGAGAGTCTTCTCTTTGCACCTCTCACTTTTCTATGTGGACATCTGTTGTGCAGGGAGGCCTGCGGGGTCTCTGCTCCCGCTCCCCATACAAGAACGCAGGATATGGTGAGGCCAAAAAGGAACACCCACGGAGCCATAGGTAGGGGAGTCATACCACTACGGTCTCACTGGAGGCTGGGTTCACTGGACGTGCGACCTGCTGTCCGTTTTGTCTGCAACCCACTGACGACTCTCTTTCACTCTCCTCCACTCTCCTCTCTCTGCTAGCGTAGCCACAGCAGTTATATTGTGGCCAATGGCTCACTGGTTACAGCTGACGGCCAACTAGCCACAGCTGATGGCCATGCAATCACAGTTGGCCATTTACTACCTGAGCCAGCACCTGTTTATGTGAGTCTGAGAGCCTGGAAACTGCTTTCTGGGGCTCTGCCCCCACAACATCTATGCGGTTGGAGGGCTTAAATGTCAAGAGAACTGGATCCAATTCCTAACCACTACATCAATCTTCTTCCGTTATCACCTGTCTCCTATCCTTACCTTCTGTGTCTCCGTTCCCCACTTCCCCATCAGTTTTGCTTGAAGTAAGTTATTCGCCAGTCATTTATGAGTGGGAGGCTCCCCTCCTCCTACCGGATCTCTTTCCTAATGATGAATGTCCCTTTGCAGGCATTTCCAGTGTCTTGTCTTCATGGTCATGATCGGCGTTAGGCTGCTGGGTTACGTGCTTTTCCACCTGCAGTACATAAACCCAGACCTCCTCGTGGATGTGCTTCCCCTGATGGTGAGCAGGGACACCTTGCACAGGCTGAGGGACATCTTATTACCCTTCCTCACCCTCGAGGTGGAAGAAGTTCTACCACACTAGTTTTGGGTGACCTGGGGGCTTCTCCTGGTGCCTTAGTGGAGAGGGGACATGGCTTTGCTCTGTGTGGGGGATGGGCCAGGAAGGATGTGGAAGCCTGGACTCAGAGCTGCTACTCACACGCCTGACCTCTTCATTTGATCCTCTTCCCTTGCTTTCCCTCTGGAGTGTATCCCTTTCCAATAAAGAATATATTTGACCAGAGTTCATGTGTTTCTGAATTTCGTCTGTGAGTCATGGGGCCTCACTAGGGACCACCCTGTGATGTTAAGAAAAGCTGCACTTAAAGTGAGATAAAATATACTCCCCCAGGACTTCTATTCTCTGCTACATACTGACAAAAAAAAAAAAAGAAAGAAAGAAAAAAAGAAAAAAGTAGAGAAAAAAATTCTGGCTTAATTTGTTCGATTCTCTACTCACTCTGGGATGTGCACAAAGGACATTCAATTGAGGAGCCACTGGGCAGTAATAAAGCTTGCTTCTGTCTAATATTTCACTAACACACTAACCTTCCTAAAGCTCTTTTATTTTATACAATGCTGTATCATATAGCAGTGGGATGTCCTGAAAAGCTGGGCTTTCTCACGTACGTAGATGGTTCCTCTCGTCAATTGAGAAGAAAATTACGCTAAAATCTAAGTGCTATATAAAAGGAGTGCGTAAAATCGGAAAGCATTTTAGATAGACATAGCCAAACACAATTTTGCACCAACCTATATTCAAATGTCATCTCTCCCTTAATGATTTCTCTGATCCCTCCTGACCTGAGACAGCCACACTTGGCCTCCTTGAATGTTCCCTGTATCTTCCCGGGGATTCCCTTAGTGCCCTGCCTATTGCTACCTTGTAGCGTCATTACTGTGAGTCTGACTGTAGAGCTTCTGACCTCTTTATTCTGCATGGCCCCCAGCACAGTGTCTACACAAAGTAGGCACTCAGTGAAAGAGGGAATGATTCCTTGGATAGTTCAGGTTTTTTTCGAGGGTATCTGCAGGGTGACAGTGGAACCATGAGTCTAGACCCTGTGGAGTGAGAGCTCACTCTTTTGCTGGTACAGCCAACTGGGAATTGGTGGTGGAAAGGGAAGGAAGGTAGAAGGCTAGGGTTCAAAGCACGAGGTTGTATGGCCAGCTGGTAGTTTCATAGGTTACGGAAGCTAAGTGGTGAGGGCACCTTTCCTTGGCAGCTCCTTCCTTCTATGCATTCCCCAGGCTCTTGCTTTCTGGTGACTTTTTCTCCTTTCAAGACCATTCTTGATACAGGTTTTAGCTGAATTTCACTTGCATAGCAATATCAGGGTAGAAGAGACACAGTGTATGTTTGCTTTGGCTGCAGACATGACTCAGCCCAAGCGGGGAGTGGTGGAAAGAAGGTGAATTGTCTCAGAACAAGGCTCCTGAAAAATGAAAAACTGATCAACACCACCCTCTTGTGGCCAAATAAAAGCTCTTTGCATTTTAGCGAGCTTCACCCCAAAGGGCAACAGTGTGACTAGCAAGTTGAAGCAAGGAAGATGGACCACTTGTCACTCTGGCACAATTCTGTCTTTGAGCTCTCATCAATCCAGTTAGTATTCATTCATTCTCTCATTCATTCATGCATTCAACAAATATTTACTGAGCCTCTTTCTTGGGCCAGGCAGTGTTCTAGGCACTTGGATTATTGCAATGAACAAAACAGACAAAAAAAATAAAGTCTCTGCCCACATTCTAGTGAGCTGAAGCAGATAACAAATAATTAAAGTATATTAATAGAAATAGCGGATGATATTACGTGATATAAAAAAAGCGAGGTGGGGGAGGACAAAGGGAGTGTTGCGGAGCAGCAGTTGCAAAGCTCACTTGAGAAGGCAGCATTATAACCAAGACCTGAATGAGACAAAAAAAAAAAATAAGCCCTGTGCATACCAAGGGGGGTGGCATGGCTGACAGAGAGACAGCAAGTACATGGCCTTGAGGCTGGAATGTGCCTGGTACACTTGAGGTTCCTGGTACGTTTGGTTTAAAGGCGAAGTTCAACGAACATTTATTGAGTTCCTATTATGTGCCAGGAACTGCACAATGACTGCACTGGGATGCTGAGGAGAAGGGAGAAGGAGCGGGTCAAGAAATAAGCAATACATTGTTTTCAAAGACTCTCAATTTTGTAGCAGATTCCAGAACTCAAATTCCCTGCCCACACCTCTGCTGTGTCCCTTCTTTAAACTCTCTTCACTGGGATCTTCCAAGTTGAATTCTGGTTCCTGCCAGGACCATGGCTGATAGACTGTTCGCTGGCCAGAAGAATTCCTTAGGCTGGAGGGTTTCCACATTGGGTGATTCTAGAACTATAGGTGTGTGGACAGAAAATGGCACTGGCCAAGAAATGCATACACAGAGTATTATTTCCTGAACCATTTCCATTTTCGGACACAATCCCTCATGAGCTCCTAGAACTCCACACCTCAGCATTTCCTATAGACACATCCTAGACAAATGTGGGCCCACGAGACTAGGAAATATTGGCTTGGGAGAGGGACTAAGCAGCCCCTCACTCGCAGTCACTGATCCAGGGGGGATTTGAAACCATGCAGCTGTGCTGGAAATCCATGTTGCAGAAACACAGCGGCCTTTTCTGCCACCCAGACAACCTGCTTCCTAGGAGGAAGCTGGCTCTAGAAGGGCCTGGAAGGCATTCCCAAGCCTGGGAAGCAGATGAGGGGTGACCACTGCTTTAAATGAGCAGTGCTGAGCTGGACAGCTGACTTCCAGCCACTGGGAGCTCCCTACCCCCCAACTATCCATCAGTTTCTGAAAAATTATAACAACGTAAAGCACCATGGTGGGTATTCAACCGGCGTGAGCTTCCTTTCCCTCCTATGAGATGAAAGTTTGCCTTTATCTAGTAGTTAATCTTAGTTTGGTCTCATAAGCCACGCAGCAAAATGACTCTTTCATATTTTAGTCACTAAAATTGAACAGCCTGCTGTTCTCCAAATGAATGTTCCCAAGTTCTTTCAGCTCTCACGTGGCATGGCTTCTAGATCTTGTATGATCTAATCTACCCTTCCCTGGACACCTACTGGGCTGAACAGGATACTACAGATGAGGTCCGACTGGCAAAGCACAGTAGCCCTGTTCTCCGTCCATTCTGAACATGTTTTTATTAACGCTTCCTAAGATTTCATCAGCCATTCTGGCAGCTGGATCACAAAAGGCATGAGCGTGGCGTCAACCGAGATCCCTAACTAACCCTTTGAACATGAATTATTCTCACTCTATATCTCTGCTGTTTTGGATTTGTACGGATTAAAACACAAATATTAAACGCGGGACTTTCCACTTCCTCTGTTAAATTTCATTTTGGTGCTTTGGCTACTTCATTTTAGCCTGTTGCAATCGTTGAAAAGCCTGATTCTATGAAGGAATGGAATTAAGTAGCCCATTTAGTGACCAGAGACCTGGTAGAGTAGAAACTGATGAACTTTAAGCGCAGAAAGCCTTGGGTGTGAATCTTCTTTGGCCTTGTAATAATTGTTGACTCCAGGAAGCTAGTTAACCCTTCTTTTAAAGTGGCTAATAATAAATACTCTCCCCCAGGAGCGAGTTACAAATGCTGTAAGTCCTTTCAGTATTCTGAAATGGAATTTCTTTGGGTCTAAGGACTGAACTCAATTAAATGGATTAAGCACTCTCCTTATAGCTTCTCACCTATCTTAAAACTTAATTACCTGGTCACTATTTTGGACTATCCTTTTTATCATGCTACAGATCAATTTCCTTGATAGAGAAGACTGATGTGAAATAGGACTCTTATCTATTAACATTAAACCCCATATCCTAAGCAGGGGCCTTTCCTTTTCATTTCTCCTGTTCCAAACACAGCAGTAAAAATGTCTTTTAAAGAAATGCCCTTTATAGTATCTTCTTGGAACCCCAGTGTTTTCTTGAAAAAAAAAAAAAAAGGACTGAATAAGGAGTTTACCTTTGGACACTTGTCCCAACCTTTGTGTTATTATCTGATTTTATACTAGTTATATACTCTCTCTGGACCTGAGGTTGATTTCTGGGTCATTCATTCATTCTGACTTTCCTTGATTCTATGAGCTAGTTCATGCAGGTCCTTACATGAGTTGTGAAACAGCCCTCTTCCTAACCTTTTCTAAGCCAGTCAGCCTTCAGCCTTCCCAGCAAGCTGAACCCTTTTCTTTTGGTGAACCCTCTGGAAGCCTGGACGTGCTTCCATCACTTTTCCTTGTCAGGAGTCTCAGTAGGTGATTCTCCTATAATTCTTACCTTCTTGAGAAAATAATACTATATCTTAAGAATTAGTTAAGAAGTTTGGCTCAAAGCCTAAGTTCAACCAACATTTATCGAGTTCTTTCTATACGCCAGGAACTGCACAATGAATGCACTGGGATGCAGAGGAGAAGGGAGAGGGAACGGTTCAAGAAAGAAGCAATAAATTATGTTTTCAAAGACTCTCAATTTTGTAACAGATTCTAGAACTCAAAATCAAGGTTAGAGGTAACTGGAGCTTCTCTGAAGCACAAATGCTGGCTTAATGGGGGCTCAGAAGAATCAGTAGCCACATTTGTTTATCATCTACTGCACTGCAGACACTGTGTTAGATGCTTCCATATTGTCTCCATTTCATAGTCTGGTGAACTGCCTGAGATCATCCAGCTAGTAAATGGCAGAGCCAGGGATCATGCATCACCTCTGGACTCCCCTAGGACACTTGCCTTTCGTGTTTCAGGTGTAATAAAGACCCTGGAAGTCATCTTCAAATCCAGTATTAGTCTGCTAATTAGTAGAACTATTGAATCAGTAATTGTAATCAGTTCCTTTTCCGTTACTTATTTTCCTCTCTCCTCTTTAATTCATTTAAAGTTACTATAGAGATCCAATATCATCCCACTCACTGTCTTAAATTTTACTTTGGAGCTCAATTATACCTTTAGTATAATGATTCCCATTAAAATGTAAAATGCCTTGGATAGATGCTTTATTAAGGCATCACACACTATGTAGACGTGAGTATGAATACAAGGTGGGAGAGCTGGGATTTATGGAGAAGCCTGAGGGATATACTAAGGCCACTGTCACTGTAGGTGGGTGAGGGTGTTGACTCGAGGGAATAACAGGGAAACTGAAGTAATTGTCAGAATAATGACTCTACTGAGAGCGGCTGTGCCTGAGATGGCCCTTGCAGAGCCCAAGTGAAAGATTTAGTTCCCCCACATAGCCATGCCCCTCTCGTGTCACAGCATTTTGTGTAACATAAATGGATTTGGAGGAAATCCAACCCACTCCGGCGGTGACACTGCCCCCTTCAGGTTGATCTCTTTCAAAGCCCAGTTGAAAAGTTCATGGTGGGTCTTTCTCCCACACTCCATACATACTCAGCAGTTGGGATTTCATCAGCTCCTTAAAATCCTTGCCTTTATGCCACGGTCATCACCCTCTGTGTGAGGGTGCCAACCTGAAAGGACAACGTCTGTTCCCTCAGGGAGTTCCGTGAGTTTGAATCCCGGAAGGTACTACGGTCCTCAGGCTTGAGAGCTGCCAGCTCTGTGTCAGGGGCCATGAATGAGCAGATATACTGCTCCCTCATGGGTGGGTAGGTTTCCCGGCTGCTCTCCCCATGGGTCTCAGGTGGCAGAGCTGCCCTCGTGTGGGGCTCTCTGTCCTTTGCCTACAACCTGTAGGAGGCTGACACCCAGCTTGGACTTCGGGATTTATTTTTCTTCTAGGAGGTTTGTTGACAGGTTGGTGAAACCTGGATCTAACCTGAGGCTTTTCAGATTCTGAATTTCTCAGTCCCACTGAACTAAGTCACAGAAAAGTATAAGCAGTGATGGCAGTGGCTTTCAGCAGTTCTTAGGAAAATTATAATGCAGAAGGTATGCGATATGGTGGGTCTGAGGGCTAGGGAAGCATGGCAGATGGGAAAAGTCCATGTGGTCTGATGGGAAGGGGAATGGATTCCCTGGCTATGGATTCTTCCTTTTGCTAGAATATTCCTGCAGCACATGTAGGCGTTAGGAGATTCCCTACCTTCCAGGCCAGTTTAATCTGGAACTACATTTGCAGTCAACTTGAAACAAAACCGCATGGCAATTTAAACCCTATACAGTTCACAGTCAGTAATGCATTCTGGAAATAAGAGGTACATCTGAGATGAGGTGCTGAGAGATCCGCCTGTCTCTCCAGGCATGGTTTGAGTGTCTCCAAGTCTAGACAATTGAGAGTCAACATGAGCCTGGAACCTAGTGTACCAATGAGTTCTTATGTAATGGGAAACCTACCCTCTCCCCAAGGTTTTGTCCTACTGGGAAGTCCACCACTGACAAATCTTACAAGAGAAAATGTCAATTCAACACATTTTCACGTCCTTCCTATCTGCACTACTGTGCTAGGAAAAGGTAGGCACAAAAAGGTTATGTATTTTATTATATAATTCCTACCTTGAAAGGATTTATAATCTATTAGCAAGGAAAAAAGAAAGTATGAAGTCACGGTAATGCAAAGAGTGAGGGCAGTACCATTAAAAGGCTACAGATGCCAAGGAAGCTCAAAGGAAACAGATTACATCTAGAACAGGAAGGCGCTAATGAGGAGGTGTCATTTGATATAAGTAGTGACAGAGAGATAGGATTTCAATCCATGAAGATGAAAGAGGAAGGGCCTTCTACCTGAGGGAAGATGAGGGATGATGATTCAAAAACTCCCCCAGGCTTCTAAATAAACTACTCTAAACTGCCCAGGGAGAGACTAGGGCTATACTAATCCTTTGACTATTCAAAGAAAATTCTCCTGGCAGAGAAACATCTGAACAGCAGCTTACTTGATTAATAATTGTTCAAGAGACATTATTAATTATTCACTTACATTTGTTATGCAAGAAAGAATTCAAAATGGATTCAATAAACTTTTTTCTCTAACGTATTCAGACACTGACATCATTGGAGGGAGGTGAAGGTACCAGAGAATCCGCGGGCCCTTTTTTGGTTCACAAACTGGCCCCTGTACATGGAGAGAGCAGAGGAAGAGACAGGCCACTCCAGATTGGTAGATGGCAGGTTTAATAAGCAAAGAAACTTACATACAATGCCTGTTTTGGGGAGACTCCGAGACAAGTAGATCTCCAGTCAGAATCGTAAAAGTTTCTACAGAGGCCTTACCTGGGTTCAGTCACATATACTCTTCAGATGGTCTCGACAACACCTTACTCTCTCAACGCTGTGTCCTTGGAGTAGCTGCCAGTGTGGGGAAGGCAGAAGAACACACCATCCAAGGACAGGAAAGGGGGTGAGGGGCCTTTTAACGCCTGGGGCCAGCTCGCGGGTCAACCGGTGGTCACGTCCTCTCAGTGACCTCCTCCAATACCATCGCAGTTTGAACATTATAAATTCTTAAACCTCCAAGGCCACTGATTCCTACAGACACTCAGACTAGAGGGAAACATTATTTAGTAAAGAAAATAAAAAGGTAAAGGACATTTTGTGGGCCTGTGGAAGAGGAATCCAGTTACTTCCATTATACCAGAGTCTCAGCCTTAGTAATACGT
This sequence comes from Rhinolophus sinicus, assembly GCF_036562045.2. Lineage (NCBI taxonomy): Eukaryota > Metazoa > Chordata > Mammalia > Chiroptera > Rhinolophidae > Rhinolophus > Rhinolophus sinicus. The sequence continues at coordinate 70,026,769 of NC_133753.1, read as the reverse complement.
TAGAATCACCTGGGGATATTTAAAAATACTGGCACCTGGACCCCAACGTATCTTGATTTCACTTAAGGGCCTTGGTATTTTGAAAAGCCTCCCCCCACCCCCATCCCCACACACACATACCGCCCTAGGTGATTCTAATATGCAGCCAAGGTTGAGAACAACAGCTCTAAAAGCATTTAGGGGAACTTCCAGACTCTTTATGTAAAAATAAGAGGTGAGGAGAGCTATTTTCAAATTGGGAAAATAAGTGAGAAGAGTCAGGGACAGCTCTATGTAGGAAGACAGAGTCCACCTGTGGGGACAGAGCCAGGAGTGCAGTTTCCAGGCTCTCACCCTCATGTGGAAAGGTGCTGGCCATCAACTGTGATTGGATGGCCATCAGCTGTGGCTAGTTGGCCGTCAGCTGTAACCAGTGAGCGATTGGCCACTAATATAACTGCCGTGGCTACGCTAGCAGAAAAATGGGGGCTAGCGAGAAGATGGTGGCTGAGCTAGCAAGAGCAGATTGCAGTTACCATGGGGGATTGCAGCTTGCAAGTGAGGTTGGGTGGCAGAGAGAAGTGGACAGCAGGTTGCGGATAGTGTGGTTCCTGCTTCCTGTGTCTCCAACCCAGCCGCCAGCGAGAGTATGGTGGTATGACTCCCCTATCTATGGCTCCGTGGGTGTTCCTGTTTGGCCTCACCATATCCTGTGCTCTTATGTGGGGAGCGGGAGCTGAGACCCCGTGTGACACCCTGCATGACACCATCTCTATCCAAAGTCATGCATCCTGATTATTCTTCATATTTACAGCTGCTTTGGCCTCTTCCAGCTGGGTCTACATTTGCTCCTACCTACCTCGTACTGATAAGAACATTCTCTTTGGCATAGTGGGTACTTTCTATTCCATGGAGAGAGTATAGAGATCAGGTTAAAGAGACAACTTTCCATTTCCAGATGTGGGAGGCAGAATAATGCACCTCCTCAAGATATCCACATCCTAATTTTGGGAACTTGTAAATATGTACTTCATATGAGACTCTGAGGATATGGTTAAGTTAAGGACCTTGAGATGGAGAGATTATCCTCTTATCTGAGTGGACCCAATGTAGTAATAACAAAGATTGTTACAAGTGAAGGAGGAAAGGAGGAGAGTCAGAGTTGGAGGAGATGTGATTGGCAGAAGCAGGAGATGGAGCAATCAACAGCTTTCAAGATGGAAAGAGACCATGAGCTAAGAAATACAGGCAGCCTCTAGAAATTGCTAAACACTTTATATACATTATCTTACTTAATTCTCACAACAATCCTATATCACAGGTCCTTTTACTGCCCCTTTTTTATGGTGGAAGAACCAGAGACTTTGAGGGTTAAGATTTGTATTTCTCAGAATCTGAAATGTCAGGAATTGTAAGATGCACCATTATATTATGTGCCACTAGGGAAAAAAAGACTGCTAATTAAACTATGGCAGGTCATCAACACATACCATTTCTAATTCTAATTAAAAAATCGTAAAATAAGTGACACAACTTTCCATATAATAACTCTTACATTGCACTGTAGAGAAATCAAATATCAAATTCTTTAAAACATGTTCTACTTGAAAAAAAAAATCATTTTTCTTTGGAGCCTTTAAAGCTATGTTATTTAGTATGATGGCCACTAGCCACATACACCTAGTCAAAAATGAGAAGTCAGGTAAATCTAAAACACATCAGATTTCAAACATTTATGATAAAAAATAGTTAAATATTGCACTAGTGATTTTCTATACTGATTACACACTAAAGTGATAATATTTTGGATTTATTGAATTAAATAAGATATACCATTAAAATTAATTTTACCTGTTTCTTTTTACCTTTTTAATGTGGCTTCTAAAACATTTTTAAATACATATGTGGCTTTTATTATACTGCTATTGGACAGCACTGGGTCAAGGTATGTAAGTAATCTGCCTATTGGGTAAAAAACCACAATTCTGGAGTTAGGGAGCTATTGTGTGACTCTTTGCAGAGGAAAAGGATGATGTTGACAAAACCTACAAAATGCAGACAGGGTGAGGTGAGTGTGTGTGTTATTGGAAGTGGAAGGGGTCAAGGAAAGATGCTTGATTAAGTTTTCATTTTGGAATATGTCATTTTTAACTTTTTTATTGTAGCAGCAGAACGTACATAACATACATTTTGCTATTTTAACAATTTTAAGTGTCCAATTCCGTGGCATTAAATATATTTACTATGTTGTGCAATCATCAACACTATCCATCTCTAGAACTTTCTCATCTTCCCAAACTGAAACTCCACCCACTAAATAACTCCCCATTCTCTCCTCCTCCCAGCTCTGGCATCCACCATTCTACTTCCTGTCACTATGAATCTGACTTCTCCAGATATGTCATATGCTGTGTTTCCCCCAAAATTAGACCTAACCAGAAAATAAGTCCTAGCATGATGTTTCAGGATGATATCCCTTGAACATAAGCCATCATGCGTCTTTTGGAGCAAAAATTAATATAAGACCCGGTCTTCTTTTCGGGGAAACACGGTAAGTAAAATCTTACAATATGTGTCCTTTTGCACCTGGCTTATTTTATATAGCATAATGCTCTCAAGGGTTCACTCAGTCCTTTTTAAAGGATGAATAACCTTCCATTACATGTATGTACCACCTTTTGCTTTTCCATTCATCTGTTTATACATGAATATAGTACTTTGCACTTGCTATGTTACTTGTAATTATTCTACTTTTGATGACGGACTCTAGATTTGATTTACCTCATATTTTTTGTAGTGTATATTGGAAGACTTATGGGTTCTCAATAGATTCCTCTTAATGAGTTGTGCTTCTCAGAGCTATTTACAAATTAGACAATTTTCAGAAGAATAAGGAGCACACATTTTCCCACCACAATTAGATTTTGACAAGTTAGAAGAAACTGTTAAATGATTTGGCATCAAGTCATGCAGACAAGACAGTCTTACTGAGATGGTGAATTCTCATGCTAGAATTTGACCAGGAACCCAGCGTTATTCCTCTGTGGTATCTATCCAGTGCCTCCTGCCTGTAGCCTTGAGATAAATGGGCATTCTATAAGGTTACTTGGCTCTAGTGAATCTGTGCATAACGAACCAGGAGCAGAAGCAAAACCCTTTCCTCATGCAATGTTTCCAGAGTCCTCTATTGACAAAGCTTAACACTTGGCCATCTGGCAAAGGAAAAATATTTGAGGGGTCAAGATTCATTTTTACAGAGAAGGAAAATAGGATCAATTTGGAGCTCAGAGTCAATAATCTATAACTGGCACAAAAACTGATCAATAGTGGGAAAAGATGTATACAAGCCACAGAGTGAGAGAAATCTTACTCTCAAAGATAGAAAGTAAAGGGAGTGAGACTGTTGGGAGTGAAGAATGAAAGATCTAGTGATATATAAAGGACTATTTGTTTTTCGAAGACCTCAAAGATACCTTATGACCTAAAATGAATAAATAGCAAAACCCTGGTGGCTGTAAGCAAAAGTGTTTAATAGTGTTCTATAAAAAGGATCACAGGGTCCACCTCTCCTTCCCAGTGGGTGAGACCTTATCAGTTCTTTCAACAAATATTTAATGAACACCTGCTAGGTGCAAGTACTACTCTAGTCACCAAGAAGACAGTAGTAAAAAAGGTAGACATTGGACCTGACGTCTTGGCCTTTGAAATAAAACAAGACACTGAATAAGAAACAATCAAAACAACACACTATTAACAAGACAATAAATAACAAATTAAAACAGACATGAAAGGTGATATGCAGGAAACTCTCTGGGTGATGTCATAAAAAGTAACTGGGCAGAAGGGTCAAGTGAATTAGACAGGGGGCACTGGGAAAGTTGTGCTGAGGTGTCATTGGAGTTGAGAATGAGCTAGGCAAGTGGGGAGCCAAGGAAAAAGCAGTCCAAGAGAGGAGAGCAAGGTCAAAGACCCTAAGGCAAGAAGCCACTGGCTTTGCCCAGAGTGGGGCTGGGAGAAAATGAGAAGAAAGGGCAGATGAGGTAGGAAGGGAGGGGAGGCGTTTCTTGTCAGCAGCTAGAATAAGCTAAGGATAACTCACATGCCTGTGGCAGACAGAGATGCTGACAGAAAGAATAAAGAGCTCTGAGGTCCCCTAAAGAGAAACAGAAATCTGATTACAGCGTCTCTAAGTGTCCTCGAGATACTTCCACATAGACTATGCGCTATCACGCAGAAATTAGGGGAAGCTACAGCCCAGCTTCAGCTGGTATTCCAATCATGAATGCAGCTGGCCTCCAGGGTCAGCTAGCATCTAATCAGAAAGCCTGTTCAGACTCAAAAGGCAACAATTACATGCACTTCCCTTGTCTATCATCCAATCAATACCCCAAGTTTGGGTAATGAAGTGAATTTTTAAAATGTGTTGAATCTATTAAATTAATGGCTCATTAATATGTTTGAACATTAGAAAGTTGACTCTTGCTGGTGAAAGTAAAGGTATGCAATTTTGCGGGCTGGCCAAAATATTTGAAATGCGCTACTTAATCATGCATAAACAGAGGATGTAAGAATCCAGTGAGGCATACAACCTGTACTGTATGGAACCCAAGGCTTGAATCTAAATTGGTCCTGTATCCAGCCACTGAGGATCGCTCTTGCGCTGATGAGACTGGAAGGTAGCAGAATCCTGCCTGTGGAATGTTGTCACTCAAGCTGTGGTCGAAGCACCTAAAAAAAACAGCAAGAGCTTCATCTAATTTACAGAACAGGTTGTATTAACTCCCTTGCAAATAAGTTTGTTTATTAGTAAATGTATGTGTGCTGGAATTTGGTTTGAAATTTGCTTTCTTTAAAATCTGGTAGCAAGGTTGGGGAGAAATGCTAACCTCAGCCACCTCAAACTTTTTTGCAACTATGATTTTGTTGTTGTTGCTAAAAAGAACTTAAGAGAATTTGCATGACTAAATTGACTTATATCCATTTGCAACAAACACATTCCCAAGTAACAAAAACTGGCAGAAAACATTTAACAGAGCAATTGGAGAAAAGCAAATTTCTCTAAATACAGATGAGGATTCTCGATTTAAAATCAAAACCATGAGTGACTGCATGAGAGCATGTACATTTCCTGAAATTAGCAATAAGGTCTGAAACATAAGGGAAAGTCCATCCCAGAACAGGTGTGGTGGGACACAAGAACAGTAAATATCTAGATACAAGGTTCTAACACCCTTTCGACAAGGTTTCCATCATGAAAGGAATTGACACTGGGAGTGCTGGACAAAAGGATAGACATGTAAAGGTGTGTGCTTTCCAACCATTCCCATGAGTCTTCTCTATCTTCCCTCTGTGGCTCCTAGAATTTGTGAGCAAAGATCAGACCAGGCCTCGTTCTCAAGATATGAAGGAAAATATTTTCTTAACACTCCACTCTCTTCTAATCCACTAAATAAATGAAAATATACTTGTCATAATTTCAGTAGCTTAACCCATTCTTATAAACTTTTCTACAAGATGCTTTCCAATTATCTTTTACAGTAATATATATATATATATATATATATATATTAATTAGACCAATGAGGGAAGCCAATATTATGTGTGGAGAAAGTTAATTCCAGAAAGATCAGGTAACAATTATGGGATTAGAATTCATATTCTTCTTTTGAGGTATTGATCACTGAAGGAGAAGGCCAGTGAAATGACAACTGCACCCTAGACAAAAGACTTCCTAAGATATTGGAAAGTCAAAGGGAGAGGCATTTGTGGAGGCCTTGAGAATGTACCTTAAAGACTTAAATTAAGGGAAATTAACAAATCAAAGACCCCCAGCTGTGCATGGATTTCCATACTTATACCCCTTCCCTAAATGCAGGAGAAATACGAAGGCAATTCTGTTCCTGGAGATAGGACTCTTTTGAAGGCCAGCTTTGGTTCAGGAACTCCTGATGACCTTGACAAACCTTCCTTGGACTGCTCGGCAGCCTAGAACACTTCCACCCAACCTTCCTTGCCTCATTCCCTCAGCTGTGGTCAAACTAGCATCACAGTCTAATTGTTCTCCCAGGCCTTTCTGAATCCCTCCCTATTTTCTCTCATATGCATGTCACCTAATAACATCTTTACATGTTTGATCACATCTTAGTATCTGCTTCTTGGAGTACCTGGGCACACATTTCTTTGTACCATTTTTTCCTCCAAATATTTCAAATAGGAAAATAGCAATAATTAATTCACAGTCAGTTCCTTTTTAGTCCTTGGGATCACTAAAATCTTTGGGTGAAAATGTGTTTACTTTGGAAGTGACTATATACTACCTTTGGTGATCCTAATCTAATGTTATTAAGGTCCAATAAGTGTCCCTCTTTTATTAATAGAAACAAGAATATAATACATTAAGAAAATAAATTGTAATTTTTAGAACCCTCCTTGAATATCTAAAGAGCGATTTAAAATGCCCTCCAGATATAAGACAACCACATTATTTTCACACATTTTCACATCAGTAACCCAGTTTTAGTTTAGGTACTTGTGTACAACTAGATATGAATGACACTTCTGCGGTGCAATGGATGGGAAGCCTGTAGGAAGAGTGGAGGTGGGGAGGAATAATCTCGTCTGTGAAAAGGAGAGAAATGGGGAAAGAGATCCTAAGAGAGGAGTCTTCAAAAAACATTTTTTGTTTTAGGCTAGAGATTTAGAATGTTTATAGGCTGAGAGGAATGTGAGCATAATTTGACGGGTGGTAGACAAGCAGAGATGAAATCAAAAGCATGGGGGAGGCAGCATTTGACTTGAACAGCTAGGGTTTTAAGGAAGGAAATTATGGGGTCAGTGTGCATAGACACACCTTTAAGTGTCTGTGTGTAGGGGAGTTGATGGAGTTGTTCCATTTTATTGGAGTTTCTGTGTTTTCTGTGAAATAGGACACTGGAGTCAAGGACTTTGAAGAGGAGCTTTCAGGAAAGAGTGAAGTTTAGCTTTTGAGGAGAATGGAATGAGGAATTGCCCAAAGATAAGCAACAAGGAGTCATAGATGGTGTTAGAGGCTCAGCTGAGGCTGGATGGTGTGAATCTCAGTGACTGCAGATGAAAGGACTGCTCTCAACAGCACAGGTGTAGAGAAGTTTCGCTGAGACTGGTCCAACTTTGTGGATGTTACCTGGTAGTTGCAGGGAAAGCATACAGAGTTGAGGGTGCTGACAAAAGAATTGACAATGGGGTACAGACTTAGTAATGAAGGAAAGTGTAATCAGTTGAGTGCTGATAACTTTTGAAAAGTGGCATAAAAGTCTCATAGGGGCTTTGTGAAAATTAAGTGTGATAATCAAGATACAAACTGTGTCAGGAAGTGTGCAGACAGGGTCTGTAATTTTATCCTGCTTACAAGTGAACAAGTTAGCCTGCCACAGGATGCTGGTGGAAGACATGAGACTCCTGGGACAGAAACAAAGAAGTTTATTACTCACAGCAGAAGCAGTATCTGGAGCTTCATGCTCATTTGCATCGGTTCTCTATGTCTTCCAAGTCCCATGAGGCCAACACAAGGCCTGTGATAGATACTCCCACACAGAGTGGGTTGAGTTATAGGAGAGAGACACTAAGTTTGGGGATTTACTACTTTCTAGTAAGCAGAAGCAAGCTTGCTCTTTGTCCAGGGGAAGATGTTAGCTAGCTCATCCCTCAAGGTTACTCACTGCAAGCACAGCTCTGTGATATAGCCTGGCTAAAGAGTGGTCAGAGCCTTGCATTCTTGGCACACTCAGCAAGGATATATAGAAATGTTCAAAGCCCAGAGCATATTGTCTCTTCCAATAAGTATAGTGTCTGGCACATAGTTGGTTTTCAACAAATATGAGCCATAATTAATGACCATGTTGTTATTGATGATTAAGTTGAATCCTAGTTAAAATTCAGGGGAGATAAAAGGAAGAGTGAAAGATCCACAATCAAGGGTATTTCTCTTTCAAGCAATAAGAGGCTTGATATTAAGCACCAGCAAAATGAAAACTCAGGAGTGTTTGACTCATTTGTAAATGGAATGCAAAGAAAATAAGAAACTAGAAGTCTTTGAATAAATTTGTTATAGAAAATCATTATTTTTAACACTGTGTAGTATGCCATATGAAAGTAGAACATATGAAGAAATGGCTAAAGTAAGTCATAATATAATTAGATTTCTGAAAACCTAACAGATAAGTGTGAGGTGCAGAGAAAGAACTACAAACGTGGCTAAGAATGTTAATCTTCATCATATACCATCTACCTGAAAATTTAAATGGAGAAACTGGATATATAAAACTGGAAAAAATTTTCCAGAATGATTCCAAAGTCAAGGGAATGGACTAAATAATCTCCCCAGACAACTAAAATAAGATCTTTTATGGTCTATGATCTAATTTGAAGTTTATATAAAAACAATTCTTTTAAGCCCCACCTTCAGCTCCTTTTCCTTGGATTTTCTCTCCAAGTTCCCAAGATAACAGGGATCCTCTCCACTCTGCTCTTATAAATTGGTCTAGTCTGTACTTTTTCTTGTTCCTTACTCTCTGATGTCAAAATCTATATGAGATCGAGAAGGCATTCCCACCAGAGAGAAGGAGTTTTTTTACAGTTGAATATTCAATGAAACCATATCCATCATGTGCTTTCATATTCATCTTAATTGAGGGGCTATTTTCTCAGGCTCGCTGGATAAGAACATTGGTTCTGGAGGGTACTGGGAAATGCTTTTGTTAACACCATAAAATTAGTCCTCTCCCCACCCTCCCACTGAATCCTAAACAAATATTCAATGTCTAAGTTCTAGTGCAATCCTTGACTGCCATATTTCCCCCAAAACAATACTAGGTCTTATATTAATTTTTGCTCCAAAAGACATATTTGGACGTATTTTCAGGGGATGTCTTATTTTTTCATGTACAACAATCTACATTTATTCAAACACAGTCATGTCATCTTCTTCTGGAACATCGTCATAATGTACTAAATGCGTCCATCTGGCTGACTATCACAACTGGGGCTTATTTTCAGGGTAGGTCTTATTTTTGGGGAAACACGGAACTGATCTAAAGTTATTCAGGGCTCTTCTTTCTAGCTACAATTGAAAATAGCATTAAAAAATAATTAAGCACAAAAAAATGACACAGAATTGAGCCTAGCTCCACCCAAATAAGTCAAATTATGGAACAACTGTCCTCTTAGGTTTATCATTATCACTAATATGTTTTTGCCCAAGTGACTTTATTTCAGACTAGCCAGTTGGGGTCACCTTCAGAACCTGGTCTGTCAAGGATTTGGGACAACTGACTTAAATTTCAACTGGATTTGCTAGCTCAGCTGGAACACTGATTGTTGGCGTGGTTAAAATCCTAGGTCATAGGACCAAGGGTGCAGTTTTACCAGGTTTATCTCTAGACATATCACAGTTTCTGAGAACGCAAAGATGAAATACAGCATCTTCCCTTATACTTTATTATGAGGATGAAAGGAAAGGAAGAGGGAGTGATCCTGACTATATCAAAGTAAAAACTTTTGTCTAGCGGTAAAAGTTCAATGATGAGAGTTTTGTATACAATTAAAAAAATTTTCAGTTACAGTTGACATACAATATTATATTAGTTACAAGTGTACAACAAAGTGATTAGACATTTATATACCTTATTAAGTGATCATCCCACTAAGTCCAATACCCATCTGACAGTGGTGGGCCCTTTTAATCGTCCTCACACACATTATAAAAGAGGTTTATTTTTAAGAAGTTACAGCTTACTATTTACTGTATGTAAGTGTATGTGTTCATGTGGGGCTTTTTAAAATTTACAAGCCTGCACCATCCATTTCTTCCAAGAACTCCAATTGCAAGGACTCTTTTAAAATTAGCTTAATCTCTAACATTTGTCAGAGATAAGCCAATTATCTCATAGAGGGAAATTATTGAAAAAAACGTAACAAGGAGCTTCCTCCCCACCCCTCTTGTTTGCTTGAATGTAAATGTGTTTCATACAGTCAAGATAGTGTCTTGTCTCTATCCTGTCTCATACTTTAACTAATCAGAATCAATTAATTGCAGAACGCTGCCCTGAACCAATAATATGCACATCTCTAACATAAAACTTGAGAAGAAAGCAATGCTAAGGGTGAAGACTCCCTTTCCACCAATCAACCTCCTCTCACTTTCTCATACTCTAGAATCGTGTAATTCAGGTCATGAGTCCTCAGGCAAGAAACCAGCGAGCCTTTTCCAGCACCTGGAGCCAGGTGAGTATCCTAGGGAAGATAAAAATCCAGGGACTAGCAGAGATATCTGGTCACCTACCAGATATTTACCTCTTCTCCAGGTGCGAATTTGCTTTTTTAAAAAATCCTTTGAGACATAATACTTAAGAGGTGATGCCACACAAAGAATTGCGTTTTTGTTAATGATCACATTTAGTAAAGCAGCTGGCTTTTCAAGATTGCAGGAATAAATGTACTCTTACTGTAACATAAGCTTAGCCACCTGCTGGCTTAGAGCTGGCAGTGCCCTGTAACAAGTGTGGATGGAAGGAAAGATCAGATAGATGCCTGTGAGGTGTGCCTTGCTCCTGCTCCTGTTTTCCCTTTTCCGCAGGGAATCATAAGTTCCAGCTCAGTAGTTATCATTGTCTTCTTCCTGGCTAGGAGTGTCCTTACACCTCACATGACTCCAGTATCCAGGCGTTAGATGCTTTGTGTTAAATGAGAAAAACTAAGCTGAACAGCCTGTCCTGAAGGTCTGTTGTGAAATCCATCCAAAAATCCAATAAGTAGGAGTGATATCTGTTGGAGAGTGAATTGGGTTACTTGAGGTGACGCTGATTTACTAAAGCAGTAAGCACAATCAAGAAGAGAACAATCTGGAAGGACTTTAATGTGCGTTCTGATCCCTAAAAGGCAGGACTAGCAGTAAAGAGAAAAATCCAAAGACCCTTGGCGCAGCAGCATTTTAGCAATTATTTGGGGGTAGCAGTGACGTGGTGGATAGAACCTATATCTTAAAAATGGAAGACCTTTGCTTTGGTCTCAGTTCTGGGGCCTTATCTCAGATGGTCTCTCTGAGCTATAAAGAGTTGGTATAAAATTAAATGATACAATTAATGTTGAAGCACTCACAATTTTGCCCCCACAGGACATTTGACAATGTCTGGAGACATTTTTGGTTTTCCCTGGGTGTTGGGTGATGCTCCTGGCATTTAGTGGGTACAGACCAGGGGTACTCCTTAATGTCTTACACAGCACATGGCAGCCCTCAAACTCCCACCAAACAGACTTATCTGGCCTCAGCTGTGAATAGTGTGAGGCTGAGAAACCCTGTTCATCTTCTTGGTTCTGCTTGACACAGGGAATCTGAGAAATGAGTGCTTTCCTGGGTCACCTGAAGTTCTATATGGATCTGATTGTCAGTTTTCACTGGCCTCAGCTCCCAAGTTGGTAGATGAATAGACTGGGAGGGCATGACTATAGAATTTACAGAAATAGTTGGTATCTATTTCAAAGGGCTTCTCTGAGGGTCTGGGTTATAACCATAAACTTGAGAGGGGTGATATATTGGTGTCTTATCAGTATGTTGGATTTATAAAGGCTCTTCTGACTCATTTAAGTAAAGAAGAGTCACTTCTTAAAAGTTCCATTTAACTTTGAGGTAGGACTTCTTTTGGTTCTATTGTTGGGAAAACTTTGAAAAACACCAGTGCCTTTTTTTTTTGGAACTCATTACCTACATGTGATGTGATTCCGGACTCTGACTTTTATGGACGTGCTTAGATGCAGTGAGGCTAGAAGTGATGGCAGGGAATTATTCAGAAGACTGTCCGTGACAGAATGGGAGAGCTTCATATACAAGGAAAGCAGAAATGGAGAGATGGCAAATACTAGTACTGGATTGAGGAGCGCCTGAAGGCCTAGAGGGTTGTTGATACAATTGTTGACAGAGACAGCAGAGAATTAAACACAGCGGGGGCCCTACTATGCTCGGGGCACAGGTTCCATGCCCAGGAAGTTGGATTTGCCAATACAGTATGGAACTGAGACCCACAGAAGGTCACTTACAAAACATGAGCCGGTCAAAAGAAGAGGAATCCAGTGTAGACCAGAAGAGAGAACATGTGTTAGTCCCCCAGCCTCCTTAGTTAGCTAGAACTGGAAATATACAGAGAAAATACACTAAATTGTATTTATAGTTTTGTGGCATATAGATTATATAGTAAAATGTACGTAGAACTCAATGCATAGTGTGCTTTCAATCTTTCTTGACCTATTGTTTCATAAAGTTCCCAAGTGAAACAACTACTCCAGTGTTGCTGCAGAGAGTTCTTTGGATTGAGTCCCTCTGGACCACTGCTGTCAAGATTCTGGTGTCCCAGTGGGTGAAAATAGATGAACTTCCCCTCCCTGTCCCACTCCCACATCTCCCCAAACCTCACAGTTGCAGATTTCCCAGCCTTATGGTGTGACTTCAGTCCCAGGAGATACCATATATGACACATGACTTACGCATAAGCCCCCGCTGCCTTCACACACCCTGAATCACAGCCTTGATCTGACATCAAGATCCATTTGTGCAGAAGGGACTTAAGGATAGGACGCCAGTGAGTCTTTCCTCATGATACATACAAATAAACACAGCTCTCCCTAGGCAGAAGGGTGAAGCCATCAAACTTGTGTTCAAAAAGCTTCTCTCTGTTGCCCCACTCTCTCACTGGTCATCCCTTTCTCCTTGGGCGTGAAGTCTTCTCAGGGGATCCTTGGTTTGGGTCCCACTATTCCTTTACCTCGTTCAGATTGGCTCATTGCCCATCAAGCCCAGACCTCTTTTCTCTCTTCTCAACAAGTCTTACTTGACTTTCCTCTTTCCCTCAGGACTATCCTCTGTGATTGGCCAGAAGGAAATTAATCTCATGCATTAATTCGAACTAAGACTAATGGCTAACACTAATTTGATGGATTGCTGTCACATTTTAATGCCTTAGCTCAAGGATGAGTAATGAGAGAACATTAAGTACCCAGGCTGAATCTTTGCAAGAGATATCTCAACAGAGGGGCTATTCCCACTGCCTTGGACTGACATTAACAATATTGTACTTATATCACCAAGAGTAAAGTCCTGCTCTCTGTGAATCAAGTAAAAAAATAATAAGTGATTAATATTTGTGTATTATTAAATGAAAACTTAAATGATATACTTTTTGATTATCAAATGTTGAAGTTAAAAATAACGAATGTTGTTGAGGATAAAGTGTAATTGACACTTATATTGTGCAAGAGTATAGATCGGTGCATACTTTCTGGAAGAGTTTGGCAGTTTGATTGTAATGATTAAGATAGACACATGCACACACACGTATATTATATATGTATTCACACATACATATATAAAAATATTTGAAGGACTTATATGAAGGTTAGCAATGCCCTGTAGAGTCTGGCCCTGCCTATCTCACCAGTGTCACGTCCCATCCTCTCCTTTAAGCTTAACTGGGTCTATCCACACTGGCTCCTCTCAGTTCTCCAATATACCTTATATTCCCTCCTGCCAGGGAGCTTTGCACATACTGTTCTTTCTACCTCGGTGGCTCTTCATCCTTGTTTTGATTAACCAGTTCCTGCTCATCTCTCATCTCAGTGTAAGAGTCATCTCCTTAGGAAGCCTTCTCATAGCACTACTCTGCCCACCCACCACCCCAAGTCAGACAGGTTCCCTTATCTTCTGCTTTCAGGGACTTCATTCCTTTCCTCGTGGTACTTAGCCTAGTCATGACACTCTTCTTTGTGTGATATTCTTCATCTGTCACCCTTTGTGCATTATACACTCGAGGAAAGCAGGTTTGTGTTCACCTTTCCATCTCTAGTGCCTAGAAAAGGGCCTGGTATTTAAAAGGTGCTCCAGAAATACTTGCTGATTCAATAAATGGATGGTGAGATTATAATCCATTTTTATTTTCTCCTTTGTGCTTTCTGTAGTTTTCAAATTGCAATGATCATATGATATTTTTTATAATAAAAAGAAAATCATAAGAACGCTTTTCCTTCCCTTTCAGGCTGCAGCTGTTCTCTGCAGAGCCTGCTGTCTTTGGCAGTGATTCCTCTGACTGCTACTGTTCTAGGCTAGCTCGTGCCATGGGGCATGACTATGCTGCATTGTCTGGAAGTTCTGCCCCAGGTGGGGTACTTCTGCCCTACCCATCATGACTGGGTTATTTGCCACAAAGCAGGTGACTCAGAATCCTGCTGTTATCTTTCTCTTGCCTCAGGAGTGCAGCCTGGTGGCTTTCATGACTCAGCAAATGACCCTTTGACAAAGTGGCATACCAAGGCTGCCTTGCCAACTAGTGACAACACAGTGGGATTTTTACTGAGTGCAAGTCCTGCTGCGTGTCTGTGGATATCGCTTGGCACGAAACTCTCATACATCATTCCACTCCACTCCCCTATATTCACGAGAATTATAGTCACTGTGACTTTTCCTGTTGAGTCACACCTAAGCTTTTTCAGGGAATTAATAGGAGTGATTTAATGGCTTTAGCTTAAGACTCAAATTCTTTCTTTCTTTCTACAAACTGACAGCATAAATGCAATTATGGTTGTAGCTAAGTGAGAGTAATTTCTCCATATGGTGCTTCAAGTGGCATTTAAGATATTTTTAATACTTCTGTAGGCAAGTTAAAAAAATCTTGTTAGTCTGCAAACATTTTACCAGCCTCCACAATGTTCACCTACACATTGAAACGTTACAAGGAAAATTTGTGATTTCAAATCCTTTTTGAAATGAGCTGGGAAATAAATACAGATAATGCATCACAAGAGACTAAGAGCCCTCAATCTGAAGAGGTATCATTCTGGGGGTTTGAGTAAGTATTTTCAACTGTCGTTTAATTTCTGACTTTTCTGTGGCCAGATTTATCTTTTCTCAGACTGTGAATGCACATGAAGTGACGTGTGGCAGCACGAAGCTTGTTTTTCTGTCTTAGATTGCTAGATAAGCTGCAGATTAGTATTTTGATGCCATTAAGTATTTTCAGGAAATGTAAGGGTGATGAGCAGCTATTGATCAACAGAATAGCATCTGTATTAGGATGAATGGGGCCGCAGGCAAGTTGCATTTATCTGGTGTTGAGATGAAAAGCTGATTACACAGCTGAGGGTAAATGAGGTGGAAACATCTTGGAGCTTTGCTCCCAGTGTCCTACATTTCAGAGCGACGTGATCATTGGTTTCATGTTTAATGTTTCCTACGGCAGCCTTCCTCTTCTTATAGATTATTTGCCTTGGGGTTGAAATAAATCTAACAACATCTATCCTGGAGAATGTTGCATGCATCAATTTACCCCAGTCAGGATAAAGAACATTAACTAACACTAGTGGTCCTGTAGGTCATCCCCCATCCGACGTCGATGAGGACACTGAGGTTGATTGGTTAAGGTGATTTGGGCCACATAACTAGTAAGTGTGGTGAAGTGTTAGGTTCTTTCTAGAATTATTTGTTATGCGGTCATATCCTATCAGAGCACAGTCCTTCTCTATGGAAGGGCAAAGGTCATTGCCCTGGGAGAGCTTCCTGACGTGCTCTTCCTGCCCACGTTCCCTTCACATCTCCCAGAATTCCCCCTTGTAGTGTCTAGTCTCCATTTTCACTCCAGTTGGTCTCTCCTTGACATCCACATATGGATTCTACAGATGACTGTTCCCTGACATCCACTCTCGGGCAAAAGAAGCTCCTTGCTCCTGACTGGTCACATAATGGGAAGGTGGGACTCTGAGGCAACCGATGATGTCACCTGCCACATCCGATGTCCCGTCCAGCACAACACAGGCAATGAGAGAACGAGAAGGGGAGGTGAAGGGTTAAGAAAGAAACAGAAATCAAGAAAGTTTTGAAACAGGGGCCAAGGGTCTCACAGCCTCAAAGGACTGAGAGCCCTGAATCGGTCCACCCTGTGGCTTTTATTGATGCACATACAAGGAAGTAGCATTGTTTTTACTACGTCTGTGAGTCTCATACACCATACCAGAAAACTGGTCCAAACCAATCACCCTTGCCTATTGAAAGTCCCATGATGTATAAATAATTATTGTTTGTACCTCCCCAGGGGACAAAACCTTTATGTTGAAAACTTACTGAGATGGAGAACTGATGTTATCATATCAAGAATCACTTCCCAAGCAGGTTGTGGGAAGGAACACAGCCACAGAGGCAGAAGCTCTCCTTAGACGGGGGATGGTGGGGGTATATGCCCACCCCTATCAACCCCGTGAATTCTCCTAGTGGTCCCCACAAAACTGTGCCTGTCTTAGGTTGTTCCTTTCTTGAGGAATCTTACCAGTCCCTGGCTAGCCAGCCATTCTTTGGGGCCAAACAAGGAGATGGCATAAAGGTGAAGCAATGTCCCTGAAAGGAATGGTCTCACAGACTCTTCTTTCTTTTTAGGGGTAGGAACGAGGGGATAGACAGGCATGCTGCTGTGTGACAACAATCCCATCTCTTTTTCCCCCCACCTGGATTGGAGTCCTTCCCAATGGAACCACCAAAATGTATGTGTTCAATTCTCTGTGTCTGGTTTCCCTACTTCTTTTTGAACACCTGATTTTCTAGGTCACATATTGAAGTTATCCGCCTCAGGGAAGGACAGAGATTCAATTAAACAAAGCAGATCAGTTATTAGATGCAAGTTATTGTGAGGATGCAAAGGTAAACCACGGCCAATCCTTCCTTTGAGTTCCTTTTAATCTAGAGGAGGAAACAAATATGTCTGCAGCTCTTTATGGGGGACAAAAGGGTAAGAGAAGTAAAAACAACACACTTCAGAAGCACAGAGTTGGAAATGAATTCTGACAGAGAATGAGGAAAGGCTTCAGGGAGGAAGTGGTTTGTGAGCCGGAGCTTAATGATGGAAAGACCTGTTTATCTCATTCTTTGAAAGGAAGCACTTAGTGGTTAAACTATGACATCTGTGGCTTTCATCGACTGTAGGAGGTTGCAACAGTAGGGTTGGGAAGCTTCAGATATATGGTAGGCTCCATGTGAATCTAGAGCCTGGCTTAAGTTTCTCTTTCTCCCTTTCTTCCAGAAAGGGATGGTATAACCTTTGGAGAAAAATTGAGAGTTAGTGATCTGTGGGCAGTAATGTTTCCTCCTTTTCGAGGTAATAGTAAAAACATAAGTGAATGTGTGCATTAGAGAAGTTCCCCTCCCCTGTTTTCTCCCCTCTTCCTTTCCCCAGTTCAAGGTCAGGAGCAAGGCTCTTCAGGCAGTAAGCTGCTGGAGTTATTAAATGCATTACATACAAGATAAACAGTCCTTCTAAAACTTTAGTGCATAGGCATCATCTGGGATATTTTATTAAAAATGCAGATTCTGATTCAGTAGGTCTGGGGTGGACCTGAGATCCTGCATTTCCAATATTTCACTTTCCAGGTGAGGTCAGTCGTGCTGGTCTTCTGACCACACGTCGGAGGGAACATCACCACCTTGTTTTACTAGAAATGAACTAAGAGGTAAAGAAGAGACTTTGGGAATGGACGGGGAGTTACATGAAATCCTTCTAATGCCACTAAGAG
Organism: Rhinolophus sinicus; assembly: GCF_036562045.2. NCBI lineage: Eukaryota > Metazoa > Chordata > Mammalia > Chiroptera > Rhinolophidae > Rhinolophus > Rhinolophus sinicus. The sequence continues at coordinate 70,009,216 of NC_133753.1, read as the reverse complement.
TACATGTAAGTACTACATGAAGCCTCAAGCAGGCAGAAACCATCTTTTATATTTTCTTGGTTTCATTTAGGAAATAGGGTACTGTGATAAACAAACTGACCAAATTCAGTATTTAAAAATTTGCAGACATTGCATCATGTATTTCATGTATTTCAGAGAGGTGTACATTTCTGTGGGGATTATTAGAGATAGCTTCTTCCCTTAGGAAAGCAAGCATGGTGTAATACAAAATCGTGGGCCTCCGGGTCAGAAGGATTTGAGACTTTTTTCTTAATTGTGTAACCTCAAGTGAGTTATTGTTCACGTTAGTCTCAGTTTTCTCATCTATGAAATAAAGATAATACCTACCCTGCTGGGTGGTTGTGGAGACTAGCAATTATGTTTATAAAGTGATCTTTTCAAGTCTGATTTAGATTGTGTGTCCTCAACTAAGTTGTGCATTATTCAGGTCAAGAAATGGGTTTTAATGACAAACATCTAAGTATTACTTTGTTTTGTGCACCTGAAACTAATAAAAAAAATTCTGGAAAAAAAAACTAATAAAAAAAATTCTGGAAAAAAAAAGTTATACATGGAAAAAAAATGGATTTTATTGAAATGGATATCCCCAGTCTAGTATAGCATCTAACATACAGTATTATGCACTTAGTAATTGTTTATTAAGTGAGGAGCACATACAAACCTAAATGTCTATATCACTAACCTGTTAATTAGTGCATTCCTTTATATTGATCTATATAATCTTTTATTTATGTTTTGTCTTTATAATAATTTTTGGAAAATATTTTTCTTCTCTTTCTCTTTAAACCAACTCCTAAACACTCCTCCCTCCCAAGTTTAGAGCAAGTACATATTTCCGAGTTTAATTAAAGATCAGAATATAATTTATGAATCTTTTCAGAAAGCTTTTGAAACAATGCTGGAATAAGACTTTGGGTTATATTCTCTTTTTCTTTCTAGGACTAAGCTCTTATGGCCATGATATTATTTTGTTGGTTTGCTTTAAATGTTTCCTACTTCAATTAAAATCTATTTAGACTCAAGCCCTGGAAATATGTACTTCCTTCCCATCAATATCAAATCACATTTCCCTTCTATGAGCAAAGCTGACTTGTGATTGCTCCTGACACGTATCAGAGGTGCTGCTTCACTCTTGGAAGTGCTTCGGAAGCTGCAGTTTCAAGAAGTCAGTAGTGAGGGAATTGGTCCCTTAACGACAGCTTTTCAGGTCCAAAAAAAAAAAAAAAATTCACAGAAATAAGAATTGTGTAACTGCTTCTTGTTCTTCTAATTCATAATGATGCATTTTAAACGGAAGTGTTGACCTAGCATTGACTCGACTCCTGATTATGAGACCCTAGAACAATTACTTGACCTCTCTGAGCCTCAGTTTTCTTATCTATTAGGTGGAACTTACGCAAGGTAGATGTGTGGATTGAAGGAAATAGCTACATATAAAATGCCTATCTGTGCTTGGCTACTATTATGAGTAAGAATAAATCAGAGTTCCCATAAGTTGTTATTTCTAGGAAAAACATTTTTATGGGAAGAAAACATCACTTTAAAATATCTTCCCAAAGTTTTTCACACTTATTATTTGGAAACAGAATCTGTTCAGGATAGAATCTCTTCTTAAGTACCCGATGCACGATAAATTCTGCATTTATGGGGAAGTAGATTAAAGTCAGTGCTCTTTCTTGCCTAGCTACTTGGAACAGATAAAATGCCACCCACATCACAGAGCAATCACTAGATCATTAAGCCCTCAAATTCTCTCTCGAAACGTTTGAAGGTAGTTCATTCCAGTGATTATTAGGCATTTGGGGGCAAAATACTTTACCTTGGCATCAAGGTGTACATTGATTTGACAGAGCAGAAACAGTGCTTTTCAAGATCAACGAGATTTTGGACTTTGCGGTTTTCCAGCCAGCTAAGGAGCCTCCATTGTGAGGTCCAGGCCTCATGACATCCGGACTCAGTTTTCCTTTCCCGACAGCCAAGGCCCTAGCACATTGTTTCACCCAAACCAATTTAGCTCTCATCTGCGAGCAGTCATTTACCTGCCAGCTGTTCTGGTTAAAGAGCTATTTGGAGGCAGAACTGGCGGTGTGAGGAAGACCAATGTAAGGGTTTGGGTTCTATTTGTTGAGTTTTCCTCCTTCATTCCTTTTTGCACTTATACTCGAGAATGGCTAGGCTGTGGGGTGCAGGGGCAGGCGCCGACCTGACCACTGGAGCAGCACAGTCTTGCGGGGTCTCTGAGAACTGGGAGAACCCCGACCCTTCTCCCTTCCCTTCATCGCTTGGAACCAGTCCAGAGCGCGCGCTCTGAGAGGTGCCCCGACGCGGGCAAGCCGAGGGGATTGGCTGTGGCTGTAGATCTTTCACCTCGCCTACCGACCGCCGCCTCGGACCCAGCAGCCTGGACCAGCGTTTCCCAATAACCTCACCGCGCCCTAGCCAGGCTCAGCGGCTTAGTTGCTGATTGGGCTCTTTCGCCCTGCCCTCCTGACGCCCCGGGCGCCGCTGCACGTTCCCATTGGTCGGCAACCCCGCCGATCAGTTCACAGCTCGCCTCCTCCAAACAGCCGGTCAGCCGGGCGCGTGCTAGGGAGGCGGGACTCCGGGGCTGGGGGCGGGGATAGGGCGGGGCCTTCACGGAGGCCGGCGCTGCAGCCGCTTCAGATTCTGGCTCTGGACTCAAGCGCGGCATCCTCGCTGCATCCGCTGCGCTTGCTGCACCTGGTCAGGTAAAGAGAGACTTGTCTGTCCTGCTGGCAGTCTGCCCCGCCTCTTCTCCTTCACGACCAAAGGCTGCCTGCTCCGCCTCCCGGGGTTTTAGGGCTCGGAATGAGGCACCAAATCTGTTTTGCCCCGCTACCTATTTTCCTCCTCTTCTGCGTTTTTTCCTTCTGCTCCCTAACCAAGCGGTTCCGAAGTGCGTTGGTGGGGCCCCCAGAGTCTCCCTAACGCTCCTCACTACAGAACTGTCGTTAACTCTCAGGTCCCAGCTCTGTTGACTCGCCAGTGCAGTCTCATTCCCAGTTTGGCGCAGGAAGGGTGGACGGGGTGGAAGGGCGGGCGGGGGAGGGAGGGATGCAACGCTCTATTTTGAAGTTGGATGTGTTTAGTTCAGAGGGGTCGCACCTCCTTAGGGCTGGTTTGGGAGCAGAAGCTGCTTCATGATTATGACTGGCAATGGCTGGAAGGATGTCTGTTGCTGCTTTGTGCTTATATTTATAGGTGATATTCATCACCACCGTTTTGTTCTTTCGCCATCATCACCATCATCATCACCACCATCACCATCACCACCATCATTTCTCTTCCTCCAGCAGAGCTCCTCAAGTTCTGCAAAGGCAGACTCTGTTCAGCAATGTAAGTGCTGACCCCCTAAATAACAAGCAATGCCCTTGCCCCCTGAGGCCAGAGCCTTGTACTCACTTAACTCAAGGACAAGTAGCTGGGAACAGGGTGTGACTGGGGGGAAGTTTCCTTATCCCCATTTGTAGTTGAGATTGCCACAGAAGATGCCTTGTTTTAATCATCCACACTGCTGCTTGCTGACTCCTGGAGAGTTTGACATTGACACTCACACGTTCCTGATGGGCTGAATGCAGAGTCCAGGACTTGCGGTGCAGACCTGTGCAATATCGCTGCTTCAGTCAGGGAGAGGTGAATGTTCAGAGCCCAGCCTTTATGAGGACCAGGTTAAGTAACTTAGCCTCTGACTTTCTACTACAGTGGCTCCAGTTGTACTAAAGCATGACCCATGTTTGCATATGTGCTATACCACCTTAGGGGAGCTGAGTTCTTGGGAGAGAGAATTATGTTGTATTATCTACAGCAGGTAGCGTCTTATCGGCACATAACTGGGATTCAGTAGCCCTTGCTTAGCTGGTCTTAGGACTTACTACAAGATCATTTGGCTCTTAGACTATTAACCTGGTTTCAGAAAGGACTACAGTAAAGCTGAGAGTTGCATAACAGATTAATTATCATTGAGGAAGATACTGCTTTAAACGTGCTCTAAAAGTCTCAGGTCTTCTTGGTCAGAGTTAAGGTACCACGATTCTCGTTTTTCTCAACTGTGTTTATAGCCGAGTAGTAGGATCAATGAATAAAGTGCCTTTAGACGTTCTACAGGAACTAAGGAACAGTAGTCCTACTGGAGGAAAACAATAAATAAAATCTGGGAGTCAGTATACCATAATGGTTAAACTCATAGACCTGTCACATGAGTTCAAATTCTGGACCAACCACTTACTAGCTGGGTGATTTTGGGAAGTCACTTACTCTCTTGAATTTTAGTTTTTTGTTTATGAAGTCGGGATAGTATTACCTGCCTCATAGGGAAAGGTGTAAGGATTAAATGAGATGATATAGTTAAAATGCTTAGTAGTTCCTGACACATACTATGGGGAATGGTAACTGTTATTAATATTAATACTTGCCCACAAGGGTAACAAAGCCCAGTGTTGTGTCCCTAAAATGTGTATTTTTTCCCCATTGTTTTTCTCCGTCCTTTTTAGGTGTTAAAGCTGATTCTAATGCGGGAGGGCAGTCTTCAGGTTTCTCATAAGACTCCATCTTAGAGGGGTGGCACTAATTAAAATATCCTATGTTTGGACAGACATGTCTCTCACCATCCTGCACAAATGCTTAGCAAGCTCTATTTAGATATATTAAAGATGCAGCGTTAGAGAAAGTTTCTGTCCTAGGGTGCTCCTTTCTCCTTGGCTCTTCAGTGCACTGACTTGGGAAATTGTGCTTGTTTACACACTAACGAATGCATTGGCTTCTGCCCTGGAGAAGCACAACTGCTTTTCTTCAAATGTCCCTGGGAATTGAAGAACGTCTAACTTGCCAGCTTGGAAGAACTTGTGTTTTACAATATTTTTTCTTCTCTGAATATAATATGTATTTTTTTCCCCATGTAGAAAACAGCAAGTGATTGCTGAATATCTGTGGTTCAGTTTTCTCATTTAGAGAGGTTAGACGTCCTTATTTGCTCGTTGGGGATACTTTGAAATTTAGCGTATATTGTCAATTGTATCAGTTAGGATCCTTTCTGTTGTATGGGATGGAAACGCAGCAGAAAAAATGCTAAGCGAAATGAGCATTTTGGGCTAACATCACTGAGTCATGACCAGACTCTTATGTCCTGGTGAGGAAGCTGGGTCCTGAGATTCAGATGCTTTTCCGGTTGATAGCTTGTTTTCTGTCTCTTTGTCTCTATCTCTTTTTTTTTCTTTTTAAAAGTTTATTGGGGTGACAATTGTTACTAAAATTACATAGATTTCAGATGTACAATTCTGTATTACATCATCTATAAATCCTATTGTGTGTTCACCACCCAGAGTCACTTCTCCTTCCGTCACCATATATTTAATCCCCCTTACCCTCATCTGCCACCCCTCTCCCCCCTTACCCTCTGGTAACCACTAAACTATTGTTTGTGTCTGAGGTTTTTTTTTTCTCATTTGTTTGTCTATTTCTTTTGTTGGTTTTGGTTTATATACCACCTATCAGTGAAATCACATGGTTCTCTGCTTTTTCTGTCTGACTTATTTCGCTTAGCATTATACTCTCAAGATCCATCCATGTTGTCACAAATGGTCCTATTTCATCTTTTCTTACCACCGAATAGTATTCCATTGTGTATATATACCGCAACTTCTTTATCCATTCATCTATCAAAGGACATTTTGGTTGTTTCCATGTCTTGGCCACCGTAAATAAAGCTGCAATGAACATTGGAGCACATGTGTCTTTATCTCTGAATGTTTTCAGATTTTTTGGGTAGATACCCAGGAGAGGGATTGCTGGGTCATATGGTAATTCTATTCGTAATTTTTTTCAGGAACCTCCACACTGCCTTCCATAGCTGCTGCACCAGTCTGCATTCCCACCAACAGTGTATGAGGGTTCCTTTTTCTCCACAGCCTCTCCAACACTTGTTACTATTTGTCTTGTTGATGGTAGCCATTCTGACTGGGGTGAGGTGATATCTCATTGTGGTTTTTATTTGCATTTCTCTGATGATTAGTGATGTTGAGCATTTTTTCATATGTCTATTTGCTATTTGTATGTCCTCTTTGGAGAAATGTCTCTTCAGATCGTCTGCCCATTTTTCAATTGGGTTGTTTGTTTTTTTGTTGTTGAGTTGCATGAGTTCCTTGTATACTTTGGATATTAGCCCTTTATCGGAGGCACTGTTTGCAGAAATCCTTTCCCATTCAGTTGGTTTCCTCTTTATTTTGTTGATGGTTTGTTTTGCTGTGCAGAAGCTTTTAAGTTTCATATAGTCCCATTCATTTATTTTAGCTTTTACTTCCCTTGCCTTTGGAGTCAAATTCATAAAATGCTCTTTGAACCCAAGGTGCATGAGTTTAGTACCTATGTTTTCTTCTATGCAGTTTATTGTTTCAGGTCTTATGCTTAAGTCTTTGATCCATTTTTAATTAATTTTGATACATGGTGACAGATAGCAGTCCAGTTTCATTCTTTTGCACGTGGCTATCCAATTCTGCCAGCACCATTTATTGAAGAGGCTGTCTTTTCTCCATTGTATGTTTTTTGCTTCTTTGTCAAAAATTATCTGTCTATATTTATGTGGTTTTATTTCTGGGTTCTCAATTCTATTCCATTGGTCTATGTGTCTGTTTTTCTGCCAATACCATGCTGTTTTGATTATTGTAGCTCTGTAGTACAAGCTAAAGTCAGGGAGTGTGACACTGTCTATCTCTTTCAGTTCTGTCTTTTATTTCTGTTCTTCTTTGTCTGTCTTGACTTTATTCTTTTGCATCACACACGTTGTCCTCTTAGTGTCTTCATAAGCTCTACATTCACATCCATTTAGCTCTGTAACCCAAGGATAGCTCCTTTCTCTAGCTCCAAAGTGAATCTGAGGAAATAACTGTGATTGCTTGGTCCTCGGTCACAGGCTTAGACCAAGGAAGTGGGGTCCTGTGGGCACTGTCATTGTCTGAGGGTGAACCTCATATCCTGGCCTTCCTCCCTTTCTAGACATAAAATTGGTGGAGCTGTCCCCAACGGAAGGGGAATGGGAGGAATGGGAGCAAATTGGAATTTGATGTGATGATGGTAAACATTCTTGATAGAGGATTCAGAAACACTTCTTTCCTATCTTATATATGGTGAGTCAAAGTCCAGTTTTGTTCAAGCTTTGGACTCGTGCATGTCATCCCAGGCAAAGGTGTGTTTTAGACGGTGTTGTCTTTAATGGTATTCTTATTAAAACTTGACTTGTAGGACTGAAAATTCATCAGAGATATTTAATAATATAAAGTGATGCCGCTGTTGGCAGATCACTGTTTGGGAGTTACTCACGTTCCCTGTTGGGACTTAGTTTTATCGGGATACTTACTTTTAGATGCACATAGTCTTGTCTTAAAAATCAGCTTTATTCTCAGCAGATCCCAGCCTGTGTGTTGACAGAGTTATAGCCTTTAATCTGATTTGCTTGATCTTGTAGAGGTGCTAGACCCTGGGAATTGTAGCCTCATGGAACAAATATGAGCTTGCACCAACAGGCCGGCCTTGTGAGGGAATGGAAACATCCCTATGTTTAGTGTCTGTGTAGAGATGCTGACAAACCAGTTATCTATGTGCCCTGTAATATGATAATTATGAAAGTAGGAAGACAGAAAGAATGCTACAAACTTCCTTACCTAGTCAACATATAAAAGGCAGGGTTCTGGGAAATGGATCATTCCCTCCCACCTACATTTCTCAAGTTCTACAGCTAGATGTAAAACATGTCCCATAGTAGTCTGCATTTCTTTGGGCTTTGAATATATAACGCCATTGTGTATGTATGAGGCTGGCAGAGGGGAAGAGTTGGTCTTCCCTTTGGACCATGTGACTTCACCACCACTTTCCTGAAATGACCAAAACCTCTGGAATTCACCTTTGAAGGAATCGGGCCACTAGCTGGGATTTTTCGTTCTTGTATTTTTTTTTTGTTGTTTTTTGTTTTTGAAGCCAATTCATCTATTTCCTTACCTTAATCAAAACTGACCTATATTGTATTCCATCTTATTAGAACTATGCCTATTTCTGCTTTCTGGAGAATCATGCATAGATCATTGTTAAAGACCAACATTTTTCAAATTAAACACTTTCTTACCTTGGTCTTCTGAGTCACAGACTATTGGGAGATATATTTTGGAGGTAAGCAGGACTTTTTTTTCTTATAACAAGAGAAAAACAAACAAGTTTATTATCATGTGCATCACACTTACATATGCGAGTACCCAGACATGGGCTAAATACCGTCTTAGGCTAAAGGAAAGGGGGTTGGGGCTTCTGGGTGGTGGGGGTAAGTTATGGGAAAGTGACCAGAGACAGTATGATAAGCAAGCGTTATTTAGTAAGGTTCTTAACGCAGATTTAAGTCAGTATCTTCTCCACTGATAAGAATTAATAAGAGTTCTCCTCCTGGCATGGTAGGAGATACCTTTTAAAATGGAAATGTCTTATAAATGTGAATTTCCTTTACAAAAGGAAAACTTGTGCACTGTTCTTAAAGCTTTTTCTGCATCGCCTCGTTTTCCAAAGCCTTTAGCTCAGAATAATCCATATGCTAAAGTGGCATATTTTGGAGTAGTGTATTTTCATAGTCTTTATTCTGCCCTTTGAAACTTCTTTCCCCTCCCCGGCCCCCGGAAGTTTCATATATGAAAAGCCAACATGGTAGCTGAAGAGAGATTAGGGTTAGGGTTTGCAAGATAAGAGCTCTGCAAAGGAGGAGAGAAAACAAACATAGGTTGGAACAAGGATGAGAAAGCAAAAAATGACAAATTTAAATGCGTTGCCCATCTCATTGAATCAGCCGCTTAGTCCTGGGAATAAGTCAGTCCAATTAAACAGTTGTGTCTCATTTCAGGAGGCAATGGTATAGGAGTTAGTCAGGGGTGCACCTAAGTTAGGCCTCTATATGGTATAAAAAAAACAAAATTCAACTGAATAAATTTGAAGGGCTAACTAGCTTTATTCAGTGAGTGATGAATTGGGCAGCATCTCATCTAACAAACAGAAAGGAGCCTCAAGGAGCTGTACAAAATGAAAGACTTTTATAGGTAGAAGGAGGCAGGGCAAAGAAGATACCTTTCAAAGAGTGAATTGTTTCAGGCAAGGTCACCTTCCTTTCGGGGAGGCAGGGGTCTCTTAGGCAGATGACCTCACTAGTGCTGACCAGGAAATTCTAGACTGACTGGTTAAGATTATAGTCCTGGGAGAGGACTAACCTAACTGCAGTCTTGGTTTGGTGACATGGGCTTAGCACAAGTGGCTCCATTTTGGGCCTGTATCTTTTTTCATAATAGTGTGAGCAATCAGGCATTTAATAAGGGATGTTTCTATGGAAACAAAAGAAAAACAAAGGTTAGTGGTTGGGACAAACTATTTTTCCAGTCTTTTAGTCCAGAGCACAGTTGGCCAAGATTTCTAGCTGTTGGCCTCAAAGCATCCTCAGATGTGGAGTGAAGACAGGCAGTGGCAATTTGGTGAATTTCTCAGATTGCAGTTTGAATGTCTGTGGTGAAGACATTGCATGTCCCGGTGAGCTTGCTGAGTGGCCTATACAACAACAGCAACGCAGGGAGGCAGGACTTTTTAATAGTCACGTTGGTCATCAGGATCTGGGTAGTAATGGACAAGTAGCAAATGCAGCCAGAAGGCTGATTGGGGAGGGTAGATGAGGCTTTAAAACAGGGCAGGAAACACCATTTCACTGCTACAAGGAAGAGACTAGTCCTAACATCTCAGTAGGAGTGCTCTAGTGCGTGTTCTGGGAAAAGAAGTGCAGAGAACATGAGATGAGCTAAAGGCCAGCATTTAAAACATCCATCTAACAGAGCAGTGTGCGGCTGCTCTTTAGCTATGGTTGCTCTGTTTTTGCTCACGTGTGAGTATCTGTCCACACTCGTCCAGGCTCAGATGCTTTCTCCAATGATCTCTTGTATGAAACATGGAAAGAAAAATGCGGTACCTCAGAGAGAATCAAGCACCTGTCTACTAATCAGGAGAAGCTAAACCCAGCAATGCACTCATCATGGTAATTTGGGGAAACTGTCGTTTCCAAAACCTTGACATGTGTATAAGTGAAGTTCCAATGAAATTCTCTGAAAGAATGACCTCATCTGCAGCTGAGAGAAAACCCTTCTGAGTAGCCGATAGGTGATCATAGTATTTTTTCATGCTCCCTCTTTCCAACGTCTTGGTGTCTCTAAGCATTAAGGAAAGCGTGTCTGCGCTTTGATGTTAAGATTGCTGAGCTAGGATGGGGAAAGCATTTTGGATTGATGATTGCTATCTTAGCGTTTAGTGATCATTTTCCTCTGTGAGCTGTACAACTGGGTAAATATTGTTATGTTAAATGCGTTCAGGCCCCAGAGGGCAGTGACTAAAACCTTTCTGAAGGGTGCATTGCTGCTGTCTGTTCACTGACTGAAAGCTCATCCCTGTGGTCTTGGCCCTGTGAATTCTAACAAAGCCAATTCCTCACCGTTACACCACGGAGTCTCTATAACTTGTTGACGTTCTGTACTGAGAAAAATGCCCTCTAAGTTTATTCCAAGGGCAAGCAGAGAGCATGAGCCATATGTTCCCTCTGTGTCCATCCTGTGCTTAAAACAGATTTAAGCTCCTTCCCTTGGTTACCTAATCTGTCAGGAGGTACGTCTGTGCAGTGGACGGGTGGTGCTGTCCCTCTCACATAGATGAGCAAATCAGGGCTCGGAGAAGTAATGTACTAGCTTAAGAGTATGGCAGTAAATGGAATCTGGGTAGTGTTTAATCTACCTGCTGGGCTTGCATTCCACCTTCTGTCTGTGCCCTACTTAGTAAGCCACAGAAAATATTCCTGGCTTTAAGAGTTTTTAAACTTTCAAAGCAGGATAAACCATAAATACACTGCAGTATTCTGGGTATGGATCTAGTGAAAAGCAGGAGTTGCCTTTTTTTAGGCGTTCAGATGATTATCCTTTCTCTTTTTAGATAAAAACGGCTACTTTAGAAAATTTTCTAAGCCTAGCGCATATTTGGAAAGCTTTACAGATAATTTTTTAACAGCCCACAGGTCTGTAAAAAACCAGAATTCATTTACAGAATTGGCATCCGTCCTGTCCCAATTTGCTGAAGTCCCTGTCTCCTTTAACCTGTTTCTGCTGTAGCATCTTGTCCCTTCTACCCACAGGAGACCAACTGGGCTTTTGAAATCGCTTTTTCCTACCCACCCAACCTCCAAATAAATATGAACAGATCATAGCACACATAATGGGGGATACTGGCCTTGTGATAAGTTTGCTTTCTGATATGTCATAAGCCGATCGTGATTTCTTTTAGACTCTGAAAACAGAGGTTAATTCTAATTTTCATGATTATTTGAAGGACTAAAACTCCATACCCTAGTGCCATAAGGGAAACTGGCAAATTGAAAAAAATAAAGTTAAATGTTTTCTTAAGTAGTATTATTCTATTTCTTACTCTATAATTCTTGTCCCTAAATTTTCTAGGTAGGTGATGAGATATTTTTTCTAGTTGTCCAATGGAGAAAACTGAGATGGGGAGATAAAAAGTGACTTGCCCAAGGTCACTCACGGTCAGTGGCACAGCCAAGAACGGATCCAGGTCACCAACTCTCTGGGCTTTGTTCATTATTATATCACTCAACTTCAGGAAGTTACCATCCTGCCAACTACAAAAATAAAAGGACAATCAACCCAGACTCAGTTTTGAGGCTTGGTATTTATTTATTTATTTATTTATTTATTTATTTATTTATTTATTTTTGGTTACAACATTTCAATGGCTGCCAAACTGCAGCACTGTTAGCTGGATTTAGGATCTTCACTAATGAAGAATTTGTTAAGAAAAACAAAATTCTGTACCTATAATACTGTATAATAGTGTATTGTACACTTAAAAATGTGTTAAGAGGGTAGACCTCAAGTTAAGTGTTCTTACCAAAATAAATAAAACATTTAAATACAATAAAATTCTGATATCATAGTCAGGTTAGGCAAATGACAAAGCAAAAGGAAGAGGTAGCTGAAGGTCCCAAAGTGGTTGCATCGGGAGCTTGATCTTGAACCGAATCTAAGAGGGAAGAAAGGCATGGAAGAAGGGAGAAGGGGCACATAGTCTAAGATGACACTTCCAGAGAAAGGACCTGGACCTGGGAGCAGAGCATCAGGGAAAGGAAGGCCGTGAATAAGAAGAGGATTGGGAAAAAATTGCTAAGCTACTATTTATAAAAGGGGGCTTTTAACATGACAATCAGTGTATGACATCCAGAGTCCCACAAAAGATGAAGTCAGATTCACAGAGAGAGAAGAAGCATAGCCACTCAGGTCTCATTTTGCTCCTGTCTTTTCCATTCAAGTGTAGCAGATGAGAATCTCCAACTACAAAGACAGGTATAGAAAAAAGATCTCACCTGTATTTCACAAACCATGTTCATTTCTGTTTCAAGCCTCTTCCTTGTGGGAAGGCGGAAGACTTACCCTAAGTCCTTAGGGTCACATCACTTCCCACAGTTGTGTTAAGACCAGGGGCTGACATAGGAGGGCAGCCTTGGGAGAGGGGACCCTCTAGTCACGGAGGCATCAGACCACACAGGTTAGTTACACTGTAGCACCCAAGGTTTCAGCTCACAGGGCTCTCTTCATTGCACATGTCCAGGTCACCTTGGTCCGCAGAACTCTTTTGGAGACATTTCCTATGGTTCCTTCTGCCTCCATGTAGCTCACACAGCTTTGGAGTCCTGTTGCCTTTCTGGGGAGACTGCCAGGAAGCAGGGCCTGGCTCCCCATTTCTCCAAGATCCATAAGCCTGCCTTCTTCCTTTCCCAACAGCCCTAGGGAGATAATGCTCCATGTTTCTTCCAGATTCTTCATGTCCATAAACCCCAGTCCTTTTACTTGTTTGATACATTCATTACCTGAGTTCTTTTAAGAGGTTAGGATTTGGGAAAACAAAATCCAAAAATATTCTCAGGCTATTTCTCTCTTTTCTCCTCGTTACATACCTTTCCTGATGCAATGAACACCAATTTCAAAATACCAACCTGTTTTGGGAATCAGCCAAAAGGGTAAAACACAAGGAGAAATAAAAAGAACCATAGCTTAATATTTCTGCATATCACTTTCCCTTAGAAGTACAGTCTTTGTGGAGATCTGTCTCATTCACATCCATTTCCCTTTCTCTGCAACGGACCCTCATATACAAACATGGGCACCATATACGCAACACCATGTCTCTGCCCAGGACTACTTAAACCAGGGACAGAAATCTGACCCAGGCGGAGTGAGTTGGGTTTTCTTTCCCAAGAATCAGAGTTCAGGACTGAAGGATTGCGGTGACTAAGAGTCGCTGGAGTTAAGTCACAGTAAGAGAACTGCCCCAGGGACACCGCGTGGGAGCTCTGCCCCAGAGGCCACTGGCAGGCTCTGCTTCCTGTTCTTCCTGCTCTTGGCTCTTCAACTCTTACTCTGATTTCATGAAATTGCCCATGAATTTCATGACATTGGATATGTTTTTCTTTTTTGGTTAAGGTAGACAAAATCGGTTTCAGTTGCATGCAACCAAAGGTAATTTAAGAATGGTCTTCAAAATTGTAAAGGCTGAAAAACACGGTGAAGAGGAAACTGCAACTCAAGACAGGTGAAGAGATAGTCAGATAGAATCTAGCTATTTAAAACGTGTCCATCTAATGATTTAAAGGGACTGTTGCAAGAATGGTATTTGTGATCCTGGAACAACTTTTGGTACTTTTTGAGGAGCTGTTTTTAGCTGTGGGCACTGCTGTGTAGTAGGGTCATGGACACACTAGAGAAAAGTCAGATAATGTGCAGGGTTTATGAGGATGGAAGTGCTTGCATTTGAGAGCTTGCTGAAGGAACCGGGTAGTTTAGTCAGGATGAGAGGAGGTCTTAGGAAACAGGACTGGCTTCCAGGCGTCTAAAGGACTGTGGGCTAGGACAGACGTTGGATTTACTCACTGCAGCTCTGAAAGTTAGAAAAAGCACCAGTGGAAAGATATGAATGGAAATCCATTTGGCTCAGAATAAGGGAACATTGTTTTACACTTAGAGCTGTCTAGGATGCCATAAGATTTCCTTGTAGGATAAAGAACATTTTGCCATGGAAGAGTTCATTCAAGATGAGACTGGATGGCCATTCATGAGGGTTACAATGAAGAGGAGAGTCCCATGTTGGGAGGGAGATGGGATGGCATGGATAACTTCTAAGTTTTCTTTAAATCTAAGAGTCTAATATTTTTCTATGAATATTATTAATTCCTAGGCTGGAAAAATGCCAACCCACATTTTGACAGAATACAATAGGAGTTAAAGCATTTCACAAATACAGTTTTATGAAAATTATTTTCCTTTGTAAGAAATAAAGAAACCATAGGCTACGAAATTTCATTGAGAGAAAACAGTTCCAAAACTAACAGAAACAAAAATTTGTTTTCTATTCTATAAACTGCAATTGAGAATGATTAAAGGTTTTACATCCAAGCGGCTCACTGACTTGAAAAAAACTTTCTGTACTCTTAATGTAATCATACAAAACTCAGGGAATACTGAAGCCTGCTGTCCCTAGAATTCTAGGTTACATGAAATTGAATAGATTTCATGAGTTATTTTAAGGAACAAACCAGAATCCCAACTTTTCTTTCAAACCTTCATAAATGAGAAAATGTTCCTGTGGCACCTCCTGTGAAAGCCAAAGAGGTGGCTCAGATGCTTTATCCACCATTTCCCAAACGTGCCACATAAACTAGTCCCTTTGACAACTATGTAACCATTTGTGTATTTTAGATTATTATCCTTAACTAGAGGATAATAACTGGATTATTCTAGTTGATTCAAGCAGATGTTGACATTCAGTAAGCATGTCTTAAACACAAAGGGACAAGCAAAGCCACTTAGTTAAAAATCCTGGTCGTAAAGACCTCATCAGACAGTCTGACATCATGCAGCTTTTTATAATCTCTTTCATAATCTCTCATTCTTCATATAAAAACCTTTAAATATGTAAACATGCATATAGCCATTCATTAGCTCTCCACTCTGTTTATTTAAGTGGATTGCATTTATGAAGAACGTTCAAAAGAATCCAGTCTTTTCTGCTTTGCAAACTGGATTCTCAAGTCATACTATTTGCAACGTAAGTAAAAAAGTACTTTCTATTTTAGAGTCTAACTGGAGAGGAAAGAAACATAATCATAAATGTAGAGTATGATGTAAAGCCCTTTAAAAATCAGTTTTGAAAATGTGAAAAATGCGAAAAGTTACAAAGGAGAAAGTAACAATGATCCATATTTCCACCGGGAAGGATTAACTGCTCTTGGCATATTCTCTCCCGCCATTTTTAGGGAGCACACTTTTAAAAAACCATATATGTTGATTATCGAGAATTCAGGCAGAAAGTTACAAAGACAACAATCTTTAAACACCATTTCAAATACCACAATCCCCACTGTTAACTTGAGGTGAACATCATTTCCGACATCTGTCCATCTATGTATGTATGTATGTATCTAAGGATGGGCGGATGGATGTTTAGCTAGAAATACTTTTTGTAAAATTGAATAGACATGCTATCTATAACAAAAATAATTAATTTTTAAAAATTTCAAGCAATTTAAAGAAACTGAATTGAAACTAAAGATAGTTACTCGTGAAATAACTGCCTCATTTCAAGGTATGTTATTTCTTTTAAAAAAAAATCTCTCTACGGCTAAAATATCACAAAAACTATGAAGAGGTTGAAGTCATTGCCATTAATTATGTAGCTGGTTTTGTGACTACTGTTCTCCTTAAACAGTGTAAAATGACTCCCCCTCCTGTTTTCTTTTGAAGAGTAACACTTTCAAAACTTTCTCCCCTGTTCATCTGCTCACCTCCTGGGTATTATTAGACTATTTGTACATTGTTCAAGTTATAGTATTCTATTTTGCTCTGAGAATTTCATTTGGAGAGTTGTTTAGTAGTAGCTGTATGTTTAAATGAATTTAGTGTGTACAGACGCTGGGTGTGATATCCTTGCGCTTTACTTTCAGTTATTTTACCAACTGTTTGATAAATGTCAACCCACTGACTTGACACAGTCATTCATAATCCCTAATGCTTAGGGTCTCTGAAACTGTGTAAACCATTTTCCGTTCATTCACTAAAAAGTTGTTCAGTGACTACT
This sequence comes from Rhinolophus sinicus, assembly GCF_036562045.2. Taxonomy (NCBI): domain Eukaryota; kingdom Metazoa; phylum Chordata; class Mammalia; order Chiroptera; family Rhinolophidae; genus Rhinolophus; species Rhinolophus sinicus. The sequence continues at coordinate 69,992,986 of NC_133753.1, read as the reverse complement.
TGTTGTTAGGCATTACTGAACTTTAAAAATTCACTGTTGAGTAACACCTGGTCCCCCATCCTCAAGAAGTGAGAGCAAAAAAAGTATATTAAATTCCTAGAATATTGCCTCTATGAAAGCTGTTTTATTATTTCTTTGTCCTCAGTTCTCGTCCTAAAGCCTGTTTATTATTTCTTTGTCCTCAGTTCTCGTTTCATAAGCCCTCAATTAATACTTGTTTAATTGAATGGCCTTTATGTGCCAGAAACTGTGGTAAGTGCATTACAAGTTATATCTGATTTTATCTTGACAGTAAACCATTAAGTAGGCATTTATTGTCTCCACTTTATAGAAGAGGGAGCTGATTCTCAGTAAGTAATATCCCAAAGTTATACAATACGATTTGATTGTAAAACTCATTCTTGTTCCATAACACCTTGCCTGAGTCACTTATGTTGGAAGTAATAGTGGAAAGAGGCACATGAACTGCTGATTAGAATACAGCGGGGTGAGTGACATAATCGTGTGTATACAGTCTGGAGGTTAAGAGGCTGCTTAAATAAATAGTAGAGATTCATCCTGTCTACTACTTATTTGTTATATGACACTGAGCAAGCTCTTTCACTTCTCTAAGCCTCAGTTTCTTACCTGTAAAATGGAATTCATAATAGAAGGATTATATGAAATAAATTCAGGTAAGCCTGCCCCAAGTGCTCAAGAAATAAGTTCCATTAATATTATTTTATAAAGTGCTCTGGACACTCAAAAGAAGGAATAATTTTTCATCCCGGATTTCCAGGGGAAGGAGACATTTATGCTTGGGCTGTGCTAAAGCACAGGAATTCACCAGGTAACAGGTAGAAAGTTTTGACAGAAAGAGAAGCATGAAACTCAGGACAAGAGATCCTGCCAGATGCACAGTATTTGCCTTACCCTACGCAACTGCAGAAATGTCCTTCTTTCGCTGTACTTCTCGAGAATGTCCACACAGGAGTATCTGTGTTTAGAGAGACTGACTTGCAAATGACCATCTTATCTTACTGGACCATCTTCCCATTGAGATGGTGAATTAGCCAGTGTCTGTACAGCTTTGAGGAAACGTGAGGTGACAGGGCAGTTCTAGGCTTATCAGTCCCCAGGAGACCAGGGGCCATTCCAGGCCAGCTTAAGAGCACCTGACGGTCCTAATTAGTGCCTGCAGCCTGTTTGATATTCTGGAACCGTGTTTCTCAAGCTGTTTTTCATTGTATCTCTCCTTTAGACTTTTCCCTGATTGTTCCTTCTCCCACCCCCGTGAAATGTTACTACCACAGATGAGCTGCGCATCTGGTTATGTACTATATGTTCATCCCTGTTTCATACATAAAAAGAGTAATATTTTTACCCCCCTCCCAAGAACAAATGTGAACGAAGCAGACTTCAGAGGGCCTTCTCAAGTAAGCTGCTGGTCTGGAGCTGACCCTAAACTTGAAGGCTCTATGTGTTATGCTACAAATTGCTACTTTTTATTATACTTTCAGTTGCACTTCCACAGTGATTCCTTCTAGAATAATAATAATCTGGGCTACTGCACTAACCTCCCAATTGGTCTCTCTCAGCTTCCTCGCCTGCCCTTTTATAGTCTGCTTTCCATATAGCAGTCCAAATGACCTTTTAAAAATGTAATCAGATCATGTTTCTCCTCTGCTTAAAATTCTCAAATAGCTTCACATTAGATTTAGAATCTGGACTCTATGTCATGGCTCTCCAAATTTACCAGATCTAGTAACTGCCTATTATTGTACTCTCTTCTGGTACCAGCATGTGTGCAGGTGAGGGTGTTCCCAGGGACAGACGAAAACCATCGCACAGAACGTCACAGGGATTTTCAGTGACTAGTTCTCCATGTGTGGAGGTGACGGCCAAGATGTGGGTGGGCAACAATAGCAGTGGCTATGACACCAAAAGGGCCCAGAAAAGGGGATTTGTGTGCTCAGGGAAGTCAGGAAAGATTCTGTGAAAAAGTGACGGTGATGCAGCTATGATGATAAGAATGATTATGAGTTAACTACTATGTGAAAGAAGGCTGGATGGCAATCATTCTGTTCCGAGGGACAGCAGCTACAGAGCCTGCATGGCAGGAGGGAGTGGCCTGCCTGGGAGCCATTAAAAGGTAACCGTGTGTAGTGCTGCAGTAGACATGGAAACAACCGAAATGCCCATCGGTAGATGACTGGATTAAGAAACTGTGGTACATTTATACAATGGAGTATTACGCAGCCATAAAGAAGAAAGAAATCTTACCATTTGCAACAACATGGATGGACCTAGAGAACATTATGTTAAGTGAAATAAGTCAGAAAGAGAAAGACAAATACCATATGATCTCACTTATATGTGGAATCTAAAGAAAAGAATAAGTGAATGAACCAATCAGAAACAGTTTTGGAGACATGAGGAAAAACTGAGGGTTGCTAGATGCGAGGGGGAGGGTGGGGATAAGGGGGAATGTGAGGGGTTTAGAAAACAGTCAGTAACCACAAGATTGCCATGGGTATACAAAAGTCAATTTGGGGAATGTAATCAATAATGTTGTAAAGATTTTGTAGGTATCCGATGGACACTTGTCTCATTAGGAGACCACCTCAGGGAGGATGTAGGTGCCTGATCACTGCACTGTACACCTGAAGCTGAACAATACTGAATGCCAACTATAATTTTATATATGTATATAGTTACAAGAAGCGGAGTACAGCATTAGGATTAGAGACAGTGGAAATGTAATGGCTGTGTGCGATGTCAGAGGGATCGTGGATGGGAGGTGGGTTCACACAGTGTGAGGGATATAAATGATAAACGTCTAAGTATTGCTTTGTCTTGTGCACCTGAAACTAAAAAACAAACAAACAAACAAACAAAAAAACGGTAACGGTGGTCGGGGCCTGGTAAGAAAGGAAGCCAGAACAATAGGCAGGGGCCCAATTACAGAGGGCCTTCGAGGCCGTGCGAAGGGCTGAAATCTGTCTTAAGAGCAAGATTGCCACTTACAGGTTTTGACTGTGTGACTAGTGAGGAGGTGACAAGGTCAGATTTTTGTTTTGGAACGATTGCTCTGGTTGCAGTGTCATGCAACAGGTGCATGAGTACAGACCAGTTTGGAGGCACCATGGTGCTAGGGGGGCCAACGGGTACTGGTTTGCCCAGGACTGTGCCAGTTCTAGCACTGAAAGACCTGCATTGTGGAAACTCCTCATCGTGGCAAGCCAGCCGGTAGGTCACCCTTTGCTATGCCATTGTTCAAGTGAGATATTATGGTTGTCTCATGACTCATGGAGGATCTTCTCTTCCCTAGGCTCACATCAGTAGAAAAAGGGCCAGCAACGTGATCCCCTCTTTCTGAAAACCCTTTAGAACTGGTCTCCCCAAGCCTATAGAAAATGCTGTAACACACACACACACACACACACACACACACACACACACACACACACACACCCCTAATGTGCAAATTGCTTTAGGGAAGCCTTGATAGATTTATTTTTTCTAAACAAGCTTGGTGACATCACATTTTTGAAATCTCAAAGCCTGTACCCTGCACAAGCGAAGGTGAACCCAGGTAAGAGGATGAACTAAATCACTGCGGCACCTTGAACTTCTGTTTGCTACCAAGCTGCCCCCCAGCACGCTCTTCATCCCAGCACCCTGGTTCCAGCCTTGCTTTCTCCCCCACATTGTTAGCTCCCCAGATCCCGCTAAAGCCCGTTCTTTGACCATACTGAATTACAGAACACTTGAGTAGTTCCCAGGGGCCCCCTAAATAAAGTAAATGGCTCCATGCTTAGATTTTAAAGATGCCTCTCTGATCCCTTATCTAACCCCACTTCTTCTGAGGCTCCCCCAAGGCAGAAGTCTTTTGTTACTAAACCATCAAAAAGAATTGAGGGAGGAAAACTGCTACTCTACTGCCACTATAGCTAACTGGGCCTACTCTGTGGGCCAGCCACTATTTTAAATACTTTACATATATATTTATTAATACTTATATTAATAAATGGATCGCTCATTGGACAGACTTTTATTGAGCACCCATGATTTTCTAGGTAACCTCTCATGCACAGGATACAGCAGGGAACAAAGCTTCTCCTTTCATAGTGGTTACATTCTACAGTGTGTGGGGGTAGACACTGAGTGACCCATCGATATATGATGTGGCCAATGACAAGTGCCATGGAAACAGGTGCATCAGGGTGATGGTTGGGGAGTCACATTGGCCATAGACATGCTTTCTTATTGAGTCACCGAGGAAGCCTTTTAATGAGGCGTCATTTGAGCAGATACCTGAAGGTAGCCTGAGATTGAGTCATAAAGATTCTGGGGCAGTGTAAGCAAAGGGAATAATGAAAATATATATTTTCAGTTTATGTTGGAATCATGAAATCACACCTTTCATATTTCTCTCAGGCACTGATCAAGCTTTCATAAATCCATTTTTCCTCCCATTATTGTTATTGGGAGCATTAAAAAAAAAAATCTCTTCACTTTTCACATTCCCTGCTTCCGTTTTAACCTGATCTTTAATGGAAATTCTGGTATCAAGCTAGTCTTGTACTCTCGAATCTGACTTTCTGTAGTTTTCATATTTTTCTCTCCCAATACACAGTTTAATGATGGAAATGATTATGACTTTTTGTCTACTTTCATTGTTGTGTTTGTTGGAAAGTTAAACTGGAGCCATCCTCAATCATTAATGCCAGCTACAAATAACAATATGCTTGAATTTGGAAGCAGAGACACAGGTTGAATTTGTTATCTTCAGATAATGACATTTCTGTCCTCTCTTTACTGAATATCTGCCATCTTTAAGCCGTGTACTGTAGGGGAAGCAGAGATGATTATGATGACAGTCCATCCTCTTAGGGAGATTTTGATCAAATAGGAAAAATACAAAGGCTTAATTGACAATAGGAGGCAGGGTGCGTTGGGATCCCTATAAAGTGGATCTGGAACACATAATAACGATAGCTATTACTTATATAGCCCCAATTATGCATCAGACACTGTGTTCTAAATGCTCACAGGTCTTCAGGTATCAGTACCTGTATTTTAGGGATAAGAAACTGAGGCACACAGAGATTCCTTAGCTAGCTAAGGTCGCCATGGGAGTTGGAAGAGCTGGGACTTGAACCTAGGCAATATATGCCCTAAAGCTGTGCTAAAGGGTAGGAGGGAAGGACAGTCTGGCCGTCAAGACTCTGAGACATGGAATCCAATGACATCTGAAGTCTGAGTTCATGGACCCAGGACTGAGCCAACCTTCTGCCAGAGAAGGATAACAGATTGGAGATGAAGAGCAGGACATGGAGACATCACAGGCTGGTTTAGGCGGTAGGAACCTGAGAAGGCTCTCAAGTTCAAAATTTTTGCCTTTGTGCTTGGACCTGGAGAGAGTGATTAAAGCACCTGTTCAGATAACACATGTTAAGTGCCAGATAAAGGGTTTGGACCACAGGGAAAAAAGGCTTTAGAAGTGCTGGGGTGGAGATCACTGTGTTCTGGGTCTCATTTAAGCTAAAAATGAATTTTCCTTTACAATAGAGGTGGGAATAATAAGCCTTGATGAATTCATTTATTTTTACCCATGTTAATTTTACATTCAACACGACATTGCAACGCTTCATTTGCTTTGCTTCTAGCTTTTGCATTAATAATGAAAGTTTGGCTTGTTCCCCTCCTTGTACATTTCTTATGCCATTTCCCTTGCCTGCTTCCCTCCTTTACCATCCTGTGGAGTGTTTTGGCTCCAGAAGTCTGGCTTCTGATCCCAGGTGTGCCCTTAATTTGCCATCTACCTAGAAAAGTAATTTGGAGAGTGGGCTCCATTCATTTGAAGGAGGGATGATGAATTGGGAGGGAGAATAAAAAGCTATTTTACAGATGAGGACACTGAGGCACAGAGAGGTTAACAGTGACGTGCAAAAGACCACTCTTGGAACTGGCAGAGCTGGGCTTGAGCCCAAGCCCTCTTCCTCTGAATTAATTGTCTTTTTCCTTGGTTTACGCTGCCTGGGTGGAAACTGGCTTACATGAAGATTCATCAGTCCTGGACCAGTTGTACCATGGGGTGAGTGCTCTATATTCTATGATGTAATGAAGAAGAATTAATAAATGAGTAGGTCTGTCTAATGAATGAGACTCCATGTCCCCAGTCAGTCCTGTAAGGGATTTTCAGAGTCAAGTTTCTGGGGCCAACTATCTGGGTTCAAATCCCAGCTCAGTCACACAGCTGTGAGACCCTTGTCAAGTTAGATACTTACTCTGTGCCTCAGTTTCTTCACTGAAGTGTGATATCATAATAGTACCTACCTCAGAGATTTGTGTGTGTGTGTGTGAAAATGAATGCTTTAAAACAGGTAAAGCCCTAAGAAGAGTGACCAGTACCTGACAAGTGATCACTAAACAACAGTAATTACCTTAACTATTTAAAGACGTAGACTGTTCCTTCATCTTTCGCTTGAGAACCAAAGCTTAGAAACACTTTCGGTCCTCCTAAGCTCTGTCTTAGCTGCAGGCAGAAGCATTAGGATTTGCTCAGTACTGGGAAGACCTCTGACCATATTAACACCTCTTTTATTTAAGTGAAGCTGGAATTCTCCACAGCCTACCATTTCCTTTGACAGCGTAATCCTGAGAATGAAAATCCTCCTGGGATGGCTGACATATGTGGTTCAAAGCTAAATGATTTATTGAGCTAAATGGTCCTATTGTAAAAGTGAATTTTCTTAAGGGCAGGAAAGAGAATGCATTACCAGTGAAAGGAAAGGAAGCACAAAGAGACTGGTTGGAGAAGCCAAAGACCAATCATCCACCTAGAATAGTTTGGACAAAAATGTCAGGCATACAGTTGGCCCTCAGGGAATGAGTTTTAGGTGGAAAATGTGCCATTTGCTTCGGTGGCACGCCACCCAGGTATTTCTCTCAAACCTCCTTCAGCAAAGTCTGCTGTGTCTCACATGCTGATCTCGTCTTCTAAAATTTTCCGATAAATTGCTTATTTAAATAAGATTATGTATGTGAGATTCCTTCAAAAACCATAATGCATGGTAGCCTCGGTTCAACTCTAACAGTAGTAAATAAACAATCCAACTGGGGCAGAACCTCTCATTTGAGGAGGACGATATATGAGTGAGAATTTCTTGATCCTTTTGGTTTTTCATGGGAGAGTACTATTAAGTGTGTATGTGGGCGAAGGAGGCATAGGTATTTTCAGGGTTTCTCTGCTTTGAGGTATACTAAATTTTGACCTCACTAGGGGCCCTGCCTAGCTTTTGGTTTCCTGTTCCTAGGCCCGCAGATATATACTAGCTAGCACTGTGCAGAGTGTTCTCAGCCAAATGATCTTGACTTTTGAGGACTCAATTCTTCATTTAAAAACAAAGGAAAGGGCAAGGGATAAGGAGAAATAGGGGCTACCTGCCTTTTTGAATTTTTTATAGAACAAAGGTAATGAAAGGAGAAAATAGGTGCTAAAACATTTAGAAGACTGAGGCAGTTTTGTTCTAGAATGTCAGTTTCCTCCCTGAAATAACCTTGGAATGCTCCGTGATAGAGACCTTAGCCCTTAAAGAATAGTTCTTTCCTCCAAAAGGAATCTGGTTTTATTAATCAAAACAAACATTTAGTAGGAAAAAATTTTCTCCATCTGAAAGTTCCCCTCAATGTCATGGGCTCCCCATTTAGCCCCATGGGTCAGCATCCAGATTTTGAAACAGAAATCATGATGCGATTGAACCATTACACTTTGCCTTGGGAAACACTAACGTGTAGAATGTAGTAATATTTCTGATTGCCTGACTGTTCTGTAGGTCCAAGTATGGGAAAGTCAGTCATACCCAGGGATCTTGTCCTTAGTGATGTTCATACAGTATGGGAGTTGGGAACATGAAAAACTACATAATATTTGCTCATATGATCCTAAGTGCCAAAGAATTTAGTGGCTACTATTGGGCTAGATATCCTTAAATATCAGTGGATCAAATTCTGGGTGTTATGGGATTAAATGATCTAAGTAACTGAATCCAGAAAAGGTTAATGATTATTGACATCTACTGTTTTTATTTGAAATGAAAATTTAATGATGTTGGATATTATGGAAAATAGCTATTAATAAATAGAGCAAAGGTCCTTTACCTTTCCAAGATGAATAATACCATCTCGTATACAATAAAAATAATACCAGCTCAGGATGAAAGTGGTTCTGAGGGCCACATCATCTAAGCATCTAGCTGTTCATGGAGGTAAATTCAACAGGATCTGGTAATGGATTGGCATCTGAGAGCGAGTAGGTATTAAGGAGGACTGATGGATCTATAGAACTGGATGGATAATGATTTAATTTCCGGAGAATCTCTATCAAATAGTCATCAACATGCACTTGAAAATGTCCAATGATAGCAAACCTTTCAAAGAAACCCATTCCATTTGGATAACTTTGGTTTTCCTTTCTTTGGGATGGGAGCCATATTTATCACTGAGTTTCTTCTCTTATCTTTTTTTGTATCACTTGCTTCTTCTTTACCATATATAAACTTATATATAACTTGCTTTTTCCTTTTCCTTTTCCCCTTGTTAAATCCTTCCTGATAAGCTAGAGTATTGAGAGACAGTCTTCAAGCCCCTCCTACTCGAATGTGTTGTACTGAGTGGACTGTTGACTTTGGGGTAACACTGACCTTGTGTTGAAACCCAACTCTGCCACCTCCTTCTTGTGGGTTCCATTTAATGATATATAAAATGAAGATAACAACCTTATAAGGCAGAAGGTAGTTGCTAATTCAGTAAGATAACAAATGTAGAATTTCCAACTCAGTGTCAAACCACATAACCAGTGTCAGCCTCCTCTCCTGCCCTTTTCTGTCCCATCTGTTGATGACAGGTTGCACTTAGTTGTGCAGCTGGCTGTGGCTTGTCACTGCACACACATCTGCATAACACTCCTGTAGCATGTATTGTACCTTTCCTCATCGTGCCCTTTTTCTTTCAGGGGACTCAGTGTACCAGTGACCTTTGCCTTAAGTTCATCATGGAACTTTGGGTTGATCATTTAGTCATAAATCCACGTGTTCCATCTCTTTGTACCTTAGTAATGATGTCAAATTTTCATTAATACTATAAAATCTGTGAGTGCCCTTAGATGTATAATATGCATCTCCCATTTGACTCACTATGTTTTACGTACTAGCAGGGCCATATGTTCTGATGGCAGCTAGTGGTATTAACACGCAGTTTCTAATTGCATTTGTGAATGTGTTCATTGCATTGATTTTAATGAAACACCTTAGAACTGAAGGAAAGCTAACTATTGTTATGGTTATGTTAGTGACATTTGGCTCTGGGAAGGCAATTGAGACCGACAAAAAGGAATGAGTAAGTGTTGTTTTCTGTCTCCCACCATCAGATTTAAGAAAGCCCCATTATTATGTTTCCTCTGTTAAGAATTAAATTTTAAGAACCACAGGTGGAATTAAGTTTCCATGCCCTGAAGTTATTTATATTGTAAAATGTTGGTATTTACCGAAATAAGTAATGCTCCAAAACATGCTTTGGGAAGAAAGACTTGAATGTGGTAAATTTATTTGGCTCAAATAGGCCCCTCAGTACAGCCAAATGGATGTTTCTGCTGTTGGCCCTTTAAGAAGGATTTTCTTGGAAAATCCTGGTCTTTTAAACTGCACAGAGTGCCCCCAACGGGAAAATTGACTCATCATCCATGTAAGCACGTGTCCACTTTAGAGAATATTATTATAATATTTAATCTGATGATTTAAAAAAAGCACTTAATAGTGCACTCCCTAGTGATGTCTTCTGATTCACAGATTTACTTTGCAATTTATACACAGAAATTTGTGCCAATTGCAACTTTTTATTAAAAGCTATAAAACGTTATGGAATCCCAGGCCTTAGTTTCCTTCTCACTGTGCATTCTAACTACCATTGCAGACCCATTTGCTGTACTTATTATATATTTGCTTTTATTTCAAATTCTTTGAAACTTGCCACAAACCGTGTAAACTCTTCCTGATATCAGAAATATGTTCAGGGATCCTCTTGTGGTCCGGTAAGGAGGAAAGACCCACCAGTGTTTCCCTTAGGGATCAGAACAACAGCCATTTGTCTCAAAATTCAATTTTAATTTTTTGTTGCATGTATTTATTTCTTCAATCTACCTAGAGATCTTAGCAATCTCAAATTCAGAAATGTTCTTATTAAATTGTTTTATGTTTTTTGAAAGGATTTTATTTTTTGGATGTGTTTTGAATCCCAGGAACATAGGAGATTTCTAGAAGCAGTGTGAGGTTGCTATAACAAATTATCTAGGGCAGCCATCTATACCTCAAAGGTTTGGCTTCTTCGTCAATTTCATAAATGCATACTTGTCTTCACCTTTATTCTTTCTAAGCCTGCCATTTGGATAGCTGTAATTTCTGACTTCTGGTATAGTACTATGCTTTTATGTTTTTGTCTTTCAATTGAGGTCAATTAACAGATCGTTGAGAATGAATTTGTGGAATCATCTGGAAGTGCTTCTAAAATTATATGTCAACGGTATGAAAGAACAGTTAGGTACCTTCTGTACCTATGTACAGCTGTAGGAATTGTGGACATAATGTTTTTGCATAAAGTGGTGACATTGTGAGTAACAATCAAATGTGGAATTCTCAGAGCAGCTCAGGGAAGATGTGTATTGAGCCTAAGATGGTACTGTTTCCTTTGCTAAGTCTTTGGGTCTGACTCTAGCAGCTGTGACATAGAAGGTGTCTGTCATAGGACTGTTGAAACTCGGGATAACATAATTACCCTCTGTGACTGAGATTTTAGTTCTTTTAAATTCAGATCTCAAAAGATGGGGTCAAGTTAGATAGTGTTAAGATATTCCCTTTGTGGCTTCCAGCCTTCTACAGAAGATATGATTGGTTTAAATGAGCAAATACAGTTCTAACTGTCCATCCCCACAGCCAAGTTCCTGATCACAGGGGGACTGCTTCAAAGCCTGCGGGGACTCAGGCACTTTTTATTACATCCCCTGCAGTAGAAACTTCCCAACATTTAATAATAATTCTCTTCACTTGGGGCAAATTTAATGGTGATGTTCAATTTTAACTTTTCTTACGTTGTGGGACAAGTCTTTCTCTAGGCCCTGTCAGACACATTAAACCATGAGCCATATTTTCAGGACAAAGAGGAATCCCTAGCAGGAATGTTGCAAACATTACATGCTCTTTTTCCTTGCTGCCAGATGGATAATTTATTGTCTGCCTAAGGGGTACACAGATCATGGTATTATTTGCTTAATTGTCATAATCTGTTAACCATCTTGTTCCAAAGAGAAGAGAAATAATCCTTATATAGAGGTGTTAGAGGTCTCCTGCAGGTCTCCCATCACAGATTCATTATCTTTTCCTGAAGTTTTAAGAAATGCAGTATTTTGTAACTTCTACTTGCAGACTTTTAAGACATCCAGACTTTGATTCAAGTTCCAATTCTGTGATTTGATATTTTTGTGACTTTGGACAAGTTACTTAACCTCTCTAATCCTCCATGGTTCTCATGGGTAAAATGGAAGCGTTAACTAGTATTCATCTCATAGGATGGCGAGAATTAAATGAATAAGGCATAGGGAGCACTTAGCCCAGGGCTTCGCTCTGGTTTAGAACTCATAAAATGTTGGCTACTCTCTTCCTCCTCCTCCTTCCCTTCCTCTTCTTTTTCCTTCTCAACCAATTATGAACCTATATGTTTTATTACCTCTACCTTTAACATTTATGAAATTTCTTACTTTTTGTCCCCAAATTATTATCTTCCTGCCTCTTCATTAGTCGACTAAGGAAAATGAGCTTGTGGGACAGCAGTGGTGATTCCAGCTGTCTTTGCTGAAACAGATATGACACTGGCTTGGAATGTCGTGCCAGTCACCTGTCCCTTTCTTGGGAGTGCCTTCTGTTTAACCATTACTCTCTATAGAATGACTGGTATTATGTGTAATGCACTTCAAAAATAACTGACTCTTACGGCAGGTTTTATGAAGTGGCACTAGATTAGATATTGAATAAGGGCCTGCTTTTCTCCCCATGGTAAACGTAAGCGTTTGTGCAACTCTGATACCAATATGTCTCCTGCAGCAAAGCAAAAAGGAAGCAGACATACCTTACGATACCATTGCCTATAAATTATAGTTCTTTGTAGGGTTTTGAATATTTACTCAGGCATAGAACTCTTCTAAAAATCATATTTAAATGGAAACCTTTACCAAGGAGTGGGCTTTGAGCCCATTTGGCTCACTCTGTGAAGTACTACATTGCTTGACAGTTCTATCCAGTGACAAACTTTTTATGGCATTTTCTTTAGTCTTCTTTTCAAAAAATGGCTCTCAGCTGTTGTGAGATAGTAGAAAGAGCACCAAACTGGGTGTCCAGAAACCTGGATTTGAGTTCCACTTGTATTGCTCTCTATATGTGTGACCAGGGGCAAGTGACTTTAAACTTTCTGGTCTCCTTTATCCTCTCTGTATGTGCAGTGACGATAACAACACATCTGCCATGCATGCCTCACAGAGTGGTATATGGCTCACATGGAAGTTTGAACCACCCAACTTCTCTTATGGAAGTTTTACACATATTATTGCGATATATGAAAATATTTGGAGCATTTTTTGAAATTAAAACACATAACATGAGAGTTAAAACAGGCTTTCTTCCAACAGAAGGGCTACAGGGGAAATGGGGGAGATGGCAGGGGAGCTTCTCTCTGAGTGTCCCCATGTTCCTCCCTCCTCCTTGAGAGCTGTGCTCTGTAGCAGATTTTAAACAAGAGCATCCCCTCAAAACACCCTGCCTGTGTCCTTATTCCTCCCTAAAACGGGGCTGCCACGCTCTGTGGAATCGAAAAGCCTATTTAAATCCCTTCTTCTATCTAATTGGAAAGTCATTGTTCACGAGCAGTTTCCTTAATTTGGAAACACAAATTTGACTTAACCTATGCAGTGATTGTTCCTGATGTAAACTTCTCATAAAATCAGCTCCACAGAATGGGTTCAAATATACAAAAAGATACTTTTAAGTTTTGCAAAGGATGCTATGTTTGTCTTAGCAAGAAGGAACCAAGCCCACCTTTGTGAGATGCTGTGCAAACATTGACTGAACCTTGAGCATCCAATGAGTAAGGTTCTTATATTTACAGATTCTTTTTTTAAATCATGGGGAAGGCGTTTATTTCCACAGTACACTCATATATCTCCCACAGATGATGACACAAGTCAGATATAAGCCAGATAGATCCTCAACACGTGAACACGAGATCATGTGGGATGCTGATGTTTGTTTATCTTTATGTACTGAAGCTTTGAAGAGGAAAGGGAGAGATGAAAAAAGGATTCTCTGAAGTCTTCAACAGAATCTTCAGTGCTCACACCTTGTAGTATATCTGGATATCTGATTGGATTGGTTATGGGTCAAAAAACAAACACAAAACAGAGCCCATTTTCTTTTCCTTTGTTAACGAGCTGTGACTTTGGCCAGACATTTATCAACCAAAAATAATTCTATTGACCAAGCTTTGGCTGCTATTTTATTTTTGTAGAGATTTGCCAGTTGTAAGATCTGGCTTGGAGTGTTGGTGATTTCATAGTCAAATCAGAGTTTGAAAGGTGGAAATTTTGCTTTGGCAGTACAGACTGGCTTAATGCTGCCTTTCTCGTGATGTTGTAAGAATGCAGAGAAAATCACATGATTATAGAATCTTTATGAAGATAAGAAAAATCATTGAGGTAATAATGTCAACTCTCTCAATTTCACTGCTTTGTATCTCATAGTCATCTTCTCCCCTTTACTCAGCCCGAGTCAGAACATGGAACAACCCTCCTTCTTGTCAAGGCTGACCTTCCCCACGAGTCCTCCAGCCCATGTCTTCTCCTTCCTCTTGTGCCTTTTTTCATCTATTGTCCCATATTTTATCCCATCTTTCATTTGTATTGCCAATATCTCCCTCTTTACTACTTCTGCCTTCCTAAGCTAAATACACGGTTAAGTCTCCTTTGTCTTAAAAAAAACTAAAGTAACAGCAAAGACAAAGCCTTGCTGAACCGGTTATTACTCTTGTTCCCTTCTCTTAACCATCAACGTTCTCTCTGCTCTTTGCAATATATTTTGGTGTTCTATTACTCTACTAAAATTACTATTTAAAACTTTGCCTGTAATCTTCCCTTCTAATTTGTTTCTATTTTCAACCTCTTTGCTGAATTTGATGTTTTCCTCATTCTTAACTCTTTGTCTAGTCTTTCTATATCCTTCTGTTTTGACATCTCTGCTAAATTCATCTTCCTTAAATTTAGTGCTGAAGATAATACTTTCCTAATCAAAACCCATCAATGACTTCCCATTTGTCTATGAAGTTAGTGTTAATTTCCCACCAACGTGGATTCAATCTTTCTACAAGGTGTTATCACTCTATCTTTCTTAACTTACGAGGTATGATCAGAAGATAAGGTGCATGTTTAAATTTAAAAAATTATTACAGTAAAAGATACATTGCCATTAATTCCCTTCAAAATACTCCTCCTCTTCGCTTTGAACACACTTATCCAATCATTCTTGCCACTTTCTGAAGCAGTTCTGGAAGTCCTCTTTCATGGGAGTCTTTAGTTGTGCTGTCGTGACTACCTCGTTGTCCTGAGGCGATTCAAAACATTTGCCTTTCGTGGTCATTTTAACTTTGGGGAAGAGCCAGATGTTGCATGGTGAATCAAGTGGATGAGGACACACTCTAATGTTTTTATTTGACAGAAATTGCCGTACCAGAAGCTATGTGTGACACAGAGCATTGTCATGATGGAGGATGAAACTGTTTGCCCATTTCATGTTAATGTGTTGTTCGTGATCCATGATTTACGACACACTTTACAACACACCTTCTATCAACTGTATCTCACACCCTACTGACTGCACTGAACAAGTTGAAACTTGTAACACACTATTACTAAGGTTCAAGGCATCATTTTCCATATTGAAGATCCCTGCCTTTCCATTGGATGGCACTCGGCAGTAGCATTCACCGTGTTTTTTTGTTTTCTTTTATCACACTTCATATCTCTTCTGATTTGTATCTAAAAAACAGACAAAGAGAGCAATTTTCCCCTTTGTACATGTTATCAGATTTCCCAGTCTTGTATAATGCCCCTCTCTTCCTGAAAATCCCGTTCCTAAATTGTTGCCTGTCAAAATCTTACCCTTTAGTGGGGAGTGATTTCAAATGCTTCTTTCTTCCTGAAGCATTTTCTTATCCTACAAACATGATGCTTGTAGGATAAACATCCTGCAAAGAAAGATCTCTCCTTTCTTTGACCTCTCTTGATCTGTCCTTTGATATCTTATAGAATGGGTCTCTGTCTGATTCGTATTTTAGTAACTTAGTTATTACTCCTCTACGCCTATTCCTACAGTGTGTAGATTCTTTGAAGTAAAATTCCTCTGGGGAAAAAAAGCTAGAAACCTATTACAGTTCTACCTTTGTTTTCACATCTTCTATTTGAACAGTTGTGCTATACTCTGTTCTAGGGTAGGTGGAAAGTAGACAAGCAGACACTACTTGTCCAAAATCAAGCATGAGAAGCAGAATTCAAAGCAATGGGAGGAAGCGTACATAACTAGTACCCAGAGGAAATAGCTGTAACTCGGGGAGGGCTACCCAAGAGGAACTGTGGTCTTCATTAGAGGACACACCTACTGCAAAACCATAGCCTTGGGAGCCAGAGAATCAATATCCTGACCCTTCTTCCATTCTGCTCTCCCATCTGCTATTAATATTTCCTAATGGCTAAACCCAGTAGAAACCAGAGTTCAGGGCAGCTTTGAATCTATAAAAGTCAAGTCTCCTGATGCTTAGAGTGGTGTGCAGAAGGGTAGAGCCTGACTCTGAATGGACAATGGACGATTTCCAGTTTAATAATGGAGGTTATAGTCATCTATCTTAGCAGTATTGGGCTCAGATGGAGTCATAGGGCATGACTTCCAATGGCTGAACAAACAAAGCTTTGCGTTGGCCTTTCAGGGCCAAAATCAATTAGAAAATCTACAATAAGCAGACAGAATGACTACAGCTAATTCTTGGATCTTATTTTAGGCATTGGTGAAATATGAGTATTGAATAGCTTCTACTAAAAGGCAATAATTTTCCATTATGATGAGATACAACAGATATTTCCATTTGGGGTTGCATAAAATCAGGTAGTTGCTTATTGCTAAAAGAGTTAGGGGGGGAAAAAACTCACTGTTGTCTTAGAAAGAATGTCAGGCTGGGCTTTGTCAGAGAAAATGGAAGACATGAAGATTTCCCAGGAAACAAAGTGGTCTTACATTGAGCACAACCAAAGAAGGTCACTTTGGAGACCAAATTAAAATGTATAATTTAGTGTGTGAAACCTGCAGAGTTGTCAAAGCACAGTGAGACAGTACTGCTTGAAATAGTCCTATGAACTCAGCATGGAATTGCCGTGCTGGTGTATTTAATCCCACTTCATACTGTTTTCCCTGTTATTTTGCTTTTTTCCTACTAAGACTTACAGTCATTTTTCCTCTGGTTTCTCGGATGGAAAATATGTGTGATGATTCAGCACTGCATTCTGACTTGCTAATGGGTTGTCACAGACAAGAGTTTGCCCTGCTTGGAAGCCTTCTTTTGATATGGTACACACTGGAATGTTCAGGTTCTAGTTCATTTGCTCAGGGCATATGTTTTTCCACTTCAAAAAAGAGGAGTTTTGTAGTTTCTTGGTCATCTAATAGGTGTCACCAAGTAATATTTTGAGTTAGTGGATTGGAAACTCTTAGAAATGAAATTTCTCATTTCACAAAGGACATGATATTTGAAAGAAGAAAGTATATGAGGTACATTTATCCAGATACAGATATTGGCAGGGATGCAAGGCTGAATCCTGACAGTCTTTTCTTTGTTTGAGAGAGGGATCTCTGGGAAGAACCATGAATAGTTATTCTATGCTCCAGAGGGAGGCAGCTCTATAAATATTCACTGATGAGAGTGGAGGGTGTGCACAATTTTGACAAAATAATTTCAAACTATGGAAAAGAATGGGAAAGTACAGGTGTTTGAGAAACATTTGTTTGTGTTTCTTTGCAGTAATCTATCTTAAATTGTTTGGACTTTGGATGTCCAAAATTGTAACAAAGCTAATTCTAAAACTCATCCTAAGACCAGAAAACATAATTTTTTTTAAAGTTTCCATTAAGATGCTCTGTTATTACCAAATTCAGGCAAGTTAGATTGTCTCTGTGCCCCACTGATGTATCAATGCCTGTGCTCTCAGCATTTCAGAGGAGAAACATATTCTTTCCAAGTGACTCCACCTTATAATTAAAACAATTTACTCCAATCATCAACCCCTACCTTTCATTGCTGGTAACATCTTTTGCTTGAAATTTTTGTGAAGTGATAAGGCTGAGAGAGAGAGAGATACTAGGAATATATTCTTTACTTGCTTATATGATCATTGGAAACTCAGAAATTATGAACACATGGCTTGAAGAAGCCTATTTGCATTTGGATTTGGACCCCCAGAACCTTTTAGAAGGGTGTTTTATCTTGGAAGCAAAGTACAACTCTGCAACTTTTTTTTTTTTAAATTTCAGGATTCCAAGAATGGGGCACTTTTCTTTTACAATTGATAAGGGCTTATTTTTACCATGCATCCTGCGACAAACTGCGTTGCCAATGCTAAGTTCTACAACCCAGAAGTCACTCCTTTTATCTTACATACCCTATGGTTTGATCCCTCGTTTAGATGGTCTTCATCCTGGTACAACTCTGTGATTGTGACTTCCACTATTTTTACACTATTCCTCTGCAAAAGAAAAAGTAGCAATAGCAGGAAAGTACAACAGGTCTTTAAGAAGGGGTGACAGAGGAAGCCGAAGTTAGGGATTTAAGGATATAAGTGGGGATGTGACTCCTATTACTGTCAGAGAAGGGAGCAAGAAGTCTTGCTTGTATTCTGAAAGTCCCATGGTTTAATCTAACACTCGCTTCGAGAAATGGGTTCTGGTCTCAGTTTGGTTACAACGATGAGAAGATTTCAGAGCTAGGGTTTAATAGGGTTTAATGAAAGCATAAGTTAGGTCATCGAACCTTAATTTCTTTAGCTACAAAAACCGAGCAATGCCTTAATTAAAGAAGTGAAGTGTTGTAATATAGAATTCTAAGCTCCATGCTTGTGTGTAGGGATGCTAACCATAGAGACCTTCCTGGGATCCCTCAAATGATACGAGGGAACAGCTACATTCACTGCTTATATGACATTTCAGCCATTTTGATGCTGAAGACACTGAAAAATCCAGACAGCGCCAACAGTGTCTTATAGATTTTTGCTTTTTCTCTGACATTCTATTTGGCCTTCAACAGGTAAGAAGCATGAAGAAAACAAACAAACAAAAAACTTTAAGACTCCTGAATTACTTATTTAAATGTTCAACTTTAAATTTTTCACTTTTAGCTCTTTTGGCAAAATATACGAGTTGTGTTCAAAAGAGACTCCAAATTTGTGCCCAAAATACCTCCCCCAACTCTACTTTAAGTTAATTAGATAATGTCAAATCTTAGAAGGTGCTTTTTGGGAAAGTAATGTCATTTTTGCAAAGCAATATTCCAAACAAGAGTTATTAAAATGGCTATGTTTTTAAAAGGTCTCAAAGTCCCCTTTCCTCAGGATTTCTGGGAGTTATATTAGCTCGGTTTTATAGAAGAACATAAACTGAAGCCTCGAGCAGTTGAGAGATCTGTAGGGTATGCAGTGAGCTCCCATGTGGGAAAAAGGAACTTTGGTCTTGGGACTAAAATTCGAGTGCTTTCCCATTTCTCAGCTGCAGAGAAGCTCTGCTGGTCAGGGAGGGGTGGGATTGGGGAAGAGGTTGCAGTCAGCCTCCTGGCCGATGCCTTGATTTGGTTGAGGTCAGCCAGAGAGGAAGGGTAAGTCGTGGTGATGCTTTGATTTAATGTCAGTGTGTGATTTATGCAGTCTGTTAGACAAGCTGCTTTCTTCCCCTGTTCCTCAGGCAGTTTCATTGCTGGAGATGACTGTCAGCTGCTTTCCCTGCGTAGCCACCATCACATGCCCCAGCATCGGAGCCTGGGAAGCCTGACCACAGACCAGCATCTCCGAGGCATGAATAATTAGGTAGGCATAATGGAAGGCACTCACTGCACCCTCCAATTGCATAAGCCCATTACTGAACTCTGCTACATCAGCTTCTATCTTCCAAGGGGGGAAGTCAGAGGATTTTCATACAAGGGCACCGTAACTCTAGACAGATCCAATAAAGGGTTTCATAACTGCTACCAAGTCAGGGAGGGGTCAGACATCAGCAGCCTCAGCCTGCAGCCAAATGAACATCCAGGAGACATATTTTTCAAGGAAACGCCCACGAAAGACATTCTCACGGAACTGTACAAACTCACAGCAGAGCGAGAGAGACTGCTGGCCAATCTGCTGAGCTCAGACCACATCCTGGGGATCACGATGGGGAACCAGGATGGGAAGCTGCCGGAGCTGTCCGTGAGCCTGGCCCCTGAGGACGACTGTTTCCAGAGTGCTGGCGACTGGCCAGGGGAGCCCCCCGTGGGCTGTCTCAATAAGAGGGGCACCCATGGGAGCAAAAAGCCCCGGAGGTTTGGTGGAAGAAGAGAAAGTTCTGAGGTGCTCCCACAGAAGAGGACAAGAAGAAAAGGGCGTGGGGACCAGGAATCGGCTCCTCAGATGGGAAAGGACCAGGTCTGTTCTAGCAGCTCCCTTCCTCTTTCTCGAGCGAGGCCTGATCTTTGGCTCCTAGAAGACAGGGGCAACTTGCTCCCAAACACGCCCCTTACCTATTCCCTGAAGAGAAGAGAAAGCTGGCCCCCAGAGATCCCCAGGACCCCAGACCCTGGCCCTGGCTGTGGGAGCTTCCGGTCGGCTTCCGAGGACATCGAGCTGCCCCCTGACTGCAGCTCCAGGGAACCAGGGGATGGTGGTGCTAGGGGGCTACAGAGGAAACCTCCCAATCTGGCACATCAGCAGACAGGTTTGTCTCCACATCATGAGAACCCTGAGAAGCATCCAGATGCAGAGAGGGGCCGGAGGCAGAAGTGTGCTGGGCGGACTCGCAGGAAGAAACCTGTCTGCAAAGTGGTGGCTGAAGTCCAGGACCTGTCTGCTCAGGTGCAGAGAGTTGGTAAACCCCATCCTGAGGGTGAGGGAGGGACTGCCGTTCTCCCAGCAGCCAAAGCTGAGTTTATACCCAGCACAGATGTGCTCACCCTCCCAGGAGCCAAGGCTGGGGCTCGTGGCTCCAAGCAGCAGGGCACGGAGCAGCGACAGGATAGGTCATTGCCATCCTCGGCCAGGGACCGTGCTCCAGCCAGCACCACAGGGGCTGTGAACAAGGTCCTCCTGAAGGTGAAAGAGAGCGAGAAGTTAGACGGAGCCACCGAGGGGAAAAGGCTGGGTTTCCCCCTCAGCACGATGGTCACCCACACCCTCCCAGGCACTAGAGGCAAGAGGATAGCTGGGCTGCCCTTGACTGGCCACAAAACCTTGTTTCTGGATCTGCCCCACAGAGTGGGCTCTGACTCCTCACAGCGCAGAGGTGATGAGAAGCGGCCGTCCCCTCCAGCCCCGGCAGCTCTGGGCATGGTACTTAATAATTCATCCTCTCCGTCTGGCACACACAAACGGATGTCACCTGTTCCCTCGCCTCTCTCTCCAAGGCTCCCCAGTCGTCAGCAGCATCACAGGGTCCTCCGACTGCCTGGCGAGAGGGAAGCCGCTCTTGATGACTCTCGTGGTAGAAAGAGCGGTGCCTTCTCTGGGTCCCCGTCTGCTGACACCTTGGAGCCATCATCCTCTGCAAAGGTCACGGAGACCAAAGGAGCCAGCTCAGCCTTCCTCAGAGCAGACCAACCTCGGTTGGTGCCTGGGGAACCTTTGGAAAAGAGCTTGGGGCCCGGGAAGATCACAGCTCGGCCTCAGCACCAGTTATCTCGAGGTTAGTCCCTGTTTAAGATGCTTTACATCTGTTTTCTGGGTGGTTCGCAGACTGCTTGTGCTATTCAGAGACTGGTAAATCACCAGTGAACAAAATTCCTAGGCCTGTTACTTACTTCACTTTGTAGCAAGAAAACTGGGAGTGTTATAAGGGAGTGTGGAGATGGTGTTCACTTAGGGAGTCAGGGGTATCGTTGCTTCTAGAAGCAACACTTTGTCAATATCTTCATTTTATTTTATTTTGGGGGGCATACTTTTAAAGCTGCCTCCATGGTTGCTTAACACAGGGCTCTCAAAGGAAACAAGCAAACAAGCAGAGAGAAGTAGCAACCTGTGGCTGCCTTGATGCTAACACTGGGTAATGGGCCCCTTGACCTAAATTTTGCTGTTCACGCTGCTGGTGTAGCTTGAGCTTGATTCTCTAAGCAGAAGAACAAAAGCATGTGTCTTCACTCACCTGTCTGTTGTTAGAGGTTTGTGTAACATCATTATTTTATAACAGAAATGGTTTTCACCAGAAGAGAGGTGAATTCAGGCTAATCTGAAGAGACATAATGCAGATTTCCTTTTTTTACTTCATTTTTTCATTTCCTAAGGGAACACAAAGTAATGTTTACGCTGAGGTTATATTTTAGTTATGGATTACTATTCCTACTGATGTCACATTTCTTATGCAAAAGGTGCTAAAGAGTTAATCTGGTTTGTATGCTTAATGTGATTTAAAAGTTTACAGGAAAACAATTGTGGGGGTTCTGTAAATGCGTTCAATAAGACCAAAAAAGAGAGTGTATAAGAAATGCCACTCCTGTATTCATTACGTTTTCCAGGCTGATGTGGCCAGGTGCTCGGGGTCCTGGAGGTTATTGTGTAGGTAACAGGTTCTTTTTCAGTGGTTCCTTAACAGCATCTGGTCAATGCTTTGTCTAGGGAATAGCTCGCAATATGATATATGGTCTCTTAAAGGTTAGAGAAAGCAGCATGTGCAATTTTTGAGATCAAAGTATCTATCTAGGAAAGAGAAACTTCAAAAGCTTTCTGTTCATTTTGAATTGACATTTTTATAAATTTCTCTAAATCGTTGG
Source organism: Rhinolophus sinicus (assembly GCF_036562045.2). Taxonomy (NCBI): domain Eukaryota; kingdom Metazoa; phylum Chordata; class Mammalia; order Chiroptera; family Rhinolophidae; genus Rhinolophus; species Rhinolophus sinicus. The sequence goes on along the minus strand of NC_133753.1, from coordinate 69,970,867 downwards.
TCCTGGGAGTGGCTCTAACAAAAAAAAAAAAAAATGTGCTTTTCATCCTGCTTTTCAGTATATTGATCTTAGTTTGATAAGACTTACTTCTTTCATAATATAACCAATCTGCATCACCAAGAAAGTCATAGAATTATAGATTTTATGTCATGTACGCTCAAACCCTAGTACTGAAAATTCTTTCTATTGATGCTGGATATTTCGAAATACTTGGAAAGGATGCTTTCTACAAATATTAGGTGACAAACTTTTGAAGGCATGGGCAGGGAATGGCTACCTTTTCTCTGAAGGTTTTTTGTTTTTGTTTTTGTTTTTGTTTTAGAAATTACACCAAATTCTAAGATTCTATGTGCCTGTCATCCAGAAACTGTATAGTAAATACATTGAATTTCAGTATATCTTTTTGTCCCCTGATTTAGAGTTATCTTTTTATTTTGTTGTTCTTTTTCTGTATAAAAAAGATATTATAAATGCTCTGTTGGGTCTGGGTCAAGGCAGAGACACAGAGGACATTCAGTTTCTGTGGTGACTGACCATGAGCCCACCAAAGGGCCAGTTCAACAGACGATCACTTTTTCCCTTGGCCTCTGTCCCATTGCTCAGAACTATCCCCTTTCCTTTGGTCCTAGCCATCTCTTGGGATCTTCAGTAGCACTTTCAGGAGCCAGTCATTAGAATCACAGGGATTCCTTGGCAGGAAGACCACCTGTGCTTCTAACCTTAGGAAAGGAGTTGGATAAGAAAAGGAGAATAGGAGTGTGGACTTTTTTTTCTGTCATGGATAACTTCCCCTTTGTTGGGACCTACCTTCAGGAAATCCAAACGTTACCTCTTATCTTGGCCCTCCTTTGAAAAGTATTAAGGGAGGGACATCTCTAGATAGTATCCTATGTTCTTGTCCCCTTTTTTCTATTTCCCCTTTTCTATAGCCATGACTCCTCTTCAGACTCTGGATCCTTCAGTGACTTCTTGCAGTTGGTGTGTCCATATGGGGAGACTTTTCCTGCTTCCAGCTGCTTTTGTCTTTGATGTTATTTCTCCTGCCACCCTATTCAGCAGAGGCCTCAGACAGTCCCCACAGCCCAGAAGAGGGGTCTATCATTCATTTACTGTCACTGCACAGTGGCCTTTCTCCCATGTTAGCTATTACCAGGTTGGGTTTATGGTCTGTGGACATTTATTTCCTGTGGATTGAAGTGATGTGATTAAAATTACTGCAAACTCCCATTAACTGTTCAAGTAAGACATTAAGTCTGACAAAAGTAATCAGATCCTTTTTCGGTTGGAAGACTCTTAAGTGTTATGGACAAGTAGTAATTCCCAGGAAAGAGTGAAATCCCCTTCTCCTCTCACAGAACCGAGCTGTTAAAGCCAACATTACCATCCACACAGGAGATGACATAAAGCTATCCCAGAGGCTACTGGTTCACAACCTGTTGGCTTTGTAATTTTCCTAACTTTTTCTTCCAAGGCATATGCACAGGAATTTCTTGCTATACAAAGAGAATATACTAACAACAAATGGTGGCCAGATTTGTCTTCTTGTGGTCCTCCCCCTTCTCTCCCCACTCTCCCACCTTGGAATTGGTTTTATAGTCTTTTATTTTGAGATGGAAACTGCTGTAAAATGTTCCCAAGTCCCAAGTGGAATGTGCTATTTGCTCAAAACTTGAGGGACTCCAGTTGTGTGAGCCTGCATAGCAGGGGGTTTGTGGCTGGGATTCCTATCCGTTTTGATGGGTTTCTTTTACCTTTGATCTGAAGTAGATCCTTTTAATGCCAGAAGAGTCACATGGAGCTTGGCTCACCAGCCTCAGGAAAACGCCATGTCTTGTTGTGCTCCTCGGCAATCTTGTGATCTTTTCCTCTGCCAGAAGTCACTAAGGTGGTGATGGAAGCATATGCTTGACGCATAGCTCTTCTTGATATTGTGAATCATTTGACCAATTCTCGTGCCCATGAAAATATGTAGTTAATGTCAACTGATTAAAGGTAGAGGGGCACATGCGTACTTGTAATAGATTTTATTATACCTAATGCTATTGTCTAAACTTTGATACCTCTCTGGGCTTATGTTATGGGGAGTAGATATAAATTCTTATTAATATAATTCTATATTAATATTGAGGCTTGATACAATTACAATAAAATTTTCACAAAGGTTCACAACCTTGATGGACATATGCAGCCATTTAAGATGACTGCAGAAAGTATATAGTACATAGAAAATTATCTGTAATTAATGTTAAGAGAGAAAATAAGATTCAAAAATTGCATATACTATATTATACCCATATAAAACAAATATAAGACTTAAATTGACAGGAAATGCATTGCTACATACTTTTAATAAGATAGGGGATTGGTAATTGAAACTACATGTAACTTTGACCTACACTGTTTACCCGAAAATAAGATCTTGCCAGACAATCAGCTCTAATATGTCTTTTGGAGCAAAAATTAATATAAAACCTGATATTATATTATATTATATTATATTATATTATATTATATTATATTATATTATATTATATTATACCGGGTCTTATAGTAAAATAAGACCCGGTCTTATATTAATTTTTGCTCCCAAAGACGCATCAGAGCTGATTGTCCGGCTAGGTCTTATTTTGGGGGAAACATGGTAGCAACTCTACTTTTAGGAATTTAGCTTACATAAATAGATGCACTAGTAAGAATATGTGCATAAGGATGTTTACTGCAGCATTTTTTGTAGTGGCAAACACAGCTAGAAAATATTTGATTGTTCATTAGTAGTGAAATGGTTAAATAAATTATAGTACATTTATGTTCTGTAATATTATGAGGCTGTTTAAGGTAGTGAACTAGATCTATATCTAGCAAGTTGCAAAATAATGTACAATATACCCTCAATTTTTGTAAAGACAAGTATCACCCTTGATATATGGGTATATATATGAGTATATACTCATGTTTGGTATGATTTTGAATATCATGGTCACAGGTGTAGAAAAAGACCAGCCAGGTTGTTCATGTTCTTTATCTAGTGACAAGACAGGGTGATGGTGAGGAAGGGGGTGAAGGGGAAGGCTCCAGGGGCACGGCGAAGAGCAGTAACTGCTTTACATATTTTTACAGTTTCACTCATTTTGACGAATGTGTCACTTTTATGATTTTTTAAAGAGTGATTTAACTACTTTTTAAAAGAAAAACCAAATACATGTACAAGGAGGGAAGGAGGGAGGGAGGGAGAGAGAGAGAGGATTATAGCTAACCCACACTTTTCTGTATTTTTCCCCATGTCCTTTAATGAGATAGAAAGAAGCTCAGCGCTGAGACTCTAGCATTGAAGGGAAAGTCAGTTGCTGGAGAGCTGTGAAAACGATGCCCAGAAAGGACTAGTCAGCGAGGTAGGATTAGATGAGGACAGAGCATTATCCAGAAACCAAGAAAAGAAGGTAATTCATAAAGCCTCCTGGATTAGACAGGGTCCTGACAGGGAACAAACATCCCCAAGCCTTAAGGAAAAAGGGAAGAGTGGTCACTGGAATCCAGATAAAGGAGCTTAACTGAGAAGAGCAATGACAAGAACAGTGGCTTGTGGTAGAAGCACCTCACAGAGAGGAAGCTGGGGGAATAAATAGCCTGGCCTCACTCTCCTTTGATTTTTCTGCCTGGAAACCTCCTCTAAGCCAACCAGAAGGCAAAGTATAAGGGGTTTATTTTATTTTTTATTTTCAACTGCCGTTGACATTCATTATATTAATTTCAGGTATTCAGCATAGTGGTTAGATATTTATATAACTTACGAAGTGTTCCCTCCATAAATCTTGTATTCACCTGACACCATATATAGTTATAGTATTATTAACTATATTCCCTGAGCTATACTTTACATCCCCATGACTGTTTTGTAACTACCAATTTGTACCTCGACTCCTTCACCTTTTTCACCAAAATCCCCAACCCCCCTCCCATTTTGTAACCATCAGTTTGTTCTCTGTATCTATGAGTTGTGTTTGTTTCTGTTTTGTTTGTTCATTTGTTTTGTTTTTAGATTTCACATATAAGTGAAATTGTATGCTATTTCTTTCTCTGTTTGACTCATTTCATTTAGCATAATACCCTCTAGGTCCATTCATGTTATCACAAATGGTAAGATTTCATTCTTTTTTTATGGTTGAGTAATAGTCCATTGTGTGTATGTGTGTGTGTGTGTGTGTGTGTGTGTGTGTGTGTGTATAGATATAGATATAGATAGATATATATCTCACCTCTTCTTTATCCATTCATCTTTTGATTGAAACATTTAAACCATTTACACTTAGAATAATTATTGATAGGTATGTAGTTACTGCCATTTTATTCATTGTTTTCTGATTTTTTTTTTTTAACTTCTCTGTTCCTTTCTTACTCTCTTGCTCTCTTGTATGTTGATGACTTTCTGTAGTGTTGTGTTTAGATTCCTTTCTCTTTATTTCTTGTATATCTCTTGTAGATTTTTTGTTTGTGGTTACGATTTGCTTCATATAAACAAGGTACGTTTATAGCAGTTTATTTTAAGTTGGTGGTCGCAAAAGTTTGAACACATGCTAGAATCACTACCATTTTTACACACCCCCTCCATGTTTATGTTTTTATCATTATTTTTTACTTATTCTGTGTGCATGTGTTTGTGTGTATGCCTTAATTTAGTGTTGTAATTATACATGATCTTCCTACTTTTGTCTTTTCTTCTTTGTACTAGCTGTAGTCTTGGTTGATTCATTGTTTTTATTATGTGTTTGCCTTTGTCAGTGAGAATTTTTTTCTTTGTGATACTTTCTTCAATTCATAATTTTTATTTATTTCTTCTTCTTCTTCTTAAAGAAGTTCCTTAACATTTTTTGTAATACTTTTTTGGTGGTGATGAACTCCATCAGCTTTTTCTTGTCGAGGAAGCTCTTTATCTCCTTCGATTCTAAATGATCGCCTTGCTGGGTAGAGTAATCTTGGTTATTGGTCCTTTCTTTTCATCACTTTGAATATTTCATGCCAATCCCTTTTGGCCTGCAATGTGTCTGTTGAGAAATCAGTTGATAGTCTTATGGGAGCCCCCTTGTAGGTAACTAACAGCTTTCCTCTTGCTCCTTTTGAGATTGTCTTTGTCTATAATCTTTGGCATTTCAGTTTTGACATGTCTTGGTATGGGCCTCTTTGGTTCATCTTCTTTGGGACTCTCTGCTCTTCCTGGGCTTTGTATGTGTATTTCTTTTACCAGGTTAGGGAAATTTTCTGTCATTATGTCTTCAAGTTTTCAATCCTTTGCTCTGTCTTTTCTCCTTCTTGTGAATGTTGTTATGCTTGATGTTGTCCCAGAGGTCCCTTAATCTATTCTTATTTTTTAAATTATTTTTTTATTTTGCTGTCCTAATTGGGTGTTTTTTGCTACTTTGTGTTTGAAATTGCTGATTTGATCCTCTGCTTCATCTAATCTGTCATTGATCCCATCTAATGTATTATTCATTTCAGTTATTGTATTCTTCATTTCTGACTGGTCCTTTTTTATGTATTCTATCTCGTTTTTTTATGTTTCCTATCTCTTTGTTAAAATTCTCACTGAGATCTAGTCTTCTTCTAAGTTCTTTGAGTATCCTTATAACCAATGTTTAGATGGAACTCTGCATCTGATAGATTGATTGCTTGTCTCCATTTTGTTTAGTTCTTTTTCTGGAGCTTTTTTCTGTTCTTTTATTTGGGACATGTTCTGTGTCTCCTCATTTTGGTTGCTTCCCTGTGTTTGTTTCTATGTATTAGGTAGGGTTGCTATGCCTCCTGGTCTTAGTAGAGTGGCCTTACGTAATATGTCTTCTGTATGTCCTTAGTTGTAGGACTTCTGTTCAGCTAGACTTCAGGCGGTTCTCAATGATGGTTGTTCTGTAGTTCAGTTGTAATTTTGATGTGGTCATGAAAAGAGGTAGGCACAGTGTTTACTACTTTACCATCTTGACTAGAATTCTCACCTAGAATGGTCTTTTAAATGAGCAACAAGGTAAAGATGAATGTATGAGTATTTGTGGTATATGTTTTGTTACAGAACAGAGGTTATCTTAATAATAAGTGATCACTGCACTGTTTCATTTCTTTGTTATATGACCTTTCTACCTCTAAATTCAATTAGGCCAACTATCTCTTTCATTGTTAAAATGAAAAATAGAGGAAGTGAAAGAATTGGAAGATCTTGTGATACAGTTTTCATTTCATTGATTCAGATAAAATTATCTCCTTTTTAAATTCAAAGCTCTAATATTTAGCAGTGATTGATAACACATTGTGCTTGGCTGCTTTTTGTGAAAAGTAACTCCAATTTATCAAACTAAGAATAGCCAATTTGCACATGTAATGTGAAATAGATTTTCTACAAATGAACTATTTATATTTTGAGGTCAGTTTCCATATAAAATAAAGTATTTCTGTCATTCAAATTTTGGTTTTCAAAACAGAGTATGTTTTAAAGGCAGGACCATGACCAAAATCTGATGTTTTAAAATCCCAAGCCAGCTTTACCTATGTGGATTTTTCCCCAGGCTAATGTCCATTTGTGCTTTGAGGGTGGCACCTTCTGTTGAATTGTTTTTCATTTGTGTTTTATATTCTCGGGTTCAGAGCACACAATTTAAAGCATGGGTAGCAGTCTGTGGTCCTAGGCCAAACACATTTATCTTCAGTATTTCTAAAGAACTATAGAAATGCAGAACTTATACCTGAAACTAAAAAAAAAAAAAGAAAAAAGAAATGCAGAACTAACACTGTCATTGGAAGTAATAGCCACTGAAAAATCTAAAGGAGAAGACCATTTTTGAAATAGCATCATTGATGGGGGCACTAAAAAAAAAAAAAAAGACAAACTTTTTTTTATTTTTTAAAGGTTTTATTGGGGAAGGAGAACAGGACTTTCATTGGGGAACAGTGTGTACTTCCAGGCCTTTTTTCCAAGTCAAGTTGTTGTCCTTTCAATCTTAGTTGTGGAGGGTGCCGTTCAGCTTCAAGTTGTTGTCTTTTCAGTCTTAGTTGTGGAGGGTGCAACTCATCTCCAGGTCAAGTTGCCCCATTGCTAGTTGCAGGGGGCGCAGCCCACCATCTTTTGAGGGAGTCGAACCAGCAACCTTGTGGTTAACAGGACGCACTCAAACCAACTGAGCCATCTGGGAGCTCAGCAGCAGCTCAGCTCAAGGAGCCATGTTCAATCTTAGTTGTAGGGGGCAGAGCCCACCATCCCTTGTGGGACTCAAGGAATTGAACCAGCAACCTTGTGGTTGAGAGCCCACTGGCCCATGTGGGAATCGAACCAGTAGCCTTTGGCATTAGGAGCACGGAGCTCCAACCACGTGAGCCACCAGGCCTGCCTAAGACAAACTTTTAAGGTTCTAATTGGATTACAACCATTTTATTAACTTGATGAGCAAAGTACTGAATATTGAAGGTGTATATTTTATTGTATTCCTCATGGACTCTTCTGGGAGAGAGTACTTATTGAAAACAGTAGACACTATGTGCCTACTTTGTTCCTCTTGATAGCTTTTAACGGATGAATGACTGTTACTGCCTATTTCACTTCATCTACTTTCTGATCACTTACAAGGATTGTAACTCCTGTTAGATAGTTCTTATATGGTACGTAAACTGTATTATTTAATATATTTTTGGCCTCTGGGTTGTGATGTTATACCATATCATCCCCTTAAAGCATGCCCTGGTAGCTCAGCCTCCTGGAATATCATGTTTCGAAATTTCTTTACTCATGTAGAAGGTCCTAGGAATTTTTTCCATAGTCATTGATAGTGCACTGGACCAGAGGCTTTCTATATGGCCCAGAGGCTTATAGGAAATAACTTGAAATTAGGTCAGAACTGGGATTCAGATATGTATAGGAGGTAGAGGGACTTGTGGGGTCCTTGAGGGATATTGAATAATAGGGAGCAGCAATGGACAATGGAAAGAGAAGTATCATAAGAGAACAAGTCTGAGCCAAAAGTCTGTGCACAAATATTTTTGCTTCCTCCTAGAAAGGCCCTACACTCTAGGGAGAAGGGGCTTGGCAGGAAGGGAAGGCATAATTTTGTCATCAGAAGACCAATAGTTGTGTGGTGTGGAAGAGCTGTTCTAGAAAAGCAGAAACTTTCTTGCTGGCCAGAGAGAGAGCAGAGGTTGTTCGCAACCCAGGGGCATCAGAGTGACAGCAACAGAGCTGAAGGGGGCAAAGGCATCAGACTCCCAACTATGGAAACCTTGTGGGACACCTGGAGGGCATAACTGGGGAGGAAGAGCTGAGAAAAGACCTGACTTAATACCAAGCAAGTGAGGGAGGGCTTCAGATGTTGAGATTCAGATTTCTGTGATTCACACGACACAGTTTTATTCACAATAAGGCAGTATGTTGGATCGTCTAGGTTTCACATATTTTTTCCTAAAATGTTATGACATAGGATTTTTGTTTGTTTTAAGCCTGAGTTAAAATTTTGAGTTGGAGTTTTGCGTTTGAGGGGAGAACCCCAAAATAATCCTGTGACTGATGAAAGCTGTTGCTTTCCAGGTTAGCTCAGAGGAATTACAGAAAGAATAAATAACATGTGGCGTGAGCCTAAGCATTCTCTCCCGAGGGTTCAGACATGAGCCTAGACATGTCTGGATAATTAGATGATTAGACTGTCAAGAGCATTTTGCTTGAGTGCTCAGAGACTTGTCACAGGGCAGAGCTCATCTTAAGGAAAGCAGGATTTGTGGCACATGAGAGGGTACCAGCCTCACAGGGAAGGACAACACTGAAAATAGCAGAACGTCTGTCCTCCAGATTTGCTGCTGACCCAGCTTCCATGGGCTCACGCCTGGATGGTAGGGAGAGAAGACTGCAATAAAAAGCAGTGTGAAAAGTTAAAGAGTAATTTTACTAAAATTTCCTTAAGATATGGAAGGCAGGGCCTGCATCACAGGGTACAACAAACCTGCAAAGAGCCCCTAGGACTCGAGGTGTTATTGAAGCAATGTGCCAGGGAACCTGGTGGAATGAACCAGACTTAATTTGTCATCAGGAGAAGTGGAGAAGTGAGAGAGGTGGGCAGCGATGCCCTGGGGACCCGTCTGGCACCTTAGCTGCTACAGCACTGGTGACAGTTCTCGCAGCGTGAAGAGGCAGGTTAAACAGTCAGAACTGGGAGAGCAGCAGTGATGATGGGAAGATTGCAGCCGTGAGCACATGTGGTGCCTAAAATGGTGAGGAGAAGTTGGTGTGCAGGGGGAGGGGAGCCCCAGCACTGGCAGAGCCAGAGAAACAGTGATTTTGCACTTTGTTACTACTCCCCTGACTGCCTTGGCTGGAAACAATAATACCAAATTCATAGGGTTCTTTTGAGAATCAAATAACATAATGTTGATGAAAATACTTCATCAAACATTAGCAAATATTAGCTTTATTATAATTACAGATCATTGTTGGCTCAGAGGGCCAGAAAGGATTTTAATAATTTATTCTTTTTGGTGTCTTTCAGTGATGAAACGGGTTATTTTATGTGGATTTCTTGATTTCCTCTCAATTAAAGTGGCTACATTTACTTCTTTTCTTAAAGTTACTTATTTACATAGCCTTTTTTGGGTCTCTTACTGTTGTGTAGGTTAATTTGGATTCTCCACCTAATTTGTAAAAATCTTGGCAGGTGTTGATCATATATGATCCCTCTGCTGCACTCCCCAGAGACTAGCTTAAAGCTGGCTCACTCAATAGCTTTTAAATTTAATCAGGGAAGTTTTATTTTTGAATTAAAGTAAGTAACAAAGAAATCAGAATAGGATTTCTAATACTAATGTCATTCCAATATGAAATCATAAGTTAAAGGATGATGCAGCATAAGAGAAAGTAAGGTCCCCTTTCTTCCTACCTAGTATTTCTGAACCACCTGAAATCACATCTTCTCTCTACAGAGCTTTTCTAATTTCTTCAACTAATAGTAATTTGTCCCTTCTGATATCTATATTATTTTTCCTGAAGAAAATAGGTTTTAGACCTTGATTATTTGCATTGTAGTATATATACACACACACACACACACACACACACACACACACGTATATATATATTCTAATATTTTCTTATTGTTTTGCATGTCACTCTTGAATTCCCATCAAGCTTTTGAATGTAGGAACTTATATAATACTTTGAATGGACGATTTGCAGTTCCTTGAAATGTATGTCACAAGGTAGTCAATACAGATTGATTTAATTAATTTTTTGGTGGTTGCCTTTAATCAAAAACCACCATCCAATTTACACGTGACAAGGCAGTGAACGTGAGTGGCAGACTGCCCTAGGAGTAGTTAAACAGAATGGTTGGAAATTCCTTCAGCTGCCACGCCATACAGCACAGTGAAGTAGGTTTGTCCCTGCCATGGTCTTGGAATCTCATCTCCATTTGGAAACTGTTTCTGCTGGTGATAGGATACATCAGAATTGAAACAGATGTTTTCTTATTTTAATTTTTCAAAAAGACCTCCTCAAAGATAGTAATGGTGTTACATTCATCATTATTTACCTGGAATCAGGTTCAGTAACTAACAATGGCATGTATTCAATGAATGTTGCATTGAAGAAATGTATAGGTGGATGGATGAATGATAAGAAAACTTGATCGGGAAATTGTTAACAGAGGCAAACTTTCCCCACTTATCCTACGTTAAACAGATTGAAATTGGTTTCATGCTATATTATGCAATTACTATCATGTTATTTTGGTAGATAATGCTTTATTTTTAAAGTAACCTTAAAACTATTAATCTCTGCATACGTTTAGGAATCTGAAAATACTCAGAGAATGGGACTAAAATTAAATGGAACTTGCGTCCTCAAAGCCAAGTGTTTTTTGGTGAACAAAGAAACTGTTATTTTAGTTGGAATAACTTTACAGCATGATCAGTTTTACCAGAACAGGCCTTTTGAAATCTTAAATGGGACTTAACATTATTGTCAACGGCAGTTACTGAGGTGTAGTCAAGTGATCAGACTTGAAATAGAAACCAGAGGCGGCTTCCTGTTTGATGCGTTTTGCTGGTCACAGATTAACTGTGTTGCACTATGCATGATCAAAGGCCAGCACACTTGCACCAAGGTACACTTTATGACCCAACGTATTGGTGAACTAGAAGACTGGTAGCTCTTCTAGGCTGATTCAGGGGGTCCTGCAAGTCCCACCTGCTGGGTGCCTGATGCCCACCATTGAAGTTTGCCTTCTGTGTGAAAGCACTGTCATTAGAATATTTGTGTATGATACAAATATAAGTTGAAGCCATGCGGTTTATTCCCAAAGCTATACACAAACTCATAATTTTGCCCATAGAACTCCTGTTATTACCTAGCAGAGCAGGATCCTTACAGATTGGGTTATGGGACAGGGTTCCAAGAGTGGAAGCAGAAGTCTAAATTAGGAAAAGCATGGGTAGATCTAGATAATGGCATGAGAATTTGAGGCCCCAAACCAATGGGGCAGTGTGAGAACACCAGGGACCTCAATTCCATCTGCAAAATTCCTTTGTGTTGCCATAGGACATAACTGGATCGTGGAAACGATATGCCATCATAGTCACAGGTTCTGCTCTCACTCACGGTGGGAGCGTTGTTCTGGTCATGTCCCCCCAGGGAGAGGAATCGAGGGGACTGTCTTAGAATTCTGCCTACCACAGAGTTCTCTAAGGCTTTCCATCCCCTTTCTGGTCTTATCTTCTGCTTCGTTTGTCAGAATCCTGTCCCCAAGCTTTCACTAATGTCACCTAGTGCGTATCTACAGTATCGTGTTCTCCATTTCTGGATCATGCTAATCATAGCGTACTGGTTGAGGAACTGAACACATCGACCTCAAATCCCAGCTCTGCTACCGACCAGAAGATTGGCGACTGCCTCAGTGCTTCATCTGTAAATGGGAGTGATAGTGTAATAGTATCCACATCATGGGTAATATTTTAGCTATTTATGTGTTGTAAGGATTAAGTGATATATTTAAAGCGCTTGACATAGCGTCTAGCACATAATTCTGGAAAAATGTTTACATAGTAGTAGTAGTATTTTATAACTCGATGGTTTCATTCATATATTATTTCTCTACATGAGATACCCGGCTGAATTCCTATGCATCCTTCAAAAATCCATCCTAACCTTAGTTATACAAAGTGTCCTCTGCCCATTTTTGAATTGCATTTTTTTTTTTTTTTGGTGTTGAGTTGTATGAGTTTTTTATACGTTTTGAATACTAACCCCTTGTCAGATATATCATTAGCAATTATCTCTTCCCATTCAGTAGGATGTCTTTTCGTTTTGTTGATGGTTTCCTTTGCTGTGAAAAAACTTTTTAGTTTGATGTAGTCCCATTTGTTTATTTTTCCTTTTGTTTCCCTTGCAAAATGTCCATGTTTGCATACTATTGGGAAGGGTATAGGGAACTCTATTTTTCAACTTTTCTATAAGTCTAAAATTATTTCAAAGTAAAAAGTTTTTTAAAAGTCCTAATTGTTATCTCCATTCTGATTCTCCTCATTGTAGAATGAACACTTTCATTCTCCTGTCATGGAACTTTACACATGGTGTTTATCATATGACACCATCATTGTTTGTTTACATGTCTGTCTAGAATGTAAACTCCATGGGAGCGATTAAGCTTTATTCATCTTTGTGTCTCTAACCTACAGCATCGCATCTGATAAAGCTTACAGAATATATTATATAAATGCTGGCCCAATAATTAATTGTTGAATACGTTTTTACTTATTGTGCATAAGAGATTCACCATGGCAAAACTGAGATGTGATTATAAGAAATTCTAACCTGTGGGGAGAGTCAGTGTGGTATAGCACAGTGGTTGTCAAAATGTCGTCCCTGGACAAGCAGCACAACTGGAAACTTGTAATAATGCTGTTTCTCGGGCGCCATCCCCCAGACCTACTCAATGAGAAATACTAGGGGTGGAGGCCGAGCTGTCTGTCTCTAACCACTTTAGTGGAAACCAACATACAAACATAAATTATTATACAAACGGATAGCTATGCTAAATGAATTCAAATCTTGTAAGCGTAAATATTTTATTGAAGGGAAATGATATAGATGAGTCACCCTTGAGAAACAATTGCATTCCCACTTAGCCATTTTTGTAATGGTTTTTGAATAATTATTACAGACCTGATTGGATATAGGGGCCTACACACTTGTAAACATGAAAAAGTTTCTTAATGTTTTATTATCCTCCTGATAACCAATTCTTGTTATCACTGCATTCATACAGGAAGGTAGAATGCTATTCGTGAATATTTCCCTGTCTGAAATTTGTTGCTGTGATCACAACTTTTTTTTTCTTTTTACCGTTAATCATAATATCAACCATTCTGGCCTCAATACAGATGTCTTCAAATAACTACTGGTGCCTGCCAAGTGCCAGCTGCTGCCATGTGGTCCAAGATGCTACTTCTCCAAATTGTATGTAAGCATCTATTAGGCTTTCAGTATATAGCTTTTATAACCAGTTTTACGTTACCAGCAAATATTGGTGGTGTTACAGGATTTCATCTACTAAGTGATTAAGATATTGCAACCATACATCTGCAGCTTTATTCCAAAGAGCAGTGCTACTATTTTGTTGCCATCTTTCTAATTTCTTTATGAGTAAATCTCTTGGGAAATCATATGATAATGTATGACTAATCTTACAAAGAGCCTGAATGAGGAAAGCATTTGCCCCTTTGTGGCAGAAGCGGTTAAACCTTAGCCTCTGTGATATTGGAGAAAAATCACTTCCTTATGTCCTTAGAGCATTATTTTCCTTTCAGAGGTTTGAAGGCTGCCCTTTCAAAACTCCCCAGCCTTTTCATGGCTTTTTCTTTTTCATGCTAGACAGACCATAATAGACAGAATTTTTCAGTTGAGCTGCATTGGGGAAGAAGCACCCTCACCTTGAAATCTGGAAACCTAAGTTTAAATCCCGCCTCCATCAATTACTGTCTATGTGTCCGTGAGTGAGATAGGACTTCTCCAACTCTCACACTTAACACTGGGTTAGTAATATCATTCTTTCAGAGTTGCAGTGAGAATGAAATAAGACAGCATACATGAGAATGCATAACAAATGTAAAGAATTATTTTTATGATTATAAATGGCAGCCTCAAAAACAGCTATTGCCTTTCAATTATCCCTAATGAGCTCAATAGTCTATATGCCAAAGAGGCCCAAAGAGGCCCAATGGATGTTCTCTGCAGACTATGTCCTGGGAAACTGCATTTATTTTCTTATCCCTCAGGGGCACTATTTACCGTCATCTATTCCAAGTGGGGAATAACTTTATCAGCTTTGTTTTCCAAGGAAAATAGCAGCTTTGTCAATAATGGGGATGTGATCAATTGAAAAACGAGTAAAGCTCAAACAGATCTGCAATAGTCTTGGTGTTGGTAGTAATAGGAATGGATTCCAAAACTCTGTGGACTCAAAACTAGATGAACTTGATTAGATATGCAGTTGGAGAAAACAGCGTCAGGGATCACTCTAGGTTCCTGCCCCAAGTGACAACTGTGGTGTGAAGACACGCTGGGTCTACAGTCACGCAAAGGGTCGTACTTAGAGTGTTGATCGACGGATCGATGTCAAAATGTAAGAGGTCTCACGGGCGTGTCACAAGGCACCTCGCGGTTCCCTGTCCTGTTCAGATGTTTCCTTTTCACCATCTTATTATTGGTGTTCTTAGTGAACTTTGGAGAAAAGCTGAGATAGAGAGAGCGGTGTTAGATGACAGAATCAAAGCTTGTTAAATCTTTCCTAAGCTAAATGGAACAAGATTACATTCAAGAGGATACTGGAAACATCCTGCAGTTAGATTAAAATATCCACTTACAGGTAAAGGGCACAGGAGACTTTGGTTTCAGTTTTAGTTGACAACATATTGATTCTGAGCCAGTTGGGGAATGTGGCTGTTTAAAACAACAGCCAGGCTACATTCCTAATAGATATTTATATCAAGGGCAAAAATGTACTACTGTCTTCTATGTAGTCTGATATCTGGAATTTTGAGTGTATTTATAGGTATGTATTGGAAGGGGGCTATTGACAAATTGGATTACATGCAGGGGACCAGGATGGAGACATATCTGGAAATTATTTCATAGGAAAAAGAGTCCAAAAGACTAGTGAGCCAGTAAAATCGGAAAGGGGATCCATGGCGAAAGCGTGTAGTCGGTCTTGTGTGTGGTACCCAGATTCCCCTCTCAAGATCAAGGTCATAGTCCTCTCCGTTGCTGAGTGTTGCTGGCTAATGGCTCACGGCCAAGTCCTCTTTCCCCCAACCCCCTGGAACTTCCCTCTACTCAAGGGAGCTACCTCCTCAGGGGCAGCCCTATCCAATGACTGGTCTATATGTGAGGGTACAAAAGCTCAATCGTGTTGCCTCTGAAGGGCCACCCCAGCTTCAGAGCTCCCTGAGGTCTCTATTGCATCTCCCGCCCAGTACTGCCTCCCTCACTGTCCCATAGGTGTCGTTCTCAGGAACCCTCCCTACTAAACTTTCTTCATGGAAATCTCTTCTCAATCTATTTCCCAGCAGTTGACATTACAAAGACTGGGAAAGGATAAATTATTCAACAAACGATGCTGGGACAATTAATTATCCATATGGAAAGAAAAAATCAATGTTGGAGCTAACGGATGCTATGCACAAAGTCTGTTTCAGGTGGATTTAGAACTGGAATGTGAAAAGCAAAACTTTACAGCTTTCAGTAGAAAATATGGAAGTCTTAAAAGCACAAACTATGTGATTATTGGTGAATTTGTCTATATTAAAGTAATATAGAATTAAAATTAAACGCAATTAAACCGATTTTAACTATGACAAATTATGTCATTTTAAAAAGTAATAAGAAAAACTGGGAGAAGATTTTTGTGGCACTTAATGACTAACAAAGAATTAGCATCCAAAATATATAAAGAATCCATATATATTAATAAAGAAAAGGCAAACTATGCAGGAGAAAAAAAAACCGGGCAAAGATGATTGTTAATTTACTTAAGAGAAAATCTGAATGAGGAATGAATATGTGAAAATATGCTTAAGCCTGACAAGCAATTAGGGAAATGAAAAGGAAAATGAGATCCTATTTCATACATATCAGATTGGGAAAAATTATTTTAAATTTATTTCATAATACCTTTCCTTTTTTTATTCCCTTCCTTTTTCTTTCTTCCTTTCTTTACTTCTATGCTTTTGCACATGCTGTTTCCATGATGAACATCTCATCCATCAAAATCTAGAATAAATATATTTTTTTCCATGAATCTTCCTGTTAGAGTTAAGCATTTGCTCTTATATGTTCCAGACAATGCTTTGTGCTTCTTCCATTTTAAAACACTTGGCATTGTTGTGTTATTTGTTTACACGGGAGTCTCTGACACTAACTAGGTTATGAGCCCCTGGGTGGCTGGAATCGTATAATGTCTGTCTGTGTACCTCCAGCATTTATCCTAGTGTCTGGCCCTTGACTAGTAAATATATGTTGGATGGGTGAATGAACCAGTTCCTTGCCCCAGTGGCTTTTTCATAAGATCATACCCCTTCAAAACAAGGGCTGAAAACTCAGATACTCTGCACTGGTTGCTTTGTTTTCTTTTTGATGCATCCACTAAAATTAGTTCAAGATAAACTTGAGTTTTTTGAGAAGAGTTTTTAATTACCCATTACCTGCAGTGGACCATATGGTTAAATGTGGCTCACACCCTCAATTTAAAGAGCATAAGTAGGTAAGCTAGTTCTTTTTGCCACAAGTGGGCAGCTGCAAAAGGACAAAACAAATGTTATATTTTCTTGGTTATTCGTTGCTTTTCTTCCAGGCATATTGCTGCTTAATGGGCCTATCTGGATTTATTTTTTAATCCTGAAAAAAAATGAAAAAAATATACTTTGCTTAGAGAGATAAAGCATGTTGACTTATTTTTAAAATAAATATCTCCCTCAGGAAATCTAAGTCTTTGGAAACGTACACCCTCAAGGCATTTCTTTTTTAAAAGGCAGCAAGAGTTCTACAAACTCCACATAGGATTATATGATTTAGTTAATATTTGTTGCTTCTTACAGTGATTATAAAATGTTAGAGCTGGGAGGGATCCTTTGACTCAGTGCCTTCATGGTATAGGTAATGAAAATGAGATCCCATCCAAAGTATCATAGCTGTTCAGTGATAGAATATTCCGCATCTTCTAACCTCAATTTTGGTTCTTTTTTTTCCCTTCCATATACTGTTCCTATCACCAATTTGAAGATAACAAGAAACTTTTTTGCATTTTTCAGTGACTTTCAGTTACAGTATTAGGTATTTACGTTGGAGTCCTTGAAATTTCCCCAATAAGCAGTTGCCTGGTAGCCTTTGTACTATCAATAATTAACTTTCATTAGCATTTAAACTCAAGGGAATAATGCAGTTCCATTCCAAAGCAATATAAGTATTTAGGCTTATGGTCAAATAGTAAAAAGTAAAGGTTTGAAAAATAAATTTAAAAATGTACTTGTTTGTTAATTAAGTAAATTGTGATAAAGATTCTGTTCAGTGTAATAATCTTAGTTGACAATTGAAACATAAATTGGTAATATCCCTGGACTTCCATTTGCTTATTGGTAAATGCATAAGTTAGAATAAATCTCTGAGGACGATACATCTTTGAGGATCATTTACCTCCAAATATTTCGATTCTGTGATTGTAATAACAGAAGAGGCACCGAGACTTTGCTTATCTTGCAAAGTTAACTGATGCGTGAAGTGCAGCTTAACAAAGAAGGTTTTCTTCATTGTATTTTTTGAAAAGTGATCTATGACTCAAACGCTGTCTTGTCTTGCTGAAAGGTTCCTAGGAATCTCATTCATTAATACCCATATATGTGTTTTCTGTCCTTCACTTACTGGGTAAGGCTGTGACTTATTGAAGTTAAACCACGCGGTTTCTCTGCACTTGATTGGGCGGATGTAAGGTTTGGAGGAGGCATCATGGAAGAACGTGGGTAGTCATATGTATTTGAATCTGAATTCTGCTGCTATGGTCTAATACAAGTTAGACAACCTCTCTTAGTCTCAGTTTTCTCTCCAATGTTAACACAAACTGTGCTTCATTGGGTTCTTATAAAGCGTAAATAAGATGCCAAGCACAGTGCCAGGCACGCTGTAAGCAGTTGTGTCCTTAGGATGTACCAAATGGAACTGCAGCTGCTCATAAATTTTCTTTTCGGTGCTGACATACACTTTACCTAGTGACCTCATTGAAGCTTTAAGTACTTTCCTGGCACTATCCCGCAGTATGTGTTTTAATAAACTTACTTTTTGATTGCGTATTCATAACAGTTGGTCATAATTTGACTCGAAGATAGGAGTGTGTGTTTCTGATTTTCACAAGTTCCTGTGCTGTCTCTTCCCCCCAATCTTCTCTATAGAAACAGCATGGCAAAAGGATTGCTGGGTTTCTGTAAAAGTGTTCAGGAAAAAAACTGGCAGATTCCCTAGAAGCTGGAATCAGTAGATTGTGACTTTCTTTAGTAGAGGGTTATGCCCTTTTCATGCTTGCATTCCCAGCTGGCATAAATAGGTCTGGTAGTGAACATTTTATAGAACATATGGGGGGCAGAGAGCAGAACTACTTTTGAATTCTGTTGATAAAGATGTGATACTTAAAAGGAAACTTACTCAATTTTATAACTTAAAGAATAGCCCCTGTTCTGGGTAATGGTATAATATATTAAAAGTCCGTCTCTAATTATTGTAAACAAGATTTTGATTCTTAGGGCAAGTGAAACCAGAATAAACAGTAGTTCTTATAGAATGCTGCTTTAAGAAAGATTATTTCTAACCAAGTGTGTTATGCGTTATACCATTACCAGTGTATTTATAAAATGAGTAATAAGTATGTTAAAAAGTGTTGATAATAAAATAATTTTTCCCTGGCAGTACTGTTTACTGGTTCAACAAATATGACTTTCCATTGCTGAAGCATTTCATTCCTGCCCACGAAAATTCTTATCTAAAATTAAGTTTTTGATCAATGCATTACTGCTGTTCAGAGTTGATTATTACAACTCGCAGTCATTTTTATAAAAAATGACTGCAAACAATTTCTCCAGTGTATACAATTTATTTATCTCTGCTTGCCTGTACCAGTGTGTCCTCTTATTGTCTACTATTCCTCCATTCAGCAGAAGAAATTAGAAGAGTTTATTCATCATTAATCAATTGACTACCAAAACCTAGCTCCTTTTTCCTCCCTTCCATAGGCATAGAATTCTAGAAAAGCCAACAATAAGGTTCATAAAACAGAGTGAATGAAACATAGGGAATTAATATTTATTATAGTGTCCCCCAACTGTGCTAGGCTAATTACATGGAATTTCATTTAACCCTTAGGAGTCTGCTTTTCCCACTATCTCATGTTTTTGTGTGTGTGCAGGAAAAGGAATGAGATTTGCTGGAGAGGAGCTCCAGTACAGTATGGCTTTTGACTTCTGTATTTTTATCCTTTGAATTAAAAAAAAAATTGCTCAATTATATAAATGTCCTTTTATGACTGAGAAGGTCATTTTGCCAACATAAACCATTTTGATCATAGTCTAATCTGTCCAAATGACTTAAAATGCCATCCATGCTTTTTAGATTTTAGGAATGAGAATTTATTCTCAAGAGGAATTTTATTTGCTGGCTCATTCTCATCACTTTCATACATCAGATCACATTTCATCCCCACACAGCTTGTTTTGTTTTTCCTTAGCTCACAGGCACCCTGGGAACACCCCCTGCCTACCTGGAATTGTGCTTGTTTGAGAGGCAGGCCCCTCCTGCTTGGTGTATGCTAGAGGACTTTTCCGTTGGCATCTGAGTAACTTAGAGGTAGGTTTCAAGACAATAGCAGCTGCAAAATAGTAGCTTTGGTTGTTTAGAAACTAATCATTATCCTCATCAGATTGCAGGCATTT
Organism: Rhinolophus sinicus; assembly: GCF_036562045.2. NCBI lineage: Eukaryota > Metazoa > Chordata > Mammalia > Chiroptera > Rhinolophidae > Rhinolophus > Rhinolophus sinicus. The sequence goes on along the minus strand of NC_133753.1, from coordinate 69,950,893 downwards.
CATGGAATAAATGTTAACTTGTGTAGGGTCTTATAACTGTTCGGTTGAGTGTGTAAACTGACCAGTTTGACCAGGAACGGGGTCCCAGGTGTGTGGTGGCTTACTGAGGAATCTGAGAAATTATTATTATTTTTCCTTGGGGACAGAGAGGGATCTATAAACTTTCAAGTGAGGAAGGTATACTTTAGTGTAGAGGGCATGGGTTATTTTTAAATGGTCTAAAAATTAGGCACATATAATTTTCCAAATATATGAAAATATCTCAGATCTGAATTTCAGATTTAAGCCTTGGTATTATCACACATAGCCCCATCTATGGAGCATTCTTGTCAAAGAGCTGAATCCATAGGTAATCAGACACCCAGGGCTTAACTTCTAGTGTACAAGAAATATGGAAGCTACCGTGTTTCCCCAAAAATAAGACCGGGTCTTATATTACGTTGTGCTCCAAAGGATGCATTAGGGCTTATATTCAGGGGATGTCATCCTGAAAAATCATGCTAGGGCTTATTTTCCGGTTAGGTCTTGTTTTCGGGGAAACACGGTAGAGGCATAAGCTAGGCAACACCATGCGCAAGCAAACAGAAGTCCATATGTGAGATGGTCCAGGGGTTCTTTTTCTTTTTTTTTGAGATGTAATTAACATAGAATATTCTGCAAATCTAAGGAATAGAACATGTTGATTTGACACATTTGTATATTGCAATATGATTACCACCATAACGGTAGCTATCACCTCTATCACGTCACACAATTGTCATTTCCTTTTTGTGGTGAGAACAATTAAGATCTAGTCTCTTAGCAACTTGGAAGTTTATGAGGCAGTAAACAAAAGAGATAGGCTGGAGGGAAGAGGAGATTGTTTAGTCTGGCAAATATATAAAAGAAGCTTAAAGACATAGCAACCCAATGTAACGTGTGAACTTTACAATATGATTGCAATAAATCATCTATAAAAAGACATTTCTGAGACAATCAGGAACATTGGATATGGGCTAGATGCTTGATAGTACCAAGGAATGACTGTTAAATGTGTTAGGTACGATAATGGTATTGTACGGAAGGCAGTGGTTCTCCTTTTATGGCCTCTGATTTGCATCGCGAACACCCCTTGGGAATACATTAGAAATGAAAATGCTCAGCCCCACCCCAAACCTAATAAATAAGAAACTGGGAGGCAGGGGCGAGGGCAACAGAGATAGATAAAATATCCATATTTTTAAAAAGTATGAGGGAATGATATGATATAAGGTCTGGAAATGGTTTTACAATGCTTAAGTTAAAATAAAGGTAAGAATTTGATGAAGCAGGTATGGCCAAATCTTAATTGCTTTGTTGGGGCAATGTGTTTGTGTGGCTACATTACATGGTTCTCTCTATTTTTGTGTGTATTTGGAAATGTTCATTAGATCATTTTTTGGAAAGCTCACAACACACATACGAAAGGAGAAGCCTTGTTAGAGAAAACAAACCAACATAAACTGGATTTTAAATTGTTTGAAACCTACCAGTTTGGCTACAGAAAACTGGGCTTAATCTAGGCTTTGCCACTAACCACTTTGCGGGGTGGTCTCGGAAGTCAGTTTCCCAGGAACCCCATCATTTTATCTGTGAGATGAGTTCAATACATGATTGTTGAGAAGGTTCCTTCAAGCCCACTGTTCTTCTCTGAGCATTCAGGTGAGTTGTCAGGCTTCTTAGCAGCATTTCTCAAGTCTGGACTTTGATCTGTGGGTAAGTATTAGCTCTCTCTCACATCTATTTCCCATTTGGAGGATAGCAACATTCTCTGGCGTGACTGAAACCCAGGCACACCACCCTCTGTCAGAGTAGATAGGGTTTGAAATTTCATGAAGATCTCGGGGAACCTGAAATAGGAGGTGCCCTCCAGGTTCTGTCAGAGATGGCAAAGGGCCAGAGCAGACTTTGGGAACTGCGGCTCCTGGCATTTGCCTTGAGCCCTTTCTCTCGCCTCTACCACTGCTATGGCCGTCACCTCCTCATACAGGGTGTCAACTCTGGGTGGGTTCAGGAGCCCTGCTTCATAGAGGTCACACTTGAACAATCCTATTGATTAGAATAATACAAGTCATGTACCCTGTTTGCTAGATACCAAGGGTATCCTCACTGCTGGGAGGAGTCAGGTTATCTAGAAAACCATGAAACTGCAAGATTGCTCAGTTCATTCAAGCCTCTGTGTGTCCACGTTGAAGGGTTAGACAGAGGAAGGCAGTATCTCCCTGGGGAAGGCTTTGGGGACTTGCCAGACTGGTCTTGAAGGGGCGGCAAAGGAGGAGATGATGGGAATACAGAAACGTGCACATGTTGCATTGGCAAGGAGGGGGGAAAATGAAACAGGAGGAAGCTCGTGGGACAAGGAACAAGAGCTGCAGGATCCCGGGGCCAGGAGTTGGAGATGCCTCCTCTCCCTGCTCCTCTTTAGATTACCTGATAGAAATCTAATTCCCACACGGGCAGGTGATCAGTGATAGAGTTCTCACAGACAGAGCAGCTTCTGGAGGCCTTTGCCCAGGGTACGCATTCGCTGGTTTTCTCTTCTCATGTTCCTTCATTCCTTCCATTTTCCCACATGACTTGGGCCCTGCCTGTGCCTTCACAGACAGGTATGCCCATGGACACTGGCTGAAAAGTAGCAATAACAGCAAAACTATTGTTTATTGAGCACTTACTGGACTTGATACATATTATATTTAATTCAAATTACAATATATACAATTGCTATTATCCTCATCTTATGGATGAAGAACAGAAAGTCAGAGAAGTGAGGTAAGTTGCCCGGGTCACTGAGCTGGGAAGTGGCAGAACCTAGAGTCCAGCCTCTGTCTGACCCACTGCACCTGTTGTCCATCATCCCTCCGCCTCATTACTGTACCTTCTTTCATTGGTAACAGGGAGTGGAGTCAAAACCGGGACCAGAGCAGTAGGGCAATCTGTTGAGCAGGCCACACGGTGGAGGCTATTTGAAGAGGCTGTAGTACCTGGAGCTCCCCTAATTTCCCTAAGGCCTGTAATCCTGGAAAGAAGCCGTTCTCTAGCATGAGAAATGTGCAAGCATTTCACATAGCATGTTGAAAGGAAATGTATTGTCTATTTTTTAGTCGGAAAGTTAATTTCTTGAGTGGAATATGAATGAAAATTAGAATCCTCCCCTGGGAAGAAATATGGATGCCAGGACACTTCCTCGGGGTTATCGTTAAATATTGTCTCTTGTGCTCGTCACTCAGGGGGCTTCCCTTTCAGTTGCATCATACTGACTCTTGGGGGGCTACCTTAGTTCCGAATCCGGCAGGTCTCTGTTTTCTTCTTAGAAATATATAGCTCCCCTACTCATTTAAGGTCGGCAGAGAGAAAGAAGATAGAATTTCAGAATCCTTGAAAATTCCTGCTCTGTAGTCCCTACTTCTCAGCTAGAAGAGGCTGGTAGAAGCGGCTCAGCTGTCGAGTGGTGGCCATTGTGCAGTGTCTCGCTGCAATAAGCAACAGGGAAGGCAAGGGTAGAGTTGGCTGAAGAAATCCACGGCTAGGAACTGCAACTGCAGTACACCTGTGAGTATACACTGTTTCTTGCGTACAACTTTCACATATAGTATCATCAGATAGATCCTCACAGAAATCCCCATGAGTTGGGTAGGTATGTTTCTATCTGCTTTTTTTTTTTTAAATGATTTATTTGGTTTATGTCCTACCTTGTTCCGGAAAAGATTTAAAAGACTTACATTCAATATAGAAGATAAAATACATTTAAAACAGGTGATAAGAGAGAGAAAACATTTCTTTTTTTTTGGATAGGGTTATATGGACTTTTCCTAAATTTTGGATCCAAAACACTCTGGAGTCCTTAACACGACCCTTACTCCGTTTTCCAGATGAAATAACTGTAACACCTACAGGGTGTAGTGAAAAAGAGCAAGTTTCTTCATTGTTCATCAATGAAATCACTTGCTTAAACACTTTCATCCTAAAATATCATGGCATAAAATTAGGAAGCAACAGTTTAAAAACTATTCCATAGACATAAGGCGTGGGTACTTATTTTCGATTCCTATTTGAAATTGTTCCCAAACACTTCCATCTCTTTATGCTTATGCTTCTGCCCTCGTCTATGTGGGTGTGCAGTATACACACATAAAAGGTGTATTTGTCATAATCTCCCAAGAGATTTAAGCCTCTTCAAGACCATGCACTTTCTGTGATTCCTAACAGTCCTATCCCAGAAGCAGGGAATGCCATCTCCATTTGAATAAGGACAAAACTAAGACTCAGCGAGGGTGACTTGCTCAGTAAATAGCAGAGGGAGGAGTCAATGTGAATCAAGTGTCCTCCCCTTTCCCCACATTGCTAAGTTCCCTGTGGCCCTGGAATGTTTGTTCCTCTGTGAACTGTAACAGTGCAGCTCTGTCACTGTGATTATCTGTGTTTATATCTGCGAGGAACTCCAAAATCATTCATACTTTCAACGATATTTATTGAATACCTATCATGTATTCATCAGTATTCTAGGTGTAGTGGACACAACAGACCGAAAAAAGCCACCAATCCCTGTCCTCATGGAGCTCATATCCATTCTAGAGGAGGGAGGACCAAAATATAATCAGTCAGTTCTATACTGTGTTCGCTGGGCATACGTGTGATGGGGGAAATCAGGCAGAAAACAGGATAGGAAGTGCCTAAGTCTGTTCCATGGTTTTACAGTCTATAGAACAGACTCTAAGAAGCTCAGTATTGGTGTATAATGCACGATGATTATTCCATCCAGTTTTAAGTAATATATTTTAAGAATATCGTATCACTTTAGGGAAGTAACCTAGCTGATTCCAGTAGTTCCATGGAGAGTCGCTTCTTACCACAGGCCTCGCCAGCTAATCTTCTGGTTTCTCTCGCTTCAGTCCTGCCAAGAGGCCTCCTTTTTCCTCAGGGGATTGCTTTCTCATATTTCAGAAGGACAGTGCATACTTGTGTCAGGTGTGAAAGGGATCTTTCCCACTTGGTGTCAACGAGAAGAAGGACCATGGAAGGCCAGCTGACAGAGCAGACATTCTCCTCTCTAACTGGGTTATTCTGTGCTCTGGTTTATCTTATTGTGATATCTTCCTATTGTTGTTCAGTGTGCACCAACATTCAAAAATCAACATTCTCTTTATTTTCAGGGACACATCTTTACAAAAGGAGACTTAAAAGAGGGGTGAGATTGTAAAGACTCTCAAAAGTTTACTCTGGCCATTTGAAAAAAAAAAATATGTAGAAAGACTTCTGGAACAAGGTCCTCAAAAAGTTGTGTATTTAATGTCTAATGTGCTTATTGGTCTTGGTGTATGCAGATTAAGAGAGCACGTCATCTGAATTTTAACACTTTAAGGAAAATTGGGGCGTGGGGGCGGCCGGATGGCTCAGTTGGTTAGAGTGCGAGCTCTGAACAACAGGGTTGCCAGTTCAATTCCCACATGGGCCAGTGAGCTGTGCCCTCCACAATTAGATTGGAAAAACAATGACTTGACATCCTGGAAAAATACACTGTTACCCAATATTCCCCAATTTAAAAAAAGCAAAAAGAAAAATTGAGGGGGCAAGAAAGAGGGGAACATTTAAAATCATTTAAAAGAAGAAACTTGGTAAACAAAATATTTTGAATGTATAAGCTGCCTTAGTTTTAGCTGCAAAACGTTGCAACTCGATTGTATTTGCTTTTATTTTTAAGTTTTTAAAGACAAGGTGAGGTAGCTGAATGGCAGAGAGGTTACGCAGCTCTTCCAGGGGCATAGTTTTCTTTTTCCTTTCTTTGTCCTTCCACTTGACCTTGTGGCTGGCAGTCCAGCATTTGATTATGAGGATGTTGTAATCGAGTACTGGTTCCCTTTGTGTCCTTAGCCTGTCCCGACTCCTGGATAGCAGCAGCCAGGTGTGAGGTGGGGTGTTGATACAGCCGGAGAACTTGTTTTGAAACTGCATTTGCCTGGCAAGCACACTCTTTTTATTTAGATTGCTGTTTTTTGGGTAGTTGGAGGGAAGGTGAGCGGGAACTGTTACTTCAGTGACCCATCCCCACTGCTTCCAGAGCCATCCTGGGGCCACGAGAAAAGAACTTTGCTATTGCTTTTTGTTTCTTCTTTTCAACTTTCTGTCAATGCCTAGAACCCAATTTAAAATAGGTGGAATTAATGATCTATTGGTAAATTATTAGGTCTACTCATTTTTTAAATAAATAATATAAATATTTATAAATAAACATAAATAAGCATATACATTTTTAGTATTACAAGGCTATCTTTCTGGAGCATGTAATCTGATTAAACAATAGAATATGCATGTAGGTTAGATCATCTGATCATACATAAGACAACCTATGATGAGGTAACGGTTAAAATGTCATGAAGATAGGGACTATCTCTTCAGGAATCTCTGAATCCCTGCGGTAGACCTGGTGGGAGTATTATGATCCTGTATGTCATCAACGTCATTGTTCTGTTTTGTTTTTTAATTTTTCAATTACAGTTGACATTAAATATTATATCAGTATCAGGTTTAGGTCTACTGACTATTTCATAGAAAGCAGTGGTTTCTTGCCTGTTTTGTAGCGTGACTCACAAAAGCTTTGTGGTTTCATGGTAGAGCCTCAGACTGCAATGTCTTGTCCACTACCCAGTTTAGAAACACCTGGACATACATGTGGTCTTTGAACTCCAAGCAAATAATTTGATGAATGCACTCTTAGTGGTATTATTACAAACAAGTGGAAAGGTTAATAGCTCCCTACTTTTTCCCAAAGATGTATGAACATACACCTGTGGCGTTAGGATCCTGTGAACAAAACATCAGTACTCATCGCTATCGTTATTCATAATTGTAGAAACATAGGGATTGAGAAGGTATAATCTTCCTACTAAAAAGATTATCTAGCTTCACCCTTATTCCTAACACAGAGTTCTAGAGTTCCTAAGGTCAAGTTGCTAGTTGGTACCGGAGCCAGGATTAGAACAAGGTCTCCAGTATTCCAGTTAATGCACTTCCTCTACTACGCCATGATCCTGTTTGCACTTCCGCCCACTTGTTTACAATTGTAGACCTCATGGGCTCCTGCTGTGAGAGGCCCATTAGAGATCATCTTGTCTCTTTCACTTCACATGAGGACAGAGAATCCCAGAGACATTGACTGTCTTGCCCAGCCTCTCAGAGATGGCAGGTGCTAGAAGTGGGACAACAGAACGTGTTCTCTGACTCCAAGCCCAGTGCTCTTTCAATGGACAGCCTGCTTCTTCATCCATGGCTGTGCCTTGGAGAGTGTTTGCACTCAGAACCTCGAGACTCCCGGACACTCAGTCGCATAGTCCTCTCTTCTTGTGAGCCGAGCTGCTGAAGGACACATAATTCCAAGTGATGGTGGCATGGGAGGTTCCATGGGAGGCAGAGACGCAGTGCTCGGCCTCCAATTCTCTCTCTGTGTCTGCTGATTCATGGCATGTCTCTATGTCTCGGTTTTCTCCTGTACAAAGTGAGGCCAGTGACTTGGATGTTCTCTTCTGTTGGAGAATTCCGTGGTCTTTTCCCAGACAGATATGTTTCTTTGTGTTTTGTCCAGTAGAGGGGGGTGTGTGCTCACAGACCGACCGCCCCCAGGGCTCCTCCTCCTCCAAGTTGGATTATTGTGGAGACACCTAGAGTGTGTGGTGAAAGAGATGCAAGTCTGGGCAAGACAACACGTGGGAGGAGCTGGAGACAGTGCTGGAAGAGCCCAAGTGGCGGTGCTGCTTGGAATTAGCAGAGGAAATTAAAGGTATTGCTGGGAAGCAGATCACCAGGGTCCCAGAAGTTCTTTTTAGGTGAATGCCTCACCAAAAACAATGACAGGCTGAGAAGCTACAGGGTTGGATGTTTCTGTTGCAACTTTACCCTCTGCTCTTAGGAGTGCCGAGTGCCCTGGGTGTAATACACCCATCATGTCGTGCCAGTCCTGGCCTGGGGTTTCTTTTCCAAATGACATAATGTGAGCTACATTAGGAAGAAATGTCACGTCTCCTTTTGGTACCAGTTGCACAAAGGTGGCTTCTTCACACCTGAAACCTATATGCTGAGGTCTAGGAAAGATCAGCCGATTCTTTCTTTAGTTAAAGTAATAGACCATAGTAGATTAAGATAGAGTCCCAAGGGGGGATAAAATAAAATAAAATGCTCATTTCTCCTGCACAGAGTATGGCAGAGCAAAAGGAGAAATACTGATCCAGTCCCCTCTGAAGAAGCTGAAGCCATAGAAGAGTTTTGAGAAGTGCTGTTTTATTGGAAACATTCAGCTGCTCATAATTTGGACTATCAGAATGAAGACAAGCATTTATAGTCAGGAGAGAGGGAGAGGAAGAAAGGGAAAGAGGGACAAGTTGGGGAGTTAGAGTGAGTGCTTGGGATGAAGAAGGAAGAAAAAGAAATTCTTGACTTTCTTTTTCTCACCCAGCAGTGGAAAGTATTATTTGAGGTTCCTTGATTAACTGGTCTGAATGATTGCTTTAGGTGGCATAGGTCATTTCAGGGCACGTCCTAGGACCTGGATGTGCTTATCTCTGTTTTGCTTCTTGTAGAGCGGTGTTGATGCAGCCAGAGAACTTGTTTTGAAACTGCATTTGCCTGGCAAGCGCACTCTTTTTATTCAGATTGCTGTTTATTGGGTAGTTGGAGGGAAGGTGAGCTGGAACTGTTATCTCAGTGACCCATCCCCACTGCTTCCAGAGCCATCCTGGGGCCACGAGAAAAGAACTTTGCTATTGCTTTTTGTTTTTTCTTTTCAACTTTCTGTCAATGCCTAGAACCCAATTTAAAATAGGTGGAATTAATGATCTAATTGGTAAATTATTAGGTCAACTCATTTTTGTTAACTTGGATGTTCCTATCTCTGTTTCACTTCTTGTAGAGAAGTAAAGGCTTTGGGAAAATCTTGATAACATGTTACTTCTGATCAGTATCTTTCTTCTGGGCTTGTCTCACATCTATTTGAATGATATTTCGTGGCTGATAGAGGAATTTCTGTCACTTGCGGCTGGATTACCCCAGAGGGCATTTACCTAGTAAGTGTTAACTGCATTTTTTTCTACTTTCCCATTGTTCTGGTTGCTCTGATTGTCCCCCCTCATCAGTATCCTAATGGCTTTCCCTCTTGGCCACTCAGACAGTTGCTTTGAGGAAGTGGCCTACAGTGACTGTGTGTGTTTATCATTATAGAAAACTTTGAAACACAGAAATTATTTCAAAAACTAATAAAAAAAAGTCCAGTCCTTACAAGTCTGAAATAACCCCTCAATATATTGAAGTCTTAAAACTGCATATCTATATTAACCAAATTTTAATTGCTTTATATTATATCACAGAATTTTCCTATGACATTAAATTTTCTTAAAATTCGTTTCAATATTTGCATATTCCATTGAATAAATTAACCATGATTTTTTAAACTACTCCCTTCTTGTTGCATTTTTAAGTTGTGTCAGTCTTTGCTATCAGAAACTAGTACAGTGCACAGCTTTTCATCTAAAGTTTTGTTTACATTTCTAAAGTTTCATAAAACCAATTTTTAGACTTAAGCATTTACAAAAACATATATATGTATATATGTGTATATATATATATATATATATATATATATATACATATACATATATATGTATTTAGTTTCTGAAGTAGAAACACAATGCTAGCAGAGCAAGAGCTGGCACAAGAGGAATGTTCTCTGCATTTGGGGGAATTGGGATCAAGAACAGAAAGATATTTGGTGAATGGATGTAGGAGGCTTTTCCAGGGATAGGGGAGAAATCTTGTTAGATCTCAGCCTGGACACCACTTCCTTTCCCAGACATCTTGTGTCATATACATGCCCAGCTTCAGATCTCACAGTCTTCTCATGTGTACTTGCACTTCTGTAGCATTTACCAGGCCATATTCTAATTGTCTGGTTGCTTCTCAGGGGCTCTTACAAGACCCTGTCTTATTTACTGTAACATGCATGGCCCTCAGTGCAGTGTGTGGCACATCTTAGGTAGTCGTGTTAGTTTGCTCAGGCGGCCATAACAAAATACCACAGTCTGGGTGGCATAAACAACAGACATTTATTTCCTCACAGTCTGGAGGCTGGACCTCCAAGAGCAAGGTGCCAGCAGGGTTGGTTTCCTCTGAGGCCTCTCTCCTTGGCTTACAGGTGCTGCCCTCTTGTTGCTCTTCACATGGTTGTCCCTCTTTGTATTTGGAGGCCCCTGGTGTATCTGAATTCATTCTTACAAGAACACCAGTCAGATTGGATGCGGGCCCGCCCGAATGGCATCATTTAAACGTAATCACCCCTTTAAAGGCCCTGTTTCCAAGTACAGTCCCATTTGGAGTTACCAGGGGTTAGGGATTCAACATATGAATTTTGCTGGAACAAAGTTCAGTCCATTAAATGACTCCCTGTATATGTTCTTATTGTGAAATATTTGACGTGCTTGTAGATGAATAAGAAGATAATATTTACATTCCAGGATCCTACCTTCTAGATGTTGGCCAACTCCTTTCTGGCCAGAGGTGTGAACAACGGAGGCAGTCTGGTATCTTGCAAAATGTGCCAGACTTAGAGTGAGAGCGCTCGGTCCATACGTATCCTGGCTCTGCCAGTTCCTGACCATGTGAGTGAACCACCCCCAGCGTCAATCTGCTCATCTGTAAAAGTGGGATAATAACACCTACTGCAGTAGACAGTTGTTGAGACTAGATGACATCATGCCTGTGGGGGTGTGTAGCTTAATGTGTGCCATTAAGTAGACGTCAGAAAATGCCAGTTTACCGTCAGCCGACAGGTATGTTAGAAATAAGAAGTATTTGAACTTTGTGATGAGGGAGGGCTTAGGTACTGACACAGCTCTAAAAGTTACCACGTTTTAAACAGTGTTTTCGCAATCTTACCGTTGTCATGTATGCATACTGCTACCCCAGCCTCATATTTACTTCAGCTCGGTTAGCATTGGTGGTTTCCCAATCTCTTTTTTCATTTGAGAAATAAATATGATGTACGAAGTAAATTATATTAAAGCACTTTATAGCCTACAGTTTCTAGATTCCACTGAGTGATTTCAATTCTGGCCCCCAAATTCTGGCAGTTAATCACATTATGCTGTCACCTGATTGCTGTTTTCACTGAGAGTTGTGTTACTTGAGCTTTAAAATATGTTTTTATATAAAATATCATGATGCCTCTGTGTGATGGACTGTGATAACTTCTGTGAGGTATTTTATAAAAGGACCTTGAAATATCTTAGGAACGTAAATTCTCGTTTTAGGATGTGGAAAGAGTATTTTCACTGATGAACAAATTGAAGGCTATCGGAGCATAGAGAGAGGCTGGTAAATCTTTTAGGATCCTTCAAGTATTAGTAGTCCAGAATTGGAGCCATCATTTCTGGTCTTGTCTAAGCAACTGTCATGACCAAATTTTCAGCTGATCAGCTTTTGAACGCCTCTTTCTGAGAATGTTAGAAATTATGGCCTCTGGTTCTTCACAAATCTGCTTTTTACTGTCTTTTCCAGGGCAAGTTGCTTGCTTTTTCTGTTTCTCCATCCTACTTCTGTTAGGCTTCTCCCCGGCTCCCATCACCATGGTCTCCTCTTCCTTCCTCCTGCCTTATTCCTGGTTTCTATCTCAACAAGCCTACAGCCTGCATCTCACACACATCTCTTGTGTTGCCCTATTCTTCCTGTCTCCTGACCTGCCTTCATGTCTGGGCATTCTGCCATTTTTTGTCTCTTGTTCATTTGTATTCATTCTTGTTTATTTTCTCTCTCTCTCTCTCTCTCTCTCTCTCTCTCTCCCTCTCTCTCTCTCTCTCTTTCTCTCTCCCCCCTTTCCCTCTCTCCCTCCCTTTCCTCTATTGTAGCTGTGTCTTCCCCTTCTCTCTCCAAACCCCCCTCTAGCATGAACAGAGGCATGACATCCTTCAGAGGTACACTGTTTTATCCTGTTACCCTTCGGGGAGACCTAGGGGTAGGATCTGGATTTGTTGCACCTACTTCTCCACAGACACGGCACCCTTATAAGCGTCACTCTAGTAAAAGCTGCCTGGAATCATCTCCTGGGCTCAGCATAGCCTCCACCTGGTAGGTGAAGGGGGTCACCACCCCAAGGGGACTTGATCATGTGACTGAGAAGGAAGCGTTGGATGAAATGGAGCTGGGTTTGATTTGAAAACATTTTCATTTCAGCTTTTATCCTGGTTGAGTAGCTTTAGGACACTGCAGATTTGGCTTCTATTTTAAAAGGTCCACCATTGTTTTAAAAAGCTTTATTGAGTTTAATAAAGACAATTATACTTGGTTTTCATTTATTAAGAGTGATCTGTTTTTATCTTTTTGTTTACAGTTAGATCTGGATTCATTTATTAACTTAACATACTAGTTTTTCGGGTCCATCCCTTGAGATTGTGGTCACGTGTTGGTCCATGTAAGGACAACATAGAGTTGGTTAGAGGATCCCAGGGTCCAGGTGGAACCCAGAGGAGCATTAACCGTGGCGTTACTGAAAACTGATGGACATCTGGGGTTGGGTAAGGATGATCCAACCAACCATTTGATTCGTTCAGATCAGCGTCCCAGAGGCAAATACGTCCAGCCTGACATCCTCTCTGTCTGGGGGCATGTAAGATGTGACGTCTTCTCCTCTTTGCTCCCTGTGGCTCTTCCCACTCAGCTCCTAAGGCTCAGCATGTCTGTTTCCACATATATTGTGCAGTTTTCTCTAACTCCCACATGTAACTCTGTAGTCAACCAGCCAGGGATTTTTGGTTTTGATTTTTTGTTTGTTTGTTTTTGTCAGAAAAACCACTGCCTCTAATTAAGATGAAGCATTCATCACACTTCGCAGTTACACAGCCACAGTTTTTACTTCCATCCTCCTTTCCAGAGTTTTGGAGCCAGAGGACTCACCAGGATGGTGGGTCTAGAAGAGTTGTGTTTCGTGGCCCTGGAAACTGGCCCTCATAGTCACTGGTCTTCCCCCCTTTGCCTCGTTTCCCCTCCAGCCTGCCTGCAGCCTATATCGCTGCTTCCTTGCCTTTCTTCCCGTCTGCTGAATTGCCTCCATTCTGGGCATGCTGCCAGGATTTGCAGCTCTCGCTTTTCAGCCCATTTCCTGCCACCTCCCTTTCTCCGGAGAACTTCAGAATGAGCAGAAGCTTAAGAACCCTCGGCTAAGTCTGTGGGAATTTTTCAGTGAGTCTTGGAGGTTGATAGATGATAACATTGAACGTAATTAATATAAATACTCAGCAAATAATAAGAATAGATGCAGAGTTGGCCTATCTTGAGAAAATATTGGACGTTCTGGGCATTGGCTCTCCACCACCTGTACCACCTTCCTTTCTAGCTTTATCACACTCTGCTTCCCTGCACAAACTCTGTGCCTCAAGGCGCCACATTATCTGCGAATATTCCTTGCTGCTCTGTCAGACTGGCTACCCACAGTACCCTTCTATCTCCTCTCATCCAACGCTTGCCCATCTGTGAGGCTGAAGCCCCCATCCTGCCTCCTTCCCCATGTTACTTCCTTGATCACTCTGCCATCGCTTCCTCCTCTGAGTCTAGAACTCTGTGTCTCTTCACAAGATGCTTAATAACAACTGTGTCTCTAATGAGGATGGGCGCTCTTTGTGACCAGAGATAAGCTCCCTTTACTCAGCAGCTGTGGCAGCTGTAGCTGCAAAAGCGTAACATTTACACAGTGCTTTATCATTTGCAAAGACCTTTCATCTACATGATCTCATCTGGTTTTCAGAACTGCACTGCGAGGTTGGTAACCAACCTAATATTGTCATTATCTCACATATAGATCTTTAGAAGCCACTGTCCCAGCTTAGTGACTTACTGCAAAGGAGAGCCTTGAACCATGAATTCTTAAAAAGAGATGTTTTTTTTGGAAAGAAATTTGGCATTTCCTCAATGGGCTGTACATAACCAATCAATCCTACTTAGGAAGTTAAACATTTAGGCATTTAACATTAAAGAAACATTTCCCTGATAAACTCACATAAAGAGAAGAAAGCTTCGGTCACTAAAACTGTGGGAGCTATTTGGAAAATTTCACCGTACCAAGTTGGCCATTTAACGAACCCTATTCTTCTTTTTAACTATAATTTAGATATCCAAATTCAAGAAGTATTTGTTTAAATGCCAAATGTTACTAATCTGCAAACCTCATTAGAGATTTCCTTTAAATAATTGTTTACATGTATTGTTCTAGTGTCTTGGCATTTACAATCCAGGAATAGTCTAATTTTCTTCATTTAGAACTAATCCTCAGGACTGGATTTTTTTAAAAAATGACTTTCCTATGATAATCGCCAACAATTACTGACAGCTTACTGTGTGTAAGATGCTTTCTATGTATTATTATATTACCTCTAAACCCTTCAAGAATCTTTAAGAAAGGCTGTATATCACCTCCATGATATAGGTGACAAAACTCAGGGTTTGAGAGGTTAACTTTCTTAACCTGAGTGGCCCCAGCTAGTGAGTATTGCATCAGGCCTTCAAACTCTGCATTCCACCCTATCCTGGGGCCTCCCTGGACATAATCTTATTGTACAGCGTCATGCTATTTTAGAAAGAGGGGTGACACAGGCAAACTGAATCCTTTAAATTATCTCAAAAGTCTGTGATAGGGTAGAAGTGGGCTTGAGAAGCTTTTGGTATGTGCCTAGGGCATTGAATTGCTTCTGATTTCAGTAGATGAGAGGGGCACACAGTGACTCTAACATCTGTCCTTGTGACAAGCAAGACTCCATGATGTTTTTCTCCTCCAAAATAATAATAAAAAAAATTCTAAGAAATAAAAATTCAGCCCATTTCCCCCTGTCTCGTATTGAATTGTTCTTATGCAAAGAACATATGGCGGCAGCTGTGGCAAACGAGTGCTGTTGAGTCTAGTATCTGATTATGGCTGTCATTTCCTCTCCCTCCAAACTTTGTGGATCCATTTCTGAAAATGAAAGCAGCCATCTCAGTTCTGTTTTCCAGAACACCGATGATTAGCTGCGACAGAACAGGTGCTCTGAGATTGAAGCAGTGTTTGTACGTGTGGTAGTGAAGACCAAGGGCTTTTTGACTCCAGTGATTCTCAACCCTGGCTACACATTGGGATCACGTGGGGGCTTTAAAGAAATCCCAGTGCTCAGTCCCGGGTGGCGAGTCAGTAAGGCCGCTGCAGCTGCCTTCTCCTGCCGAGTGGCAGGGCCGTGGAAGGTCTACTGACGAAGACGCAAAACGACTAGGGTGGGTGAAATGTACAGAGGGGCGCCCTCTGCCAGATGTGAGGAGCAGCGCAGAGAAAGGGTAACAGCACAACATGAAGCTGACCATCTCCATCTCGCTTTATGCATCAGAACTTTTTTACAGTGGGCTTCAATATTTGTTTTCCACATGGCATCCATTTCCCTTTTGTCTGGTAATAGTGTCCCACTTTTCCTACAAGGAGTCTCTTTCTTACGAGAGCCTCTTACTTTCTCACTTTCTGTCGTAAGGATGGGACTGCTCTCCTGGATCCAGAGGTGGTCGTGTAACCCAGGACTGGGCAAAGGGAATTCACGTGACCTGGCTGCTGTGATCAGCGCAGCGATCGGCACATTTTCCAAGTTATTCTGTGGAGAGTGGTCCCTGGGCCTTTTGCTAGAACAACTGGGATACTTTCTTAGTAACTAAGGTTACTAAGCTAACGGGTATAATTGTGAAGCTGTAACAGCTATCGTGACTCCACATGAGAAAGCCGAATCAAAAGAAACAGCGAGATTCCTTAAATCATTTGAGCACCTAGATTGAGCCGTACCCATAACCCTGGAGTTTTCAGTTATATGAGCTAATAAATTCCATTTTGTTTAAGTCAGTTCAGTTGGATTTATGTCAAAACATAAAGAGTTCTAATAATTAAGTAACTCTCCTCAGTGAGGCCAATAGACCAAATGGAGAAAGCAAGATGTTTTTATTGGGGTGAGGAGTCTTGGAAGGGACGTATCTTTCTTGGCTATCTGAGTCTGTGTTAAAGCACACATCCCATCAAATACCTACGTCTGTTTGACCAACAACCCTCACCATATCTCCAGCCCAGATATGTTAGATTGTATTTTCCCTCTGGGTATTCCTGCTTTTAGGCCTAAACAGATTCTAGACCTTGTTATTTATCTCTTGAAGACATGTTCAATACTTATTATAATATGCTGTGACACTGCTTTGGGTGACCATTGCCACATACAGCGAGCACGCACTTTGGGTCACGTATTCATTCAACAAACACTGATCAAATCTACATACTATATAATGGAGAGGCCTTGAATGCCAGGTGAAGGAATGTTTACCTAATTTAATAGACCATGAAAAGCCATGGAAGACCTTTGAGCAGAGAAGAGATATGATCCTAGCTGTGATTCAGGAAGATTAACCAGACAGTGAAGGGCGACAAGAAATTAGAAAGAAGGTCAGTTGGTGATGGTTGCAATTGATGAGAATTCAAACTGGGGCTGGAAAGAAAAGGATGGATGTGAAAAACACTGTACAAATAGATCTACAAGGCTTGACGTTCTGGCATTGAGAGAAAGAGAAGGGTGCTAGAGGATTCCAAAATTTGAGCTTTGGTTGTAGGGCTATGGGCAATGCTTAGTTTCAACGTCTGGCACATAGTACGTACTAAATTAATGTGAGTGTCCTTTATTAAGGTTTGGTAGCCTCTACTATGCCAGTCTTCTACCATCCCAACATATAGGAAATACTTCTTCTTTTAGATTTTATAGCAAGATTGTGTCAGCAATTGGAACAAAGACCTTATTCTTCGGTCTTTGGAGGAGCATACCTGAAGTAGGACTGGTCAGCATGGGTCCAATCAGCATCCATGGATTTGACACAGACACAAGGTTTCTCCCTTGCTCACTGTGTATGTTGTCAGTGGCCATTTGATTTGAATGTTGCTGGATTATCGAGTGGAGCTATTTAGAAGGTGGTATTAGGATATTGACCTGGTTGTTTATCCTGTTGTGTTTTATACTCTTAAGACACCTCACAGGCCTGCATAAAATTTACTGTGAGATAAGCATTTAAAGAGTGAGCCTAATGTACATAGTCCAAAACCAATATTAATTTTGTAAAACTTGTTTTAAATTACCTTTCCTTCCCACTACAGCATGTACTTTTGGGGAGAAAATTGTTAATAAATGACTGGATTGAAAAAATTCTTTCTTCTGAAGAACACAATTACTTGGTTACTTGAGCTGAGAGAACACAACGGTACTTTAAGAAGGAAATAGAATTAGAAGATGGCAAGAATAAATAAGGCTTCTCAACTCATTCACTTTTTTGGTGAAGGGCGCTAAGGATGTTAAAAATCTTTTAGGCTTCACATGACTGAATACTGCACTTCATTTTGTTAGCAAGGCAGTTTTTTGTATCATTACTGTATCATTACAGAGATCTTCTCTGTATCATTAACTGTAACAGTTTCCAGGAAACCTTCCCTGCACCTCCCGAGTATCATTCTTTATTTGCCTGTTTTCTTTGTCAATAGCCATGAGTGTACTGTCTGCTCTTTGAAAGCAGGGACTGTGTCTTACTCACATTGTTTGCTTGCAGTACATATTTAGTAAGTGAACAAATGAATTAATTAGTAGGAAAACAATGATGATGACCTTGTTAAGTTCTAGATATTTTCGCATTGTGGTTCTAAGTCCATTGCTTTCTTTTCCTTCTTTAAAATGAAAAACTAATATGCTTTATTGGGAAGATAATAGACACAGGATATCCATGTGGAAATAAATATGATACTAGGGCAAATACCACTGGATAGACTCCGTTTGGGCTCTTGACTTATAGATAGTCCAAAACATTGTAAATGATATTGGCATTCAATTGAATCTGACACTGAATCCCCCATGTAGTCTGAGGGTACAGAGGCACAACGGAATCAGTCATTATGTTCAAACTCAGGTTTAGATACATGATCTAAGTTTTACTTGTGAAAACTTTTTTTGTTCCAAAACATTGGACCCACCATTCTGTCTTGCTAAAAGTTCAGGAATTTATTTTTTGTTGAACTAAGGCCTTGGAGAAAGTGGGCTGTGAGCCATTCATGGGTGATTGTACCTATTGTTTTCTTAACAATATCAACTAGCCATCCTTCCATCTCTCCTATGTGGGATGTTCTCTAGTTCACATTTTTGGGTCATATGGATAAAGAAGAGTAGTATCCTGCAGATAAAGCCAAAACCTCTGCCAAGCGGTGATGGGAGACTGGTTTCTATCTGAAGCTGCCGGCTCACAATACAATCAGCAGCTCAGTGAATAAAGTGACAGGTGTATTTATATAAGCAAGAATCCTGGATCGTGAAAAATGAAAAGTAGATCCAAAAGAAATATTTTAAAAACACATCAAGTTAAACATACAAGGATGTTTATTGCAGTTCATAAGGTAGAAAAAGAAAGGGAATACCCAAATGTCCAGTAAAAGGGGATTGAATAAAATGAATTTTTGTATACTCTTGTACATATTTCCATAAATAGTCACTTAAGAGAATTTTCAAAGAGCATGGCCAAGGAATATTGGAAAATGAAGACAACCAAAACAAGCTGCAGAGTAGAATGTCTGGTATCACGACACATGTGTATTTACACATCCCCACATATAATAATGTAACCTCTGGGGATGGCAACATGAGATTGTTTTTCGTTTTCATACCATATTGTTTGAATGTGTCACAGTGAACATGCACAGGATCGCCAACATTGGAAACCTCTTTCCTCCCGGTACATGTAAAGAGTGCTCCGGCTAACCATTCTGAATAGAGAGTGTGGGCACCTTGCATGTCCTATCTATCTATGGGGAAGATGGTGGCCCTTGGAAAGGGTAGGGAGGGGAATGAAGTGACTGGAGTTAGCACTTCTGCTATCTTTAGCACACGTGCCATAATTTGCAAATACAAAATTGTTATTTGCCTTATTTTTATGTTGTTTAAAGCTTTAGAACAAAATAACAGATACTTTCTGAGAAGTGAAAGCTAATTCTCATTTCAACATGAAGCTCTCTGCTGGTCAGTTGGTATGTCCTTGGAAAGAGAGGTCAGAGTTCTGAATCGAACTGTGCCTTCAGCTAGCATTATGACCATAAATTGAGTCATGTAATTGCTAATCTCTCGGTTTCCCCACCTCTTAAAATTGATAATAATAATCCTGACCATTACATTCCTGTGTGAAGTGTTATGAAGTTTAATAAGATCATGTTAGCAAAGTGCTTTGAGCTCTTTAGATAAAAGATGCAATATAAACACAAAGTTTCATTAAGATAATTATACAGTGATTTTTTATAGTTCAAGTTCACATCCCAGGCTAAATGTAATGTTGGAGGCCATTTTATGGGGGAAGTAGGGAAGAAGATTGGCTTTCAAAATCTGAAAAAAAATCCCTAACTCATTTTGAAAGCAGATACATTAGAATCGTTCGTTTTTAGAATAGAATGAGGGACAGTTGTAGGAATTAGTTTTGAAAGATGATTCAAAAAAATTAAGTTCCTGTGTTTAACTGAAAACATCTTTTGAAAAGCAAAGTGATTGATTGTCCTATCCCCGAAAGAGGAAGAAAATAAAAAGAAGCTCTTTAAGAATATTGTTGGTTTGAAAAAAAAAAAAAGTTTTGTCATTAATATGACTGTAAAGTGGTGAAACCTGTCTGGCTCACTGTGCGTACGGAAGGTTGACTCATTAATGCTTGGCAGAGTCTCTTCCCGGGTGCTCCTGTACCAGCTGCTCCTTTGATGGAGCAAGGGAAGTACATCCTCTACGTGTTCCTTCTTCTTAAGCGATCCTGAGAATCGGTTATGTTTGCCTCAGGCTCCCCACCCTTTGGCACCATAGGTGCAGGCTACCACTTTAACCCAAGACATGGACAGTCGATTTCAGTTCCCAAGATTTGGAAGTGCCGACACAGGAGGTCAGTAGCCCCAGAGGAAGGTAAGCTTGAAAGCAGAAGCCCGTGCTCGTGCTCGTGGCTGCAGGTGGGGAAAGAAAGATTTCTGTTTAAAGTAGAGATACATCTATTCGGATGATCCAAATGGAAATTCCTCTTTACTTAACAAGTGCTTTTAATTTGCTAGAGTTTATGGTCTGCGCTATGAAAGAAGAATTCTTCGTGAAAGGTCATTGTTTGATACACAACAAATTGGTTCAGGTGTCCTCCAATTGTAACCTGCAGGGCTGCTGATTTCAAATTTTAAAAATCATACCATCTGAATATTAATATATTCATCTAATTATGTTGAACACAACTAAGGATTAATGCATGTATTTATTTTTTTAAAGGAAGGCTTAGGAATAATCTTCATCTAGAGAGATTATTTTCATCGTAAGGACTTTGAAGTGTGAATGTCTTTAGTTGTGTTTTTGAAATACGAAGATTTTATACAGTTCTTTAAAGATAGGTTGATGTAATAAAATGCCATGTCAATATCAAGAAATGTTTATATTACTTAGCTGAAGTATGTGAAAACACTTTGCATCTAATCTTTAACGTAGATACTGTTTAAATAATGCTCTTTGCTTTTAATATCTAACATGGACATTATTAGGATATATGAGGAAGAGATTTTCTGATTTCTCCTTTCCTACAATAACTGCCCCTTATTCTTATTAAACAAGTTTTTGTGGTACTGAGGTAGATACTTTCTAACTTTATTTTCAAATTAGAGAAATTACCTAGGAAAAAATAAATTGTGTAAAAAAAAGTTTATTTCCGCCTTAAGGGAGAGACACTGACATTTTTTCACTCTCCTATTTCTCCCTATTTTTCTGGTTTGTCCTAATCTTTCAGACGTACTTCTTAGTATGCCCTCAAGAGTCTCTGTGTTTGGACAGGCAATCATCAACGGTTCCAAGTAGAGTGGATATTAAACTATGAGGATTTATTAATAAAGCTAATAAGAAATTTCTGTAAATTATAATTGCTTAGTGGGAATAAGTAATTAAAACAGCAAAAGCTAAAGTTTCCTATGGAGGACCTTAGGCAATGAGTCAAATAATTTTAAATTTGCAATTTATGTTTCATGATATGTAAGCATTTCTTAAAGAGACACATGCACATATTTTCATTCACATTTGCTCCGAGTTCATATGATTTCATCTTATGACAAGGCCAGAAAAAGTTTTAGAAAAAGTCTGTCCAAATTCACAATACCTTATATATTTATTTTGATTTGGGCAAACAAAGATTTTCTTTCCAGAAACATGGAGAGGATATTTCTCCTTCCCTACCACCACCATCCCCCCACCAATCACCCAGGCTAGATGGAGAATAGGCACTTGAATGCAGAGGAGATCCGAATTTTATTCCTAGTTCAAACATTAATTTGCTGTGTGGTCCTGAGTATGTTTTATAACCAGTGTTTGCTTTAGTGGTTCTTCCTTTAAGGAGATTAAGTGTCCCCCTTCCCGCTCATCAAAATGGTACAAAAAGGCCCTTTACAGTATGATTATCTCTAGTAGATTAGGTGAACCACATATTAGAAGTTAATGTGGTTTACTTATTAGAATCATTTATTAATGAATCATATTTTAACTTTAATTTCTTATTCTATATATCTGTAAATTTTGACCTCTGAAGTAGACTCACATTTATTGTGGTGCAAAGAACAAACAAATATTGAGCTCAATCTATAGTTGAAAATTTGCAGCAGCAATTGTTAAGGTTAAATAATGTCTTTTGGGGAAACGATACTCCGTAGCATATCCTAGTTAAATAAGAATACTCAAGAAATGAATGCACCTTGTGATGCTCACAGCTCCTGTAGTTCTCAGAATGCCTGTAATCAAAATGCAGCTATGGTTTCTATAACCTCCAGATTTTAAATTACTCTTACATAGATGCAGGATTTCTGTATTGTCTTCTTTATGGCAGGAAATTACAAATGCTTTTGTTGTTATTGCCAGAATCTGAGGGCGTATAGCTTCCAGCAATGGCACCTGGATTTGTTTTCTTTCTCTCTCTTTTGGAGTGGGGGTTGAGGGCTGATGGGAGCTGGTGAAGGGGAAGTAAGTACTTTGCCAACACTCAATAGTTAAAACATTTTTTTTCTTTTCTGTATTAATCATCCATAGACTCTACTAGTAAAGACCTGTCCCCTTTGACTACTGGCGTAGTCTCAAAATTAGATCTTTTAATTTCTCCTTACGTTCTCTTCCCTCTCGATATATAACTGATATGCCTGGATCTGAGATTAACTTTAATTTCAAATAGAATGTTTCTAAGTCCCTTCAGGATCATCCATTAGCTTATCTTAAAGGTGGGTCATTGACGTTAGTGTCGTATTTCCTTGGTTATGGTAATAAAAGTAATAGTAGTAATATTAGTGTTAATAAAAGTATTAACAACCATTTATTGTGTGCTATGTAAAGTACTTTCAATATTTCATCTTGTTTAATTCTTACAAAACTCTTGGGGGGCAATCTCTTTTATCTCCATTTGATAGACAAAGAACCTGCCCGAATGGATGGATAGTAAATTTTCTGAATCCAAGGCCTACACTTTTCTCGCTATTTTATATTTTTCATGAGGTAAAAAAAACATCATATTTGATATCATTTGTCTTTGCAGCTTATGATCATGTTTGTGCTTTAAACTCCCCTTCTACCACTGCTTTTATCACTGGCAGTTTTGCTGGGGAAAGTTGGAATGAAGTGCCAAATAGTGAACAGAAGTAATTTAACCGTAGGAGATTGAATGTGTATCTAGATTTTTCCAACTTTTGTTGTTGGGTGAAGCAAGAATTAAGGTGAGCCAAGGGTACTTTAAAATACCTAGAGGGTTTTCCCAACCAGATATAAAGGGAAGTAAGAAAGTAGGCTTCCTAGTCTATAGATGAACTCCAGTGAGAAAGTTAATGTAGCTCTCCAGTTTTTTTTTTTTTTCCTCTCTAAAATGGGGATTCGAGTAACTAGGGCTAAGGTAGATCATAGGACTCATCAAACACTAGGGACATGGCTAAAATTTGGTGTCCTCTTTTTTCAGGTAAGAGTCTACAGTCCCCATCTACCCTGGAAAAAACTCTAAAACTTCCCAGAGCCACCTGAGAAACTTATTGTTATTCTTATTTTGAGCAGGTGTGTGAGAGGCTAGTTGAAATGAACAGTGATGCAAATAGGTCCGCTGGTAGAGGGTCACAGGATATGGTGGTGGGGGATGCCTGCAACCTGAAGCTAAAGTCTCTAGAAGCACCTGACCAGAAAGAGTTAAGCATCAAGCAGTGATGCCGGAAGGGAAGATCTCAGTAGTAACTGAAAACATGGCCAGAAGCAGCAGTGTGGGAGCTGAGAATGGATTTAAGGATGTGAAAGGCAGGGAAAGGTACGGAAGAACAACATGTCCAGAGGTGCTGTCCACAGCTGGATTTCAGGTGCTTAATGCATCGTGGCTTGTGGGAGAACTATTTGCATTGAAAGGGCAGGGGCTAGGTGGTTCAGAGGGCTGGCAAGACATGAAGTCTTTTTTTCCTGATCAACATATGTGGGTGACTTGAGGATGAAACAGTCTTCTCACCAGGGCTGCACACCAGGGACTTAGCCACCTGGCCCTGGCCTGTCTCTTCCATAAGCAGCCCACATTCCAGTCATACTGAAACATGTGCCATCTGCTGAGCACACACTATCTTTTGTGTGTACATGTCTCTTCTGATTTGCCAGGTTAAATCTTATTTATTCTTCAAGTATCAAGTATCACTTCTCCTCAGAGGTGTCCCATTCCTGCCCACCGCCACTCCCTGTGGGACTGCCTGAGGTAGTTCTGCTCTTCATTTCCCTTAGTACTTGCCTTGTAACACTTACATTCCAAGAATTGATTTACTTCTCCACTTTCCCTCTGGGTT
Organism: Rhinolophus sinicus; assembly: GCF_036562045.2. Taxonomy (NCBI): domain Eukaryota; kingdom Metazoa; phylum Chordata; class Mammalia; order Chiroptera; family Rhinolophidae; genus Rhinolophus; species Rhinolophus sinicus. Next base: position 69,926,994 of record NC_133753.1, on the reverse strand, counting down.
GCTGGACTCCTTGAAGGCAAGGACCTGTCTTAGTTATTTTTGTCTCACATGATTCAGTGCTTGGCATAGTAGATGCTTAATCAGTATTTTGACTGAATGGATAAATGAACTTTTTATGACCACGTAAATATTACTTGTTAAATCAATACACTGATCACGCATTGAATTAAAGATGAGCGCAGGTCACATACCTTCCAAGACCCCTGAAGTTTGCAGTAACTGGGTGAACAGTAACTATATAGATGTTTGCATCTTTTCAGTCAAATGTGGATAGGCAAAGTAAAGGGGGAAAAAGAGGTAATTTCCAGAAATCAAAGATCTTACACTGATCAGTGAAAGTAGGATTGTTTTCATTCTTTTAATTATAGTACTTTATGAGCATTTGGGCTGTGTTGAGAAATAGACTTTATAGTTCAGATGAGACATTGCGGAAGCCATTACTCTTTATTTACTGACTGTGTTCACGAAAGGAGCATTGTTGGTCATGTGGCAGGGGAAGGAAATCCTAAGTGCTTCAGTCATGAGACAAGGAGAGACTCACGTTTATGTGGCATTCTTGTAATGTACACAAACAAGGAGCTGGATGATTCAAATGGTTGAAACAACAATGACTTGTTCCAGAAACAGAACAGATGTGACAGAGACAGGCTTCTGGGAATCCAATGACCACGTGTTACATGTTCAACTCTTTTCTGAAAATTTCTTGGAAAATATTCAGATATTCCCAATTTCTGTACATTTATGTTTAGGTCTAAATGTTCAGGAGGCGAGAAGCTAATTATTATACTTCTTACGTTACTGCCCTCAAGTTAGGCTCTTAAGGTCCTTTCCTTAGAGCCCTGAGCTGTTTTATTCTTCCTCTTTGGACAAGCAGGGACTCCCAGGAGTGACACCCTACAGGCCTGGGCTGTGCAGGGGCCGTGGCGTCTTCTGTCCGCATTGGCAGGGCATTGAGACAAAGAGCAGCCACCAGCCGTGGTGTCCTGCAGGACTGCAAATCAGAGAAGGTTCAGAAGGAAACCGGGATGACATTCTCTGCGAATCACAGACAGGTAGGAAAGAGGTCGGAAACCAGCTTAGGAGACCTTAACACAGAGGGCTGACTTACAGGGAGGAGCTTGACTTGGACTTGGGTGGCAGGGGGCGGGCCTGGAGCAATTCCTCAGCAAGGAGCTCTCAGGTGACTATTTATCTTGTTTCCCACACTTGTAGATAAAAGCATAATGAGAATAATTAAAGGGACAACAGAAGCACTTTCCACCCAGGGCTTTATTATTAAAGAAGGCTCTGCTTTGAAGTATGGTGGTACTTTAAGGACCTGAACTGTAAAGTGACAGACTCAGGGCTGGAGAAACTGATGTGGCTGTAGAGCTGAGTCTGAGATGGGCTCCAAAAATCCAGCATGTGATGTGCCATGTTCAAAGTGATGTGGTAAATCCATGTTTGATTGTGGCTGGTAGTGTTATCCCAGGCGCTCCTGTCTAGAGGGCGGAGAGTAGTAACAGAAGGCAGGCAGTGGTACTATTTAAATTGGGGTGTGAGGTGGGCAGTGGAAGAAGATGTCTCAGGGCATTGACGCAAGGTGATTTTTCTGTTTTCTCAGGAGCCCAGGTATTGACTGGAGGTGGAGGTGGGGGAGCAGGGTTGTGCTTCATGGAGGAACAACCTGTCATGGGAGAAAGTAGGCTTCGTAACTGTGTATACCCTATATTCCTAGCTATGTTCCTTAAATAACTAATATTGGATAACAACAGAAAATGTATGTAGAAATACTATAATGAAAACCACTGAATTATTGCAATAGTCATCCCTGAATATGGAGGCTGTGGCTGTTTTCCCTCCTACTCATAGATATTTTCTAAATCTTTGCCATAATGAAGATTAAAACAATAAATTTTTAAAAAGGGTAGATAGGAGGGATCTTAACCAAATTTCACTGGTTTCACAGTTTGGCTTCATTTTTATTAACTGCTAATTGAAGGGATAAGATGATTAGATGGTTCAAAACAATAGATGACTCGAAGCCGGCAGTGGACCTAAGTATTCCCCCAATACAGGGCAATACTCGTTTTGTTTCATTCCTGTGTAGAAGTTGATTGAATCCATGTCAAGGATACAGTTGACCTTTGAGGAAGAATGTGTCAGAAAGTGAGTAATTTGTTAAGAAATGATCATAGTCACAGGTCACGATTTGGGAGCTGGGCATCTAAGTTACACCAGTAAATGTAGATGCCGGAAAAATGTATTTAGAGGTACATATACCTTGGGGGTGTTAAACATTTTGATTGCACATTACCTATAAGAATTTTGTTTCCTTATCCCCTGCAAACACACACATACATACATATATATACGTACATACCGACCCTCTGTTGTCAACATAGCTGATAGCAAAGGTTCTAGTAGCATCTCTCCACCTTCAATTCATTCCTTGTACACCCTCACTGCTGAGGGCAGCTGTAATGTGAAGGCTAAACCTTTCTGAAATGTAAGCACAGTATCTATAGCCCTCGAGATTGTTATACCGCTTCCCTAATTGCCCTTCATTTCTTGCATCTCCACACATCACTTCCTAGCAAACCGTATTCACAGCATATGTGTGCAGACTCCCATTATTTAAGTATTAATTATTATGCTAATACTTTCCCTTGTGAGCCCTGGGAGAACAAGGAATATATCTTGAATTTCTGTTGATTGAGCAGGAGTGTTACCGTGCACTTGAAAAATACTGGCTAATAAATATATACCAGAATACAGGTAGAATATGTGCCTGTCACTTAGTGAACTGGACGTTTTGTAACTACTTTATTGCTTCTAATATAATCAAAGTGTTTTTTTTTTTGTGATAGACTTTAAATTAAACACTGGTCTCCGAAGCATTTGACGTCATTTTGCTCCTTAGCATATGTCATCAGTTTGGCTCAAATAAACTCTTATAAAACTTCAGGAAAAAAAAAGAAAGAAAAACACTGGTGCCTGAAATTCTTCCCCACGTGTACATGATGCTCTTTCATTAGGCGTCTCCAGGGAACCTTTTAATTTTATTGGATCGCTGTGCTTACTACTGGTTTAATGGAGCAATAACAATTTCAATTTTTTTAATCAAAAGGTTTATATAAGAAAACTACTACAAAAAGACAACTGTAAAAATATTCCATAATCCAACCACCTCAACTCTTTTCATAGAGAAAGGTGTTTTTACATGACTGTGGTCATTTATATATTATATACTTCCATATTTACCTAAATTATTTGAAACCTTTCATATTTCTATACAATCTTATTAATTATAGCTTTATAATTTTAACAGATGATAATATTTTATCATCTAGATAAACTATAATACTGAATTCATTGTTAGATATTTAAATTGTTTCCAAGTTAAAAGCAATAGAAAAATACTGTGATTAACATCTTTATTCACATGCTTTTTGTTTCCATTAAATGATTTCTTTAAGTAAACTTGTAGAAATGTAAGTAATATAAAGATGAATATTTTGTTAGTCCCATAGTTCTTTCCAAAAAATTATACTAATATATCACCAATTCATATAAAATGGTAACTCACAGGGCCTTTTTTAAAAAACAATTTTATTGAGATGTAATACCATGCCGTATAATGCACCCATTTAAAATGTATGATTCAGTGGCCTTTAGTAAATTCACAGAGATCGACAGCTATCACCACAATCAATTTGAGAACATTTCATTACCCGCCTCACCAAATCCCTATACTCATTAGCAATCACTCATCAGTTCTCCACAATCCCCTCCAGTCCTAGGTAACTACTAATTTACTTTGTGCCTCTATAGATTTGCCTGTTCTGGACATTTTATATAAATGAAATCTTTCAATATGTGGTCTTTTGTAACTGATCTCTTTGAGATAGCATGTTTTCAATATTTATTATTTTTATTGCTAAATGATATTCCATTGTATAGATAGAGCACATTTTGTTTATTCATAAGTAGATAGACATTTGGGTTGTTCCTACCTTTTGGCTATTATTAATAGTGCTGTTATGCACATTCATGTACAAGTTTTTGTGTGGACATATGTTTGCATTTCTCCTGGGCGTATGCCTAGGAATGGAATTAATGGGTCATCACATATGTAATTCTACATTTAGCCTTTTGAGGAAGAGCCAGATTGTTTTCCAAAGCCACTGCACCATTTTACATTTCCACCAGCAATGTATAAGAGTTCCAATTTCTCCACATCCTTTTCAGCACTTGTTATTATCTGTCTTTTTTATTATAACCATCTAGTGGATGTGAAGTAGTGTTTCACTGTGGTTTTGATTTGCATTTCACAGGGTCCTTTAATTTTTAAAATATTTTATATAAAATTATAACAAATTTTGTAATAAAAATTTATATTTTAAATTACTTGTGTAGGTTTTACAATATACATCAAAAAAACAATATAATTTACAGAGAGCATATGCAAAGCGCCATGGAAAACATACAGAAATAAAACAGCTCAAAGAATGTGAGGGAAATATACCATTAGAAATAAATATAAGGTAAGAAATGGTATAACACAAAAAATTTAAAACTAACCTTTGAATAGCAGTTTGTAATTACACAGCACTTATTCACATATATTATCTCATTTACTCTGAATAATTATCTTAGATGATATACAAAGACAATTAAAATATTAGAGGACTTGTTTCTAGAACTTCATTAAAGTTAATGAAAATATACTGTGTGCCAAAGCATTAATAATTATTTTAATGTAGAAAATTTTAATTGTGTGAAAATACTGACAAGTTTTCTCTGTCTTCACTAATAACAAATAGAAAATGGCTAAAGGAGTAGCAGGAGGATTTTGATTGAGATTTAATAAATTTTAAAATATAAGACTTAAATTAGTGATCAAAATACTTTATTGATTTGTACTTACAAAATATTCCCTGAATATAGTCAAACATTAAGAAGAAAAAGAGAAGACCCAATGTGAGAGGCTGTGGGTACATGTCTTATTGGTGTTATTTGGGGTGTGTATCAGAATAATCGTCCTCAGAAAGTGTTCTTCCTATTCTGTTAATTCAGAATTTTGCTTTTTTTTTTTTTTAAATTACAAAAGCATTGTATGGCCATTATAGAAGAAAATAAAAAGATTTATGAGGATAGAAAAAAAGAAAACCTATTGTTACCACCCATAAAAAATTTACTGTTACATTTCTGTCCAGTTTATTTGCTATGCTTAAATAAAATTCCTATACTTGATACATAATTTTTGGCTTCGTATGTTATAAGCCTTTTCCCATACTTCCAAAAATTTTGTAAATATTGTTTTGATTATTTGGAGATAGTCTGCATGGAGAAGGGGCCATCTGTTTACTATCACTCACCTAATTTTGGACTCTTGGCTTATTTATAATTTTTCAGTGTTTTAATAATGTGACCAAGCAGTTTTGCATAGAATTTTGCATTTTTAAAGAATTTTCTTATAGTGGATTCCTAGAAGAAGAATTACAGTGTCGAAAGTATGACTATTATCTGCATTTTAATGTTTATTATCACATGGTTCCTCCAAATTTTATTCAGTGGACTTCCACCAACAGAGGAGCCATGCACTTTTTTTCATTTATTTATTCCATGAATATTTAATGAGAACATGCGCTATCCAGCCACCATGTGAAATGCCGGGCTGACTTGATGAACACACAGGCACGATCCTGCTTTTGTGGAGACGGAGTGCCGGTTTTACTGCTCTGCTACCAACATTGCATATTTTCAAGGTTTTATCTTTCTGATTTGATGGGGAGGATGTTGTATTTTATTTCTCTCTTAACTTGTATTTGTTTTATTGCTAGTGATGTTGACCACTTCTGCCTTTCACAGGGACCTCACAAATCTTATTGACAGGTTAGAGTAGTTAGAGACATTTGGTAATTGATAAAATATTGCTAAACCAAGCGCTCATCTTGTTCTTAAATGCAGTTCGTCCTGAAGCGTTCCCTAAGCTGAGTATGGAACATTCCCTCCTTGACTTTGGGGTAAAAAATGGATTGTAAATGGTAATAAAATCCTGACAAGTTTGCTAGGTTGTTTGGTTTCTTCTTGGGCTAATTGTGGATCTTGGGACATTTTCAGTAATGGACTGGATATAATTCTTTCCCTGTTCTGGGAACTGATTGATTATCCTAAAGATTCATATTGGGAGGCGAGTGGTAATCAATATTGTAGGCTGAGGTCACTGACAGAGGCCAAAGACAATAATGTGTGAAATTTAGGATGAATTGCTTTTGAGGTTTTATCTGGATTTACTGAGACAAGGGAGTTGTTTGGGCAAATGATGCCTCTTTGGAGTTTCTTTGAAGTGACCATGTAATGAATCAAAGAAAGGGCAGTTAAATCCCTCTTGGTGAGAACATCAAAAGAGGAATGGGATATGGTTACATGTCAGGAGCCAAGGGCTATCAGTTGACCTTTCTAAAGAGTGGGGAGAGGAGTTGGGATGATTGGGAAGTTTTTGTCACATAGTGACCTTTATCTATACTTTCACTTTTTTTCTATTTCTCCCTAACTTTGGTTTCTCTTCCTCTGTCCTTGCTTAATTATTCAACAGCAGAATTAGGGAATTACAAAATAAAAGGAATGTTTTATTAATAGCAAAGACTCTTCAAGTATCTTCCACACTGTAATCTTATAATTTCATCATTCAATCTGTCTTTTCTTGAAGGGCAAGGAAAATAAAATAATCCCATTCTCTTATAAACAGATGTTTGAGTTCATTTCCTTTTTCTACTTGGGGGAGTTAAGCAATATATAGATGATTCACACTTACTGATTATTTCAGCATATCTTTTAGCCTTAAGTGTTTTTTTTTTCTCTCCTCCTCCATCAAAACTTTTACCAAAGTAGCAACTATTTAAGGTGTCCAATTGAGTTTCATCTCTATTCTGTTTTCTTGTTAAGTTGGTGAGAATGCCAGTAAGAACTGCCAGAAAGTGAGCAGACAAAAAAAGAATCTGAGGGCTTAGTCAAGGATGGCAAAACATGGCACATACACCGCCACTCTTCCCCCCTGTGTCAGGGAAGGCATTGCTAATCAATCACAAGACTCTCCCACCCCTGAACATGGCCTCAGAATTCTTGCCAGTGTTGCATTCTAGTCATTCACTCCCAGTAACATGGCTTCCAAGTTGAAATTTATTTTATTTTACTTATATAATACCTATAAACATGCCTCTGGGGTTTCAAAAATTAACTGTAATTGAGAAGTGGCCTGCAGGAAATACCTGTAATATACTAGCATTTCTCTTCTTTCTCTTAAGAGAGGGGCTACCACAATGCCATCTATACAGAAGAAAATCTGATCTGATAACTTGCATTGCTATAGCAAACTTTGAGACTCATTAAGTATATAGTTTCAATTAATGGTAAGAGTTATGGATAAAATACTTCAGAGAGAAAATATTGACAGAGGGGCAGTGATAAGAAAGCTGCTCTGCTGGAAGAATATTTGAGCAGAGCCTGAATGATGTGAAGAAGTCAGCGATGTGATGATCTGGGGACAGAATTCCAGCAGAGGAAGCACCAAATGCAAATGCCTGGGACAGGAATGAGGTTGTTTTACTGATAGAACAGCAAGAATGTCTCCATGGCGGAAGGCATGAAGTGAGTAAGGGAGCGAGTAGGAGATGGGGAGGAAAAGGTAGGGTCAGATCGGGTGAGGTTTTTTATTAAGGCCAGGAATTTACCTTTAAAAATGAACAACTGATGGGAAACCATTGCAAGATTTTCATCTGAGGAATAGTGTGACATTTTTAAAAGATCCCTTGGCTGCTTTGGGATAATATTATGGGAGACAGAAGTGGAAGAAGGGAGAAGAGCTGGGAGATTATTTCGGTTGCCCAGATGAGAGTAGATAGTGGCATAGACTGGGTGTTAACAATATGCCAAGTGGTCAGATTTGGGGTACTATTTGGTGGTACAGCAAACAGGTCTTGTTCATAAAATATATGTGGAATGTGAAAGAAAGAGAGGACTCAAGGATAAAGCACATTTTTAATCTCAGAAATGAGTGTATATTGAAGCCATTTATGGCAGTGGGAAAGACTGAGAAGGACCAACCACAGGAGGAAAATCAAGAGTTGTGGTGCACATAAGACATGCAGTGAGTGGTCAGTGCCTGTATGAGATAGGACAAAAAGAGAGGTCTGGCTGGATATGCTAATGTGGGAGTCACTTGGGTTTTGATGGTGTTTACAATTTTGATACTGAATGAGGTAACCAAGGGAGTGAGTGAAGATGGAGAAGAGAAGAGGGCCAGTACAGATCTTTGGGGTGTTGAAATATTCAGAGCAATCATTCTCAACTAGGCTACAGTTGGTAATGTCTGGAGACATTTTTAGTTGTCACAATGGCTGGAGGAGTAGGAGGTGCTACAGTAACTAGTGGAGAGAGGCCGGAGATGCTGCTAAACATCCTACAACGCACAGAACATCTTTCCACAACAAAGAATTATCTGGCCCCAGATGTCAACAGTACTGAGGTTAAGAACCCTAATTTAGGACTAGGGAGGACCAGGAGCCAGCAAGGTCCTGAGGAGTGAGTAATGACCTAGGAGGAAAACTTGGAGAGTGTTAAGGTTATAATTGCTAGCAAAGAATGTCAAGAAAAAAAATGTGTTCAACTCTGCCTGATGCTCCTAAGAAGTTCCATGAAATGAGGCCTGAGAATTTACCACGGGATTTGGTAAGGTAGAGGATTTGGGGGTGCATCCACAGGATTCAACATTCCTTTCAAGGCTAATAGATTCAAATGATGAGAGGTATACATTTTCTAAAATAGAGTATACACTAAAGACAGCTGTCGCCCACCTTTTTTTTAATTTTTTTTTCTGGCCACAGAGGCAATACCAAATGAAACTTTTGGTATTCTCATTCTTAGGCTTTTTTGGGAAGCACTGATGCAAATTAGCTGAATATTATGGTACTTTTATGGAGTTAAGGAAGAGCTGAAGAACTGAGCTTCAGTTTTTGTTCCCTTTTTTTTTTTTTTTTTTACAAAACAAACAAACAAACTAACTAACTAACAAAATGTTAGCATCAGGTTGGGTCCTATAGCTCTTTTTTGACCGCTCAGCTCTGAAAAGTCCAGATAACAGTAGAGGCATGGCTGCTCAGAGCCTCCCCTTAAGTTCTGGGAGCACTTCCCAAAAAAAGAACAGTTAAGGGACAGGCCATCATTCCAAGAGATGCCTTGAAGATTTTGCTCCTTAATCCTTAACTTCTGTACATCCATATAGGTCCTCAATAGCTCTGCTCTCGTTCTAGCATGCATAAGCATGGTAGAAGAAAACACAAACTCATACAGCTACTAGATTCGGAAGTGATGTCATGCACGACACTGTTCTTTGAGTTCACAGTCATTGGGTGGTATTCATTTCTCCTAGGTCCCATCATGATCCATTTCCATATTTTGTAATTGATGAATCAAATTAATACTTTTATTGCAATTCATATACCCTATATATCGTAGCGAGACAAAAAAGGGGGAAGAAAAAGTAAATCGTATTTATTGAAAGAGAAAACAGGAAGTAATTTATCAATCTCTAGATATCCCAACAGTATGTAGATTTAGTCAAGATTTCCTGTTATCCATCTAATCACAAGGCCATGAACTGCACTAGGTCTTTCCCCATTCATTGCCCTTGTCAAGTTGTTCTAGCCTTTAGCCAGCATTTTAGCGAGTCTGCATTTCTTTGGGGAGTGGGGGAGCCTTTTTTCTGAGGGGTCTGAATCTTTAACAGTCCAGCCTAGACTAACATTATGAGAGTCTTCTGTTAACCTGTCCCTCACATTCCTCTCATACCCCACTGAGTCCCCAGCAATGTACTATTTCCCTTTACTAGGATAAATCATGCTAGCTATTAATCATGGCCGCTGTTTTTTTTTTTCTTTTTCTTTTTTTGCTTGTTCATTTCATGGCAGGAAGAGCTCAGAATGGCGCAGAGAAAATCTCGGTTTGTAGTTCTGGGGAAGACTCTTGTCCCCACCCTTGCCCAGTGATAGCATATCTCCATTTGGTGAGAATCATCCAGAGCATTGGGCCTAAAAATCATTAGAACCAGAATAGAAATATTTACTATTAACCATTCCGTTTCCGGTCCCCTGTATTCAGGCAGTGAGAGAGGTAGCATCACCTATAATGGTGATCAGGTCAGAGCATGTACTTCATTGTTTCCAGACAGCGTCCCAACTTACAAATTCCTGCCTTCCAGGGCAGCTCCACCATCTCACTGAGAACCCTTGGAAAAGATCAGTCTATTTTCTGCTTACCACAGAAACCATCACAATGAAATTTCAACATTCTTTTGCTCTTTCTTTCAATGGTGCAAATATTAAGATTCAAGTTAATACTGTTTTAAAAATAGGATTTTTAAAAAATTTTTACAAAGAAAGCAGCATCCGATCCCTTCAGCAATGTAACACCTTTACTAATTTACATCAAATTATCCAATTTTTTTTCTTTACTATTTTCTCTTTTCAGTTAATTCACTCTATCCTTGATTTCATGGTAAATTATGGAACTATTTTAGAATTACATTAGCTGGAAGACATTTCTGTAGGAATAGATACATATGAGCAGTTTCCCTAGTAATTGTATTTTCGTTTCCTTTAATTCTCAGTGGCTGGAGCCATCTTGGGTACAGCTCATGTTTTAATTGTGCTGAATCCTCTGCTACGTCATTTTCCCTAACCTCACACTACGGGGGTTGTGGCTTTCCCTAGGAATTTTCTACATCCCTATCATTATTTGGTGCTTCCACTCATTAGCAATAAGTCACTGCACTGCCTCACACTATTATTTTAAATGATAAATTGTGATAATTTGTCAGGAAAGTCTACTTGTATGTATGTGAGTAAAATGCAAGTAAAAACCTTACTCCTGAAATAGTTGTCAGCACAATACAATTCAGTCTAATTTTTTCTGCTCTTCTGAAGCCATTATTGACCATCTTGTGCTTGTTTATAATTTCTCAGCAATGCTAGACTCAAAGGTTCCTATACTATTATTTGGTGGAATCATTCCAGAGAATGTTTATCTTAAACTTGAGTATATTGATATTTTTCTCAGCTGAAAATATATGGCGGGTTCAGTTCTATTCTTAGTAGAGATTTAGCTCACTTTATGGATCAGTTGCTTTCCTGAGAAATTGGCCTATGAAGCTAAGTTTCTTTTAGTAAATTGATTTTTCTACTGGCATGCATTCTAAGTTGAAGCTGTGTTCTGGTAGGACAATAGACCCAAGACATAGTGAAATCACATTTGAGATTATAGCAGTCTCCTCAGGGGGAAGAAAAAATAAAACTGTTTTCAGGTAGTGATAAAAATGCTAAAAACAAGTTCCTAAATAGAAGATCATTGGGGTTAATTTTATGTTTGAACAAATAGATTCAAAATATGAAGGAAAAGGAAACCATGATAGCTTAGTTGAACAAAACATTATGAATAGGCACAGATTCATCTAATATTTTGTGTGAAAGCATGAAATTCATTTTGGTGGCTTAGGTTTTTTTGTTTTGTTTTGGGACATATTATAGTTTGAAATGTTAACAAAATGAAACTGAGTAAACTTGAAGATCTGATTGGCTTCATTAAGTGATTCATGAAACTGGTGGGCAACATTCCGTCTAGTAACAAGAATTGTACAAAATGGAAGGTTTTTATAGGCAGAAAGGTGGTGGGACAAGAACGTTAAAAGAGTGGATTATGTCAGGCAAGTCACTTTAGGGAAAGACAGGGGGTTTTGTCAGGCAGATTAACTCACTAGTACTGACCAGGAAATTCCAGACTGATTGATTTAAAATTCCATCCAGGGAGAGGCTGAAACTGCAATTAGGTTAGGTATTAAGTCTTAGTGGGGTTTAGCAAAGTGACTCCATTTGGGATCTGTTGTTTCTTTTGTCGACATAGGAAATGTCCAGACCTGTAGAGAATTTTTATTTTTTTAAATTTTTATAAGAGTTTATTTGAGTGAAACTGACAACATATATCAGGGAGTAAGATCTCAACTGCTCCTATAGAGAATTTTTTATAAGAGTTTCTTTGCGCCAAACCAATGACATATGTTGAGAAGCAGGATCTCACTTGCTCTGGAGAATAACAGTTTTGCAGTTTCTTTTATATACTTGAAATGAAGGAAGGGACATAAGGAAGATTATGTGGAGGTGAGAGAAAGCAAGGCCAGAATCAGATGATAGTTAAGATTATGTGCTCTCTTGAGGGGTTTGAAAGGGTGGTCATGTATTAGAAGGAGGGGTCTGAAAAAAGGCATTTCAAACCTAGATGCACGGAAATATTGGACAGGGCTTGCCTGAGGCATAGATAAGCCTTTACTGAAGAAGTTATATATGCCTGAGATGCTATTATCCACCATGACCTGCTCACTTAGGAATTTATGATCAGATCACCCTGTGAGGTTACTTTCCATAGAACCCCCTTTTTTTGTCCACATTTTTTAACAAAAGAGAGAATGATAAACAACAGAAATATTTCCAAGTGAATAAAATAGAATATGAGAGTGTATTTATTTAACTATTCATTTGAACTTGAAAGTAAAATCCTTTGGAGAAACGGAGTTCTGCTGCATCCTTCCATTTTGCCTCCCACAATGCCTAATTCAGCACTGAACAAAGAGTAAGACTTCTTACAGCAAGTGTTTATATAATGTTTATGGCATTTAGTTTCCCACTTTTTCCTATCATACATTATACTTTGATGGACAGCTTATACTGTGTCTTTTACAAAGTTCTTGAAGAGCAAAATAATTCTTTTTCTAGGATAGATTCACACAAGTCAAGTTCTGGTATTTAAAGGATAAGAACATGTTAACATTTTAGAACAGGAGTCAGCAAACCTTTTCTGTAAAGAGCCGAATAGCAAATATGTTTTACTTTAAAGGCCACAAGGTCTCTGTTGCTGCTGCAGGTTCTCTTCCTTTGCCCCCTTTTGCCCCCCCATCTCCACCCCTCCCCCACTCTCTTCCTCCTCCTTCACTTCCTTTAAATATGGAAAAGTGAAAGAACTGTTGGCTCACAGGCTGTGCAAAACAGGCTGAGTTTTGCATTTGGTCAACTCCCAGTACAGAAACATATTGTCAAAAAGCTTTTCAGGGATGCATATCAATGTACTCTTACCAGGAATCTGAAAATATTTGTTTAAAAATAGCTTCCTTGTATCATTTTAATATTGATATAAGGACATTCATTCTATACTGGTTTTCAAAATGTGCAGCTTTAACATTGACTGTTTCTTTGATCACAGAAGTTTAGTACTCTAGGTTCAGTTCAAAATATTCTACTAAAAACATTTATTTTGGGAAGCACTGAAGTGAAATAAATGTATCTTTAGTGTATGAGAACTTAAAATGGCCAAGGAGCGCTCTCAGCTTCCTGACTCATTAAACCATGATTTTATTCTCTAGTGGAAGCATTCCCTCTTTGGGCACTAAGATCTCCAAACCCAAGGTTGCAAGGAGAGGAAGCAAAAATTATGCATGTGACTTATTAGGTGTAATAGTGAGAAGGGCCACTCTCACCTCTATTTTGGGTTTTCAGACCTGTGTGTTCTTGGAGAAATAGCACAATATTTTTTCCCCACTAGTTGAAAGCATTTACTACAACCTTGGGATAATTGCAGAGATTTGTGCCACCATCAAAGATTTGAAAGATGCGGCAATGGTGATTCATACCATACTCTCATTGAACTTTTCTTTTGGCTAGTGAGGAAACTGATGGCTTGTAGAGAATGACTGGATCATTGTAAACTTAATTACACAGGGATGCAAATTGCAAGTGCCATTTCAGATATGGTATACTTACTTACTGAGTGTAACAACATAGCCTCTGAGAGGTATATGCACTTACTGATTCAGAAAATGTTTTATTTTCATACTAGTTATTCATCTTCTACTTTAGGGCTATAACATTTTTCCTTTTCTCTGTAATAATATAATCTGCAAGGAGTTTGATTGTTTTAGTATCCTTGAAAGATTATATTGGCTCATTACATTGCTGCTATTATTTTCACTGGGTATGGTGAACATCAGGTAGCAAGCACCCTAGATGCCTTAATAGTACACAAGCTTGCTGGAGTGTAGGAAATAAACCCCATTCCTGATATCAATTACTCTATCAGTCAGAGTCCTGGCAGAAAATAGATGGTATATTCAAAAGGGTTTAAACTGAAAATAGCTTAATGAAGAGATCATGTCCAGACTGATTAAGAAAACCAGCATGGGTTTGTGAGGTTCCCAGAAACTAGCAACAGCAAAAGCCATTATCAACTCTAGGCCTGAAGGGGAAAAGGGTGAGGATGATATTACAGGAAGCTGGCAAGGACTGGAGGCATGGAAGAGGGCCATATGGCAAGAGCTATGCCTGCTGAAGAAAGAAGCCACCTCTAAAACCTTAATCCAGCAGGTATGGAGTGATACAACCTTTCTCTCCTTTTGCTCTCCACTTTCTTGCCCTTTATTTTTCTTAGACATTCTCTTCAGCTGTCTCATAGTCCTTGGTTGTCTGTACATGCTTAAGAATGAGGATTAAAAAGCTGATTGGAAGCTTTGAGTGCCTGTGAAAAGATACTGGATTTGAGCTTCACTGTAGGGTGATGTGGGACAGCTGTTTATTGAGAAACCTTCAATGTCAGGATACCTTCAAAACATTATCTCCAGGATAATGTTTTAGTATCTGCCTAACCCTGGAGACTAAAAGTGTCTGGGAGTCTAGTGGGGCAAAAAAAACCTAAAGCTTCTTCATTCAGCATTCAAGAAGCAAAGTTACTGAATCTTCTGTTCTCTATGAGTTAACCATACATCAACTATACCCGATATCCCCAAGTTCAGGGAATAAATGTTAGGATGTTGACCAGAGTTCCAGAGGGCCAGTCACTCAGTGTTAATTAAGGCTATAAATTTCCCTCTGGTCACTGCTTTAGCTGAATCTGAAATATTTTCTAATTTCCTTGTAATTTATCTTTGACCTATGAGTTATTTTGAAGTGCATTGTCTAACTTCCAAATATTAGGGATTTTGCAGATAGCTTTCTGTTATTAATATGTAATTTAATTCCTTTTTGGTCAGTGAACATATTTTTTTTTATGATTTTGATCCTTTTGAATTTATTAAGACTTGTTTTATGGCCAAATATGAGGTCCATTTTGATGAATTCCACATGCACTTGAAAAGAATATGTATTCTGTAGTTATTGGATGGATATCTTATAAATATCAATTAGTAAAGTTGGGGGTAGTGTCATTTAATTCTCCTATATTTTTATAGATGTTTCTGTTAACTTGTTCTATTAATTACTAAGAGAAGAGTGTGAAAATCTCCAATAGTAATTGTGAATTTATGTATTTCTCAGATTAGTTCTGATAGTTTTGCTTCATATATTTTGAAATTCTGTTACTGTACAAACAAATTTAGCACTGTTCTGTCTTTTTTGATGAATTGACTCCTTTATCATTATGGAATTTCTCTCTTTATGCTTGGTGACATATCTTATTTTGAAGTTTATTTTATCTGGTATTAGTATAGACCCTCAAGATTTCTGTGATTAGTATTTTTATGATAGACCTTTTTCCATCTTTCTAGTGTTAATCTACTTAGGATTTTTTACATTTAAATGATTTCTTATAGATAGCATATAGTTGAGTCTTGTTTTTTTAACCCAGTCTGATAAAATCTGACTTTAAATTAGAAATTTTAGGTCATTTATATTTAATGTAACTATCACTATGGTTGAGTTTTAATTACCTTTCCATTTGTTCTTTGTTCTCTTTTACATAATCTTATGTCTTCTTTTGGATTGAGTATTTTCTAGTATTTCATATTATACCCACTGTTGGAGATACCATTTTTAAAAACTGCTTATTTTACTATAAGACCAGGTCTATAATATGATATAATGTAATATAATATAATACAATATAGTACAATATAATATAATACAATACGAGACCGGGTCTTATATTAATTTTTGCTCCAAAAGATGCATTAGAGCTGATTGTCCAGCTAGGTCTTATTTTTGGGGAAACATGTAATGTGTAATGTATATAAAGTGTGTGGCATATTGTAAGTGTCCCATATGTAGGACATCACTGACCCTTAATACAATGGATTTGTGGAAAGAGAAAATGATGAATCAGGTCTCAGCTGAGACTGTTAAAGTGCAGGGATCCTCCCTAGTACTAACACCTGGTAGAAGAAGGAAGGGAGGCTGCTACTTAGCTGCTCTGCTGAAGAACTCATCACTTCAGTTTTGAATCATTGGGCACACAAGATAATTTTCAAACCTCTCTGGTTAGGAGGACAAAAGCTATTGATAGACAACTAGACCAGTTCCAGTGTTTCTGTGAAGTCAATTGTTGGTCAAATAGCAGGGATGGAGCTAAGGCTAAGGTGGGAACTAATTCTATTATATAGCAATGTCTCTCAGAATTTAATATCAGAAAAACCTTTGTCAGCCCTGAAGGGTAAGTATGTTTCTTTCTTTTGATAACAGAGTGAAATAATTGAATGTTCTTGCTTTGCTTACAAGAGTACTCAAAGCCATATGTTGTTCTTAATCTCTTATATGTTTACCCTTAATAATTGGCATATGTGCCTTCTTTTTTTCTTTGTATTAATCTTGTTTTATATATTTGTTTTTTGTGAATCTCTTAAGATCATTCCTTTTCGGAAAGGAATTTTTAAAAAGTCATTCATGTAATCCATTCTTTTAATCCAAGGCTTAATCGTCTATAGTTATTTATTTATTTGCTTACTATAACTTCTTAGCTATTAAAATAATTAGTAATTATGTGATATCTCTTCAAGAGTTGCTTTCCCCATTGGTGCAACTATCCCCATAATAACTGAAATGATGTGCCATAAAAAGGAAAAATATTATTCAAGTTCATTGAATAATGCTAATCAAGTATAATGACTACTATAATAAATGTTTTTCTGTTCTTTCTTCACATCAATAATATTTTTGTTAATAAGTAAGTGTATTCCTTATGACTAAAATACAAACGAATTTTGATCACTTAGGAATTCGATGTACCAACATCTAATTTCTTCGGCATTTATTATCTGAGAAAGGACAGAGACTCCTAATGTCTCAGTGAATCCTACAAGCTTCCAAATTTGACCCTTTGTTGGTCTTTCCTGCATCAAACCTTACTTAGATGCATCTGTTCCTACCTTCTATCCAGTCTAAAGCAGGGTTACTCAGCATTGTTTGTGCTACTTTAAATACATGCCCCTGTTTTGTGGGTGTTAAAATATTCAGTATAACTTCAGCCATAAATGAGTCCTGTCTTGAGTAATATTTGCCTCTCACCTTACATCTATATTCTGTACTGGAAAGGAGCATGGAAAGAGGTTAATGTAATAACTGTAACAATATATATTTGTGTACCTCTTTATAATGCAACTTTATTTAAAGCTGTGCCTATAAATAATTTTATTCATGGCTCTAGGCACATGTGTTTGACTGTTATAGGGTGTCTGTGAAGGGCCCCGAGGAGCTGCTCTTTTTGGAGATGATCAGCCACTTCTGTGGAGATATTGCATTTGATGACGTGAATTCTATTTCTAGAACTTGAACAGCTTTGGGATCTGCTGCACTGGGGAGCTCCCATGCATTCTTATGAGCTTAATTATTCTCTTTATCATCTGTAACAAAAAATAGGACTGATCACGAGCAAGTGAGGTTTAATACACCCTCCTTGTGTACAGGTTTCTTTACTTAAAACAAGGACTGTTTTGCATCCCTCACCAATACATTATTTTCCCCAGCCCAGGAAACGTTTCTTGGAAGAAAACAATGTAGGGCACAGTTTACTATCAGGTATATTCTTATTGTTTTCATTTTATTAATGAGAAAATAGAAATTCTGGAAGGGTTAGTAATTCCACCAAGGACAAACAATTAGTAAAGGTCAATGTCAGGAACTGAACCCATCTGCTAAACCATTAACATCTAGTTCTTTCTCAGACCTCAATATTCCCATCTGTGGATTGGCAATAATATTCTTCTCTCAATAGCATGAAGGATTTCCCTAGGACCTGGATTTTAGTTCTGCCTTTGCCACTAGATGGGTATGTTGCAAATATCACAATCTTCCTGGGTTTCAGTTCCCTCAGCTATAAAATGAGCAGGTAGATGGAGAGATACACAAGATTCCTTCCAACTCTCATTTCTATTTTATTTTATTTGCATTTAAATATCAATGACATCACATTTGTCGATGGATATGGATACTATCTCCATAGGTTCTAAAATTGACATAGTCTTCTCTCCAGTCCTTCCTACTTCCGGATTCACTGATGGCCTTCCACTGCCTTTCCACACCCTCCCCCTGTCTGCTCTTGCTCATCATTTTTCTCTCCACATACTTCTAGCAAGGAGAGTTAGAGGCTGGGATGAATAGATAAGACGATTTTTCAGTATTCCGTCTACCTAGCTGGTTTAGTGACGTTGTATCATTGAACATCCCTAGACATGAAAACAAGGGCAGTAGAACTAGTGAGTACTGATCCCTAATTGACATAAACCAGCCACAAGACTGTATTTTTGCCAAAGCCGTCTTCCTAGATACAGACATGAATAATTACACTAACAGGCACACACCCTCCCTACAAGTACTTAATGTCACTTTCCATTAGCTGCACATCTAGATTGCTGTCTCCCTTACCTGTAAGTACATGTTTGAATAACGTAACAGAAGGCAACCTGTCTACCTTTACATATTGGTTCTGATTTTCATGGTTGGGAAAACGTCACCTCTTGGATTTTTTTTTAAGTCAAGTATGATGGATGAATGGCCTTGGGGACTATAGCATAGGAGCAAAAACTCATGAGAGTTTCAGGCTGGGTTTGTTTTTTTTTCCTCTTCTCTTTTTGGAGGCATAACCACTTTATCATCGCCGTCAAGTGAGGGCTTGTTATGGTGGGGAAATTAGAGGAGAAAAGCTAGAAGGCACTGTAATTTTGTTCCTTAGGGACTTTTGTCCAGGTTTGATTATGCAGTATGTTTGCAGGCTTCTCTTTGAAAGTACATATTCTTTAGATTTAAAGTCAATGTCTGTTAAGTAAGGTTAATTTTTTTTAATGAAATGTAGTTTGTATGTGGCTCTTGGTATGAATGAGGAAAGGGGTATGCCGTGAGTTTTCACTTTATTTTTTCAAAATCTAATATATTAAATAATTGTTTTTAGTATAAACTACAAAATAAGATTACTGTAGTCTTTAAGCCTGCTCAGCTGAAATGGTTTAAAGTTTTTAAAAGGTATAGTGCTTCTGGTGAGGACAGATGATAAAGAGTGCATTCGGCAGCTATTTCAACAAATAAATTCCAAATCTCAATGGCTCACAGCAAATATTTATTCTCATTCTTTGGTTTAGGAGTTGGCTAAGGTTCCCTTGATCTGCTGGGTTCAGGTGAGGTTGGGTCCAGGCAGCAGGATTGTGTTTGGGTCTGCTCTATGTGTCTAACTGCAGGCTCCTTAGGGCGTGCTTGTCAAATGGGTGTAAAACACACATACCGCCTCTTGAGGCCTTGGCTCAGAATTGGCACACTGTCACATTGCCCACCACATTGGCCAAAGCAAGTCACAAGACTAGGTCCAACATCCTTAGGCCAATGGAGGAGGTACAAAGGCAACCGGAAAAGGCCCTGGGTGCATAATAATCATACAGGGAGGGTGTAAAGAAGTGGAAACAATAATCCAGTGTAACACAGGTAGGGAGACTGTTCAATTTTGGAAAGATGAGCAATGCGTATTGCCTCCAGTTTTAAATGGCATATTACCTTTCCTTTCTTTCTGCTTCTATTGTATTGATAATTGACAGCAATACCCCAGTCTAATGTTGTAGGTTAGCATCAGGAAATGCAGCTCGTCATTTGAATGGTTGGGACAAGCACAGACTTTCCAAGTGGTCCCCAGGTAAGTCGCCTTTCCTGTACCGTGACTGTGCTGTATGTTGTACTAATAGTGGTCAGCGATAGCATTAACCTGTGTGTGTATGTATGGTCCATCAAGCTGTTGAAATGTCTTTGAGAAGCCAAATAACCAATAAATATTGAGTAAAAAACACCAAATTTATAATATACACATGAAAGGGAATGACCTATGATTAAATCGATAAGATTGAAGCTTTCTGCAAAACGTGCAATGAAAATCAAACATGTCACCATCTGTTTGCATCAGAAAATTAAAGGACATTTGACTGTTTTGACAGAATATACTTAACGAATTTTAGGTAATGTTTTTCCTCTTTATTTGATGTATTGAGTTGAAGAGAGTAGTGTGGTCACTCCCTAGTTTCATCAGTGTAGACATGTGCTTTATTTTTTGACTGTTAAAAACACTTGTGTTGGTATTATTAACATTCCTCCATTCAAAGACTTATTTGATACGTTTGTTATGTCTTTTCTAATGGTGAACTTGTTCTTTGTCCTCACCTATTTTGTCAGATGTTGGAGAATAACATTTTAATGTTCCTTATTTCTCTCCTTGGTCCTTTGCTTGTCAAATCGATCCTCGCCAAAATAATGATGTGCCATGGTTTTTACCTTGCATGTTTCCTTCATAGGGATTTTGTCTGGTTCCACATTAGGGATTAGAAATTGGCTCTTTAGAATTAAAACAATTTCCAAACTGAAGTTACTTTTCATTGTTTCTACCTAAACTTGATGTCGTTTTTCCTTTGCATAAGGAGTGAAGTGGATTGCACTTCACACCTCATGAATGCAGTGTTGTATCGCCACTGCGCGAGTGTTTGCACACGCACCTGTGTTTTCTCTAAGGACACCAGGTCCCAGTTACTGTGGGGAATTTACCACTCTCTTCTATCTAAATGATGAACTTCTACTCACCAGACAATGTGCCTTTGATGATACAGATGTCTCACCTTACATGTTGTACTTATGTTCTCTGTGACATATACTATATTATGCTTTATGTTGTTTTTTATTAATCAGTGTGAACCTTGCTGAATGCTAGCAACTGTTCTAAAATGAAAAGGAAAAGTAGAGGGGCTTCAAAATGAGGGATGTGATTAGTAATTTAATACATTTATGAAGATAAGATCGCACGATGAGTATATACCATAAATTTAAAAAGGTCTATTTTCTCTTTTCTTGCCAAATATGAACAGAAATAGTCCAGGAGGCAAATGAGCCATATAAATGGAAGTTAAAACAGATCTGAGCTTTAATCTCTTCATCTATTAAAGCATGGCCAGCACTACCCTCCTCTTGGGGTCACCATGAAGATAAAGTGGAGGTGCTTACCCGAGAGCCTCCTCTCTGCAGGAGTGGGGACACTGCAACACATGGGCCCTAAACAAAAGCCGAGGAGATGATCTCTCTGGAGAGAGTAGATAGTAAGGAGCATATGGAAAGGGTGAGGCCAGGTGACTGAAAAGGCTCTCATTCTAAGCCATTTGGCTCAGGTGAAGAAAGGGCCTGGTTATAACCTTCTGGACACCTTCTGTCTGCAGTACATGTAGGCCCTGGACTCATTTTCTCTGTGGCCACAGCAAAGTATTGTGTGGACAGCCTACCAGTGGGCAGCCATAGAGGTGCTGTGGCCTGCATCGGCTTTCATTGTGAAGTGTCATTGGAAACCAACCAACCAATAAGCAAACAAAAAGCAAAACCTTGGCTGTTTTCAAATTTGTTTCTTCTAAAATGCTACTCTAATGTAAAGGAGAAGCACGCTATCCCATGATCCCTTTGTTAGCTGACTTATTCTCAGCTCAAGTTACTTGTAAGTGAGGGTTTTCAGCATGCCAGAAGTCGTTGGCTGGCTTTGGATCACTGCCAAAGAGACACTGTTACAAGGATTATGTGTAATAAACACCGTATCATATATCTAGCAGTGATCTCTATTGCAAAAGGACACTGAGCCTAAACCCCTAACTTCTGCCTAATTATGTAATATTTTGCCAAGTTTGCTTACCAGGAATGAAAAGAGGACTTGGGAGCTATGTGGGACTTTAGGGATGATTTAACCTAGTGTTTTCCAAACTATGTTCTATTGGAACACTTGTGGCTTGAAACATGTCTATCAGATGTCCCTTTAAATGATTCTGTGGTCAAATAAGTTTGGAAAACACTATTATATAGAGCTATATTTCTTTACTGAAGGACATCTCAAGGTCTTCAGTATGCTGATGAGTCATAACCCCAAAGGCTAGAACATGCCACTCTTCTCAAACTCATTTGACCATAAAGTCCTTTTGTTGTAGAACACGGATCGCTATCACGAGACTGCCACGCAGAGGCCACATGGCCTCCAGTGTGTAACTGCCTAGGTTCAGTTCCTGGCTCTACCGTTTACTGATCTTGAACAAATTGTTTAACTTCTCTGTGCTTCAGTTTCCTCCTCTAAAATGGGAGCATTAATGATACATACCTAGAGGGTGCTTTTGAAAATCAAAGAACAGGGCTAAGAACAGTGTGTGGCATGCATTTGACTATTGTCATCCTAACAGTTTAGATATGAACTAGCCTAATACCCTCATTCTGGAGATGAGAAAAGTAGGCCACGCAGTATCACTTATTCAAAAAGTTGACCAAATGCCCATATGATGAACATGAGGGAGTCCCTGCCTCAGAAAACACACACTCGTGATTTGGCTCAGGTGACACCTTTTAGTAGTAAATCCAGCAACCCAGGCCTCCTGACTTCTGTCCTCCAGCTTATTCTGATTGGGCCCTGAATGAGTGATCTATAGAGCCTGAATTGATAAGCAGGAGTAGGGAGCATAGAGTTCAGCTAATAGGCTTACCTTTCTAAATTGAGTATGAGGGCATATGTTTTAATTCTTTGTTAGTGTGATCCAGAAAGAGTAATCAAGAGAAGCACTTTTGGAGGAAAGCAAACACTTAAAAATATAACCAGAAAGAGAAGTAGGAGGTAGTATGAAGTGCCCCCGCTAGAAGCCCGCCAATATGGCTGGCTTTCTGTTTTTCTAATTATTGGGCTGCTGACGGTCTTCTCTGTGTTTGTCTAGGCATCTCCTGCGAGAGCTTTCCCCGGGACTGCTTCAATGAGCAGTCAGCCACTAAAGACCTTCCCAATAGGGATGGAGGAGCGTGGGGACTGGGCCATAAATCAGGACCAGCCTGTCCCTTTCTGCTCCATGAGGAGAGAGACAAGCCGAACAGAAGTGAATTGTACTTGGATCTCCATGTAAGTAGAAATCTTTGTATTTGTGCTGTGATTCTTTGTAGTCAAGAGAAGCTTATTTAATATGCATTTAATGTAAATTGTGTTTGTAAAGCTGCTGAAGCTGCACGAAGGGGTGCGGTCATTATCTAAAAGCCAATCGGTTGCAGAACACAGATCTCAGTGATATGAAATTTGTGCACTAGAAAGTGACAGTGCACAGTTTATCTGAGTGTTATCAGAGTCCTCTGCTCACATCAGCGTGGCTGCCTACACCTCACTGTGGAAATACCCATGTGTTGGTAGTCATCTCTGAATGTATTTGTCTAAAAATGTGAGGACATATGTTAGCTGACTGATAGACTCTGGATTCTCCAGAGAAACCCAAATAGCCTGTATTCTTTGCACATTCCTAAACCTTTCTCTCCAGCTGCTCAAATAACAGGTGGACAGGTTGGCAGCAAATCCACGGAATACGAGATGACCCATTTTAAAAACACAGCCTTCTCCTTTCTCATTCATTCATGTATTCATTGCCACAGAAGCATTGACTACCCTGTGCAAAGCAATGGGCTGGGTTTTAGCTACTTCCACATTGTAGATGGCCTGATAGGATTGACCAAACTGTCACTATTCTCACCACCCCTCTTCACCTCCCAATTTCCTGTCAGAGGAGGGGGTGAATGTTAGGAGAAGCACTTGTCCCTCCATTAACGCTCATGCCTATCAACAATCTCATGTCCCTGATTTATTTTAATACCCTCCAATTTATTACTATCAGGCCTGGATGTGTGTGTTTGCTGAGCCTGGGTAGGCCTATGATGTTCATATGGGTGGTGATTTTCTCAAGTGACCAAGAGCAGAAGAACCTTGTACTTTTCATAACCATAAAACCCTAATCAGAGTATGTCCTTTTAGCCAGCATTTGACATCCCAGATATTACAAAAGGAGGTCTGAATGAGGATAAAATCTACAGCACTTCATGAAATGACATGGACATTTGTAAAGTTTTTGTTTTTGTCCCTCTAGGTACGTAAATAGTTAAGAATCTTAAGATGTGCTCAAAGTAAGAAGTGGAACAGTGACATCTGTTGGTCAGGTTACTTTAAGTTGAACTTGCTGCAATAGCAAGCCTGGAGCATGAAAGTATAGAAATGGATTTTGAAAGACTACTTTCTTTTTCTTGTGTGTGTGTGGTTGTTTTTTTTTTTTTTTTAATTATTATTTATTTATTTATTTATTTAAATTTAATTTTATTAAATTTATTGGGGTGACAATTGTTAGTAAAATTACATAGATTTCAGGTGTACAATTCTGTATTACATCATCTATAAATCCCATTGTGTGTTCATCACCCAGAGTCAGTTCTCCTTCCATCACCATATATTCGATCCCCCTTACCCTCATCTGGTTTTTTTTTTTTTTTAATTCTGTGTTTATGTGTGTTTTTAGACATTGGCTAAACTATGTATTTCTGGTTTTTGTTCTCCTACATGAATTAAATTTTTTCTTATTTTTACTTAGTTTATTTCAATCATAAAAACTATATGCAATCCTTTTTGAAAATTTGAAATATTCATTTCAATTGAAAGAAAAGAAATAATCTATAATCTCAGAAGCCAAGGACACTGTTAAAAATAGATAAATTTTCTTTCTGTTTTTCACTGTGTATGATTTATTTTCAATGAGGGATTTTTTTTTTTAACATGTAAGCATATACTTTATATCCTTCTTTCCTTTTTTGTTCATCGATTACATTGCTTATCCATGTTGTTACAAATTCTTTCTAGATGTATTTTAAGTGAATGCATAATATCCTACTACATTGTATCCCAAAATTTATTTCATCATTTTCTATTATTGGTTGTTGAAGTTGTTTCCAGTTTTGCAGTAGTATACTGCAATTTGGAAATAAATAGCACTACCACACATAATCTTTCCTATGCCCTTTCCCTCCCAATATTTTTAGGCTTTTGATGTATATCACTGCATTAAAAAAGGGTCTATGTCCTGAACTAGTCTTTAATGGCAAATGTATATATATAAATCATAAATATAATATTTATGTATCATAGACACATATAATATATGATATGTAAATAATATATTTTTGTATAAAGTATATATATATATATAATGAAATATATAAATATTTGTATTTTTCTTAGTTTCTATTAATTATAATTTTTAAGAATTAGGATAGTTTCTTTAGATTATTTTCTACCTTAGCAGTTTTTGCATTTTGGGCCCTAGGGCTCCTCATCTTCAAACCCTTTCCCCTTCTTTAGACAGTACCATTTGACTCTTATTGTTTTAATATTGTGTTAAATATTGATCTTCTAAGGAAGATTTTCCATTTGAAAGAGTTGTACTGATGTAGTAAAAGTGTGCATCCTGTTAATGATCACCACGCCGCTTGCCAGGACATCTTTCCCCTGGGGAACTTTGAGCGTTAAGGTCAGGGAGGCATATATTACTGTGTGGTATTTTGATCAGCCTGACATGTTGGACTGGACTGCTGTTTTAGGTTTGAACCTGATTTGCCACCGTTAGAAAGTTACTTTTCCTATGGATATGCTGCCATTCATTCGTATGTGGAATGATAGCTAAAACATTTAATAATCAGTGGGAGTTTGGCATCTACAAATCAGAATGGTCACTGGTGCTACTAAGTAAGGCCCTTTATTTAGCTGTACTTTTTTTTTTTAAAGGGCCAGAGAGGGAATATTTTAGGCTTTGGGGACCAATCAGATCTCATGTTGCAACTACTCAACTCTGCTGACAAAAGAAGCCATAGAGAATACATATATGAATGAGTGTGCCTGTGTTCCAATACAAATTTATAGATATTAAAATTTGAGTTTTATATAATTTTCATATGTCAAGCCATATTGTTTATCTTTTGATTTTTTTTTCCCCCTCCATCATTAAAAATTATAAAGGTCATTCTTAGCTTTGGGGGTCATTCAAAAACAGTGGGCCTGCGACAGGCCAAAAGTTGAAGATCTCAGTCACATCTACTCCTGGCTCAAGCACTAACTTGCCATGAGACGCTGGGCACTTGCTAAACTTCTATGGGCTTCAGTTTCTTTATCAAGTGTGTTTTGACAGAATAGGGAGGAACAGGAACAAGATGGAACAAAGCTCCTTGTAGCTATAATATTGGATTTCATGATTCTATTATAGCAGCATGAATCAACCCAAGCAGTGTTATGTATGTGGGATGGAAATTAGTTTACTTAAAGGAAACAAATAAATCTTAATATTCTCAGTGTGAATCTTTGTCCTAAAATGAAGAATAATGTTACATCTCTGATAGTGAGACCAAAATGTATAGTCTCCTAATTCTCTTTGGAAGCATAGACCACTTCTTTCTGCTTCTCCAGTGCAACTCTTTATTGCCCCCAGTTTTACTGAGTCACCATTTTTTTTTTCCTTACAAACTCCTCCTCACTTTAAGTCATGATTAAACTATTGAGAAAAAAAGTAATCTAATTTTAACTTCTAAACCCCATGACATTTAACCAGGTATGTCTCTCAAATTAGTACCAATTTTGACATTGGTGTGGAAGGTTGTTGTCACATTTAATTAAATAGAAATCCTCATTTATGCCATTCATAAAGTTCAGTTCTTACACCACTTCCCTTGCTTCCCTTAAAATCCACCTGTCCTCTCTATATACTACACGATAACGACAAATCTAGTAACATCTCAGATTTCTTCATAAAACCAAAAGAACGGTAAGTTTACCCTAACCATTGAGCCACCTTAATGGTCAATGCAACTGCCAAGTTCGCTTTTCTTTGATCGTGATAACATTTATTCTGATCTCCTCTTTGTCTGCTCTTACATATGAAAAATACAGTACCAGCTTATGTAAAATTTGGACCCTTGAGAGATATATAGAGAAATCTTTATATATTATGCTTTCAAAGCCTGAGAAAACACAGACTAGAACTTAGTTTTATAAAAATGGTGAGAAATTTATCTGGGAATTTTATTTAAATGAATTGGAATATTGCAGCTGAAATATCTCATTTGGTTTCTCTAAAATTCAAACAATTGCTTTTTTGCCCCCTTTGAACAAGTTCCATTTTTTCAGTCTCCGTTTTCTGTCTTAAATATCTCACTTCCCTGTGCATTCATTGGATTTAGTGCATGTGGTCTCTTTAAACCCTGGTCTCTTTCTACATGTATCATTTATGTTCCATACGTGGATTTCTGAAAAGCATTTTCTTTCTTTTCTCTCCAGGATAAAGATACTAATTTGTAGTTAAAACTACAATCCCACATGACCCATTTAGAATTTGAAATGCAGTATCCTTTGCCTAGAGAACGTTTGAGAGTACCCTTATGTTAACATAAGGTTCTAGTTTTTATGGACCAGTTGGTTTTCTCTTGCTTTTTGACTTTTGCAGGCTTTAATGAAGGCATCTTGATTTATTAGTATCATTATTTCTAAATTGCATTAAGAGCTGCAGCAACTATATAAATATCCTGTGTATGAACATCATAAACTTTCCTCTCTAGCTACAGAAAGTAAGTGACCTTCCTTGATTCTAGACATGGTTATAACATTTCTTCGGAATATTTCATGATACTTTCTAAAGTGTTGAAAATGACAGTAGTGCTATATAAACTTTAAACCCTACATATACTTTAAATCCCCAATTAAAATGTGCAAAATGGAGGCAATAGTGAATATATTTCAAAACTATGGACATGTGACTCCTCTTTGTCACCCATTGAAACCCATAACTAAACACGCTCTGTAATAACGGTGGCCACTATTTACTGTGTCTGTGGTGACTCAAGCAAGTAGTGGGTTAGGAATATTAGCACATTTAATTAACACTTAGGACAATCCTTATGAGTTAAATGTTTTTCCCATTTGAGACATGTAGACACTGATTCAAGTTCATAAGGAACTTGCCTAAGTGACACAGCTAGTGTGCAACTAGTCACTAACATACCTTATTGAACCCACACACATTCCACTTCAGAACCATAGCTCTTACCCCCTCTTTCCTTTTTCCTGCCCTCTCTTCAACTGTGTTCAAGAATAGTTGTGGCAATGCCTAGCTTGTTTTCTCCTTTGTCATTTTAATGAATTTACATTTGTATCCATTTTTTTCTTAAAATGATTAATGCATTAACTTCAAGGAATCATTACTGATCAAATCAGGGCTCATAATCTATGTGTCCTTTCTGTTCTCTGCAGATTTCTTCTAACTTCAGCAGCCATTTGCTTCTGGTAACCAGGTGATCTGTTTTGCCCCCATTCTGATGTTTCAATGTGAAAGAGAACTGTTACAAAATACTGTAGTTCTTTGATTTATTGTAATGAAAAGAATGAACATTTAGAATCAGATCGATCCAGTCCAAATCCTGCCTTTGCCACTCACTGGTTGTTTAATTTTAGAATTAACCTAATTTTTTTGAACCTTAGTATTAACATCTATGAGGTTTGACAATTAAGTTTGTGAACTTGTTGCAACAATGTTGCTAACCTTTTTTTGATATCAGAGGGATTATTTATTATGACTTTGTACCAACTAGACAAACAGTTAACCAATTTTACTATTTGGAAGTGCTGAAAAGGCTGCATGAAAAAGTTAGCCGACCTGAACTTTTCGCCAACAATTCATGGCTCTTGCATCACAACCATGCACCAGCTCACACGGCACTGTCTTTGAGGGAGTTTTTAGCCAGTAAACAAGTCACTGTATTGGAACACCCTCCCTACTCACCTGATCTGGCCCCCAATGACTTCTTTCTTTACCCAAAGATAAAGGAAATATTGAAAGAAAGACATTTTTATGGCATTCAGGACATCGAGGGTAATATGACGACAGCTCTGATGGCCATTCCAGAAAAAGAGTTCCAAAATTGCTTTGAAGGGTGCATTAGGCACTGGTGTCAGTGCATAGCTTCCCAAAGGGAGTACTTCAAAGGTGACCATAGTGATATTCAGCAGTGAGGTATGTAGCACTTTTTCTAGGATGAGTTCGTGAACTTAATTGTCAGACCTTGTGCAGCAGTGTCTAAATAGTAGTCATTAGCTACATGTAGCTATTGATTAAAATTAAGTAAAATGAAAAATGTAGTTCTTCAGCCACACTAGCCATATTTTAAATGCTCAGAGGCCACCTGTGGTTAGTATCTAGCGTGTTGGATGACACAGATGTAGAACATTTCCACCACTGCAGAAACTTGCACTGGACAGCACTAACCTATAAAATGGGGTCAGTGATACCTTTCTCATAGAGTTATGGGGAGGATTAAGGTACAAGAAAACTGGCATAAAGAATTTAGCATGGTGCCTACTTGGGACAACAGTGACACTCTAAAAAGGTGCTAATTCTCTCCCTCCTCCCCCCTCAGGCATGTTTTTCTCATCTATCTTCATTTTGTTTTGAGTAAATCCTCACCTTCCCTACTTTTTCTATTGCCTCCTTTAAAGTTAAAAATAATTAAAAATGATACCTGGATCTTTGCTGTTTGAACTAATATTCTCAAGATAACTTTTTCTTTAAAAAAAATTCAGGAAGAAAAAGAAAAAGATATCCAGTAATAATAGCATAGCCAACAGCTGTCTAGTTTTACTGCTTGGGAAGAAGGCGAGTACAGGCAGCAAAGGTGGTACATATGGTTTATTACATTGCAGGTCTCCATCTTGAACCAGAATGAAATGCTTCCTCTGTGAACTCCACGCCTTCTGTTCTGATCGTCCACATGGGACATCAATAGTATTCACTTTGAAAAAAACTGAAAACCCTTTAAAAACATGTCCCAGAAAATTCTGTATCTTAAGGTGCTCCTTTTTCTTTCCTTTCCCCTCCAGCTTCACAAATAAGTCACAGCCTTTCCTTTTCCCTCTTACATTATTTTGTCAATGACATCACAGTGTGAAGGGACTATACTCGCAGCGGCATCATCAGCGTGAATCAGACTCTTAAGAAAAGGATTTTTTTTGAGAAAATCCAAAATTCATGGATTTTTTTTTTTTTCTGAAATGATTGAGTTGGTTTAAAAATCATCTTGGAGCACAGGAAAAGTCACAAAGAACAGAGTGAACTCTATCACCTTCTCCAGTGGCCACTTGGGAAAACTTTGAGCTAATTACTCTCTTCAGGTGACACAGATGGAAAAAACCAATCCAGAGAGCATTGGCCCTGAAACACCCTCAGGGATCCCTTGAAAGAACTTTCTTTGGAGCTCCATACACTCGTGGTACAGATGGGGCGTGGGGAGGCATATTTAGTAGGCTTTTCTGTCAAGAACAATCCTGTTCAGACCAAATGGCCCCCCTGACCAAGTGCACAGAAGGAGAAGGAATGAGGAGGGGTAGTTCCTGCTGGGCTGTCATTCATCAGTAAATACTTGTTTCATACTGAGAGGGTTAAAAAACAATTTGTTAGATGCTGGTTGATGTCCCTAGGAAAGTTGTTTCTTTCCTATGAAAATGTATCAGCCTTATATAGTACTTACTATGTGCCAAGCATCGATGAGTGTGTCACACACATATTAGTTTATTGAACGCTCCTAACAACCCATAACGTTGGTACTTTTCTTAGTTCCAGTTTCCAGGTGAGGAAGCTGAGGCACAGGGAGCTTCTATAACTTTCCTGAGGCCAAGCTTCTTGAAGGAGCAGAGTAGGATGTGAGCCCTGAACTCAGGGCCAAGTTCATAACTCTGCAGACTGCACTCGTACCTTCATCATTGAACGATCACAAACCCACCGCTCTTCTCTTTCCCTCCGGCTTCACAAGTATGCCCCAGCCTCCCCTCTTCCCTTTTAGAGTCTTCTGGTTTTTTATCTACCTCCAGAGCATTTTCACAGAAGCCTTGATACTGCTCAGTAGAAAACGTCCTTAATCACTGAGACCTGTCTTTGCAATAGGCAAGTGCAGCCTGTTTTCTTCTTAACCAATTAATAAAAACAGCTGCTGGCTTCTGACAGGCTGAGCCAGAGGGGTTTGTATTCATGTGTGGTGTTAGTTGGCAGGGGGAAGCCCCACCGTAAAGGCAGGGGAGGTGCTATGAGAGTAAAATAGAAGGGGAAGCCTAGAGAGGTCCCTGGCTTTGGCTTTCATTTGGCCTCATGGCTCCATTTCAAAGAGTTGGAAAGTGAGCATAAGGTGGACGCTGATCAGGAAGAAGGTAAGATCCGATGGCACGGCAGCAGGAGGGTTGAGGTAGGTGGACAAGGGCTAGGACACCTCGTTCAGATCTCGCTGCTGTATCTGAGCGGAATGAACTGGTACCAGTTATTTAGCTTCTCTTGGCTTCAGAGTTTTCATCTTTAAAATAAGAAGGTTAAGACAGTTGATTTCTAATATTTCTGAAGTCCCATTCAGCTTCCCAACAACTTGATTCTACCCAAATTCTTTCCTAACCTTACACCTCATTCATTTAACAAGTCTTTTGGAGCACTTGTGATGTCATAATTTCCTCAGATCTCAACTTCACTTGGTACGTTAAAATATACTTCCCGAACCCAAAAACCCACCTCCGCCCATTATCTCACTCAACACTTTATTTATAGTTTACTTACTTTTCCCAGTCTATTGCTCTAATTTTTTTTCTTCTACAGAAAGTTTATACACTCTTACTTACCCTTAACTAATTTTGACTCCACTTTCTACTTGCTTTCTCAAGCAATCGCCACATGAACCTAGCTGAACCACTTTAGGAAGCTGGAAGCAATTAGTCATTAAAAATCAGGCCTAGAACTTGAAATAAATTGGATAAAGAGAAACATGAGAATTAAGTAGCCTAACACTGTGAAATGTAATCTCGTTTGCCTTCCTTTCCCCTTGCCTTTCTGGGGTGTTATGAGAATGTGGGAAGGAATTAATCTAAGCTGAATAATACAGGGGAGGGGCCCAAAGGTGAGGGGAAGTGACTCTGGGAAGTTTTCTTTTTAGGCAGCATCCAGCTTCTGCAAATTGACTTTTTTTTTTTTTTTTAAGTTGTTAATGTTGATTCATCTTGTGAGAGTCAAGGAGCTAGGTTCTGCTCCCAAGAGATGACGTACCTTTTTTGTTGCCATCACGCTTTTAGCCTTATCTTTCTCACCAGATATGTCTCTGTTGAACTGATGTTCTTATTGCCATGAGGCATAAATGGCTGCAGCCTCACTCTGAAAGGATGGTGAGATGGGAGAAACGTGGAGGACTAACGGGGAGTAGTAAACTCTCCACACTAATACGTCCTGTGTTCCTTTTTCAAGTAGCTGGGTACTGATTGCTTTGTAACAAATAGTGACAAAGAACATCTTGTGAGTCAAATGCTACCTAATTATTTATGATGCCCGTTTTAACTTAGTTGTTTAAGACAGATCATTATTTGGCCTTCTGCTCAGGCATAGCATAGCGTTAGAGAGTTTAAGTCTCTTGAGGTTAGAACAAGAGAGAATCAGGGGAGGTTGGAAAGGTGACAGTCTTGTCTGTCCCGGATTTGGGGTAGTAGGTGCTTAATAAGCTTTCATAACAGAACAAGACACTGAGGTAAGCGATGTCCAAGAGAAGTTATTATTTCCCCCTTGCAAATGTTACAATATTAAATAGAATCGTTTTTCAAACCAACTAAGATCAAATTTGGTAGGTTGCTTATTAGAACATTACAGTGAGACACATTTTTCAAAATTCCCTAAATGACCAGAAGTAGTAATACTTTTCATGGTCATGAGAACCACTGGCTGGAACCACCATGCTGCTATTTCTTACTCATCTTCATATTTAGGTGGTCACTGCTTGCTTTCACTCAAAATTGTTTTAGGTCTACCTACTGCCGTTCAGGCTGATCTGGGGTAGAAAGTACTTGGTTACAGTCTATGAACAGAGACCCCTCTCTCTTTACAGATTTCCCATATTAAAGGACACATTTCATGAAGATGAACTTTCTTCATCTTTATGTCCCTGGAGCTTTGTATATAACTGCTGCTTAATAATGATTGTTGCGTGAATACATCTTTGTGATAGGAGTCATGCTTCGTAAAGGAAAGGGAACTGTTTGGGTAAACGGGAAAGCCTCTTGACCTGATGAGTCCTGAAGTCTGTGTCTTGACTGTGACCGCAGAAAAGCCAGCTAGGAATGTTTGCTCAATTTTTCTAAGCAGCCCCTCTCGATGCCCCCTAAATGACAACAAGGGAAAAGAATGGTCATTCTCATGAAGCTTTTCTTTCTTTCTTTTTTTTTTTTCCCCTCTGTGAAGTCAATCTTCCATGTCATCTCAGAGGGTAAAGTACAGTATACGTTCTACTGAGAGAACAACAACCTGGGCTGACACGCCTTCAGCTTCAGGACTCATGTCTGTGACGTGCTATTTTGGCAGGAAGTGGAACTCACAGTTTTAGAAGACTGGCTAAGAGTATGCATTTGGGAGCCTGCTTGCCTGGATGGAAGTCCTAATTGTACCACTCACCAATGCTGTGAACATGGGAAAACCATTTCATCTTGCTGTTCTTCCAAACTGGAAAAAGGGAATAGCACTGCTATGAGTGGTTCTGTGCGTCAATCAGTTAATATATATGGAGCAACTAGAACTGTGTTTGGCACTTAGCAATCACCTAATAAGTGTTAGATGTTATTACTGTTCCCCACTTATTAACCGTGTAACTTCGGGCAGTTATGCTTTCTTGGCCATGGTTGCTTCACTTTTAAAATGAACCTAATAATACCTCACCTACTATGAAGGGCTGGAATCAAATCATCCCCTGGGACCCAAGACTTGCCCCACTTTTCACGAAACTGTACTGGCGTTGTGGGTATTGCAAGGATGCTGGAACTGTATAATTCTGCTCCATGCTGTAGTGTAGAAGGGCCAATGAGCCCTTCCGGGTTATGTCCTATTTTGCCCAAATTGGCTGAGGGTGCTTAGAAACGTATTCTGAAAATCAGTAATTCGTTATGTCTGAAAAAATGGAGCTTTCTCAGTTAAAGAAAAAACTCTGAATATGTGCCCATGTCTCCTCCACCCTTACCCGTATACTTGATGGTCTACATAGCTCTTTAGAAGACAGATCTTCTGATCTGGTGTCATGATTCCTTTTTTTCTCAGCCATGAAGAAGCAGAAGTCTGATTTTATCAATGGGCATTTTCTCTAGACAGGAAGCTTGTTCTAAGACTTAAATGGCACCAATGAATATTTCTGCATGTGTGGTGGTGGCCTTTTGATTAAGTGTGCCCTATTTAATAATCCCAAAATATACTTGATCAGTAGCAAAAAGGAAAGTATCCATTTAGACACAAAGTCAAATCAGGGATTAGGAATGACTGTCTTTGCTTTCCCACAGGAGTTAATGGAATATAATAATATGTACCCTCTTTTGTGTGACAGTTCCTTTTGAGCACATTGCTAGCAATGTATTATTGCAATCAGAATTTCTCAATATTAATATTTATTGAGGAACATGATTCCCGTTGTCAGTGTGGGACCCACAGCCCTTCCTTGCTACAAGAGAAGGCAAGACTGTCATTTTGCTTGTGGTGACAACGGTTTTGCAGAATAAACTGCTGTTTGTATTTAACACTTGGGCTCAATCTTCTTGCAGCTTTGCTCAAAGAGAGTCTGTGATTACTATTAAGCCAGTTTGACGCTCCTGATCCATCCCAGGTGCTTACCAAATGCATGCTGATTGGATGGGATGTGAAAGAGAAACGCTGAGACCTTCAGGTACCACAGGAAGCTGTCCCAGGAGAAACCTAGGCAGCTGGGAAACAGGGCTACAGTCTGTCCACGACCTCAGTTCCCAGGTTCCCAGCAGATAATCAGAGTATTGGAAACTACATTGAGCTGATGTTGGGTCGTTGTTTTGTTTGTCCCATTTTTGTGTTAGGCAAATTGGGTCTGTGATAGAGACCTGACTGATAGAGACCTTTCAGATGTTTTGCCCCTTAGGGGAATATGGCTCCTTAGGGACCTTTGATGAATCGCTTTGCCTAACAAGGCAGGTTGTGTGTTACTTTGTACCATGCCAGGTTTCATTCGGTTGGATCACTGAAGCAGAGAGGGATGCCCGGCTGCCAGGATTCCTAAGGAAGCCAGGAAGTCAGAGCTGCTGAGCCAGAAGCCTAAGATTGGCCGGGAGCGTGGAGGGTAATCATTCCTGCCAGCCGGGACTATTTACTGTGCCACCCTAAGGCCGGTGGACGTGGGGTGTGGTGGGCGTGCTTGCCTAAGTACCTGTTTGTAGAGCACTGAGACACTAGGGCAGAGCTAAAACAGTAGTAATCTGAAACCAGTTGTGTTGGTTTTCCTTCTCTGGCCCCAGCAGCTAAAATCTGCATTCCAGATGAAACCTGCAGGGAAGCGGAAGAAGGCACTTAAAAAAAAAAAAAGAAAGAAAGAAAGCTTCAAGGGCAGTAAATTAACTGCTTCTTGAGTTCCAGTCATTTTGAAATGATCGATTTCTTTCTTTCTTTTTATTTCTTTACTTTGGGCTTTGTGCGTGGCTATTGATCTGTGTACCCTGCTAGGTTTTCTTTTTTTTTTTGGCCTGGATGGCACAGGCTGCTGCCCATAATTTAGGTGGCCTAGGAGGGTCTGGTCCGCAAGAAGTATTTCAGTCATTTCCTGCTGATTCACTTTTGAATGTCTTGGACTGCTCCGTCCGTCTGGTTGAGGGCTGTCAGGATCAGCTTGCCGGCTCAGCACTTTCTGAAGTCTCGCTTGCTCACCAATGAGGAAGTTGAAAGCAACCAGGGGAACGACAGGCACTGGGGGCGGAGCTGTGGTAAAGTCCTGGGCTGGGATGACTGGGGGCAGGCTGACTTTCCTTAGGACAAAAAGCCTTTTGTCCACGGGAATAAATACGGAAGTCCCAGAGGAGCACCCTCCCCGGCCCGTGTGTAGTAAGGTGCACCGCCTCAGCCGCTTCTGGGCATAAAGCTGCACTGACTTTTTACAGTTGCCCTGGGTGCACCATCGTCGCGCAGGCAAACCGGAAGGAGGGCACAGTGAGGTGACCTGAAAGAGACCAAGTGTGCTCGCCCTGGCCGAGGAGTCTGGCCGCCGGGTCCTGTTGCTCTCTGTCCTGTAAGTTAAGAGCCGATGGAGTGGATAAACTGAGAGCGGAGGAAGGCGACGAAAGTCAGAACTTCCACTGAGGGCACTGCTGTGGGACATGGAGGACGTTGGTAACTCTCTGAATGGCAGTGATGTCTCGGAACCAGAAAAACCTGAAGCTGGGCTTGACATGGCTCAGTCGATCCTGAGCAAGTTCTCTGTGAAATCCCTGTTTGGGTTTACAAGTAAATTGGAATCAGTGACGCCTGAGGAGGAAGATGCCGTGCTGAAAGCATTCCGCAGTTTAGTGGCGGGTCCCACGCCTCAGCCTGAGGATCCCCGCCATGGCTCAGATCCGCAGGAGGAAGAGGCTCAGGTTCCACCTGACCTCGGAAATGATGGGAAGACTCCAAAGGTGGAGACAGAGACCGAGTCAGAGGGAAGTCAGAGAAAAGCAGAGGCAGGGATTTCTCTCCCAGGTCAAGAGCTTGTTCCACTCGCTGCACTGAGTGTGAGCACAGACGATGTCATTTTGGTTCGTGGGACCCTCGTGAACACCACCAGTGATTCTGACTCTGATGATGGGGGCCAGGATCCAGAAGAGGGAGGCAACACCAATGGCCCGAAGTCCCCTAGTGTTGTTTTATCTAAGCCATCTGAGGAGCCCAATGACACGCCAGGCGATTGTAGGGAGAACATTGCCACTGGGGAAAGGGATGATGCAGAGTGCTCTGCCGAAGGTCCTCAGGGGACTCCGCCTGAGATAGGCAGCAAACCAGAACCTGGCAATGGTGGTCTTCACACAGAGCACAGCTCCAGCAAAGGACAAGCTGGAGAAGATGGTTCCCAAGTTCTACCTGTGGTCACAGACCAGAACTTGAGTGTTGGTGTGACTAAGAGCACCTCTTCTAAAAAAGAAGTCCCTGGAGAGAAGCCATTCCAGCTTCCTGCTTTTTTTAGTGGGCTTCGTGTGCTGAAGAAGGGGGCTCCAGCCGAGGGTGGGGAGACCATCACCGAAATTAAACCAAAGGATGGGGACCTGGCTTTGCTCAAATTGACCCAGCCTGTTCAGAAGTCCCTAGCACAGGCAGTGCCACAGCCGGTGAAGACTGGGGAGAAAACAAGTGATCTAAAGGCCACTCCCACTCTCCTGGAGCAGCTCTCCCAGCTACTCAGCATTGACATGCCCAGGGCCGAACTGAAGGCAGAAGACCCTGAGCCGCCCAGGGGAGAAGAGATGGGCTGCAGCGCTGCCCGGGAGAGCCAGAGCGGCCCCGGACAAACACAAACCCAGAGTGGGGAGGTCAAGACTAAGCCACCAGAAACCGCCCTGGAGGCCTTCAAAGCCTTATTCATCCGTCCCCCCAAAAAGGGGACCACCGCTGACACCTCTGAGCTGGAAGCTCTCAAGCGCAAGATGAGACATGAGAAGGAGTCCCTACGAGCAGTGTTTGAACGGTCCAAGTCAAGGCCAGTGGATGGCCCCTCCGATTCCAGAAGCGTATGTAGACTTGGGTTTTACATTTTGTTACAAAATGTGATGCTGTTGCATTGCTTTTGAGGTTTCCTGTCAAAGGGAACCCCAGTTACCTCTTAGTGACTGTCTTTTAGGTGACAGATGATTATAATGAAATTGTCCTTGTAAGGAATATGGAGGTATGGAGTTGGACAGAAGCGTTGTTTTAGTCCCTTACATTTGTCTGGATTGTTACAAGTGGGATACATGTAAAGATGTGCTGGTAGTAAAGGGAACCTGTTGCTCTAAGTTTAAATGTTACTAGTAAATGTTCTTATAAAAACTAAGCAGCATGAGGATGCGATACAACGAGGAAACACAGCTCAGATTTCCTCACCTCTTAATTAGACACCTGTGTGAAAACTATTTTTCCTTTAAAAGCCTGCCATTTGGTGGAATACATGCTTGTGATATGATTGAAATGTTGCGTGTCGGTTACAAGGCATCCTGACTGAGCACTGGGTTTAAAATGTGACCTTGGTTTTAATTCTAACTCCATTTACTGTCTGGGTGTCTTTGATCATCTCTGAGCCTAGTCTCCTCAATGTGGAAAAAAATAATAACCCTCAGCTTATGCGGTGGTTGTGAAGATAAAGTAAAGTTAGCACATGTTAGCTATGTAATTAATAAAAACTGTAACTCAAAGAAAATTCGATAATTTATAAAGCCTAGCAAGCACCTGTGCAGTAGATCTTAAAGGTTCATAGGGACAGCACATAGAATTTCTTGGTTAGTATCAACTCAGAACTCAATCATTCCCTTTTAAATGTTTGATCAGTTAAAATGCTAAAAATTAAAAAGTCTTTGGAAAAAATTATCTTGGGTTGTAGTGAAAAACTAAACACAGTATAACATTCTCATAGTTATAAAAAATCAACTCATGTAAGAATAGTTGATTTTTTGAATAAGAAAGCCATCTCATTATATTTTTTTAATAGGAAAGAAAAAGAGAATTGAAATTAGCAAGTGGAGTGCTTAGAGAAGTGTATCTTGGCCTATAGTGAATGTTCATGGAAAATGTGGCGATTATATTATAAATAATCCTGGAGTTGTTTGGGATACACTTGTAAACATTCCTATAAATGTACCTGATTATAGTACATTTGTATTTAGATCTTCAACTCAAAGTACATTTGTGATTATTTTTAATAGTTATTATAAAAATCATCTATCAAGTGTTGTGTAATACTCGGCCTTGAGGTCTTTTCATTGAAGTATAATTGACATATAACATTGTATTAGTTTTAGGCGTACAATATGATTTGACATTTTTATGTATTGCAAAAGCATTACCAAAATAAGTCTACTTACCCTCTGTCCCCATACAAAATTACTAAATTATTTTTCTTGTGATGAGAACTTTTAAAATTTACTTTCTTAGCAACTTTCAAATTTGCAACACAACATGATTGACCGTGGTTACCATACTGTACGTTAATTACATTCCCATGGCCTTGAGTTTTTTTGTTTTGTTTTGTTTTCACTCCCACTGATCACTTTACATTTCTGGGAAAGGATTGTATTGTAGTGAGATGTTTCCATTACACCCAGTGAGCTCAATGTGCAACTGGTCATTAGTATTAATTTTAGAGTTAGCATGTTTGTTTTCAGGGAATAATTGGCTTTGGGCACATTTCATTTAACGTATTCCTTTTGTTGCCCATTTTTTGAACAGCCTGACCACAGCCCCACTGAGCAGGACGATAGGACTCCTGGCAGACTCCAAGCTGTCTGGCCACCCCCAAAGACAAAGGACACAGAAGAAAAAGTGGGATTGAAGTACACTGAAGCAGGTAATGTGAAAACAAGCCAGGTACCCAGGAAAGAATCTCTTACTGCAACGGCTTTTAGTTCTAATTCAGTAGATTCTCAGAATTTGAGTTTTTGTTTTGTTATAAAATGTAATGCTGAAGGCTTTTGTTTTTGGTTGTGCTTTTAAAGTGAACCCTTGCACACTTATCATTAATGAATCTCTGAGAGATGAAAGGTAAATGCAGTGGAATGAATGAAGGGGGCATGTGTGTAAAGTAGGAGAACCTTTGAGGAACTAATGGAGAAGGTAGATTACAAATTCCTCAGGAAGCAGGTGGTTGGCCCTCATATAATGTTGTGGGAGCTGGCAGGGTTGCTGGAAGAGGCAGAGTATGATTCTCCAAAGCTGTAATCTGATTTGTTTGTCTTTGGGTAATGCTTTTGAGCTACAGGAACCTTGTGTAGAGTGAATGTACAGATACCATATCAGTTACTCTTTCACTTTTGTGAGACAAAGCTTTATTTAATTCATGACCATTTTTAAAGCAATCTAACTCTCTGGAAACCTTCCCAGGACTTTTGCTTGAATATATTTAAATGGAATGGGAACCTAGGTATCTTTACTCTTTAAGTGAAAAGTTCACATGAAATTTTTACAAAATGAAGAATGAGAGGATAGTATATCTTAATTGCATATGTGTGTGTCTATAGTTGTCGCTAATGAAAACTGTCATCTTCCTGTTATTAAAGATTATCTCTACAGGCTTATATTTTGCTGGTTGTCTTAGGTTTATAGGTATATTAAGATTGGTCTACCGGGTTATAGAAAAATACTTCTTTCAGTTCCTATTCATTGATAGACATAAGTGGATCAAAGTTTGCATAGTTTAGTAATGTGTGGGTTCTCTGCAGTATCATCAAATTACTTTAGTGAGTGAGTACACAGATGAATCTTGAGTTGGCAACCTCATTCTACAACCTGATTGCTTGTAGTCACCATTTGCACAATTACAAACTCGGCTACCCCAAGGTGTCAACTTCTGCTTAGCATTTTTTTATGTAGTGCTTGACTTACAGAATGAAAATTATTATATCCTTAGTGGAAATTTATATATATATATATATATATATATATATATATATATATATATATATATATATATATATATAGCCTTCCCATCTTCTTTCCTTCGTTTGGTTTTCCAAGATTGAAATGCTTGTGATTGCAACTTGGAACCACCTTACCAAGTTATTTTTCTCATGATCTGGCACAGCTTGAGCACTTAAAAGTGCTGAAGTTTGCTTTTAATGACAAACCAGAGTCCTGTGAGTTCTTCTACCTAGTTTATATCGGTGATCTTAGTCTTGTCCGTCTCAGTGTGTCACGGCAACCTTCCTTGTAATGAGCGCTTGCTGAGTAGAGAAGGAAATAAATGTCAGTCATAGTTTGGGGGAGTACTTCTACAGAGATTCCTTCGTCTTCACTTCTGTCCTCTTCTATTTCCAGAAGCTCAAAGGAGCACTGTAATTTACCTCATCAGTGGCGTTCCCAGCCTTTTTTTTTTTTTAATGGAATGAAATGTGTTTTCAGAGATCTCTAAGATCTTGGATGAGATGGGTACTTGGATCTCTAAGATCTTGGATGAGATGGGTACTTACCAGCTCCCAGGTCTGAGGCTCGCTTTCTTGAGAACCTCTTAGGTGCTCATTATTATGCTGATACACTTTGGAGTTATTAAAGACAAGTAAGATACCCCATGCCTTCAGGAAATATTGTTACCCCCTACTCAATACCAGCATATGGTTGCCTTGTAATTTATTGCTAACCTTGAGGAAGTTAACACTCTCCATGTTATTGTCTTAAGCTCTGTTGTTGAGAAAACTGGAGTCTTACAAGCATTTGGTTTATAACAACGCATTCTGTGGTATTGGCATTTGTTTCCCTGCCCTTAGGGAAACGGAAAATTTGCTACTCTGTAGGAAGCACAGAAAAATTAGATCAAAAATATTTCAAGGTATTTGAAGTCTTATGCATTTACATTGTTGGTGCTTTTATTTTTCCTAGGGTATATTATTCATTAAATTAGTGAAATGGGAGGTCAGGACTCTAGCATTCATATTTCAAGCGTGGAATTGCAATTCTGTGCTGTGACATCTAAGTCCAGTTCTTGGCAGAGATGGAAAAGAGATTGTTTTTCATCGTGAATCTCACACTGTCCTTATGCTGCCCTCGGCCACTTCGGACTTACCACTGCTTGGATTTCCCTCTATTCAGAGTTTATCATTCGATGATCTTTTTTTTTTTTCTCAGGGCTTAAGATATCACCTAATACTGTAATCTCACTTTTGTTCAAGGATAAAAAGAAAGAGGGCTGATATCAGAGAAGCTGTCCCCTTAGACTACTGCTTCTCGAATCCTCTTAGCCATATGAAGGCGGCTAGCCACTGTTGCTGGTGCCCACTGCCCAGGATGCCCTCTCCTGCCATTTCCAAAGCCATCAGCAGCATCTGTAGCTGCTGACACTGTGACTACCTCCCTTGGCAGCTAAAGCCTTTGGCTCCTAATAGAGCCTCGGATGCCATTCTGATGACACTGTGCCCACCCTCTAGGGCAGTTCTGCTGCCAATCTATGAGCTCTTGGAGCCTTGGTGATGTGCCAGTGGAGAGAAGCACCAGACCTGCCAGAGCTGTCACTCAAGGGACTACCACAGGTGTTGGAGTTCACCTCCACGACTCAGGGAGGGTCCCCAGGTTAACTTACTGTTGTGCCTGGGTTGCTCTGCTCAAATAAGAGAGAATTGCTTTCTCCCATCTCTTAGCTGTGCTTTCTTACGTTATTATCAATGCAATCGTGCCTTGTATTTGGAATGTCTAAGCAATTTTGAATGAAAAGATAATTTTTTCCCTTGGAATTGGGCTAGGGACCATCTGAGTGACAAACCCCGTGTTCTTCTCAGAATTACCTTTCCCTCCTCTGAGTACAGGAGCTTCCTATTGAAACAAGCTTGTGGGATGTCTTGCTGTTTCAGACAAAATTTTTTAGTGGGCACCTCATCTCCTTAAATGGTTAACCAGTGCATGGTGAGTCCAGGCCACTTTTCTGTGGGGCAGACCAGAAACATCTGGATACAGTATACCTGATTAGCCTGTGAAGCTTGGGGCTGAGTAAAACCCAGTCAGTAAATTGCTCAAAGTCTTTAAAAAAAAAACAAAAAAAAAAACTAGAAAGCATAAGGATGTTCTGTTTCAGACTCATTGAATTGTAGGGTAAACATAGGGTTAAACTTTATCTTAAACTTGAATAAAAATTTTTTTCTAAACCAATTTAGGTCGCTTTTTTCCTTTGTGAAGCATAAATTTACATATACCGTGTTTGCCCAAAAATAAGACCGGGTCTTATATTGATTTTTGCTCCAAAAGACGCATTAGAGCTTATGTTCAGGGGATGTCATCCTGAAAAATCATGCTAAGGCTTATTTTCCAATTAGGTCTTATTTTCGAGGAAACATGGTATTACTAGATCAAACAGGGTCCTGTTAGGGATGATGTGACACACTCAAATTGGGTGATTTGATTGAGAGAGAGTTTATTAGAGACTATTTACAAAGGTGCGGGCAGGGTTTAGGAAGAGCAATAAGAGATGGAGCAGTACACTGGGGCTGGTGGTAGTGAGAAGTTTTTATAGCCCTAGACCTGAATGAGGCAAGAGTAGCAGAAACTACTAGGATACACAGAACTTCAGAGGGAGGCTGAGTGGTATGGAGAGGGCTGCCCCACAGGAGCCCATCATGAGCAGGGGCCTTGAGTGGAGGTCTGCAGTGACCTGAGGGAAGGGAGCACGGGTGGGGGGTGGAGAGTGAACACCCTGACCCTCTTTACCTGCTTTCTGGTCTCCCACCATCTTCCCATTGGCCAAACCCAGAGAGAAGTCAGAGGACTGGAAGCTGCTTTACACCTTCTTCCCTTTAGGCTCAGAACTGGGGGCCAGAATAGGGTGGAAAGTGGCTCCAGAAAGGCAAATAGAAGATACCCAGCACAGGTACACTGCCAACAGACTCCAGAGAAAAGAAGGTTCTAGCGCCCCTCAGCCTGCATGAAGGATTGGCCTACACTTAAAATTACTACTGACCACACAGGGTTCTATACAACGTTGTAAAAAGAAAAACTTCTGTTTTTTTGTCATCCTGTGGAAGGGTTATGTTTTCTACTCCAGTCAGTCCATAGAAAATATAAGCCATCATCAGAGCCTTGGTCTGGGGATACCTTCTACTCCTTAATGTAGAAGCTTTGTTTGCAGGTCTCAGAAAATCTTTCATTAGGTTTAAATGTATCTCTATATTGCAGAATAAAATAACAAATCTGGAACTATCCACAAATATCACAAAGCGAAAGAAACTTTCTATAATCTTGTTCCGTAGAGAAACCATTGCCAACATTTTGTAGTATGATAGGCCTGTGTGAATTTAAGACTTAAAAAAATTTTGATCACACTCTACAGATTGCTTTTCTCATTAGAATACTTGCCTGTATCTTTAAGTGACTTTTGCTACATTTTAACAGTGGTTGTATTTATAGAATTTTTTTCCAGTTAGTATAAGTAATATAATAATAGAAATAACAATGCTATAAATATTTTTCTTTAATTAAAGTTTATTGGGGTGGCAATTGTTAGTAAAGTTACAATGCTATAAATATTTTTGTTAATGGTTTTCTTTAATTATTTTAGGATACACTCCTTGTGGTGGAATTCCTAAGGGTATATATACCTTTTTAAGGTTTTTGATGCATAATAAAAAATTGCCAAAGTTGCTTTTTTATACTGAATATATTTAGATAAAAAGAAATACTTTTAAAACAAAATATTTCCTCCTCTTTATCATTTGCTTTTAGTTTTACTTGTAATTTCTGGGGTAGAGAAGTTTTAAATATTTATGTAGTCAAATCTATCCTCGTTTTATTTTATAACTTTTCAATTTATTTTATAACATTTTATTTTATAACTGGTTTAAGAAGACCTCCGTATTCAAAGGTCATCTATATTTTCAAATTTCTTAAATGATTACTTTCTACCTCTTCTTTTCTTCTCTCCTTCCATTTCATGTCAGAAACTGTATTTTTGGTGTATAGCCTGAGGTAGAGATCTGAGACAACTTCTTTTTTCTAAGTTGCTAATTTTATAGCAGGCCGCTGGAGTATTATTCCTCTCTGTGCTAAGTGTGGGACTGTTTGGGGCTTTCTGTTCTCTTTGATGTGTTTGTATTTTGCACCAGCATCTTAATTATTGCATCATGATAATGCCTCTCAGAATCTGTGCAGGTTCTCATGCATAGTCTTTAAAAA
Source organism: Rhinolophus sinicus (assembly GCF_036562045.2). Lineage (NCBI taxonomy): Eukaryota > Metazoa > Chordata > Mammalia > Chiroptera > Rhinolophidae > Rhinolophus > Rhinolophus sinicus. The sequence goes on along the minus strand of NC_133753.1, from coordinate 69,882,179 downwards.
CATGTTTTTGGCTTTCCTATTATTTACTCTTACAGAAAATCTTAATTTGCTTTGTTAAGTTTCAAAAGGATTCCTTTGGATTTTTATTGGAATTGCATTAATTTCTAAATTAATGTGAAGGTGGGAATGAAAATTGAGATCTTTTGAAATGCTTAGTATGTCCACCTAGTAATATAGTTTATAAAACTATTCAAATTTTCTTTAATGATTTTTTAGTGAACTAAATTATACATATATATATGTGTGTGTATATATATATATATATATATATATGTTATATATATAAAAGTTTATATATACTATATATAAGGTACACACTGGGGGTGACAAAAAAATGTATACAAGTGGACATTTTGGTCAATGTTGCTCAAGCAGTCGTTTGTCGTCATCAGAAGTGTCTGGACGCTGATGGTAAACACTTTGAGCACCTCTTGTAATTGCAGAAGTCAAACGTGACTTGTATTCATCTTTTGTTATCAGTACATAGTGGGTATTAAAATTTTAATAGTGTTCTTTCCTTTCTTAAAATGTGTATACATTTTTTTTGGCACCCTCTGTATATAGTATCTCCTGTACTTGTTTCTAAATATATTCCCAGGCATATTATTTTTAAAAAATACATGAGATGAATTTGTGTCTTGTGTTTTTTGTTGTTTTTTTTTCTTAAAAGTCAAATGCTTTCCTAAGAATCTAGTGACTCAAGCAAGCCAGCTCCTCTGTGAATTCCCCCCTTTTCCCAGTCCCCCAAGGCTAGGGCTGGCCTGACTGCAGGACACAGGGGACTGACTGATCTCAGGGGTACCTTCCCTCAGTTTTACTCTGGTTAGTGATTCTTAACATTCGGTGACTCCTTTAAAAAGGTAATGACGAAAGAAAGCTATGGAAGAAGACACTGCAGTTAACTTTGCATATATTTCAGACCCTCCTCTCCCTAATGCCCTAATGCAGTTAATGTTGGTGCGGTTAAAATGGTACCATTCAGGGAACTGGCAGTGACTCAGTGACCCATGGAATGAGGGAGAAAAAAGCACAAGGAAAAGCACTCATGTTTGCTGAAACAAAATGAACTGTGCATATTTGGTTTCTCTTCCAGTGTGCATCTGGAAAACCTCTCCTCTCCCCAGGGTGTATCTCAGAGCTGGCCTGGAGCCAGGGGGTGGCATGTAGACCACCCTGCTGAGTGAGCAGCACGGGGAAGGGGGCCTAGTGCGGCCAGCGTGGTCATTTGAGTGAGCAAGCTAATAATGCACGTGGCGTCTCTGGAGACTTACTCACTCCACCCAGGATCTTGGAGTCGCTCAGGAACATCCCTATTTAGAGTAATTTTGGTTCAGATAAAAAATAAACCTATCCCTCAACTTAGCTGAGATCCACCTACTTTCTGGTTTGTTTCTAATTTGGATTCCCTTGGTTATAAAGGGATAGAGCTGTTGGCCGCCCCTCCTGGTGAGTCAGACTCCTTACCTCACCAGCCAGGGAGAGCTGTAAATATTTGGGAATATTTTATTGGCCTACTGTCCTTTTTAAAATTTCTCCATTCATAGTGAATGGGTTGCATTAGCCATGAGTGGATTTTCCTTTAATGTCATATGTCTAGATAGATTATCCTGCGTGTCCTTTTTTTTTGGTGGAGGGGATGAGTTTGTGCGTTGTATATTTTATAGGCTTTTGTGGTAAGTGACCATCACTGGCATGGAATTATGCTGACAGCCCGTACACTAGAAGCTGTGCAGATTAAAGACTGGGAAACCCTTATATTTTGTGCCTGGAGAAAGAGTATATTGGGAAACTAGAGGTGAAATGAATGGGTTAAACTTTCCCTTACTGGATAGCTGGGAGCCTTGGGGAGGAGATTGACTTTCCCAACACAAATGGGAGCTAAAGCTTGACATTAAGCAAAGGGAATCCCAAAATGTGAACCAGTGACTCAGGAATCACATGCTGTGTTCAGGAAATACTAGTAATGGTTTTTGGCTCAGGAGAGTGGAAGCAAGAGATTAATATTGTAAAATTCCAGATTCTGTGATTTTAAAAAAGTTAGAGCTTCAAACATCTTAGAAATCATTAAGTTCATCCTATTCACTTTACAGATGGCCAGAGAGGTCATTACTTACTGGAGGATAACACATAATTAATAAGAGAGCTTACACTTTGAAATTACACTTTGAAGCAAAGAACTACAGCTCTAAGTCGAGAGTGATGAATTTTTTTTTCTGCCAGTGCACTGGGATTTAAAGATCTCCAAAGAAAACACAGGAATGGAGTATTTAAGAATTATGCTGGTTATTTAAAAAAATCATGGGAGCTGAGTGAGTCAATCTGAATAATAAAGGGAAACATATGAGTCCACACTGGCTCACCAGACATCTCAGAGATTGAGTAGGTCACTTCCTACTGCTTTTTTAACTCATAAGAAAGGAAAGTTTTCATAGTATTTTGAATGCTATCAAGGCTCACTTAAGCAATTTAAAGCAAATAAAAATGCTCTGGTTTGCAGAATCTTGCAAAGTTCAGGAGGGGCTCAGTTAACATTTTGAGCCACGGGTTGTGTGCTAAAATGGATAGTGTAGACGTTATTCTACTTTAGGAGGTACATGAGCAAATATTTTTATTTCAATGATTGTGTATTTCAGTAGTTTTGTTGTGTCTCAGAGAAAATAAAATGAGTGCTCAAATCCACTCGAAGCCTCTTGTGGGGAGACGCGAATGAAGTTTGATAGACCATATCCGTATGCCACGTCTTTACAAATACCTCCGTTCAATGTTTTTCTTCTTTTTGAAAACTTCTATCCGGATGGCCCCATTTTTCTTCTCTCCCTCACATCTTCATCTGTTGGCAACCACTAAGTGTGGTGAATGGAGTATTTCACTGAATCCCCCACCAAGCAGCTTCTCCATCTTTCCGTCTCCAGCAGCTTCCCCTGGTCTCCCCCACCACAGCTTGTCATTTGTAGCTCACGTACAGGCACACCTCAGAGACTCACCGCAACAAGGTGAGTCCCACTCTTTTTACTGATAGAGCATTTTGCCTCCTACATGTAAAAAATACAGCATCTGTTAAGCACAATAAAGCAAAGTGCAACAAAGCAGGTACACCCATAGGCCCTCCCTCTCCCTTTAGCGTGCACATAGTCTTCAACTACCTCAGCAGAGAAAGGCATCGCTTCTTTAGATCCCTTCTTCCCAGAAAGCAGCTGGGAAATTGTAAAATGTCCCCTCCTCTGTAGAAAGAACAAATTGCTGTATTTCTGAGAAATAATTAAACACAGAGTTTCAATATCTAAACTCTTGAGCATCTCCCCCCGCCACCCCTTCCAAATGAAGGGAGGTATTGGATGAAGGAGCGAGGACATAAGATGAGAAAGGTAGAAAACTGCCTCAGAGGGAAAGGACAATTCAGTCAGGGAAATCTCAAGGGCATAAGTTTGGAATTACCTTTACTGCGGGTTTCACGGGTTTGAGCATCAAATAGACTTGGATTTGAAGCGTGGCTCTGTCATGTATGTACTAGCTGTGACCTGAGTCAGTATCCTCATTCATAAACATGAGGACAATGATAATTTTAAATATTATTGTCAAAATAAGATGAGGCATACGTGAAGTTCAATGGCATCACAATGGGCTTTTTTAAACCCATTTTTATTGAAGTATAACATACATATGGCAAATTGCTCATATTACAAGTATATAGCTGTTTGAATTATAACAAAATGAACATAGTCATGTAACCACCATGCAAATCAAGAAATCCTACATTACCTACACCCAGAAGCCCCTATTTTGCCCCCTTCCATTCACCAAAATTTCCCTCTTCCTGAAAAGAAACCAGGATCTTCTAACACCAGTGGTTAGTTTCACCTGCTTTTGACCTTAGTATAAGCTGATTTATTTTATGTCTTGCTTCTTTCCTTCAAAATCACACTTGTGAGAACCAAACAAGTTGTTGCATGTATATGGAGTTCATTCATTTTCATTGTCCTGTAGTATTCCATTGTATGAATGTATTACAGTATATTTACCCATCCTAATGATGATGGGCAGCGATGTGGTCCCCAGTTTTGGGCTGTTATGAATTTGTTGCTATGTGCATCCTTGCACATGTACACGACTTTTGCTACACATAGGAGCACAGTTCTCCTGGGTATATATTTGGTATAGAGTATGTCTGTATTCAATGTCAGTAGCTTATAAAAACCAGCTTTCCAAAGTGATGTGTCAGTTTATACTCCCATCACCATGGCACCACAGTTCCAATTGCTCCACATCTTTGCCAACATTTTGTGTCCTTGGTCTTTCTAATTCAAGCTGTTCTGGTTTCAATGATGTTTCCTCTATCAATAATGTCTATTGGCTGTTGGATCTCCTCTTTTATGAAGTGCTTATTTGAGTTACCTGTCCAATTTTAATAAGTTGTCTACTTTTGATTTTGTAGAGAAGTTCTTTTTACTGGATATGAGGCTTTGGGTTAATTCTGTTGGAAGTACAGGCAACCCCCATATAACACAGCACTTCTATAACACGGTTTTGCTCTAACACGGTTCAAAAATTGGGGGAAGCCCTCGTACAACATGGCATCCTAGAACGCGATTTCACTCTAACATGGTTTGAGAATTAGAGAAATCCCTGAACAACACAGAGCGTAATAAGAGCAAAAGCTATCGCATTTGAAATTAGGGAAATCCCCGAATAACATGGAACATAATAAAAGCTTTAAAGAGCAAAAGATATATCATTTGAAATTTTTCATTCGAGCGTGGATGTCATATCAGATTTGACGGCAGAATTTTAAAATTTATTAGAATTTTAAATCCATTTTGTTTGTGGAATATTAAGTTCAGAGGATGAAGATATCTTGTCAAAAAAACCCACCCTGGTGCTTAGTAGTGATGACGAACAAAACACTAATACATATTAATATGTTGTATTTTTGGTGAAAGGTGCTTTAATAAAGATATTTCTCTTAATTATAAAAATATAATAGTATGTTTTTTTAATTTTTGGAACCTAACCCCCTTTTTTGTACTAGTTCTTTATTTCATATAACATGGATTCACATAACAGCATTTCTAGGAACCTAACAACCGTGTTATATGGGGGTTACCTGTATTTTCTCCTATTCTGTGGGCTGTCTTTTCACTTTGTCAATGGTGCCTTTTCATGAATAGGGATTCTCAGTTTTACAATAATCAAATTTACCTTATGGGTAGGGCATTTTGAGCATTTTTAAAGTAATCAATCTTTCCCTTACTCAAGTCATGAAAATAACTCAAGTTATTTTAAATAGGCATTTGTGTTCTTCATTTGTCACTTAGACCTATAATACACTGGCATTGATTTTTGTGTATGAGTTGAGGTGAGGTCAAGTTTGTTTTTTCCATATCCAAAATACCTCGATTTATTTACTGAAAAACCCACCTTCCTTCCCCTGGACTGTGTTCTGTTCCACTATTCTCTGGGCTAATCTAACCTTGTAAAAGTTTAACAGTCTTAATGATTATAATCCTATAATAAGTCATGATCTACTAGTCTGTGTCCTCCTACCTTGGTTAGTCTCAGCTCTTCGTATTGCCATGTGCATTTTAGAATTACTTTTTATCAATTTGGATATGATTTTTATTGCTTTAACATCTGTATAATACATGAACATAGTATATCTTTTCTTAAATAAAATATGTATTCGAATATAGTCTTCTCCAGCTTTCTTCAGTGTTTATAGTTTTCTTTGTAGTTTTATACAATTTCCTTTACATTTAAAATTTTTTCTGAGTATTCTAAAACTTTTGATGCAATTGTGCATGTTTTTATAAATTCGATTTTTTGACTTTTTTGTAGATAGAATCAATCAGTCTCTCTCTCTCTCCCTCCTCTCTCTCTCTCTCACTGACCTTGTATTCAACTTTGTATCTTGCAAACTAGCTACCACACAGCTTTTGTTTCTTTGGAAAAATATGGAGATCTTTCCATGTCACTACATGGAACATTCTCATTCTACCTTATTTTTTTAATGGCTACATAATAATCAATAAAATAGTAACTGTAACTTATTGAAATATTCCCTAATGTATAAATCTTTTAATCACTTATTTCATTGTTGTAAACAATGCTTTAATGATATTTTTGTACATCTGTTTTGTGCATAGCTTTAAGTACTCTGGTAGGATAGAAGCAGAATTGCTGTGTTACAGTCTTTGCCCATTTTAACCACTGGTAGATACCGAATAATTGCCCTCCCAAAGTATTGAACCAATTAATGCTAAGCTAAAATAAGAGTGCCCATTACTCAGACTTCACCAATATTCATTTAATTTATGCCAGTTTAATGGTTAAAAATGGCATACTGTTGTTTTTAGTTTGTATTTCTCTGATACTAGCGTGGTTGAATATCTATTCATTTTATCTTGTTTTGTGACTTGTTGGTGTTCTTTGCCCTTTTGTAAATTGGGTCTTTATTCTTATTGATCTGAAGGAGCTTTTTATATGTGAAGGAAATTAGTCTTTTGACTATTATATATATCTATACCTATACCTATACCTATACCTATATCTGTATCTGTATCTGTATCTATATCTATATCTATATCTATATCTATATCTATATCTATATCTATATCTATATCTATATCTATCTATATCTATCTATATATTGCAATCTTAGTGTCCAGCTTGCCACGTCTTTTACCTCCTGCTGTCTTTCATTACATGGAAATTTTATGTTTTATGTAGTCATGTCTTTTCTGGATTTGTTGTTGATCTTAAGGGAGTCTTCCCTAACGTAAACTTTAATAATATGTATATTTTAACTAAAACACACACATATGTTTAGTTTTTTTCAATCTAGATTATTTTTTTTTGTATGTGGTGTAGATAATGTGAAGGGTGGTAGCGTGCTGTAATGATTAGTGAGCTTGGGCTCTGGAATCTAATATGATGGAGGCAACTTCTAGGCTTCAGCAGTTACTGAAGCAAATTACACCTTTACTGGGCAAGTTACTGGGCAAGCTAGTTACTTTCCTTATTTGTTTTTTTGTTTTGTTTTAAGTTGTTTTTAGTATTCACTGAAATAATGCACTTAAAGACTTTATACCACAGTGCCTGGCACATTGTGAAGCCAACATAACGTAAGCTGCTGTTAGTTTGTTTTTTGCACGTAACTACTTGCCCTAACACTATTTCATAATAGTTCATTCTTGCTCTGCAGATACGGAGTGCCAACTCTCACATAAATTCCTTTCCATTTATTGCTAAATCCATTACTATTTTTGTTGATATGTTTATCTAAATCTTGTGCCAATTTTATGTTTTTGCAATTAATGCAGTTTTAAAGTTATTCAGATACCAGGTAATTCAAATCACCTCAATTCTTTTTTTTCCCCTCTAAATTTTGTTTTGGTAGTTGTGCAATGCACATAAACTCATATATATAAACTTGAAAGTTAGTTTCTCAAGATCTATGAAATGATCCCATTGGCATTATATAAATTATAGATCTATATTAGGGGCCTGATAACAATGAGTCTTCCCATCCAGGAACATAATTTATCTCTAACTGTTCAGGATTTCTTCCCCCCCACTTTTTCCGCCTAACCTTCCCACCCCCCAACTCCAGTTCATGCCATTCATTCTCAGTCTAGTTGTGTAGGACACAGGTCCCTGACCCATGCTGGTATTGTGAGCCTTGTGCTCCTCCCGGCTGAGGCAGTTGGTTGCCCATCAGCCGCTCACAGCAGCTGAAGGCAGCACTGGCCCATGTGGGTACCGAATCGGCGACCTCGGCGTTAGGAGCCCGGCGCTCCAACCACCTGAGCCACTGGGCAGGCTCCAGCATTACTTTTATAGTTTTCTGTAAAGTTGTACAGTTTTCTTCTTATAGATTGCACACACTCAAATGAATTTCTGCATATTTGATTATAAATGGGATTCATTACCCCATTTTAACTGGTTTAATTGGTATAACAAAGTGATTTTCATGTTTCTAATTCTGACTTTCTACTCATATTAGTTCTACTAATTTTTCAGTTGAGAGCCTTGGATTCTTTTTGGGGAGGATGGGTAGACAAATCATGATAATTTGTGTTTTATTTTTTTATTGTAATAAATATACATAACAAAATTTACCATTTTAACCATTTAAAAATGTTTTATCACTTTATTCATTCATAAGCATGTATTCTCACTTTGTATATGTAGCACATAGTGGTTTACATTTCTGTGCATTTGAGTATTCTAGATAACTCATATATAGTACTTTCCTCCCTCCCCCCATCTGCAGGAGATATGTTCCAAGACCCTCAGTGGATGCCTGAAATTACAGATAGTTCCAAACCTTATATATACCATGTTTTTTCCTGTACATATATACCTATGTTTAATTTATAAATTAGGAACAGTAAGAGGTTAACAATGGTAACTAATAATAAAATAGAACAATTATAATATGCTGTAATAGAAGTTATGTGAATGGCTTTGGGGCCCTTATTAAGTAAAAAATGGGTTATTTAAACACGAGCACTGAGGCACTGTGACAGAGATGGCTAATAAGTGATTAAGGGGCAGGTAGCATACGAGTGTACACAGACTTGGAAGCGCTGGACAAAGGGATGATTCACATCCCAGATGGGACAGAGCAGGATGGGGTGAGGTTTCATCATGCTAATCAGAACGGCATGCAATTTAAAACTTATGAATTGTTTGTTTCTGGAATTTTCCATTTAATATTTTTGAACCTCAATTGATCACTGGTAACTGAAACCATGGAAAGTGTAACCATGGGTAAGGGACAATCACTGTTTCAGTGGAATCATACAGTATTTGTCATTTGTGACTGGCTTATTTTACTTAGTATAACATCCTCAAGATTCATTCATGTTGTAATATGTGTCAGAGTTTCCTTTTAAAGGCTGAATAATAATCCATTTTATGTCTATAGCACATTTTGTTTATCCATTCATCTGTCAGTGGACAGTAGTGTTGCTTCCACTTTTTGAGTATTGTGAACAATGCTACTATGAACGTGGCTGTATAAATACGTATAGTTTAAGGCACAGGGATGTTAAGCTTCATATAACTTTCTTTAATCTGATTAACTAGTGAGTACATTTTACATCTATTATTGTAGAACCATCTCTGCATTCTTGAGATAGTCCTATGTTGTCATGATAAAATACTGAATTTGATTTGCTGATTTTCTGGTCATTTTAAATCAGGAAAAGTCTTAGCCAAAAATAATGAATTTTATGAATTAAAGACAAGGGAAACTAAATGAAGTTATGGAGATATTTTCTATATTTTTAAGTAGCAAAATATAGAGTGAGTTTGCAGCAATGCACTAGATTTGTTAAAATAGAAATGACAACCAAATAGTTTTCAGATCTGCCCCATGTTATTCTGTTATTTCTTCCTTAATGGGAAGACTCCTTTAGTGTGCCACCAACCAAGGTAAGTAGCAGTGAACTTTGCAAAAAAAAAAAAGCTGCTATTGTGTGTTAAGCTACGTGACACGGCTAGGACTGACTCCTGGGGGATTTCCCTTGACTTAGTTAGACACATATTCTATCTTGTGTTGTAATCTTAGAAGTTGCAGGTAAATGGCTGTGACATCAGAGTTACTGATGCTCCTAGATCATATCTAACTCTTACTTAGTAACATCTAGCACATTATTAGTGTCTAATTCATTGGTGTTATTAATTCCACTGTTACCAATAATAATATATTCATTTTACACATATTTACTGAGCATCTACTATGTCCTGATAAGTGTGATAGGTCCTTGGAATACAAAGGTAGATAAGGCAAGATTCTTGCACTCAAGCAGCTCATAGCTCTGTTTTTCGTTTTTGGGGTTTTTGGAGGGTGGGTGTGGTGGAGAGTAGGGTCCGGGAGAGGTGAAATGTAACAAGTAAGTGCAATAAAACATTCTAATGCTCTTACTGAAGAATGGATGGCGTATAGTGGAACACAAAGGAGAGTATGGTCAATCTGGAGTAATTAGGACAGGCCTGCTGAGCAAACTTGGAAGACAATAAATAGGCTGGATAGTTCAGATGGAGGCAAGGTATACCAAACATTCAGAGGAAAGGCAGAGTAGGGCTTGTGTGAAGAATTGCACACATTTTATTAGGATTGATAAGAGACAGGGTGATGGTATGCAAGTGTGGTTGTGCCTGTAGACTTGGAGGAAGGCACTTGGGGGCAAGAAATTGTATGGCATGCCGTGCTGAGGACCTTGGGGTACAGGGGAGCCATTGGAAGGTTTTAGGCAGGGGAATAACAGGACCAAATATGGGTTTTATAAGACTGGTGTAGAGGTACTGAGGATGCCTGTGGATCTGGAAGGGAGGCGAGTGGCTGCTGTGGGGAAATAGGAAGCCCCGTTTGGAGTTCCTTGGAGAGTGGCCCACAGAATAGATTATAGAGGCAATCAGTGGTTTCTATTTTCTTGTGAACAGGCACATTGAAAAGAAAAAAATATGTTTATTCATGATACTGAGTGATAATGAAATCAGAGTTAATAAAAATCAGTAGATACTTGGTTTCATCTTTGGTGATGGCTTATATCTCTTGCTAAACCTATTGCCAGGGCTGTCAGAAGAATAAAATGAGATCATTTGAATTTAAACTCATTTTTTTTGCCCAGCCTGGAATGAGTGTGGGACTCCGTGGTGAGATGTGTCAGTCTTCATTATGTTTAGGGATTACCCAGTTCGTGAATAAAGTGTGTGTTCCGCACTAGGTCCATTTGCCTGAAACGAACTCATGTAAAACAAGTTGTCTAACAGCAATTTATCTTAATATTATCAACAACATATTTCTATTTTTAACAATAAGTAACTGTCATGTTTGATATTTGATATTCTCTGATGAGCCACATACTTTCTAAAGTTATCAACTGCTTCTTTCTAGACAACAAAATTGATATTATACTTTTCAAACTTGGTACACTGTTTACCTCCGCTCTGTTATCCGTTAAATTCTATCATATTTCCTCCAGTTCTAGCATTGCTTCTTTTATAAAGACTTTGTCTATCTTACCCTCTCCTGAACTTTTCTGAAATCCTTGGCCATGGATACTGCCTACGATATGTTTTTTATTATTGAATTTTTATTTAAATCTGATATCGTTTAACATCCTATGTGTTTGTCTTATCCCCCAAATTAGTCTTTCATCTTCAGTGGAGGAAAAAATAATCTGGGGAAAAAATAATTCAGGTATTTAGAGTGGGGTCCATGAATATGCATTTTTAATAAGATACGTAGGCATTTAGGATATAGCTAGATCAGCAGCCTTTAAACTGGGAGGCACAGAAGGAGCCTCCAAGGGCCACAGTAGAGGCAAGAATAATTCTGAGCAAATTACTTGTTAGATCCTCATCTTCCATTAGTGCTTTTAATTTAAATGGATCTTCTACCCAATTTATAAAGGAAAGGCATAAATCTCACCTATTCCAAATCTTGCTATACCTTTCTCAGGTGTGAAAACTTCCAGGGTGTCAAAGAAAGGATAATTCTAAATAATGGTATCTGGGAGCTCTTTTTTATTAGAGCACCAAAAAATCTGTCCCATCTTTTCCAATAAGAGAGATATTTCCATTAAATTTTAATGCTTAATAATTATCACATTTTAATGTTTTCACAGGTTAGGTACTAATAAAAACTATGTAATTTTACTAACAATTGTCACCCCAATAAATTTAATTAAAAAAAAAAATTATGACAACTCACTCATTTCAGAAGTAAACCTAAAACTAAAATTCTTGTGATCACGGGAAACTTTCAAAAATCAAAATATTTTTATATCTGTATTCCATGGACATTGAGAGGGTGAATAATAATTGTCATCCTAGCATAACATTGTATGACTTTGGGATACGTTCTGTGAAAAATGCAATTGAAATGTTTTAAAAGATGAAAAGGAAATACATACAATTTCTGAGTGTTAAAGCGAGTTTGTCCACAGCCTTTTTAAACAGATAATGCTGAGTGGCAAGTCATGGTGTTATTCGATTCCATCAGCTACGTCTAAAAGGGTTAGTAGGAAAGGCACAAGTGTCTAAAATTGGGTGGATGAAAAGAGGAAACAGAGAAGCGAAGAAAAAGAAATGTGTATAAGCATTGAATCATTATTTGTAATATTAAGGAAAAATGGGGGGAGACACCCTAAATATCCATAACATATTTATGCAATAAACTACCATTCAGCTGTAAACTAAAAAGCAGTTTTTTAATGTAGTGATATCAAAAGATTGACAAGATCATTATGTGTATAAATATATACCTATATATACTATATGTATCTACCCATATCTATATATCTATACCTACATCCATCTATATCTATATCTATATATCTGGAATGGTGTACAAAAACTGATAACGTTTACTTCTGGTGGGGGAGAACTTAATAGTGGCAGCAGAGAGGTGAGAGGAAGATTTTTCATGTATACTCTTTTTTATCTTTTGAATTTTGAACGACTAGGATATTATTTATTTTTTAAAAGAAATTAAATTTAAATTTAAGGTGAAATGTAAAAGAAAAATAAAATAAAAAATAAGAGTAAAATATTTTTTAAAGATATCAGTATTCATAAATTCCCCAGAATTTGTCCTTTGCAACTTCTTACAGTTGTAATGAAAACTTTTAGCTGTCACTTTAAAAAAATGTATGAGGCATATATTATTTTTTAGAAACATTTTAGTGGGTGCATGAGCAGAAGAGTTGGAAGAACACTGCTCTAGTTTATACTTTGAAAATACTGCATGAGAGTCACCTGTGACCATGTTAAAAATGTAGATTACTGAGTCTCAGCCAGGAATGATAATAGCTGACATTTATTTAGTTTTGTGTGCCAAGCAAATGAAAGCAGCAGGCTTATTTTTACAAAACGTGTTAACATTCCCTGAGGGCATGGCAAAGCTCCTTTCCCTGTGGCTTGCTGCCTGGTTTTCAGTGGCTCGAACTGGAGCCTAAGGTTACAAAAGACACAACCAATTCCCTGAAGTATAAGCCTGCTCAGAGAACTCGCTCCCCTCCCCTCGCCTCCCCTGCACCTAGGGAGTTAGCTGGTCTTTATAGGGTCTCAAAGAAGAAGCCCCTCACATTTTCTTTCCCCTCCTCACCCAAACTCAGATCAGCTGTAGGGTGTTTGAAGGAGCGTGCCCAGAATGTCCATTTCTCTACCAGGAACAAAGAGATTCTGTCCTGTCGTGTTGCATCTGGACAACCGTCCAGCTTCTGTGTCTGGTGTATGAGCTGGTCTTCCAGAACAATGAGGCTGGTTTCTGGGAGGTCAGCAACACAGGAGCGTGGTTTCTGTCTTACTTCAGTTCTTAATTTTAATAAAGATCAGAAATAAGTCAGCTACTGCAGAGTTCACAGTCATTTAAAAAAGTAGATGTGAATGGTTACAACCCTGGTAAGCTATATAGGACAGAAGGACAGAAAGAAATGCAGCAAAATGCTAACGGTGGTTGTTTTAGAGGGGTGGATTTTCCTTTGTTTCTTAAATTCTAATTCCTAAATATAAGCAAGCTTATATCACTTTTACAATTTAGAAATCTTTTCTAAATTCATTATCCTTTCTGAGAGAGGAGACCCTGGGCACTCAGAAATGGTACAAATGCATACACTGCCACTTGTACTGCAAGAGGGCATTTCCATATCTCACTGATAATGACAGTAATAATGAATACTGTGCTTTACGTCTGACTGCCATGCGCTATGGAAGTGAGCTAAGTGCTCTACATGGATTACATAATTAAATTATAATCCTTATCATAATGCTGTGAGGTAGATTATCCATATTTTACTGAAAGGGACACTTGAGCTTAGAAAAGCTATATCCTTTCCTTGCACTTTACAAAGCTACCGTGTTTCCCTGAAAATAAGACCTAGCCGGACAATTAGCTCCAATGCATCTTTTGGAGCAAAAATTTATATAAGACCCTGTCTTATTTTATTATAATATAAGATGAGTAATAAAATAAGACTGGGTCTTATATAAATTTTTGCTCCAAAAGACGCATTAGAGTTGATTGTCCGGCTAGGTCTTATTTTCGGAGAAATACAGTAGTAACTAGAGAAGCCAGTATTTGAACCCTGGTAGTTTGCTCCAGAAGCACTGTTTTATACCATTAAACTTACAGACACGTTAGCTCACCCTGCTCACACCATGCTATGTCCTTTCCCAATAAATATAGGGACATTTCTAAGAACTAAAATGGGGATTCACTTTAGAATGAATGGAAAGAAAGAAATATTGGATATATAGTAATGATGAATGGATAACATCTTACAAGGTATTCTTATATGGAAGAATACAAACTGTATTCTTGTCTGGAGGAAGTATTTCACATAATAGGCACTCAACAATAATTTTATTTGAAACACATACATTTATTTAAATAGTATTGCCCGAGCACCTTCTACTTGCCAGGCTATGTTCTAGGCATTTGAGTTACATCGGTAAATCAAGACAGAAAAAAAATCCTGCGCTTCAGGAGCTTACATTCTAAGGGGGTGGGGAAAGGGTGAGAGCAGTAAATGCAGATGATAAAGAAATACAAGTATAGTAAATTAATTGTATGGTATATTGTATGGCAGTAAATGCTTGGAAAAGAAGAGCCAGGTAAGAGGCATTTGGATTGTGGTGGAAGGTTGGTTGCAGTTTTAAATAGAGCAGTCAGGGTAGGACTCATTGAGAAGGTGACATCTGAGCAAAGAAATAAGAAAAGAGAAAAAGACGAGGGAATGCACAAAAGGGGAACAGCCATTGCAAAGGCTCTAAGTACAGAGTAGATGTGGTGTGGTCTGTGTAACTGCACCAGTAGAGGTTCCAGAAATAATGTAGAGCCAGAGGTTTTTAACCTGGGGTCTGAGGATAGAATTTATTATTTTGAATGGGAAATTTTATTTTTATTTGTAATAATAATACCATCTAATTGAAATTTAACATTTCTTTCAGTTATGAATGTAAGCCTAAAACCCTGGTAACTTAATAGAATCTATGACCTTGTCAGCAATAGACATCACAGACAAAGTCACATCATATTATGGTTGCTGCAGATGGTGGTTATGTCCATCACCACGTCACATCAAAATTATGTGAGTGTTTAGACCTGCCACTAGATGTTGTATTAATAAAGGAGTCCATGTGTTAGTATATCCCATAAAAATTATTTTTACAACTGAGTTGGTTTCCTCTGTAACCTATTGTATTTTACTTTGTGCATTTAAAAATATTATTTTGAGACGGGCTCCATATACTTTGCGAACTGTTAAAGGGGTCTGTGGCACAAGAAAGGTTAAGGAGTCCCTGATGGGCAACGTTGTAGGCCAGGGTAGGATATTGCTTGACATTGGCCTTTGTGCTACGAGTGAAATGGGGAGCTGTTAGAGAACTTTGAGCAGAGGCATGACATGTTTTTCCCTGTGTTTGGAAAATCTCACTCTGGCTGTTGTGTTTAATTAGAGATTTGGGGGGTGGCGGGGAGGCGCAGGGGCAGGTGGACCCAGGATCACAGTTATTAGGAGATTATTATGGTGTTCCAGGCAAGAGGCTGTATTTGCTCAGGAGATGGTGGCTTGGATTTTGGTTGTAGCAATGGAAGCATTAAAAACTATTCAGATTCTGGATTTATTTTGGAGGTAGAACTATGGAGATTTCCTGATTGGATGTGGGGGAGAACAGCTGGGGATGGCGTCAGGGTTTTTGACTTGAGCAATGGAAGGATGGACTTGCCATGGACTGGAGGGGGAGGAGAATGGGGGTGGAGTAAGTGTGTAGGGGGAAAACCAGGCATTGTTTCTGATCTGTGATACTTGAGGGGTCGATTTGACTTGCACAGGAAGTGTTAGCAGGCATCTGGATGTGAGTGTGGAGTTGGGGAAGAGGGCTTCTGAGCTATGGATATCCATTGGGAAGTCATTTGCTCATGAAAGAGTTGGCGTTTAAAACTTAGAGTGGATGAAATGCTGTGTGTAGATGAAGGGAAACCAGGACTGATTCTGGGGAACTCGAACAGGAAGAGATTGAGGTGAAGAGGAGGAAGCAGCAAAGTACGAGGTCAGACACTTAAGTTTGCAAACTAATCCTAGAAAAAGTGCTACATACCTCATTGTTGACTAATCACTGCGGTCACCTTCCAAGTACTCCCCTTGGGAAGCTGTGCACTGACGCCAGCGCCTGGTCCACCCTTTAAAGCAGTTTTGGAACTCTTTCTGGATAGGCCATCAGAGCTGTTGTCATATTACCCTTAATGTCCTGAATGTCATCAAAATGTCTTCCTTTCAATATTTTCTTTATCTTCAGGTAAAGAAAGAAGTCACTGGGGGCCAGATCAGGTGCGTAGGAATGGTGTTCCAATACAGTTATTTGTTTACTGGCTAAAAACTCCCTCACAGACAGTGCCCTGTGAGCTGATGCGTTGTCGTGATACAAGAGCCATGAATTGTTGGTGAAAAGTTCAGGTTGTCTAATTTTTTAACGCAGCCTTTTCAGCACTTCCAAATAGTAAACTTGGTTAATTATTTGTCCAGTTGGTACAAACTCATAATAAATAATCCCTCTGATATCAAAAAAGGTTAGTGACATCATTGCAACAAGTTCGCGAACTTAATTGTTGCACCTCATAAACTCAGAAAGGATGTCCAGTGAGACAGCAGAAAAACTGAGAGACTGTGGAGTAATGGATGCTACGTGAAAAAGGGCAAAACCAGGAGGGAGGGACTGTGTCAAATGGTAGCACAGGTCAAGTAAGGACTAAGAATTAACCATTGAATTTAGAAGCAGGAAGTGTATTGGAGGATACTGGTGGAGCGGGTTGGGACAAAAGTCTAATCTGGAGTGCTTCTAAGAGAGAATGACATTTAGAGACAGTATGCGAACAGCTTTTTTGAGAGGTTTTATTGCAAAAGAAACAAAATTGGGGTCGTAAATGGTGGGGCAAGTGGGATTGAAAGAAAGATTTCATTTTGTTCTAATTAAGATGGGGAAAATAATATTATTTTTTATACCAGAGACAAGGCCCCAGTAGGAAGGAAAAATTTGATGCAGGAAGCGGGAAGACTTGCTGGAGTGATCTCTTTAAGAATGTGAGCAGCAGGATGCGAGCTAGCAGTGGGGTCGGCTTCAGTAGGAGCACGGAAAGTCATCTCTAGTAACAGAGTCAGAAGCGGAGAATCTGGGTATCAAGGCTGAGACGTGTAGAGCATGTAGATATTATGGCAGTTTCAGTTTTGTCAGTGAAATTGGAAGCAAAGTTATCAGTTAAGAGTAAAGAGGAAACAGTGATAACAGTAACAGCTAAAACTATGTATTATACACTTAGGTGCCAGGTACTGTTCAAATATTAACTCTCATCTTTACAACAATCTTGTGAGGTAGGAATCACTTATCTCCATTTAAAGACAAGGAAACTGAGACACAGGAGGTGAAATACCTCAACTCTCATCCTGCTGATGTAAGTGGCAGAGCTGGGCTTCAGACCCCAGGCCTCCTGGGTCCGGAGTCTGCTCTCTCAATCACGATGATACCAAATTGAACTTCTCAAAGGGTAGCACCCATTTCTCTTTCTTAACCAGTGGCATTCAGTCTCTTACAAAATGGAACACTCTAGTGTCCACCTCTGATGATTAGAGAAAGGAGGGTAAAATGCTTAGCACGATGCCTGGTTCATAGAAGACAGTCAATAAATGTTAATGCTAACAACAGTTCTGACAGCAGGCATTTTTTGTTAATGATGATGTTACCACTTCTGGATCCTATTTACTGCCTTTTAGACAACATTGGACTTTGTGATGCAAAAATGTTTTCCAAATAGAGGGACAAAATGGTATCTTAGGCTTTATTAATATTTCTTTGATGACCAGCAAGGTTGGACATTGGTTCATATGTTTATAGGACCGTGGAAACAGTGACTCTGACTCTGTATTTCTATGATAGCTGTTACTACAGTAACTAAAGCAGTGAGCTGTGAAGGGAATGTGTGATTTTCATGAGCCCGGCCCCAGTTTCCTGGTTCTCAGAACCCCAGGAGTGGTGCAGCCTGAGGCTGTGTAATCTGATGGCAAGATGCATCTGGGCGCTCATTCAGCTGTGGCTCTTCTATTATGGGTGGCTGTGAACGTGGCTCTGGGAGTCACCTTCATGAAATGAAGCCCTTGGTGCCAACTGGAAGAAGGGGAAGAGTACATATGTTAAAGATGGATGGATGGAGCAACGGCCATGTGGAGAGACAAACCTGTGGGTGTGTGGGGATGAGTTCGTGCTGACGAGCTGGTGCCACGAACAGTGTATTTCAGGAAACCACTAACTGGGGTGGAGCTTCTGGAGAGGGAGTTCTGGGCCTGAGTCAGGTCTGTTCTGTGGAGTGTGAGTCCTCTCAGGAAGGAAATGCATGTCCTCAGGCGCCATCAGCAGCAGCAGACACTCTGCAACGCTGGCTCCTTCCGGCAGCAAGTGTCGAAAGCTTAGGTTGGTGTATCGTGATATCTTTTGTCCTCCTCAATGAGCGTTTATGGATCTGGTATATATAGTTGGTGTGGACATGAAGAGTACATTCTATACCCAGGCTTTCTGGGTTCAAATCCGGTCTGTATTCCTTGTTACCTGGGTGAACGTGGGCAAGTCCTTAACCTCTCTGTGTCTTGGTTTCTTATCTCTAATATGGGGGTGTTAATAACAATACTTCCCACAAAATACCTTTACAAGAATTAAATGAATTAATAATTTATTTCATCTAATGTATGACGCTCATTTTCCACATCTGAAATTATGGTGTGTTTTACAACTGATGACATTTTATAGTTCGCAGCATTTTTTTTTATTTCTTAGTGGCCTGTAAGTACTGATGTGTCTTAGAATTAATGGTGTCTTGTGTTTGAGGAAATGTGTTCTCAGTAAAACATTAAACATGACTTGGTGATAGAAAATGCTACGAAAGTGTTATTTATCATTTACTTGGTTTTATAATCACAACCAGATCCTAATGGCCCTGCGAAGCCTATAAGAATATATTCATTGCAAGCCCCTTATCCTTGTACTGTGAGAGCTCTTAAAAGCAAAACAAAAATTGAAATAAATCAGAACACATAACCATAATCACATGATCTTTGGGTCCTTTTGACTTCCGGGATGTGTTATGTGACTTTCAAGGTTACCCCTTGTTACACTCATCGCTGACCTCCCAGGTCCAGGGCATACCCTCAACTTTTCTATAATGACCACATGGGTAATCTACCTGTTGCAAACCCTGGCCTCTCCTCCCTTCTTGTGGTATTCTTTCCCGTCTCAGTCAGCTAATACTCTCTGTCTACATCTGGGACTTATATTTACTCAAGAGAGCTTTAATTTTGAAATGATAAATTATAACATCTACTTTCTGTCTACCACCCTCTGGCATTCCATCTTTCTTCCTGAGTTCCCCCAAAACACAGATCCCCTCTCTTCCTCAGGGGCTTGACTCCAAACGTCTTTCTCTGTGTCTCAACCTTTCCTGTCTTCACTTCCTTCCCATGGCATTGAGGTTCTGTGATATGTCTATCCCTTCGGTCACATTCTTGGTAATATCCTTGGTTCCCCATCACCACCTGTAGCAACTGTCTGACAAAACCACAGCCCTGGAGAGATCCAAACATTTGTCTCCTACCTTTATCTGGACAGCAGAAGCTGTTGGAGAAAATGGCACAACTGTCTAGGTTCTGCCACTATGACTTGTGGTCTCTAATTCCAAGTGGGTCCTCCACGCTGCCCACCACCTCTAATATGTGTTCCCAGTCTGCACTATTCAGTTCATAGCAGCTGCGTTTTCAAATATGTGCTATGCCTTGAAAACTTCTAGTTCTTTTCTTCTCCCTTTACTCTGAACATTTGACCCCATTTAAAAGCCATAAAGAAAAAAAAAAAAAGAAAAAGCCATAAAGAGGCTTCAGAGTATGGTGGAAAACATGCTAGAAGTAGTCAGGAAAACTGCGCGCTGCTGAACGGTCATGTGATTTTTTTTTTTTTTTCCTCCTCTTGTAGTCATAAAACGTGTTTTCACCTGGATAGTGATTTGAGATTAGGCTATAAAGCAAATGCCATTTTATTTGGGTATTAGTTTCCTCCTGTTTTCTTTGAGGGAGGGAGACTGGCTTAAGTGACTTCTGAGAGCCTATGTTTAAGATTCTATGATTTTTGTGACTTTAGTTTTATATGTTTTGTTTTTTTTCAAACTAGCTTTAATTTGCAGACAGAGGCTAGTTCTGATAACGTTATTTCTTAGGTAAAACAGGAAAATCCTCACTTATCATAGAAACCAGGAAGGCATGTTACCTTTGGCAATGACAGATTTATCCTTTTTCTATTTTATTATTTTTGAACAAGTGAAAATGACTTCCTATGGTCTGGCCTATCAAGTTATCACTAGGAAGGAGGAAATGAGTGTCTTGTTTCTGTAATAGATTAATCAAGACTCTGCCTTGAACCTCAAACCGGGACTTCTAGGAAAGAAGGATATGTTTCCTGACCAGGTGCTACTCTGAAGAGGGGGTGGGGGGTGCCGGCCAGCAGTCCCTGGAGTGTGGCTGCCAGACTAAACTGTACATGTCTGTGAAATGAGCTGCTACCCTTCATGTGCTGCCCAGACGGTGCATTTCTAAAATGAGAATCTGGCAGGCTACTTTGGGGTGTATTGGTAAAATGGGATTGCCCCCAAAATCTTTCCACTTTTATTTCTTCCCATCTGCAGTCCCTTCTATATATTCCCAACATTGGAATATTATTCGTGGATTTGAACATTTGCAGTGGGGCAAGTGACAACCCAGTTCCAGTGTCTGAGCTCTTGGCTCAATGCAGAGTGAGCTTTTGTGGCCTCGGTTGCTTGGAGGGAGGAGAGCCCACAGTTAGCGAATGGAGGTGCATGCTTTTTACAATCTAAATAGATCTGTCACTTTCTAGACTCACCAGACATCATTGTTTGATGATAACACTAATAAATGCTGTGGTTCTCAACGTTGGCTCTATGTCAGAAGCACCTGGAGAACTGTTAAAAATCGCAGGGCCTAAAGTGTATCTCATACCAATTAAATCTATCCTCTGGGCTGGGATCCATGCATAAATTGTTTGTAAGCCTCCCCAGGTGAATCTAATATGTAGCCAAGGTTGAGAACCACTAAATAAAGCCTTTACAGGGGAGGATTAAATTGGTTGGCAGATGGAGAGGTTTTGGCTTTCACAAGTGTGCTGGTGGTATCTCAAGTTTATCTGTGCTGATTTTGACTTTGGTAACATGATAGCAAGATCAGAGGTGGTCAGCTGCACATAACTGATTTTTCAGAAGTGTTCTTGCAACCTTTGAGTAGCAACTGTATTTTGCCTGGGAACCAGTGTACGCTTCTCTTTATATGCTGTCCTCAGTGGTCCTAACTCTCCACCGGAAGTGAGATGCGTACATTTGTGTGTGTGTCGCCTCCATTTCATTTGCTGTCTTATTGTGAATTCTGTTCACTTTGAAAACTAGATAGTTGACTTCCTCATAACTGTAACAGTGAGCAATTATCTGAAAAAAATCAGGTGATTTGGGGAAAAACAAAGTTAAAACTACCATGGCAAAACTAAAACATCATCCAGAGTATTTTAAAAAATACATGTTAAACTGAAATGTCTAGAACCGGTGTTTCTGGCTATCTAAAACATTCTGGTACACACAATCTACCTGTATATACATGGTCTCCAATTTCTATAAATCCCTGGTCTGTTGTATACAGTTCCCACTAAGAGTGCTTAGAGATCCTGAAGCAGGGTTGCCAGAGAAAATATAGGATGTCCAGTTAAATGTGAACTTCAGGTAAGCAATGAATAATTACTCACTATAAGTATGTCCCAAATACTGTACGAGGCATACTATACTCAAACAATTACCTGTTGTTTATCTGCTGTTTGCATTTTCTAGAGGTACTGGCTAGTCTAGACAGCCAGCGCACAGTCCACTTTTTCTGAGCTGGATGGATCTCCTTGGTTTGACCTTATATCTCCCCATATTCCTACAGAGAAGATACTAAGCTTTCCATCCCAAATTCTCACTTTCCTGTTTTTTCCCCATATGTCTAAATCAGTTTTCTTATCTTTGATAAGAAAAGACTTGAAAATAGCCACAGAACACAGTTCTTACATTCCAAGTGATAGAAGCAATGCAAGCTAAGACCTTTTACTTACAGGCACTGAGCACTGTGACAGGTGCAATATGTTTTATTTTGGAGTACTTTTCCACCATGTGGGAGACACAAGTGTCCCGTCTCCCTTAGAAACCTGGGCGGGTAGCCTGGCCTCCTAGGTACTTGTCTGGCCTGGTTTACTAGAAAATTCCACTCTCATTCAAGTTAAAGCTGGCTGACTTTCACCTGCCTCTCCAGAGACTGACCTTCACCTCCCTTTCCTGAAGTTCATTTTCTTGGCCTTAAATAAAGGGTCCTGTCAGTTATTGAGGTGAGGTACAAGCTGAAAAGCAGGGAACTTCTCCCAAAACTTTCAATCAAGGCAACTAATGCTTATATGTGTCACATGGAGAATGCGTTTTGTTTTGTTTTCTTCCTAGTATTGTTTTGCATATTTATTGTGTTTCAGGTAGATAATTTTTCTCATTGACTGGAAAACTAAACCTACTCTTATGAACAGAAAAGTTTATATGTGAAATTTTGGATGCACCATTATTGTTTGTAGAAGAGAATCCTGACTCATTTCCAACTAATAGAAAAATATCAAAATATGAATGTGTACTTGTATATTAACCAAAACATTTTGCTATGTTTTCTATTTTCTTCAGACTTTTAAAGCCAATGGTGGCGACCCCTTTTCTAATCCCCCTTAATCCAATTTCTCTGCTTGAGCCTCAGAGGTAGCCACTTTCCCAAGGTTGTGTGGAGGCTGCCACCATGTAGACCTTGGAGAGGTGCCCTTCACAATCGACCTCAGTGTCCTTAGACAGTGTATAGCATGGGTTTTCTAAGTCCTGTACAAACGGCGTCATCGTTGAAATTTAGACAATCGTATCATTGTAAATAATATCAGTTTTGTCTCTTCCTTTCCAGTTTTTACATCTCAGTTGAACTTTTACACCCATGCAAAGAAATGCTTGTGATTGAAAGCTACTGGATTCTAGCGTGGTTTGTTACACAACATTATTGCAGCAATAGCTGACGTATACCTATGGTAAGGTTCTAGCCACATTTACTTTGGAAGAGCATACCATTTTGGAGGCTTTAAATAACGGGAATGGAGTCTCACCAACCAGTGTAGAAAGAACAGGGCTCAGGGAAGAGGACAAGTGAAGGGGGGAGGGGTGCAACATATTTATATCCTTTAATACTCAAAAAATGAGCTCAGAACAGCAATTGAGTCTTTATGTCCTAGGGTGATGGTGTAAAATAGATACAGAAGTCAGCAAGTTCATGGCTATGTCTCTGACTTTTACCTGGATTCTCAAGGTGAGGATTTAGGGCCAGGCACCATTTGGTGGACATTTCACCATGGAGCAAACAGTCATTAAATCAAATTCTAGCTGCCAATGCCTGCCTAACTTTCCTTTTCACTTTGCTTCCTCTCTTACATTTATTTTCTGTTCTGTTAAAAATGGGGATGCTAAGGAGTTCAGAACTCTAGGAACCTAAAACCAATATATAATATCGTTATGTGCTCAGCACCTTTCTCTTTCAAAATTATTTGTTAGATTATGTGTGTTGGTATGTATAGCTCTAGTTTGTTCATTTTAATGTCTACACAGTACCACTTTGAGTGAATATATCACTCAGTATTTGCTTATCTGTACTGCTGTTGTTGGCAGTTTAAGTTCATTCTGTTTTCCATGGTGTGAAACACTACTGTAAATGTTCTTTTAAACCTTTGTGTTCATGTGTAAATGCCTCCCTAGGGTTAAACTTCGGAGTAGAATTTCTGGTTTTATTTGCACCTTTAAACTTAATAGATATTGTCAAAATGGTCTTTAAAGTGATTGTAATAATTAACACTCCCATCAACAGTGTGTGGAATCCTCAACCTTGGTTTTTATCACCAGCAGTTAGTATTAGTAAACTTTGTAATATTTCCAAATCTGGGGGGTGTGAACTGGTATCCCATTGTACTTTTAATTTGCATTGTCCTGAGGACCAGAGATTGTGTGTCTTTATAGGTTTATTAGCCATTTAGAGTCTCTCTTCTATGAAAGTACTGTCCTTTGGCCTATTTTTCTACTGGTTGCTTTTCTTATTTGTGTCTAGTACTTGTCAGTTCTAAATGCTAATCTTTTGTTGGTCGTGTGCTTTGCAAAGGTGTTCTCTGTGTATGTGGCTTATCACTTTCTTGTAACATACATAGTTTTGGTAATTTTAATATAGCTGGGTTTTAAAGATGTGCTCCTTTATTTTTTAAAATATCTTACTTAAGATTTCTTTTCATATTCCAATGTCATAAGATACTCTAATGTTCTTCCAAGGTTTTTTTGTTATGCTTTTCATTTTTAGATTTTTAATCCACTGGAATTGATTTTTGTGTGTGGTTTGAAGTATGAATCTTTTTCTAAAATCTGGATTTTTAAAAATAAGCTATCCTTTCCCCACAAACTTCAGTGCAATCTCAGATTACGTATTCAGTTTCCATATGTGCATATTTCTTTTTACAGACTTTTTTCTACTGTATTTCATGGTCTACTTTGTTGTCCCTATATGAATGCCAAAATTTCTTAACTATGATTCTTTTATATTCTCCTTTTCTTGTTCCATGCTACATTTTTAGTTATTCAGCATTTTGTTTTATTTGCAAATTCTTTCCTGGACTGTGCCAGAGTTTATCCAGCTTTTGAGCTTTTCATTTCAATGGCTATATTTTACATTTCTAATATTTCTAAATTTTATAATCACCCACTATTGTCTTATTTTGTTTTCAGAGTATGCTGGCACTGTCATTGTTTATAATGATTCTTACTGTTTTATCTTTATAAGGATTCTAAGCATTGCTAAAATATTTTTTTAATATTTAAAATTTGTTTTGTGTGATTTCATGTTTCCATTGTTTTTGTTGTCTGTCTTGACTTCATATACAGAGGATGCCAAAAAAATGTATACATAGTTTAAGAAAGGAATATTGTATTAAAATTATAATACTGAATATATGCCAATAATATAAGATGAATACAGTCACATTTGACTTCTGCAATTACAAGAGGTGCTCAAAGTGGTTACCATCAGCGTCCAGACACTTCTGATTACAGTGAACTACTGCTTGAGCAACGTGGACCAAAGTGTCCACTAATATACATTTTTTGGCAGCCCCGGTATATACTGGAAGTTTGGTTTGAAGGCTCCTGAGAGATAAGATGCTTAAAAAAAAAAAAAAAGAGTCTTCTCTTCCCCTTTTATACTTCTCTGTTTTGCAGTTGCCTCACCTGGTCCTTGCAAGACCCCCAGACCAGAAGTCAGTCTTACTCACCACCTGGGCTGTGTTTTGGGGTTCCTGGCCCAGGTGGTGAGTTGGATGTTGCAGATCTAGTCCCTGGGAACAGGGATGGACAGGGTTTGGAGTTTGATCTCAATTCCTGTCTATATCCTCCTTTGAGGCCCGCAGGTAGCAGTTGAGGGCAACTTCTAGCTTCCCTTTCCCATCTGGGAACCTTCACCTCTGTCCTCTTTCCAAAGCAGCCAGCCTAGCCCTGCTTTCCTGCCCCACAGGGGACCCTTTCAGCCCCTGTTGCTCTGCAGTAACCTAACTCCAGGCCATCCTGCCGCCTCCTCGGGCGGGAACTGGGGCACAGCAGGCCCAGAGCTGCAGGCCCAAAGCACCACTTTGCTGCTTTGTTCCATTTCTGTTTCTGCAAGATATTAGTCTGTTTTGGTCCTCATCTATGAGTTTAAACCTTCTTGCTTTATATTTTGGATTTCATTGCTATGCAGACTTAGGAGGGAACTAAAAAACATGTACTTGTAACAACTGGAAGTCTATTGGGTCACTTTTAACTTTGGAAACTTGGTTTCCAAAAGTTATTTGTTCGAGTCTTTCTCATACAGATACCCTATCCATACTAGTCCATCTTTCAAATAAAAGGAAAACATTCATTTCACAGCTCTGGTGTCCCCTCAGGTCTCCCCACCTGCCCACCCCTATCAAATCTTTCAGCCTTACTGAGTGCCACCTGGTAGCAAGCTTTAAGTTTAAATATGAAGTATTGTGTCTGCCATCTGGTGGCAGGCATTGGGTAGCCTAAATTTTATTCTGACAAGTTTTGTGCCTGCGTAGATGTTTCTTGGCTTTTAAAACTATGTAGCTAGAAAGGGGAATGTAAGTTTTAGGGAGCCTGTGTTCCTAGAGTTCTGAACTCCTTAGCATCTCCATTTTTAACAGAACAGAAAATAAATGTAAGAGAGCAAGCAAAGTGAAAAGGAAAGTTACGCAGGCATTGGCAGCTAGAATTTGATTTAATGACTGTTTGCTCCATGGTGAGATGTCCATCAAATGGTGCCTGGCCCTAGATACCTTGAGAATCCAGGTAAAAGTCAGAGACGTAGCCATGAACTTGCTGACTTCTGTATCTATTTTACACCATCACCCTAGGACATAAAGACTCAATTGCTGTTCTGAGCTCATTTTTCGAGTATTAAAGGATATAAATATGTTGCACCCCTCCCTCCCCCCTTCACTTGTCCTCTTCCCTGAGCCCTGTTCTTCCTACACTGGTTGGTGAGACTCCATTCCCGTTATTTAAAGCCTCCAAAATGGTACGCTCTTCCAAAGTAAACGTGGCTAGAACCTTCCCATATGTATACGTCAGCTATTGCTGCAATAATGTTGTGTAACAAACCACGCTAGAATCCAGTAGCTTTCAATCACAAGCATTTCTTTGCATGGGTGTAAAGGGTCAACTGTGGTTCAACTGAGCTAGGCCCTTTCAAGCTGTGCACAAATTGGGCTTGGCTGCCAACTGTGGCTAAGGTTTAGGTCTGCATCAGGCGACTCTCTCTGGGACTCCGGCTGAGTAAGAAGTGGCTACCTAGGGTATATTCTTGTTTTGTGAAATAGCAGGAGTGCAGGCGGCAAGCCAAATTGCGTACAAGCAAATTTAAATCCTCTCCTTACATCATGTCAGTTCATATTCCACTAGCCATAGCAAAGAGTCGTAAGACATATTCTGCACCCCAAGCAGAAAGTGGAGGTGAGAATAGACAAATATTTGCTCAACAGTTTTCCACACCGACATGTAAAATAATCGAAAGAAATCAAATAGTCTTTTAGAAGGCGAAGGCTTAATGTGTTAATGCCAGAGTACAAGTGCTGAAAGCTCCTAAGGCATTTCAGAGATGTACACCCTGAGAAGCCTTTTAAGGCTGGAAATATGTGGGGTTCATTTTCTTATACCCAATCCTTAGTTCAGTGCCTGGCTTATGGAGATGCTAAACACGTGAGTGAAAGAGCTGCCCAGCGCAGTGAAAAACCTAGTGGGCTTGGCAAGTTGGGATATTCTCCCATATTTTAATAGTGACCGTTTATATTTCTTCCTGAGGAAATCCTAAATATTCTTGAACAAGAAGAGATTGAAAGTTATAATTCCTAAATTCATGGGATGTCTCCCAGCTATTGTCAGATCTTGTGTTTTTCTTGTATGGAAAGTAGCCATCTCCTTTCCATATGTACATAGAACAACATAATAGGTCGTTTCATTGATTATTAATGTAACTTCAACATGGTCTCATGCTTTTTGAAGACTCAGGATGGACCCTCTGTCCAAAATTTGTCAGATACCAAGATTGATGAATACACACATACACACACATTTATTACTAGTATACTGAGACTTTTAAGGAGAGCAGGGCAGGAAAATGCTTGAGTGAGGAAGGGTAATAGACTGGCTTGGAGTTGTATGATGTTTAGGGGGTTGGTGTAAGGATTCCCACTTGTGGGCAGTGGTTTGTGTGGTTAGAATTTCCTGCCAGCGTCAAAGTCTTTCTAACCAGATGTGGGGCACAGGGGAAGAGGGAGAGGTGAGGCTTCAAAGCTGTCAACATGGAGTTGGCCTCCTTATTATACTTTTTGCACCATATGTGCGGTTGTTGAAGGCCTGCTGATAAGAGGTGTTGTATTGACATTACAAAGGTGATGGCCCTACTGGCCGCTATTGATTTTGATTACACCCAGCCTTTTCCTCTTGGTTTCACTGACTTTGAATCTCCCTTGACTATTTCTGACGAGTAACAAGGCAGCTATGCCTTTTCCAAAAGCTTTGTTACTGTGGACTGCATTGTTTAGGACCTAGAGGACCTTCTGTGCACCAAGACCAGGCCACACTCTGCTTTCATAACCTTATTATACATGAGAGCTCACATTTGATTTCATTCATAGATATCGAAGTAAATGGTCTGTGAGTTTGCCCTTTATGACCAGCACCATTTTCATTAGTGTTAGAGATGGTTGGAGAAAGTTTCTGCGTTTGTTCAGAGATGAGTTTGCTTGAATGTGTATTCATCTGTCAGTAACTAAGATGTTTTCACAAATGTCATCTTTGATTTGGGGTGTGTATGTATGTGTAAGCTCCTTGATTTGGGGTGTGTATGTACGTGTAAGAATGTAAATGAAAACCAGATTTAACCATCAACTGGTGTCTGAAGGCCTGAAGTCCCCATAGAGAAGATGGACAAATTGCAGTCTCATAAATCGATGGGCCCCGTCATTAAAACTCTGCTCATGTCAACCCCAGGCTCATTCAACCTCCCTGTCATTAAAAATAACTCCATATCCCTTTTAAAGAGCTGTGGAAAAGACTTCCCAAGTTTATAAGTGATTCTAGTGATTGGATAGAGCCAGCAACCTTTACGTCCCTAGGGATTTTGAGTTTTGGTTACACCTGAGGCTTACCCAACCATATGAACAGCAATAACAAGCAAAAACAAGCAAACACACTCTGCGGCGTAATAGCACAGGTTCTCTGAACTTGAATGACATCGTTGGCACTTATGAGTATGTGGTTTGGAGAACGTTGTTCAACCTTTGCTCCTCAATTTCCTCATCTGTAAAATGGGCCTTGATATGATGGGATCTACTTTGTAAGTGTGATGTGAGGTTGGCCTGAGTTAATCTGTGTAGAGTGCTTAGAGCAGTTCCTGAAAAATCGTGTTCAGTGTCACCTATACCCACATATAATTAAGAGAATCTCAGTCAATGAAGAACTGCAAAGGTTACTACTTGCCTCCATGGTAGTGAGAGCATCTTGAATTCTGCCCTGGGTGTATTGGAAGATACAACTCTGTAGTTGTGCCTGGGAGAAAGGCACAATTGATGTTTTGAGCTGATCAGAAAGGAAGGTTCGTGAAACAGAGGGGGCCTTACCAATTAGACTAAGTACTTGACTAGAAAGAGCTTTGTTTTTATGGAGGGAAGTTTCTTAACGAATTTTTCCCCAGAACGTTGAATCCTTTTTCCTTTTCCTTTTTCTGTCATTCTATATAATGTACTATTTTCCTAAAAGACGTTTTCTGGGCATCTTTTTTTCTTTTTCCTTCCTCCCTTCTTCCCTTGCTTTCTTCCTTCCTTCCTATTTGAATTCATTTGTTAATTCTGATTGGGGTTAATGTGGCTTCAAAGAGATCTGCCCTTTTCAAGCCCAGATATTCAAAATCGCAATTCCTTTTCTTCCCCTCCCCCCATACATTTATAGAGTCCCAGAGCTACTGAATACCAGGGTCAAGTTCTCTTTTTAACAAACAAAATCATCCTTCGTCTTGAATTGAGACCTCTTCCTCATCACCCTCACCCCCAAAAGAGACAGGGAGGATTTGCCTGGGTCCACTACAAGCCATTTGCAAACAAAAAATGTGGGGGAGGGACTCTCCTGGAAGGCATTTGGAAACCCCCAACCTAACTTTGACTCGTTATTTGGTAACCTTTATATTGTCAGCATTCTTTTGTGAACATTCCACTAGTGAAGGCATTCACTTCCTTCTTCTGCGTGCTGCCCAGAGAGTCTATTTTGTCACCCTTGTCAACATTGAGGGTGTGTTTTCTTGCCAACTGTCACACTGGGACTGTTGGTAAAACTGTTTGTTTGAGGAGGCGATGAATCAAGATTTACTGGGTGTTAGCTTTGTAATGATCTCCTTTATCAATCTGTTCATTAGTCATCACTGTATCTGTCACTCCTTACAGGTACAAATGACACAACATGAATCATTTCAAAATATATCCTGTGTAATTTCTATATGGAATGTAGCTGTTATTCCCAAGGGATATCTGTTTTGCAAGAAGGTTGGTTTAGCTAACATTCCTTTGTCTACTTCGTAGAGGAAGAGAATTGATTAAGGTTTAGCTATCAGTCTTCACGTGGGTTGGGACTCAACATTTATACAAGACTCCAACTTACTAAATTGCTTATTCTTATTTCATGAATCTAGAGAATCTCTTGCACCTGTATAATATTCTTTACTTGATATATGAGAAAACTAATATAACCAGAGTGATGTTTTTTATATATATTGTAATATTAGGTACACATAAAGACATAGCATAAAACACAGAGGTTAAAACAACAACTTTTCATCGAACATCCATATGACACCACCTTACTCAGTCATAACCCAACTCAATTCCTCTTCACCTGAGTGCCACTTATTATACTGATTTTTGTTAATATTAATTGCTTTTCTTTTACAGTTTATTTTTATGTGTACCTAGGATTAGGATTGTTGGGTAAGTAGTGTGAGGATCTTCAACTTTATTAGAAAATGCCAAACGTTTTCCCTAGCGATTTTGTGCCAATTTGCTCTCCTACCACTCATGTGTGAGTTTCCATTGGTCCACATCTTCAACACCCAGTTTTGTCGGACCTTAAATATCCCTGCTTACAATAAGAATGAGCACCTTTTAATGTATTTATCTGTCATTTATATGTCTTCTTTTTAGAGTACCTATTGACATTTTTGGCTTATTTATCGTTTTCTATAATTTTGTAGGAATTACTGACATATCTATATATCTATCTATATATAGATATAGATAGATAGATATTTATATATCTATCTATATTTATATATCTATCTATATTTATATATCTATCTATATCTATATAGATATAGATGTATTTTTTATAGTACATCTTTGATTACTTGTTTCAAGTATATTCCCCCATTCCGTGACTTGTCTTTTCCCTCTCTTTATGATGTATTTTGGTGAAAAGTAGTTCTTAATTTTAATGTAGTGAAATTTGTTTTCTTTTCTTTATGTGCAATACAGTTTGAATCTTAAGCCCTTTCCTATCCTGAGGTTTAAAAAAATGTGCTATATTCTTATAAAATATTTATAGTTTAGTTTTTTTTATAATTTAGCTCTTACTTGACTTAGTATAGATTATTATATGGTATAAAGTTGGGGTCCAGTTTCATGTTTTTCCACACAATTCCAACCTATAGTTACTGAAAAGACCATTTTTAGTGGAAACAGAGATCTCCCATGCAACTTCTGTGAGCATGAATTCATAGTTCCTGGACTCTCTAGTCTGTTCTATTAGTTTATTTGTAATCTGTGTGCCAGTCGCACACTACTATGTGGTGATAATTAAAAATAATTCTTATTAGGTGTAAGGCAAGTTGTCTTATCTTTTATTTATTTGTTCAAGAGTTTCTTGGCTCTTACTGGCTTTTTGCACTTCTGTGCTTCAATATACATTTTAGAACAAGCTCCTTAATTTCAAACAAAACCAAAACCTTTAGAAATGTTGAATGGGATTTCATTGAATCTATAGACCAATTTGAAAAAATTAGCATCTTTACAATATTGAACCTTACCAAAAACATGGTTTTCTCGCTATCTGTCTGTGTCTTTCTTTGTAATATATTTCAGTATAGTATTTTCAGTTTCTCATGAGGTCTTAAATATTTTTGTTAAGGTTCTTTCTAAGTACTTTGTACTTTTAGGGTTCCTGTAAATGTTATCTTCAGTTTTCTTTTTAAACTGTTGCTGGTATCAGGATTTTTGTATACCAATTTTATATCCAGCCACCCTACTAAACTCACATATTAATTATAATATTTTATCTACAGGATCTTTTGGCTTTTTATAAATATATAATTGCTTTCCCCCCCTTTGTTGTGTGTGTGTATGTGTGTGTGTGTGTGTGTGTGTGTGTTTGTGTGATGTGTATGTGATGTGTTCATAGGCATGTTTGTTTTCTTTTTTCTTGTCCTATTGTGTCCGCTAGTACCCTTAGGAAAATGATGAAAAGAAGCAGTAGTAAGAGGTATTCTTGTATTATGCTGTATCTCCTAGGGAAAGCATTAAAAAGTACAATATTTGATGTAGATTTGTAAAAATTAATATACTATAGAATTAACTTTTTTCTTTTTGTTGTACAATTTTGTAAGTTTTAACCCATGTATAGAGTCATGTAACTACCACCATAATCAGGATAAAAAAATAGTTATATAACCCAAAAATTCCTTTATGTGCCTCCCTTTTGTAATCTAATCTTCCCTTATCTCTAACCTCTAGTCACTACTGATCTGATCTGTTCTTCATCCCTATGGTTTTGTCTTTTCCAGAATGTCATATACATGGGATTAAACATAGTCAGCCTTCTGAGACTGGTCTCCTTTACTCTGCTTACTGCCTTTGAAATTCGTCTATGTTGATATATGTATCAGTAGCTCATTCCTTTTATTGCTGAGTAGTATTCTATTCTGTGGATATACCACCGTTCATACGTTCACCCATTGATTATATATGTTTTCTGGCTCTGCAGCTTACTCAGCTTTCTATCAGTTTCCTCATCTTTAATGAGGAAAATGTCCCTATATCATAGGGTTATTGTAGGGATGAAGTTACACATCTGAAGTACTTAGATAACGCCTGGTATTTAGTAAGTGCTCAATAAATACAATTCATTGTTATTGTCCCCAATATTAGTAAAGATTCTGAGGTAGAAAAGATCTTGACAAATTCAAGCAACAGCAAGAAAGCCAGTGTGTTAGGAGTGTAATGAGCAAGGGGAAGATGGAGAGAGGCCATGGAGGGCCTCTGGGGCTACAGTAGGGAGTTTTAATTTCACTCTCTGCAGTGGATAGCCAGGGATGAGACATGTCTCTGGTTCATGCCTTTCACAGATCATTCAGGCTGCTCCTGTGAGGAGAATGGGTTTTGGTGGTGGTAAGAGTGAAAGCAGGTAACCTTTTCAGGTTACTGCAGAGGTCCAGGGAAAAGATGGTGGTGGCTTGGACTATTGTGGTTGTGGAATGGTGAGAAGTGATTTGATTCAAGATATGGTTTGGATGTAGAACCCACAGAACTTGCTGATGGATTCACAGCTCAGTGGACCACATTCCCCATAAGAGCAGCGGTATGACTAGTCATAATTACCAATAGCAACACTCCTCTCCTGTTATGGCTTAATCAAAGATTTCCCTTATGTACTAGAATGGAAATCTAAACTCACATGCCTGATTTCTGAAATCCACTTGAAAAAATAGCCTGTCTTTTTATAAACTTTAAGATGACATCTGACATTTTTCTTAACAACCAAAACATATTTATTAAAAAAAAAATGGCTTATCCCACAAAAAAATGTTATCTCATAGCATTTTGCTTTCTGGTTCTCTGCAGCCTGCCTAGTTCTGTGACCCCCCATACACTTTGCCATCCTGATGGAAATAAAGTTGTTATAGCTGCTTCATGCTTAACCAGAGGGATGGTAGTTTTAGTAGTTGGCTGCAGTTCCTGTGTACACTTGGGACCTATTGTTGGAATAAACATTATTAGGCTCAGACTAAAATTGGACCAGAAATTTATTTTTGTCCTCCTTTCAACCTCTACTCATCTTAGATTCTCTCA
This sequence comes from Rhinolophus sinicus, assembly GCF_036562045.2. Classification (NCBI taxonomy): domain Eukaryota; kingdom Metazoa; phylum Chordata; class Mammalia; order Chiroptera; family Rhinolophidae; genus Rhinolophus; species Rhinolophus sinicus. The sequence continues at coordinate 69,848,354 of NC_133753.1, read as the reverse complement.
TCCAAATGACAAATGATCTTGACTTTCTTGAGTGATCTAAAAATTAAAATCAACTCTGGGTATTTGCTTAGCCTTACATTCAAATGGAGATATTTTGGGGGTGGGAGGGTGGGGGGACAGTGTTAAAAATGGAATTCTCTTATGTCACATAGAAGGTTTTCTTTTATTTCCTGTGTGTCTGCTCTTAACCTGTGTATATTTGTTCTCTGTGGGGCCTTAACCTCCAGCTCCTCCTTAAAGACAAATGTCTGACCCAGTCTTTATCTAGAACACTCATCATACCTTTTTTTTAACCCTATCTTATCTGCCTAATTGGGGCATTCTTATAATTCAAGGTTTGCTAAATGGAAGGACATCCTTCCATCCTGAGCTGCTTGTCTTGTCCCAATTTTCAGCATCTCTTGTCAAGTTAACATCAAACGGTGGCATTTATTTACTCGGTTTACTTGTAGAAGCACCTCTGGAATCTTGGAGATGTTCACTTTGAATTTTGTGCATAATTGTGTGCTTCTTTGCTAATTGGCTTCTTTTGTGATCTTACAGAATATCAAGCTGCTATTTTACACTTGAAGAGGGAGCACAAAGAAGAAATTGAAAACCTGCAGGTATGTCTCTTTGATTCTATTGAACTGATTCTGGAGGCTGATTCTTAGTTTTCTCATGTGCTGAATAGTGCCCCTTTGAAGGCATATTTATCTAGACAGCACCTGCAGCTTGCTCCTGCCAGTGGGCACTGGATCTGTCCCAGGGATGAAAGCCTTGGACTCTTGTTTTTAATAGAACTCAATTCCTATTTTTTAAAAATACCACAAATGCATCAGATTGGGAAAATGATTCAATCGGGAAAAAGGAAGGTTTGACTTGTAAAGCAGAAAAGATGGTATTTAGACTTTTGCTGTTTATGAGAAGTACTTAAATAGTTATTTTTCATATGCACAGTATAAGTTATTTTGTTTGGCTCACTTCCATTCATGTGTTTGTATTTATCTGTTAGCACATGCCTGTAATATGATGTCATGCAGATTAAGGCACTTAAGGAAGTGACCCTCCCTGGAAGGAGGAGTTGTGTTGAGCCATCCATTCCCTATCCCCAAGGAGCGCTTGGGAATTGCTGACTGGATCCTCTTTGGTGAAACCCAGAAAGATTCAGCCATCATTTCCTGCATCCCACCATCTAATTTGTCATCCCCTTTTGTTTGGTATTTGCTTGCAGTGCATGCAACGGGAAATTTCAGGATCTTAATTTCAAGTATGTAAATATTGGATTAGACACTGATTCTAGTTTAATGCTGGCTGAGGTGACCCTGTACCTCAAGAGAGGACAAGAGCAAAATTTAAATAAAACTTGGTGCTTCGTGTTGACTGGTTACTTTCTAATTTACTAAACTTGTGGATCAAATATTCTTGTTTTCAATACATGATAATGTGCTTTTGAAATAAATGAGATAGTGTATTGGATAATACACAAAGCCATTGCAAATAGCAAAACGATCATTAAATAAGCTGTATAGTATATGAATTCAAGCCACCCCCATCCAGGTTGGTTTAAATAGTTCGAAAGACCGAATGAGTCCATTTCACAATGAAACAAAAAAAGTGGAAAAGTACCTCTGCCTCCTAGGGGAAAAAGAGAGGTGGAGGCCCCTATCTCCTTTGTTGCAAAATGCCCTACAGAGACCGCTCTTTCTTTATCTTTGTTCTGATGTGCAAAAACATTCTCAACTGTCTCAGAGGAACTGAAATGGGGATTAATCTAAGAAACAGATTTCTAACAAGGATAGGTACAGAGTGATTCTGTGAGCAGAAGTTTTATGTAACAGCTCAGTTTTAAGAGTTAACACTAGCTTTTCCCAAGTTGTAGACCAGCCCTGTTGAGGGCTTTGAGACCTAAATAATCTTCACGGCAACAGCAGGCACTTACAGTTTTTGAGTTCTTACTTTGTGCTTGGTATTGTTTTAGGTGTATTGCATATACTATTTCATATCATCCCCATGGAAGTCCTATGATCTTACATATCAAACTAAGGAAAGGTTGGAGAAGGGAATGAAGAATAAACGGAAAGGAAAAATGTATATTGGGATCCTGATTTCAATTTAAAGTAAAGGTCAGACGAAGATATGATTGACAATAGTAAAGGTTAAAACATATTCCTAATTGTATCTTAAGTGTCCTTTAAGTATCTTTGAAAGAATGATCTGCTCTTTTAATGCTATTAGTAAACTTAAAAAAGAATTTGCCCCATGCTTATGATTTATACCTATATTTATAATTGCTGGAAACCCGTGGCTATGGCCCATTTCTGCCATCAGGACAGGGCAGTGGCCCCAATCTATACACTTAACTGTAGTTTAGGTCGATTTCAGCAGTCATGGACTGATAGCCCTCCACAGGAAACGGGCAACTCTTATTCTAGAGAAGTGTTTTGTTAGCAAATAGCATTTTGAAGATTGAATTAGGAATAACTATTTTAAAATATGGAGGGATTTCTAGCTGCTTCTTTAAAAAATAGGGCAAGTCTGGCTCCCGTGGGCCTGTTCTCCTGTAGGACTTCAACCTGCAGGATTTCAGGAGCGGGTATCTGCTTCAACTGGGCACATGTGCTCTAGGTTGCCACCGTCCCCACCCTGGGCCATTTCACTTGCCTGGCTCCTCCTTGATGCTTTAATTAACCCTTGTTGTCTAGTAGATGTAGAAAATAAAACAACTAGACTGGCAGCAACACCAACTAGTCAGAACAGATGCAGCTCATAAAACAGACAATAACCTAGCCTGGATCTGCTTGTGGGCATTCACTGAGTGTCATCTCTACCTGTTTTATTTCCCAAAGTAACAAAGTCACATCTATTGTCGCAGAACTAGTAGAAGATAATGGGTGGGAGAATTGCTATTTCAGTGCTCATTTCTTATATATGATTTCCATCGGCAGCCTTCAGTTGCCTGTTCAACTTTCTTTCTCCACTTACAGATCATGGACAAGTCAGATGTATTTCAGGACTTCTTCAACATGCCCTTCTAGAATAAGAAAGATCTCATGCTTAAAGTACACAGGAAAAATGATCGATCCTGTCACCATATACAAAAATTTATATGTAGCACATTTAGTTTTTGGGGGATGTTTTCATAGAGTTGAAAGAAAATGCATGATTCAATAAACAGAGAAATTAAATTCAGTTTTCCATTCTGCTTTTGACTATAGGTTTGTAGGGAAGTCACTTAATTGTTTGGTTCCCCCACCTGCACATGGGATCCTTACCACCTAAAATAATTTGGTTGGAGGTTGACATTTTTAACCCAGAGTCCCAAGGCTTGTTGGTGGAAGAGTCTGGAGTTTGTACTCTCTTGCCTGCTCTGTAGAAAGGGTACAGGGCTTGGTCCTTGGACCAGCTTTTCAAAATGTGTAGTGACTTACATACATACTCTCCTTATAGTTCAAAAGCAAAGGTTTATTGATGACCTGAATTAATCCGTTTCCAGAGCCTTATGTTTATATGTCTTGTACACAAAGTCAAAGCACTGGCTGACTTTTCTGTTCAAGTCACTGGTAGGAGAGTGGTGGCAGGTCACTTTCCGTGATGTCACTATTTTATGTCATTTATAATGTAACCACAGCAAAATTCTTTAATTTTGTCCAAGTGTGCCCTTCATTTAGCAGACACGGCCTTGAGAGTTTGTCATTACTTCCTGATACTCAGCGTCATTTGGTTCATTTTTCAGTTTGGGATAAGTGTATGTTACTGACTTCATTTTTGAAAACTTGACATCTTACCTTTACAAGTGTTCACTTATTTGAGACATTTTTGCCTGTGGTAGCCATTGTACAACTTCATGACTACTGGGTAGAAACATAGTTCAGATCTGCCCTTCTAAAGCATATGATAAAATTAATTCTCCCATCGCATAAATACGGAATTATTTCTTTGAGATTGCTTAGGAGCAAGGTTTGAAAATCACCATCTCAGCTGTCGTACAAAATGTGTGACTGTACAGCTGATCTTTGCCTACTGTAGTTAGAGAATTGGATGCGATATTATTTTATGCATGACGAGAATGTGAAAGAACTCAGGTTTTGGAGTCAGGATTGCGTTGAACTCCTTGTATTGCGATGTTGGGAAATGAGTCAACTTCTCTGGGACTTAGTTTTCTCAGCTTCAGCATCAGTACAATAATAATCATGCTGCTGATGATACTTCCCCTCCGGGATGGTTCAATATGATGCACATCCGGTGGCACAGGTTATGTGGCACATGGCTCAGCAAGTGTTACTTCTCATGCCCTTTCCCCTGCACGAATCTCCTCGTGATGAGGCAACTTGAGTTTAGAGTGGTCCTCAGGCTCTTTTGGTTGAGGACTTCCTTGGGACAATGGACTTATTCTTTTAGGGTGATTTTTACATCATCTTCCAGCTGTTCACCTGCCTCTGTGCTCGCTTTCAGGGTAGTCTAAACCAGGTTTACTGAAGCTTGTTCCACTGAACAGTGAGCCTCTGAAAGGCTCCTTGACAAAAAGATTTCATGGTTAAATAAGTTTGCGAAATATCTGGTTCCCCTGTTAGGACTTTACCATGTAGAGAGAGGAAGTATAAGACAGAAAACTGTGTAACTTGTTTCCTACATAATTCTGCCCCCCCCCCCCAGTAACCTATTTTCTGGAATACCATTCTGTTGATTCCCATAATCTTATCTCAATGCATAGTCCACTTCCTGAGTTCCAGTTCAATTCTTTGAGTGGTTTCAGCCCCATTTGCATGCCACCATGTTCCTGCTTATTAATCTGCAGTGTGTAGGCACCCGGGAGGGAGCAATGACTTTTGTTGCTATATCTTTTTTTTTAATGAAAATTTATTGGGCTGACAGTGGTCAACAAAACTACATAAGTTGCAAGTGTACAATTCTGTATTATATCATCTATAAATCCCATTATTTGTTCACCACTTAGAGTCAGTTCTCCTTCCATCACCATATATTTGATCACTGTATCTTTTAACGTACCTACCAAAGTGCATCGTACATATCTGATACATAAATATTTCTTATATGACAACCTATGATTGAAAAATAACAGTGCCTAACTTCTAATAAAATCTCTACTGTGTGCCAACCTCTTTTCCAGTCATTTAGTATTAGTATTATAAAGAGTAAACAGAGGAATATAAGCAAAGTAATAGATCCCTCCCATTTTACCGTGAGGCTTTCAAAGATTGACTTGTCAGAAGTCCTAGACTAGTTAGAAGGGAACCAAATTTGAATCCACCTAGATCTGTCTGACTTTGAAGCCGAACCTCTTTCCAATAATCAATGCAGCATTAATGTAAAGAACATTAGATTTAGAATCAGAAGATTTGGATTCTTAGGTCTTAGTTTTGGCATGATGAACAACATGAACTTCAGGCGATGCTTTGGGGCTCAATTTCCTAATTTCTAAAATGAGGCACCAGGCTATATAATCTCTAATAGCACCTTTGGGGGAAAAAAAGTTTCAATTATCCACCACATTGTGCTTTCAGCCTTAGAGATATTTAACTTAGAATCTCTAAATCCTTATTATTTATACACCCCCACTTCTTTTCTTGTAGTATCTTCTATAGGTTCTCCTTTCAACCAGAGATCTTTTCTCAATTCTCCTTGCCTCTGTGGAGCATTGCGTTCAGGTTTTCAGTCATAGTCTGAATGAAGCAGAGTCTCGTGCTTTTCCAGATGTTGGACTCAGTGGAGGGAGGCAGCTCTTAGAACAGGTTAGTGACACATCTATAGGGGGTCCAGTTCTTTGTGACAGGAGGGAAGCTTTAGCGTAGGATGGGTAGGACTTCTTTGGCTCTCTGCTTCCTCAATTTTGAAAGTTGGCAAAAAAAAAAAAATATGCATACCCCTTGTCTGGCTTTTGAGCAGCTTTGTGTAATTGAAGAATATTGTTTTTGACCAGCCTTTTAAGCAGTTTGGAAGTAGGTGCCATGGAAATGACAGATTGTTTTTATCTGTTTTTAACTAATGTTCTTTGGGTTGTGGGATAGAAGAAAAAGGACTAGCCAACAATGACATTTCCTTTTCAGGAACCTTTTCTTTTACCCCATTCATCACATGCTTCGCCCTTAACTGAGGGGAAAGTTTACTGAGCAATGGCCTTTGGCAGGCCCCTGATCATTGCGCAATGCAGTCAGTTTTCTAACATGATCACTCCCTCTGTGAAATGATCCAGGGATGGATGCCAAAGTGGAAATTAACTTACGCTGTACCTTGTTGTCCCCAAGAGAACCAAATGATATGTTGGCCTTCATTAAGAGAAACTTGTAGATTTCCTTACTTTTTCTATCTCCAACCCACCCCTCTGGTCCATTTCTAATAGTATACACATTGCTGTTGAAACAAAATTGAGTACGGACTACATGAGCTGATACAGCTAAATTTATAAAGACCCATAAATCCTGAGCCTTTTCCATTTGTTATGTTCTTTTCTATCAACACAATACATTTAAGTCTGTTAATTCTTAGAGATTACTGTGAAGAAAAGGGAGTAATTTGTAGACCAATAAACAAAACTTTCACAAAGATGAAATATGATGATTTCATCAAACCCTTATGATATTCCCCCAAGTACTGATATTAATATAATTCATTACTGAGATGCCGAGAAAGAAGAAAAAATTTTAAATGTTGAGAAATATTTTAATTCATTGTTTCACTATGGATGTATGATATAACATTATGAGTTTAGTAGTTTACTGGTTTCCTGGTGTTGGGATACCTTTTAGGCCACTGGCTACCTAGAAGCCTACAGATATAGTTGGAGTTGAATTTTGATGGAAAATACAAAGCAATTAATTCCCTAGCTGACTTAGCAGCCTAGGAGCCCTTTGTCGCAACCTGCAGGATGCTGTCTTGCCCCCCATAATTCAGATATTATGGTTGCTGATGGAGACTCTGGTTGTAGAACAATGAATATGTGCCTTACTCATTTGTATCATGGAAGCTGATGCCAGTTTTGTATGCCTCTTTCATGTGCCATCAGCTCCAATCATCCTTACTGAAGCTTAAACTCTAAACCTGAGTCACTCACGTGGATGAAGATAGTTTTTCTTTTTTCCATAGTTTTTTACTTTAGGCAATAGGCGAGGATTAGAACAGGTGGCGTTTTGAATGTTGGCCTCTGCTCTTTTGACCCTTCATGAGATAGAAGGAAGTAAGGTCTGTTAGAGCCTGTGGGGCGTGCTTCCTTTGCTCCAGACTTATTCTGTCTCACTTAATAATTCTGAGTTTTGCATAATCCTCTACCACAGGATGAATAATAGGTTATTCAGCGATAAGTAAGAGTGTAGGACTAGGTGCTCTAAGTTTCCTTCCTGTTCTGAAGTTCTGTTACTGCTGGTCTGGGCAGAGTGGTCCTGTGTGTCCGCCCCATCTCAATCCCAAAGTCTTCCAGGTCCCCCTTTGCCCACATTACCTACAACAGTGCTAGGAAACTAGCCCAAAATGTCATGAATAATTGTTAAATGATTTTAGTGGACCTTGGAAATTCTTTCATGACTCAGTATTTTGGTAGAAGGCTATTTTGGAGGCAGTCTTGGGAGAGCCATAGAGTTCTTAAATTGGTGACACCATCAAACACAACTCAAAGTTTGGTCAGCAGTGTCATTTAAAAAGTCCTATTGGAAGGGAATAACACTAATGGAGCTTCCAGGAATAAGACATTTTGTGACGGTTACTTCAGATACATGGAGACAGAAAACCATCTAGTGGCGTGTACCACAGGAATCCTGTGAGTGCAACACTTAGAGAACGGTTAAGGAAAACCATCTTCATTTAATTCCTGTTCCAGTGTGGTAAAACATCTTAAAGTAGAGGATGAAGAAAACCATTAGACCCTTTCAGAGAAACCAGCATCTTCAACAGAAGAAAACTGTTTGGAAATTCAAGGAAATTTTAAACACATAGACAGTGAATTTGAAGAAAGTACATATTTGAAAAATACCTTCAAGAGTATCAATGCATGTGAATCTAAATCACCTGATACTGGGTCTTGCTGTCATCTCCAAGATGACATTGTGAGTGAGAATCTTCCCAAACAGGATTAAACAAAGAGAAAGCAAAGAAGCAGCTTCAGGAGAAAGAAGACCTTCTTTGGAGGCTAAAATTAGTCAAAATGTAGACTTCAAAGAATGAGCTGTCTAATTTATTACAGTTGTAATAAGGCAGTGGAGGACGGTAGCCAGTGGTTGCTTTAGGAGTTGCAGTCAGCCATGTCTGAGGAGAACAACAAACTCAGCCTTATTCAGTTGATAGACCAGTATGGGTTGGATGATACACTGCTCACTGTAACAGAAATGAAGAAGAAGTTTTAGGTGTTTAATTCATATTTTTTTTTCTCCAGAATATCTTTGGAAATATTTCTCAAATATATTTGAGAATGACAGCTTAAAAGATATTTACTACATTTTAAAAGGAATATGTAAACCATCAGGGCTTAGACTTAGAGAGAGGTATCTTGATGAACATCAATTTAGGGTAATCTGTTATGTAAATGTAAACTAAGTTCTAAAGGGAAAATTTATTATTGGGGATAAATTTGCCGAAGAAAATTTTACATTAAAAAAATGTGAAAAAAAATTAACTCATGTTTTAAAAAATAATTTGGGCGGTTCTGGAAGTTGTAATACATTTTTTTGTTTCTTGTGGTTAACAAAAAAAAAGTTTTATTTTCAATGTTAAAAAAAATAGTCCAATCTGGTGAATGTCTAAACCTAAACTGGTCAAAAAAATGCTTGCCTCAATCCTAAGTTTATGAACCCGTTTCATTCTATTTAGCACATATTTCCATCTGGATGGTCTAGCAGGTAATTAAACTCATACGTCCAAACAAAAGTCATATTTGAATAATTTTAAATGAGCACATATGTTCTAATTTGCCACAACACTTCCCCACATTTCCTGTTGTCTTACATCCGGGATCCTTTGCTTGTTTATGCTGATTGCCTGGCACTGTAGACGTCTGAATTGGTGACTCTGGTATGGAGCCTGGAAAGGCTGAGTGAGAACGTCCTCATTCACTCTCCACGGCTTCAGGAGAACTAAGCAAAAGTCCCTTGAGCTTTTCAACCTTTGTGGACTTTTACATAATATTATCACAACCACTTTTCTGGTGAGAAACTGAAGCTCAGAAAGGTTTAAATGGTTCAAGACACACATCCAGTAGGTAGCTGAGATAAGATTCAAACTCAAGGGGGAAAAAAAAAAGATTCAAACTCAAGGAAGATTTCACATCTGTGTTTCTACTCAGCTGTGCTGCCTACAGTTATGTTGAGTTTCTTTCAACAAATGGTTAGCTGACTTCATTACATAGGTTCATTCTTTTCCTTTTTCTTTTTCTTCCTGTCCTTCCCTTGAAAGGGCTATTGGTGGGATAGAGAGGGCAGCAGTGTTGGAAGGGTGAGCGAAAGATGAGCTCGGCAAAAAGTTGTGTATGATGTAAGTTATAGGACATTTTTAGGAAGGGGTACGAAGAAAAGTTTTGCTTGATTTTTAGAGTTTAAATGCTGAGTGCTCTTTGCTTTCTGACTTAACTGGAGATGGTTATAAATATAATCATTTATTGAATACGAAGTACCGACTCTGCCAGGTACATTGCTTGGTGCTTCATATACATAATTTCTAATCAATGGAGACTCAGAGAAGTAGAGTGCAATCCTGAGTTTTCACAGCTGGTTAGTGTGCTGGCAACATTTACTAACCAGGTCTGTCCGGTTTCTAAATCTGCTCCATTTCCACAGTCACCTTCTCAACTGATTTGATTTACTTTCTTTAGTATTCTAAAAGTTAGTTTTCTAACTTTTCATTTACCCTCTTCCCCTCATTCTGTGGCAAAGACCTCTGTAGATTATCTGGTCTTCTTACCCTATACAAGCTCCTTATATGATAAAAAACCATGGGGACATTTGTGTGCTGTTGAGAAAGACAAAAATAGCAACAGAGTCCTCTTACTTCGCTGACTTTAGAAACGACAAGCTGTTCTTCCTCCCTAAGTACAGAAGAAAGGAGCAGGTAGAAGATTGCTCTCTTCAGCTTCATTTCTCACAACTGGTCCTGAGCCCAGTTTGAGGAAGAGCCTCTAGTATTTGTTACCATAATTGTGATATGTGTGTGTATTCATCTTAGAGATTTGAAACCCGAGTCTCAGAGAAATCAATTTCTGAGACCATAAATTAAGTAAGAAAATACTGGGGCAAAACTTCTGTGCATCTTGCCAGCTCCTTACTTCTTTGATTTTTGCAGTTTAAACATGGAAGTTCTTTAGCTGTTCTCCAATCTTATCTCTAGCAGAGCTGCCAACATGACTGATTCCTTAAGTAGATGGGATGATATGGTTGCTCCCTATGCTGTCACCTATTTGTAGGATGTACCCCTGTGTGATAAACGGCACCTGTTGTCTCTTCTCTAACAAGTCCAACCCCATGTGGGCTTCGGAATCCATAATGTGGATTTATTGTGTGTTTGTGTGTGCATATGTGTACACATGCGCATGCTTTGACCATTTTACTGCAACTTATTCTAGCTTGCTCTGTGTCCTAGTGGAGGCATAACAACAATAATAGCTGGTATTTATTGATTTACTATGTGCCAGTCTTTATATTTGAGGATTAATTGAGTTATTACACCAAACCTTCAAGGTGACTCTCTTAACATCTACATTGAACTGTTTCTGGAAGTTCTTACACCTCGAAGGCCCTTGCCTAGGGAGTATTCATGACATGCCCTTTTTTATGGACTACGTCTATATTCGGGGGTAGAATATCAGTCCTTAAAAATGATGGACCTTAGGAGCAGAATATGCTGAAGAATGAACCTATGTAATGAAGTCAGCTAACCATTCATTGGAAAAAAATGCAACATAACTGTAGGCACAACAGCTGAGTAGAAACACAGATGTGGAATCTGCCTTAAGTTTAAATCCTGTCTCCACTACCTACTGGATGTGTGTCTTGAACAAATTCCTTAAACCTTTCTGGGCTTTAGTTTCTCACTTGAAAAGTGGTCATGATGATATTATAACTTGGTTGATAGGACGCTGAGTGCAAGTATTGTGATGAGTATGGGACTGGAGGTACAGTGGCGTGTGGTCGATGATGAGTAAATGATACAGCATTTAGTTTAAGTCCGTGGCTTTCAAAGAGTATTTTGTGGTGGTAAAGTTCTTCCAGTATTACCTATGTACGTATATAAAAGAAAAACATTCTGTGATTAGTGTTACAACTAATGTTACAAAGAGCATTGTTTTTAACAGTTTTGTTATACAAGTGTGGTGTTCTCACTTCCATTACTTCCTGTTAATGGCAATGTGATGGTGGCCGTAGTTTTGTGAAGGAAACATCTGAATATGTAAAAAAAACCCCAAGAGTTCTAGCATAGATTTGAAGGGTGTAAGTAAGATGTTGCATTTCAAAATTATTTTTGCTATAAAAATTAACTTCCTAAAGTATAATTTTAAATATTTAACAGTTTATCTTTTTTTAATGAAACACTAATTGAGCGCTTGTCAAATATAAGAGATGTGCCAGAAATAAAACATCATTTAATAGTGATGATAACAAAAGCTTCTAACATTTATTACATATTACTATATACCGTACACTATACTTAGCACATACCCTGGATTATCTTACTGAATGGATTCTAGATTCAGAGGATTTACTGTTTAGTTAGGAAAATAGAATTTCTACGATGAAGACTAAATAACAACAGGCAGCTTAAACTAAGTATTTAATATTAACTAATATTAGACCATTTGCTAATGTGACTGTTAGTATCTTTAAATTATCTACTTTTAATGTAGTTTGTGAATTCCAGGTCTTATATCTCAACTAAGAGATTTGTCACGTCTTAGATCTTGTGATTTCCATAGATAAATGGTAATTTCTTTTACTGTCTCTTGAAGCTGCTGTAGGTGTCTCTGTGATACAGTTATGCTTATTTAGTTTCAATACTCTGTATGGAATGACTCCTGTCTGTTGCAAATATGTATAATACGCATAATTTAAAGTATTAATTGCAATAAGTATATTGCATATATGGGTGGGTTTGTGTAATAGGTAATCTGGGTATTTTACAATTATTTTAGAAGCCATTCCCCAATCTCACCACTGGAGGTCAGCTCGACCCTTTTTCTCTTAATAAAACTCAAAGTAATTTTTCTTTTGAGGATTGAAGCAGCATTCCAGTTCAGAGCTTTGCTTCAAACATGAAAAATAAAATTTCTCTTAGCTTATTTCACAGAACAGCATTCACGTATATGTATGTATATGTCTATATTCATAGGCATAATGCTTAAAGCACGTACAGAAGCAATCGTGTAGTATTTATGGCCAATACAGTCTATATGACAGGAGACCTCGAGCCACCTAAAAACAAGGCCTTATGAAATCAATCATTTGTGTTTCATTAAAAATAAAATAAATCATCAAAAAGGAATTAGAGGTCTCTCTATCATTCATTCATTTATTGATTAACTGTGTATTGAATTCTGGGTGTCAGGCACTGTACAAGATGCCAGAGAGCGCAGAACAAACATGGTCCTTTCTGGGACCTTGTAGTCCAGTCAGAGTGACAGATATTGATAAAATAGTCACTCAGTAAGTACAGTATCAGTGCTGTGCAGAAATATATAGTACGAGATGCTACAATAGGATATAATTTAGATTTGGAGGGTCAGGGAAGGATAATTGTAGGGAGTGACATTTAAGCAGAGGTCTGAAGGGTGATGAGGTGCTTGGCTGGTTTGAAAGACCACAGAGAGGCCGGTGTGAGTGGAACACAGTAAGTGACAAATAGGATGGGATAAAGCTCTGGAGTACTTCAGATGTTTCAAGTGCATCCCAGAATTTTTAAAAATGCATTTTATATTGAGAACTAGATTACATTGTGTGTGTGTGTGTGTGTGTGTGAGAGAAATTAGAGTTCTACTAAACACAACTTATTTCATTTGATCTCTGATATATTCAGCTCTCCTGTTTGAAAAATGCTCGTTTTAAAAGCCTAAATTGATTTGCTATCCCATTAATGGTTAATGGACTTCAGTTTGAAAAACACTGAAGTGCCAGGAGGGCAAGAGGCCAGATTCTGGAAGGGTTTGTTGGTCTTTTTAATATTTCTCAATTTCATCCTCAGAACAATGATAATCTACTGACTAAATTCTGAGCAGAGGAATATATGACATGAAGAGATTTGCATTTTCGAAAAACTACCCCCCCCACCAGAACCCTTATTTGCTGCAAATATATAGATATTACAGTATAATTTAAAGTATTAATTGAGAAAACATAGATTAATGTTTTGTTTTTATTCAAATTCAGATGGAGATTATAAGTTGAACCATATGAAATTGCTGATAGGTGACCGATTTTAACTTGTAAAATAGCAGTTTCATAATCTAATATAGTCATACCAGAAGGCAGGAGGTATATTGCTCTGGATGGATCATACTCTGAAATATTCACGGGGACCTCAGCAGAGATTGAGAGACTGCAGCTGAAAATGTCATGAGGCCTTGCCCATGGGATCGTGACATTGCTGTATTTGATGGTAACTCTTCAAATTAGAATTGTTGAGACCGCTCTTGCCTCTTGTGCCCCACGTCACTCACAAAATAATCTTGGTGAGCAATTTTCCAGCTTTCAGTCAATCCATGAAAAATAACATGGCTAAAATTTTTTTATCCAAGTTAAATTAGTATTCCCTGGTGTAGTGAACAGGCTAAATATATCATGGATCTTTCTCAGTGAGCCCAAACTGATGTTTTACTCCCTAAAAAATAAATAATTGTGACCAACTAGTGATCAAGTTGGCCTCTGTAAAATTACTTGTATTTTTGTTCCTTCATAGACCTTTTATAGTAAAACTTTCACTTCTAGAATTAGAAGTTATGGGGCTGTTCTACTGTACAGCTACCTACACAGAAAAATGATTTAGAAGATTAGGAAAGGAAGTGAATTAAATATCTAAGTTATATTTATTGCATGTCTTTTTGTTAAAGAAATGTCTCGTTGAATATTTCTTTACTTCTCCCACAGATTCCATTTTTTTGTTTTTTAGGAAAATGAAATTTGAAAACTAAGATATGTCCTGCCCCTCATTAATAAATAATCTGTTTTTTTTATTGTTTAAAATTTATTTTTCAATAAGTATTGTTGGAAATTTATGAAGTTACCTCTGATCGTGTTTTTCCTACTTCAAACTCCTATTATGTCATTCTTAACCACATCATCTTCTAACCCTTTTAAGTAGTGAATCTATAATTATTTTCCTGCGGAAAAGAGTTTTTCTTTTTGATATTTTCAGCACATAAAATAACATTGATTCTCATGTTGATGAATATGGTAGAATATCATTCTTTTTGTATGAAATTCCAACATTGCGGGGTAGTGGCTCAATCTTGAAGCTTGATTACCAAAAACAAATGGAAACTCCTTTCCTTTTGCTATAAAACAATAGTGGACGGGCCCAAAACTGAGGAGGGGAGAAAACAAGATTGCATTACAAATCTGGCAACATCAGCCACACTAGTAAAATCAAATCCAATGTTGTTTTATGACTCTGAATTTATGTGAGTGCCCAGGATCAAAGGGCTCGAATCCCACTGGACTACAAGGTCCATAGTTCATGGCAAAAACTCATCAAAAAGAACATTTTAGTCGTTTAAGCTTTTCATTTTAATCAACCACAGCAATAAAAGAGCCTTTAGGTGTCCAAAAACATTTTGCAAGATCAAGAGGTGGTTCCCTCGCTCGCTCGTAGCAACGGCCTTCTTATTGGATCCATATAATGGCTGTGGCCTCAGCGTGTCAAAGGGCCCCCGCTCCCACATTGTTTGCCCTTGTGGGATGGTTTCTTTTGGTTCTTCTAACTGTGTATTATGTGATAATAAATTATGGTGTCTGACGGAAGGACCATAAAATTTTCACACCATCTATCAAGCTATTGCAGCCATTTAAAGTTTGGTCTCTGACAGCACGCCAGTACTTTGTAATGTTTAGACAGAAACAGAGGCCACTGCCGGCCTCTTGACAAGTATCTAGAGAGAACTCTGCACAGGAGAAAGAAACACGAGGCTTGAGAGTGAGACGGAGTCTTAAGTCATAGCCCTGACACTTCCTATGATCGAGGTTTCGGACAGTCCATAAAATGGGGATGCTACCCTCAGCGGGGCGTTACTCAGATTACAGAGGGTGATATTTGTGAGGAGGCTATCCGGCAATCAGAACAGATACACATGAGGCGTAGATTAGGCCTGGCACCAGTCTTAGCCAGTCCTGCATTGTCAACAGGAGACCTGAGGAGGGAACGTGGAGAACTGACCAGAGAGGAACACGTCGATAAGAAATTGTTCTTGAGAAAAGGGAGGAGGGTGAGATGAGGTTGAATTAGCTCTGGGGAAAAAAGGGCGGCATTTCTTTTAAGACAAGAAGAAAAACTTTTTAACGGAGTACTTTTGTCTATAGACTATTGACACTTTTATTTCTTTGGCCCCGTGCATGGGAAAAGAAACTCAGACACCTAATATTTTTCCACCTGAGCTCTTTGATCTCATCCCCTCCCACCTCTTCTGCACTTTTTCTCATTCATTGTTCCCTTTTTGGCAGGTGCCTCCCCCCATTTCTAATGATAAGTTCAGCTGTCCTTTACTTTAAAATCCTTTGCTTGACTGTACTGCTTCTGAAAGCTTCCATCCCTCCTCTCACTGGCGCAGCGTTCAAACGGTAGTTACAGGTTGCCGATTCCCCCACCACTTGCTTTCTATTACCGCTGTACTGAAGCAGCCGAGACCACAGAGGAAGCTATTATCCAGTGCTATCAGTCCCCTATCCGTCTTCATTGTCCGTGTTGAAATCCTTGATCTCCTCCCTCTGCATCTGAGACACTGAATTCTCCTGTGTTTCCTCCTCCTCTGAGTGTTTCTCTACCTTCTTTGCTGTCCCTTATGCTTGACTCTGCAGTACCCCCAAATGTGACCCTCCAAAAGGTGGCTTTTAGTTACCTGACTTTCTAAACATTGTCTCTTTGAGGTTTCGCTTGCTGCTGCAAGTTTATTTCTACGTAAAGGCTTTTCAGACCTAATTATTTGGATTCACATGTTTTTCTGAGTTCCAGGTCCAGGAAAGTTCGAGTTTTTGCTGGAAAACCTACACTGGGAAATGTTTTGAGTATCTCAAATTTAAAATTTCCAAAGTCAGAGCATCAACAATTCTTATAATCCTAGGATTCAAATGACTTGTCTGCTTATCTTCTTCTGACTTTCCCGCCACCCAATAGCCACCCAATGTAAACACAACACAAACCGTCTCTTTGATTAGCTGCCCTATGTAGGTAAGGTTCCACTTTTCTCATAGAAGTCCAGGCCAAAAATGTCAGATGCGTCTTTGGCAACTCTTCCACCCTCGGCTTCTGCATCCAGTTGATTGCCAAATTATGCTAATTTTAGCCCCGTGGCCCATTATATACACTCATTCCTTGGCACCCTGCTGCGATCATTCTAATTTGGCCTTTATCATATCTTGCCTATATTCAAGCGATGCTACAAATTACTTAGAGATTGTGATTCCTCTCTCTTACACACCTTTTGTGGCTCACTATTGCCTGTCAGGTTAAGTTCGAAGTCCTTATGATGGTATTTAAACCTTCTCTTGTAACTTTTGTTTTCTCTTCCACTGTTTGCCTATGCTTTCCCATCACTCTGCCTTTTTCTTCTAATTGGATTGCTCACAGTCTGCCACTCTACCTTTTGCCAATCCCTTGTGGCCCGGCAAGGTTTCCTCATCATACACGAAACCATCTCTGATTTCCCAAGGCTCCGTCCTCTGAAACCTCAGGCTCTTTCTACCAGATTAGGCACGTAGTAGACTCTTTCTCATATTATAATCACGAAAGTCGAGGTGCCACCCCTTCCTTCCAACCCCAGTGCCCAACACAAGAGGGACATAAACTTTCAATAAATAGCAAACAGTTGAGTCTGCCATCACATTAATACATGCATTAATGCATAAATTCACCACCAGTTGGTTTCCCCTTTTTCTTTCTCTGTAACAGAAACTGGGTTTAAACCAAAGCAATTTTACAGGCAGTATTTTTCAAATTCAGAGACGTAGGAGAATTATGTTTCCAGAAGGTTTTTAAAAGATACTTGTTTACAGTTTATGTTTTTCTATTGGAAAAATGGTGTTTATTGTTTTTTTGTTGTCTTAGATGTACATTTGTCAGATGTTGCATGTATAGATAGCTTATGGTGAGGGATCATTTGTAGTTTAGGTTAAAGCAACATAGATTCATTTGAATTTGTGATAATTTGTAAACCCTTTCATTCTATAGAGGAATTAAGGGCTGAAAGAGCTGATCTTAGAATCAAGCTTAATGGTTATCAACCTTTTCTTCCTCAGTGCCCCCAACAGGGAGGCAATGTGCCCCCAACAGGGCAGGGGTCCTTATAGCCTAGGAAGTTGACCACCCATTGAGATTTACCTTCTGGTTACTGCGTGTTGGCAGTAATAGAGCCCAAGCGTATGTAGGCAGCTGATGGAAGTACCGTGATTGGAATTCGGGTTTTGTCCCAATCCAGTGTTCCATCACTTAAGCCATGTGGAGACTGCTCTGCCAAAAAGGAGAAAGTGTTACCAGCAATTAAGTCATGTGCAGAAAAACTGTCATGCAGCCCATAGTGGTTGGCGGTCCTGAGTATATGCAATCTGAGGTTTAAAATGACATGTTTAAAACCAGTCTTCAGACACACGAACAAAATTAAACATGGCTCTTTTAGGAACGTACAGATCAATTGGAGGAAAATAGGGCTACCTCTTCCAAGTATTTAATTCAATTTCAATGTTGTTTTTTAAGGTCAAATGGTTTGTCTAATACTTTTTTGCTTCTTTCCTTACTCTTTATCTCTGCAAGATTAAGAATTGCTTTCAGCATTTATAAATAGGAGCTTGAGACATTATATTATAATTTTCAATGAGATTTTCTAGATTTGTGAGACATGGATCAGTGTCCAGACTGACTGTTCTATTGTGACCTGGACTCCAGCACAGGACTTCCACAGCATCACTCACTCCTTGCTCATTAGCAAACTAATTGTCTTAAAAAAAAAAAAAAAAAAAAAAAAGTGGAGAGACTGAGCGGCTGCCTGTTTTCAGGAAAACGTCTTGGAGCAATTTTACATTTTTCTTCCCAAACCTGCAACCAAGCACTGCCCATAACAAAAGACCATTACTGAGAAGTTGTGAATGTTGCTGGGGGGTTGCTGCAAGCCCCCCCAAAATCAGCTTTAAAACCAATCATACCCAGAAACATAAAGACAAATCTTTCCTCCTTTATGAGCCCCAGTTTTTAATACTGGACTGTTCAGTGTTTTCTTCACAAGTACACAAGTGTTTGGATTTAATTCTAGTCTTTTATTCTTACCTGTGCTATGTTGATACGAAAATCTGAAAAACACGTGACAGAAAAACATAAAAAAGAAAGTGATTTGGAAGAAAATAGGCATTTGCTTTTATATTTGGCAACTGCAATTGAGATTGGGGTATGTTTAACAAAGTAAATTTGGACCAAGAAAAATGATCTTCACGCCAATCTTTATAAAAATCAAAATTCCTTTCTTTCAAACACTTCAACCATTCTAATCTGTTTCATATGTGTATTAATATTGTATTCAAGGACATGCAATCAGAAAGCCTTCTGCTCTGTTCAGTCAGGGAAAGGTGATGGTCCAACATTGAGATTCCTAGTAATCTAAATATTTAGAGTATAAGTAGTTTGTAATTATTTAGAACGGATGACTGGCATGGATACTTGAGTGAGTTCATTTTTTCATGAAGGGTGCATGACACAAAACTGGCACATACAAACTCTTGTCGCGGGCAGACACAGTCCATGAGAAAGCAGCATGTTGATGGTATGAAACACCACAACAGTTATTTAGTGATATAGATGTCATATAGTTGGCCCTGTTTCATCATTAACCTGTATATTTAGTTAATAACTTGAATGCCTTATGAAGAAATTATGTATGAGCTTTCAGGTAATAGTGCCCCTGTCTTTTCGCATTATTATATGTGCAGCTGTAACATTTAAAATAGAAAAATTGCTGGGGAGAAAAGTTTTCAGCCATCTATAACCCTCTGTCAAACTAAATTTGAAGCGACATTCAACTTTGCATAGAATAGTTAAACATTTATTTTGGATACATTTCATGAATTATGTTCCATGCTTGATCAGTTAGGAAATAAGAATACTGATTTAAATTCATATCTTCCAATTACTGGAAAAAAATGAAAAACGTAATTCTTGTAATAATTATCCCTTCAAAAAGCACAAATTATGGAGATGAGTATCAATCAAAAGCAATATACTGGTTTAAGCTAAGGGGAGGGGAGAGTGGGGGAGGAAAACAAGAATGTGGTTTGTCTATATTCCAGGAGAAAAGAATTAAGTCAAAATGAGATCTGAACCTTTCCAAGCTGTTCTGTGTGCATCATACTTGAGTGTAATTTCACATGCATCTTCGTGTTCCAAGTATCATTAAACATCTAGTAATCAGAACAAATGTTCTGCCAAATTCCATTTATTTTCTTAACTGTTTAAGGCATTGAACACCCTAGATTTATAAATATATAATTAAAATCCTTATTTAAAAAAAATAAACGTAGATGAGGGATTTACATTTTTCTTAATCTATGTTTACATAAAGAAAAGATCTGTTTCTAAATATTACATCAGATCTTTGTGAGCTCAAATAAATCAGTGTGATACTTTGCCAAAACTGTTTCTAAAAAAGATGGGTATTGATCCTCTATGGTCAGGAAGTTTTAGAATTCTCTCGATGCTCAAAATGACCATTATTCTGTGTCCCTTTGTTTTCAAGAGGATGAGCTTAGGTGCTTTGGACGAACTCTGTCACTTGCGTGCTGTCAGAGCACATACATCCTCAACTGCAAATATTCCAAATAAAGCAAGCACAGCTCTAGAAACATTTCTGTCTCTTCTTAGATAGATCTATAACTGGAGATGCTTGATAAACTTTATTGCTTATATACAGAAACTCAAAAAGAGCCTAGCCATTATGAAAAATAAACCTGTCACCCACATTATCGTGGGTGCAGTTGGAAGGTTCTTTTTGTTGATCCAGGCATTTCTATGACCCCTGCTCTAATCATTTTGGTGTCTGTCCCAGTGAAGGAAGATTGGAAAATAACTCATAACACTTGGATGCACATGAAATAAAACATGTCCGTGGGTGCCTCAATTATTTTGAAATGGAAATATATTTGAAACTATAAAAATTCTTACCAATAAAAGCATGTGTATTCACCATGATGATGGCATTATGAATGTCTTTGGTGTAGCACGTTTACTTTGATTAATTTGGGGTCCGTCCATTTGTCAACTCTTATGTAGGCTCTGTGCATATTGTACAGTAATTGAATCTGGAGGTTCCCCGAATGAAACACACTTACCAGGTCTGAATGGAGATAGACCTGTAACTTTGGACTTTTGAGTGGTAGAATCTCATGAGGCTTGTTGGAAAGGACATGGTCTCCATCAGCTGTGCACTCCTCAGCTAGGACCTCACTGAGGAATAATAGCAGTAATCACAGAGATCAGAGGATTTTGATCACATATGTAACAGGCCTTGCATGGACACCTCTCAGGGATTCCTTCCCCTTTCTCTTCCTTTTGCTGAGTGAATGCAGTAGTCACAGGCACTATAGCTTTGGAGACTTCTAATAGTTGGCTGAGCACATTGGAAAACTTCTTTATTCAACAACTCTCTGAGTGCCTGCTACAGGCCAGGCACTCCTCGTGGTTCTAGGAATGCATCAGTGAACAAGGGAGACAAAAACGTGAGTCCTCATAGAGTTGATGTATTTAGAAGATGGCAGGAGGAAGAGAAGGTATCAGTAGGCAGAACAATCATGAAGGTAGGAAGAGGTTCAGGGCTTTAGACTTTTCAGAGAAAGCAAGACAGACCATTTTCAAGTTCCGCTGTGGAGTCCCAAAGGAGAATGAGGAAAAAATGACCATATTGGGTAACTCAGGAAGCCATGAGTGCTTTTCATGAGTAGAATGGTGGTGATCTATGAGTAAACCAGATTTTTGAGAAATTACACAAAGAGTATGGTAGAGATGCAAAGATAGTAGGTAACTGAAAATCTTTTAAAGTTCGTAAATGAGCAGTGGGAGATTTTTATCTTGAGGAGGGTGGCAGAATTAGACAAGTGTTCTGGTTATTGTGGGGAGTGGGCAGATGTGAGAAGAAAGGACTTGAGTACTTTTTAAGGAGCGGTAAAAAGGCAAGAGAGGTACCTGTCGATGAATATTGAAAAAATAGAAGAATTTTGTTGTAAACCTCAATGTGTCTTGGACATAAATGGTATTGTAGTTTTTGTTGTATGATACAATGCTCATTTAATGTGCATTCTCAGGGTATATGGATCCTACTTAATGCAATTTATTTAGAAGAAAGGTTGACTTTTATTTGACTCCATTGTGTTTACCCTTTTCTCTTGGGCTACCTTCTAAACATACATATTAACCTATACACAGGAGACATATGAATTGTGCTAGTACTTCCAGCTGACAATGTACTGTAAATCCAGCTAGTTACTGTTCCTTAACATCCAATATTATATAAACTCGGCAGTGTTTTTCAGTCAGAGTATCAATTTGTTCTGAGTTTCACTTTCCACGACATACATCTATTAGGAAGCAAGACAGGTAATGTCATCCTCATCTGACAGAATAGAGAGAATTTGCAGCTTATAATACTGAAGGGATAACAGGCGTCCTGCGTCTTGGAGACCCTGTAAGTACAGGAGGAAACTGTTCTAATTGCACCACGGAACAGACTGTTTTGATAGGTGGTATCTCTCTAAGGAAAAAAGTTACCAATCTATTGTAAATCCAAGGCGCACTTTTAACCTAAGACTCTGATCCCTGCTTTGGAGGCTGGCTTAAGAAAAACCCTAATAAAGAAAACTCTTCCAGTTGGCCTAGGTATAGAAGATGTTGGGTCCTTTTCCTTTACAGAGCAGAAAATTAGGCCCTTGGATCCCTGAAAGCACTTACTGATCAACTACTATGAGAAAATCAGACTCATCATAAATGTGATAGAAAATAGACCATGAGAAGGAGGAAGAAATAAGACGGCACAGTGTTCCAGGCAACGTAACATCCTGCCTGACACTGAACTGTTAGGAGTCACCCACGCACTCCCTGGCTGTGTTCTCACATCGCTGCAATGTTAGGTGCTGTGGGACGTGGCAGGACCATCTTAGATGATTACCATTAACCCCCTTCCAGCCGTGACCTAGAGAGAGAAATCTCTGGAAATTGGGCCACAGGAGTGAAAATGCTATAGCATTGATGAGAAAGATGAAACTTCTACCTTAGGGATTTCCGATATTTGTGTCTCTTTAAGACATAGGTATTTCTTTAGCTACTTTTGGGACTAAAGGTTAAATATCCTTTTACAATAACATTAAAACTAAGTGTTTGCAGAACTGCTGAAATACCTCCATGGATCCCTAGAAATCTTGTTTGTAAGCCTCCTGATCTTTTTCTGGCCTGTGTGTTGCACAGATGAAGAAAAAAGCCAGAGATAAAGAGATAAGAAGCATATTTAAGTTCATAACAGCAGTCTTATGCTGAACCAAATCCAGGCATTCTGACCACTATTTTAGTGGTTTTTCCATTACCTGAACCAGCCTGTCCAATTATAGTAGAAAATATTTCTCCTTGGGTTTATTACTTAGAGAATGAAGACTATACTCAATTTTGTAAGCTTCTTTTTTTTTTTTTTTTTGGCATTTCAACTTATGTCTTGTATAATGAGTGCGTCTTTTGGCTGGGGTGAGCAATTTTGGGATATTTAAGACATTTCCCTTCCTAGCTTCCTCTAGAGGAGGCATCCTAGGCCAGAGCCCAGATCTTAATGAAAAACACATATAAACCCTTTTGTTTGTTTTCCCTGTCGATTAGCCTATAATTTAAAACCCATTCAATGACAGATTTATCAAGTGACTAATCCCTGGGAAGACTTGAAGTGGCAAGGAGAAGGTGGTTGTGGCCTAGGCACACATCATTGGTCATTTGTTCAAATACTAAGGTAGGAAGCCAAATACCTCCTTGCTTACTCATGAGAGGATATTCAAGGAGGTTAGTTATGAGTGTTAGTTATGGACTGGCTCGTTACTGTATAATGAAAGCACCACAGACAATCTGGGATGTCTTTGCTGGATAAACTGACCTATATGTTCTTTGGTTTTCTTCAGTTGTCAGTGAAAAAGTTATGTCAGAATAAGAATAAGAATAAAATTAAGAATAATGTAAAACCCACGCAGCTCAGCTGTCTTGAAATTTAGAAATAACTCACAAATATCTCTTTTCAACTAGAATGTGAGTTTCTCGAAGTATGGATGGTTTCTTTTTTTAATTTTTATTTATTGGGGTAACATTGGTTAATAACATTATATAAATTTCAGGTGTACAACTTTATAATACGACATCGGTGAACTCCATTGTATGCTCACTACCCAAAGTCTGGTCTCCTTCCAACACCATCTCTTGACCCCCTATAACCCTCTGTGTCCTCCCCCAATCCTGTTCTCTTCTGGTAACCACCATTCTGTTGTCTATGTCTATTGGTCTATTCGTTTTTTTGGTGTGTGTGTGTGTGTGTGTGTATGTTTGTGTTTGTTCATGTGTTGCTTTCTTGTTTGATATCACACGTTAGTGGAATCATACAGTTCTTGACCTTAATTTACTTTTCACAAGACCTGGTGCATTGTAGATATTCATCAAAGTTTTTGTTTGAATATTAGATGGCAGAGAGACCATAATCTCATCCCACTTTGATATAATGAAGACTTGTTTACAGTCTGTCACTATAACATTGGTAAAGATGTGGAAACTGTTTTTGTTCAGTAATCCTATAGTCTTATATGGAAGTTTCATCTTTACTTTTAATACTAGAAGGAACTCAAGTGACCCCTCCTGACTTGCTGTCATTGGACAATGCTCTTTAAGTGATCTAATACCATCTTTCATTTCCTATCTCTTTTCAATTAAAATATAAGCAAAGTTAGGAGTATATGAGACAAACACCATTGAGGGATCCATTTCATAGTTTTCAAAATGATACCATTGGACAGATGGGCGTTTACCATAGTATGGTGTCATTTCATAGACAAAGCATGAGTCGAGAAAGAAATATTAAATGATTGCTGTAATTACTTGGAGAACCTCAGTTTGTCACAGTATTAAGGACCAGGGTTTACTACCTGATGCTTCTAAGGTCACATGTGCTCTAGAGCAGGTCATACATGCCTTATTGGACTAGCTGTAGCTTCAGTAGTGATAATAATAATACAACATAAAATCCAAGTCCTCTCCCTTAATAGAGAAGGAATTAGTATGTTGGCTCATTTCCTAGAAATGTGCAGTCTTGGGTTTGCTTATTAGATTTAGAATTACTTTTTTTGGAAAATTGAAGTCTGAAAATCATTTCCATGAAAGTCCCCAGGTATATCCATTCTGTGACTTACACAATATTTAGTGATATTAATAACTTAGAAATAAAACGTTACCAGAATCTCCCATGAATAATGATTTTTTTATTCTTTTGTTTCACAAAAGCACTCTGGCTAGAATCCTGTTTTGTTTTTTTTTTTTTTTTTGCCAGGTAGGAACCTCAGTCCAGATTTCAAAGATTGTTTCATTTGTTTTACTTCCCCACTACTTCCTTGAATGACTGTTCATAATATTTGCTTATTTTTGAAGTATATTCCTGAATACTTGTAATAACTATCACATTTCAAAAACAATTCGCAACTTTATCTGAACTTCATACTGAACTACTGGTGTGTTTTCAGAGCCCCTTAACAAGTCAGTTTGGCCTTGTGTGTATTTTGCATTCATAATGAGAATTGGGACTCTTTCTTTATATGGCTTAGATAATACTGTTCGTACATCCTTAAGAAACTTTCATGAGCGGAGCTGTATTCTAGGAAGCTTCGAGAGAAAGAGATATGATGAAGTCTTGGGTGTAGAAATTGTTAGCATTTTAGAACTAGAGGAAACCTTAGTGATTAAGTATTTTAACCTCTCATTTTAGATATTAATAAAATCAGGATTACAGGAAGTAAAAAAATGGACTGAAAAAACTGGGAGCAGAACCTAGATCTTTTGACCCTCGGCCAGTGTTGCCCTACCCCCACCCCCTCTCCACACACACTTGCCTGGAAAACAAAAAACTTCAGATCTATCATTTACTCAATGATTCCAGTTCTTTGCCAGAAGGACAGAGGGCAAATATTTCAGAGAAAGTATCTTTAATTAGAAAGTACCTCTATTTCTCTGTTGGCATTCTGACTTCTTAAACAGTATTGAATGGGAAGGATTACTCATTACTGAGGACCCATGTGATAAGGTGACTAGCATGAAACTTTCATAGACTAGCATGAAAGGTCTGAATTTGAGTCTATCTTGTTGGCAATTTACTTAATTTCTCTGTGCCTGCCTTCATCTGGGAAACAGTTACAATACCAGCGTTCTTACAGGTGATTGCCATAATTATGTGCATTCATATAATACAAATGCATAGGCAGTATATCATGTTGTTAGTCAATAATCATGAACTATTATTTTGGCTACTATCGATTGAATCAATTCAAACTGGTAAAGAGGAAAAAGCATGAATTTTCATATCAAACAGGATTCATATTCCTTTGTCACTGTACAAGTTATGGTCTTATATAAGTTAACACATCCTCCAGGATGGTTGCCTTACAGAGAGTTTCAAGGAGTGAATTAAGGCACCCCGCACACTCACTCCATGTTGGTTTCATTTCTCTCGCCATCTTGTCTGAACATCAACATGGCAGATGATTACTGGGGATAGCACCATTTTTACATGTGTATAATTTAACTTTGTACTCTCTGTCATTGCATGTGTTGGGTTTTATTTCGGAGTCAACTTAAGTGCTATTTTATGTTTTGGTTGCTCTTTACCCATTCTGTTCCTACCATGTTTCTCTATTTTCATTTTTTTTCTGTCCCTCCTAGTAAGTTCCAATTGCAGTGATATGTCAGATGTGCCTCATGTTTCCAATTGTCCCTGAGATGGCCTCTTAGTTGTAACACAATGTGATTTATTTCTGGTAAAAGCAAAAACATTTATCCATCAGAGTTAATTAAAGCCAGCTCTTGTTAACTTATGGGATTTTTATCAAACCCAATGCCATTCTTTTCATTAACAGAGACTTGTTTTTACAGTAGCAAATATAAGTCAGTTATTGACATTGATGCAACCTTCATAAACAAAACAAAAGCCAGGTTGCCCACATCCAAAGCCATTGAACCACCATCTTCTTGCCTTACGTAAGAACTCTGTAAGAATGAAATCCCTTCCCTTTGAGGTGTTTCATGCTCCTAAGCCCCATTTTCCTTTACTTCCCTCAGCTCACACTGCACTTTTCTGAAGTGCTGATGCTTCACTGTGCTTCTAAACAGTTCCTGGGGTTTATCTTGTTTTCCCCAACTTAAGAATGTAGCATTTGGAAGAATTCGTGGAAAAGGTTGACTTAACTCAAGTTGTACAGCAGACAACCTGAATTTTTACTGGCCCTGGCAGCACCCCTGGGAGAGAACGTTCATAACAACAAAATGCTAATGGACGATTTTTCCACAGTGCTTTGGCACCGTCACGATGTCTTTCATCAGTAGGCACTTTTCCACCTTCTTTTTGACAGACATGTTTGTGGGGACCAGACAAGCAAAAGTCTCCCTCTGTTGCTTGGGTTTCAGTACAGTGTGTTCCTTTGATGATATCTCTGAGCAGTGTTAATGTGGAGGATATTAAAAAATAATGAGGATTTGGTAGGGGAAGAGAGAACCTGCCCCTGAGGAGCCTGGGGGAATTGCCTACAGCCCAATTCCTAATGAGATTAGAATCATAAATGTGGTTCAATTCTGCTAGATAGTTTATTATACTTATGGGAACAGCCTTTAAGCTTACTTTAGCTCGTGATCTACATGAAAAATTTTGAATTGTTAAAATTAAATATGGTCAACTTTTAGAAATACCCACACTTTAAAAAAAAAAAAAAGAAAGAAAAAAGCCTGAATGTTTTATCTGAATTTTCTAGGCAATAACAACTATGAAATCTCATAGTTTACGCTATGCATAAGACTATCAAAGAGGAAGGGGACCAAATGTCTCCCTCTTTTTAAAAACATGGAACTTCCAGTCTAGTTTGCTGGGTAATACAGAGGCATAAGGAAGCCTTAATATTGAAAGCTAATGAAATAATTCAATCTAATAAGCATTTATGGATTACTAACTAGCCAAGCAGTGTGCAATGTTCTCGAAGTTCAAACACGAAGAGGCATGGTCCCCAACTGCCTGGAGCTTTTAGATTTGCAGAGAAGATAAACATAAATGACTATCGTGTAATGTGAACCTAGAAAGTTCCTTGGCAACAAAGTCAAAGGAAAACTTTTGTCAAGAAGAATTAAGAAAAGTTTAAGCCAGAAGGTTCTGCTGAACTTGACTGAATTTTCCTTTGGGGCTTTCACTAGGTGAAAATGGAAAGGGTGTTTTAAATAAGGGAAACAGCATGTGCTGAAGCATGAAGATGTGGGAGTTGGTTATATGTTTACATCTGTATTGGTGCAACACAGGGAAAGTATAGAGAAGTATCTGGAAAAGTAAACAGGCCAGGTTTTAAACAGCCAACGAGTAGCATGGAAAGAATTTAGGCTTATCTGTTATGTTGAATAACTAGTCTCAATGTGCTTAACGGAGGGATACTCCCCTTATGGGGACATATCAGAATTAGGAAGGGCCTTTTTCAAATAACACATGTTACTTTTGGAGATTCTGAAATGACCCAAGTCAAAGTGATTGCCAAAACTAATCCACATCGTGACATCGTGGTGTCATACTCTCTCAGCTGTGTTTAGAGCAGAAGAAAGATCCAGAACAGTTACTGTTGGTTTCAACTCCGGCTGCCCATTGGAATTTCTTGGGGAGCTTTAAGGATACCAGCGTGAGGACACTATCTCAGACCAACTGAATGATGATGACCTGGGGGGACGGCCCTGCCCATCAACTCTCTAGGTATTTCTAATGAGAACCACTACCGTAGACAGATAAAGATAGTGCCAGTGAAGGAAAAGGATGATTTAAACAATGAATTAATTGGGATTCTCTCTTAAACATTGTGAATTTGAATCTTGCTTAGAAGGAGATGGATATAGATTAATAGACTATTGCAGGTGGGAAGAGGATGTGTTTAAAAATGAAAGAAATAGAAGCAATGAAGTTATAAGCAAAGGAAGGTCGATGAAACTTGGATAAAATCTGGTAGATAAAACTTGGGGAAGACTGGAAAGATGTCAAACTTCAGCACCTATCTCTTTTCACATAATATCTTGGGATAAATGCAGAAAAACAGGTTTTTATTTTTTTTAATTAAAGTTTATTGGGGTGACAGTTGTTAGTAAAGTTTTTTAGCAGAGAGGGTCGGGGAGAGGGAAACCCATAATGCTTCATATGTCCTAAAGAACATTTATCTAAAAAGAATGAAAGGTTTGTATTGTTTTGGCTCCATGTACAAGCACCATGTTCAACGTGAAAGTAAAAAGCGCTGGAAAGAGAGTTGATCGGGTTTAAATGCATTCTGTTTCCTTGAGCCTTAGTTGCAATTTTGGATGTAAGGGCCTGGACTTGACATTTCATAAAGATTCTCAGGATCCTAGGTGAACATTATCAGTAGTACATGATGACCCAACAGAAAGTTCTAATCTCTGTATTTGATTCACAGAGTCATTAGCAGTCCTAGACCTGGCTCTAGACACAGGAGGAGAAACAGCACATGGTTTCCACGTGCTAAGTGGAAGTGGTACTCAGGAAGTAGAATGAAAAATGCTGTCAAAAGCCAGTTTTCCCAAGGTCTTGAATCATGGTGTGCATGGACTTGAGATTCTTCATTGGTAATAGAGCCAGGCACAATTTGCAATAATTGATAGGATATGGATGGATACAGAATGAATAGGGTACTTACTACTTTAATCACTTTGAATTACTACCGTGTTTCCCCGAAAATAAGACCTAGCTGCACAATCAGCTCTAATGTGTCTTCTGGAGCAAAAATTAATGTAAGACCTGGTCTTATTTTACTATAATGTAAGACCGGGTCTTATATTAATTTTTGCTCTAAAAGATGCATTAGAGTTGATTGTCCGGCTAGGTCTTATTTTTGGGGAAAAACGGTATGTAATGCTGAGTTTCTGAACACAACCAAGGAAAAATCAGAATGATCAAAGGGGTTGTGAAACAGGGAAGGGCAAAGGTAAGTTGTTTCTTTACGTGGGCCATTTAAATCTTAATGGTCAGAAGCGTTGCTTACCATAATCTCAGTGTATCGATATGGAGTACAAGGAAATTCAATATTTCCTTCTTATTTGGTAATTCTTCCTGTCAGTGAATACAGTTTGTGAGAAAGCCATTCACGCAATCTGTGCTTAGTAGTCAGTCCCCTTACCTTTGGTGTTTGTGTCAGAGGAAGGATTGAGAGGGGACACCACCTGCAAAGGCCACCATGTAAGCTCATGGTCCTAGGTAAGGCAAGACATAATGTAAGACTGGATTCCAGGACATATCTAGGGGAGGGGCAGGAGCCTAACGTGGAGAAAGTTGGCAGAAAATAGATGAGAAGAGCATACTAAAAGGTTTTCAGTGTCAGTCTGTAAGTAATGACCACAATTTGAAAGGATTTTAAGGAATAAACACCTGCTTTTTTTTTTTTTTTTAGTCCTCGTGGAACCAATGGGGCTAACCTGGGATGGGAAAAATGAATTAGACGGCTCTGACCATTGTCCAAATAAAGAGGCCCCAATGAAAAGTTGAGGCAGTGGGGATGGAGGGAAAGGAACAAATCCAAGAGATTAATGAAACTCGTTGATAAGCAATATGTTGGGAATGAAAGAAAGCGAAGGACATCCCGCATGACGTCCTGATTTCCAGATGTGATGATTGGGAGGACGAGGGTGCCATTAACTGCAAGGAGGAATTTCAGAGGAGGAACAGATTAAGGTGTGGCAACGGTGACTTCATTTTCAGACATGTTGAGTCTGAGGTGGCTGATTAAATATGTAGGTAGACCAGTCCAGAGGATCGTTGGAAGTACAGTTTGAAGGTACCAATTCGGAAGTTACAGAACATGAGTACACAGATGACCCAGAGAGATTGTGTAGCTGACCCAGAGAAGGAAAAAATGGCAAGGAGGAGGCCTGGGGAACAACATTTAAGGGATGAATAAGGGAAAAGGAATCCACAGATTAACTGGAGAGAGCCGAGAAGAGGGAGGCAAATGAGGGTGAGTAGAGAGGGTATAGCAGAAGTTCCGGCAAGCAGAGAGAATTTCAAGGCATGGCCAATAGTCAACTGGAGCGATGCAGCTGAGAGGACAGAATCACTGAAGAGTGTTGACCAAATGTAACACTCAAATCATGAACTTTCATTAAGACAGTGGGGACAGAAGCCAACTAATTGATTGAAAGGTAGATGGATGAAAAAAACAGATAAAGCAAGAGTTCTGTACTTTTTTCCCCAAAAAACTCTGCTATGCAGGAAAAAAGGTAGGGTGAGAAAGAAAGGGTGACAACTAGAAAGGATTGAAGAAGGATTTAGATACCCTTATTTTTGCTTTAGAAGGGTACAACATGGTCCTGGGGAGCAAGCTGAGTCGAAAGCAAGTTGACATGGCCACTGGCCTCTGTGATCCATCAGGCAGCAAAGAGACAGTAATAATGATACCAAGCTTATATAGCACCTACTGTGTTCCAAATGTATATATGTCAATTGACATACATTAACATATATCAACTCATCTGCTTCTCATCACTGCCTTGTCAGGTGGACTCTGCTGTCATCCCCATTTTACTTACAAGAACACTGAGGTACAGAAAGGTTAAATAACCTTCTCAATTTGCACCCTGCCCAATACTTTAATCAAATGCCTTACAGAGCCACCAAAATGGTATATAGGCGTATATCTCAGCTTCCGCAGATTCAGAAGATGGATGGTTGAGAGGTGGGGAGCAGGGCCTTTGTTGTAGATACAGGCCAGTCGTGTAATAAAGAGAAAGTTTCTCTGTGGAACATGTCTTTGCAACTTTTTCATATTATTAAGAAGTTGAAGATTGAGTAAAATAATTGGCTTGTGAATATTATTTGACTCTTAGTCTTCTTGGAGGAAGGTTAGTCGGGAACAACAAGAGTTAGTTTGCTGTGGCAGAACTGAAGTAGTCACTACAATGAAATTAAAAGGTTGATGAGTAAGTTAAGGTTGGAATCAGAGCTGAGATATGGGTGGAGGAGGACAGGGGAGGGAGATGGAGGTGGAGATGGGGGTAGGATGTTGAAACAAAGATTATCTTGATCACGTAGTTGAATGAAGCTTGAAATTACTTTCAGGCATTTGGTAGTAGAACTCACGAAAGATTGGGTAAACGTTTGTATTTGTAGTACGTTGTTTATCCTGACTGCTGAAGCTTTTCCTAGTTTTGTGGCCATCATTTCACAAAGGTGGCATTATTTGGAAATTTTTAAGAATGATTAGAGATCTGTTAGTCTCTTACTGTAATGTTGTCATGAGCAAGAGTAACTAACAGTAACATTTATTCAGAACTTAGTATGTTTCTGGCATAATGCCTGCTGCTTTATAGGAAATATCTCATTTTATCTTTATAAAAACCCTAGAGATGGTTCACTACTATCCTGTCTTTGCACTTGAGGAAACTTGGGCTTGAATATACTAAGTTCCCTATCCAAGGTCATAGAGCTAGCAAGTCACTAAGCCAAGATGTGAACCAGGTACCAGTAGTGTGAGTCCAGAATGCAGACACCAAACCCTCTGTGCTACATGAGAAATAGATGGTGCTCTGAACCCCCCAATTATTTCCCGAGTTGGCTTGGGGCTGCCATGTCCATGTATGAGAGGATTAGCTTTAGAAAAACACTGTCTCTGGCTCTACTGATGGTAGTGACCTGTGGATTGTTTTTTTTAGGGAAAAGGTGAACCTGGAAAAAATATAGTTAGAAGTGTCTTAATGAAAGTAGAGAATCTTCCTATGTCTTCTTTACCTTCCCTGACTAGGCCATTCAAAATATTTCTTTACCTTTTCAGTGCAAAAAGGATCTGCACTTGTATACACTTTGGTATTCTAGATATTTGTGGGCTGAAATTATATAGTGAAGAGAGTTTTGTTAGCCATGGGAAGGTTCTTGGGACAGTCACTGAATGTAACTATTGCAGTGGTTTTTATCCATCCATCTTTTTTGTACTATGTACCTGCTGTGCTGCCGGCTGGGATACAGAAATGAAGGCAGGTACTGTCCCTGATTTCATCTTGTGGAGTTTATAATCTGATGGGGAAGGCAGAAATTAAATATGTGCACTGGAAATATTTAATTACTGTTATTGGATTTGGGGAATGTTAATAAAATTATAAATTTGATTGCTTCCCAGTTAACTGTATTAGGCTAACTGGCTATGAATGCTGGGAAATGGATGACGTTGTGACTGGCAGTATGCCAGCTCTGCGCTCATAAGTATAAAATCATACCCTCAAGGCTTTGAAATGACTGACGAGATAAGTATTAAAAAGGCCAGTGTCATAAAATGTAGTTTAAAATGCTGGGTATGTAGAAGAGAAAAATAGTAAATCTTAATATATTTTCTCATTTCTATGCACTTATATTGCTTATTTATTGTTATATTGTGAATGATTATGAAACAGACAAAAATGCTTATGGGCAGCTTTGATATGGAAACTTTTTAAAAATACGTGTGCGTCATAGTTTCTACTCACAGCTTTTGTTTCTGCTGTATTGACCCGGAAACCCTGTAGAGGAGACATTCTAAGGACGACTGTGAGAACAGTAGCCTCCAAGCCAGAAGGATCTCCAGATCTAATTTTTTTCTTAAAATTTTGTTTTTCCAAACCAAATCCAAAAGTAATAAAAGATACATTCAAGCATGTTCAAACCTTTATTAAAAGTTTTGTCTTGTGTTTGATATTAAAACCAAGTGAAAGTTCTTGGATGACCATTTTACTTTAAGTCTTAATCCGTGATAATTATTCCCCATGAGCTCATATTGGATGAAATTCTGCTTCTCCAACTGTTTAAGTCTTTGGAAAATTCATAAAGTGAAATTTACACCTTGTTGGATTCTCAAAAGAACGTCTCTGTGCTTCCCTGCATTTATGTGGGCTGTGCTGTGGTGGCATGGGGACGGTATTGCATTTTTTTTTTTCTGATATTTGTTTTTTTATAAGCTCTTTACTTTCTTTCCCACCGCACAGGCTCAGTTTGAACTTCAGGCCTTTCATATCCGGGGTGAGCATGCAGTGATAACAGCGAGACTAGAAGAAACCATAGAAAACCTCAAACACGAGATAGAACACCGATGGCGAGGAGGATGTGAAGAGATGAGAGATGCGTGTATCTCCACCGATGACGACAACCCTCCAAAGACCTACAGAAATGTGTGCATCCAGACAGACAGAGAGACTTTCCTCAAACCCTGCGAAGGTGAAGGCAAGACGACCAGAAGTAACCCAATAATACCCAAAAAGCTAAACATTTCCTCTTTAAGCCAGCTCTCTCCCCCAAGTGACAACAAAGACATCCCTGCACCGCTGCAGTCTGTGGAAGGCGTCTCATCAAATCAGCAGAAGGCATCACCTCCCCCTCCCGCACCACCCCTACCAGCAGCCATCCCTCCCGCTCCTCCCCTCCCACCTGGACTTGGACCTTTGCCACCAGTCCCTCCGCCACCACCTCCGCCACCTCCTCTGCCTCCAAGCGCTGGACCTCCTCCACCTCCCCCCCCACCACTTCCTAACTCAGCTGCTCTGCTCAGTAGTGGGGGGCCTCCTCCTGGTCCAACACCCCCAGGACTTGTGCCCCCACCTCCTCCTGGACTCTTCTTTGGAGTCGGCCCTTCTTCTAGCCAGTGTCCTCGGAAGCCAGCCATTGAGCCCAGTTGTCCCATGAAGCCTCTGTACTGGACTAGAATACAAATAAGTGATAAGAGGTAAGCTCAACTCCCCTGGCCCATTCTTAGCTTGTGAATTCCCAGACTTTTGCACAGTGATGTTTTATTCTTACCAGTTTAATTTCTGCATAGTGTAGCGCTCATTCTCAAATGTGGTACAGTGAAAGCCCTGGATAAACAAAGTTTTGGGGAGTGTTTGGGGGAGAATGTCTGTCTCCACCAGGTCTTATCTGTATTTCATATGGATTGATGCTGGGGAGAAATGATGTGTTCAGTGTCAGATCCTTCTTTAGATAAATATTCCATTTTACAGACCAGAAATGAGTCCGGGTCTAAGAGCTTTCTCCACCATCGCTACAGTTAGCAAGTAATCATAAAGACATTGCCTGAATCTATACTGCAGGTTCACTGAAGATTTTTAGAATTATCTGTCTTGTCTTTAGATGGTATCATTAACCTAATGTCTGGTGTCTAACAGGTATGTGTAATTTTTCAATAAAAAACAAAACAAAAAACAGATCTAGCTGAGTCATCAGTTCTTCAGGTTAGAGGGGAGTCTTAAAATACAAACTCTCTGCTTGAACTCTGGTTCCCCTAGCTGTTCAGTGCCCTTACATTTTATACCATGTTGCCCATCAGAGAAAGTGCCAGTGTGTGGATAGCTAAAAAGCACCTTCCATTTGTATAGCTTGTTAAGCTAAATATGTAAGGCCCCAAAGTACGGTTATTTGGAAACTTCCATGCAAACAAATTTGAATAGGATTTCTTCTGCATCATTTCAGAGCCTGTCAAGAGGACAATGAGAGATGTTGTGTCACTTCTTGACTACTCTCTAGGTTTGAAGTTCATTTGCTTGCAAAGAACAGAAAATATAGAACACATTTTTTAAATTAAGGTTTTTGAACTTATTCACAAATCAAGATGTGGTGGTGAATTTTTCAATTTATGTAACATTTTTCTTGGGGAACGCAGGATATTGAATAAAATAACATCCAATTCACAAGTATAAAGCAACTGGAAGTCACTATAGGAGAAGTGGGGGGGATACCTTAAAACTAAGCATATGGCGAACTAAGTTGATTATATACTTCATATTTGGCCCATTTCCTCTCTCCAAAAAATAGGGCCAAGAGTTTATGTGGGGAAAATCCTGATTTTTAATGCCGATACTTTATAATTTCCCAAATGAATGGTAAAAACAAAACCAAAATAAAACAAAACTATGAGATGATCCTGAAATAACTTCTACCATTAGCTAAAGTACGTACTAGTGTTCCCATTTAAAACTCAGATGACATTTCCTAAGAAATAATTTCCCAGAATATTTATGTGGAGTTGTGTTTCCTTATTAGTGTCCTCAAATTACTGTGCAGCCTTTCCAGGGTGATGAATCCCACCTGGCAGCCCTGGAGTAATGTGTTATGACAGCAGACGGAGCTGTCCACACCTGGGTCTCACTAGTCTGCTTCCATTTCATTTCCCACAAGGCTTCATGAGCAACCAACATCACAGACCACAGCCGCGGTGTAACAGGGCCTCTGGGGGAGATACAGGCCCTTCACCCACCTTTGGTGCAAGGTGGGACAAAGCCAAGCTGGAGATCATCCTTGTCTGTGTTTTTCCTTCCTTTATGTATATGGCCATTTTGAGAAAGAAAACAGTGAAATGCTCAAGCTCTTACTAGTTTTACCATAAATTTAGGGCTTCAGTTTTGAGCAACATGCAAAGTATGATAGATGAACGTACTAACTTTCTTGAGCTAGGACATCAGGAGAGCCCTGCTTGGTGAACATGATTTTGGGGGTTGAGGAAAGGCTTCCCCAAGGTGGTGTGTGGAGACTCAACATGGGCACTTCTGTTGCACCACACACTTCGTCTCTTATTTTGGGTACCTCAAAATGTTTTTGTACCTCAGAGCATGACTACTTCTTTTAAACTAAAATGGTCAAAAGATTCTGTATAGTATTCATTTATGGACAAGAGTAAACTTATTTGGGATGTGTTCTTTTAAAGGAGATGAAACGGTGTTTTAATATTTTGTCCCATCAGAGGGCTAAGCACTTTGTATACCGTGGTACACGTGATAAATTTTGGTTTTTGTCTTCTGGGGAACCAGAAGTATAATATTAATTTTCTCCATTGCATGTATACTGCCTCTCATCCACCTAGATTGCTTTTCACTACTAACACGAACTGAAAGCAATTGTTGCTTTCTTTGGTGTGTGTTTTCTGGTTTCTAGAATAGGGAAGGGACATTGAGTTAAAGAAACAGCAATTCTCTTCAATCTACTTTTTCAGCTTCCTAATATCTATGTTCCTAGTGAATATGTTCTCTTCCCCCCCTTTTGTTTTGCTCCCCAATCCTCCCTCCTCCCCTGACTCTCCTTCTTTCCCTACCCACTCTTTCTTCCTTCTTCCTCCTTCTACTGCCTTCCTCTTCTTTTTCTGAGCTAGAATTGTATGTTCAGTGGTCAGAAAAGAGTTGACCACAATGGCAGATGATCCACTGTGAGCGAGTCCTTGTTACTGCCCCCGCAGTGCCAGTTACCCCCAACTCACCGAGTGGTGGCATTCCAAAATTCTTCTCCTCATTGTTAGAAGTGTATTTTCCCATAGGAACAATGTTGTACATGGTGATACAGTGCTTCACCTGACCGCCAAAGCCAATTTACTTCAGAATATGAGTAAGTTATAGCACTAGTCATACTGGCCTGAGCTCAGAGTCCTCAGAGCTGGGGCCAAGCATTACAGGTGCAGGAGATGGTGGGGATAGGTCTGAACAATCTGCCTTATGCATCCCATCACCTCCCTCTAAGTACCTGTATGAAGCCCAAAGCAGTAGCCCCTAACGGGCTGCGTGCTGCAAAATTCCCTGACTGTCTTCTCCCATCAAGGTCTCCCTTCCTGAGTGCAGCTGAGATAAGCACTTAACATTAATGGTGTTAACTGCTTCAAATGGAACTTAAGTATTTGGTGGAGAGTGGTGGCTGAGAAAGGAGCACATGGACGTATCATATGTACTTTATTAGAAATCTTCTAGCCCTTGGGTGATGATTTCATAGGTATTTATTACATTTATTAGTTATAACATACAATTGTATGTTATAACTTACATATGTCACATATATACTCTTAAATGGCTTGAATATTATATTGGAAAAATTGTAATTTAAAAATGTGGAGAGAAGTGAATGTGGCCAGAACCAAAATGTCATTATTTCATGGGAAAGGCAGACATATAGCAAAATGTGAACATGCAGATCTGAAAAAACAGTATTCCCAACAGGTTTGAACATGAAAATCACCTTTTAGTATCAAAAAAGTGTGAGGACCATCCCATGTAATAATACATATTTTAGTTTTCATTGAGAAAATACATAAGGTAAATACTTATAGATATTACGGGTAATAACATATACGTATATTTGAAAAGCAATAAATACGGAGATGAGACATTATTTTTTTTTCTGTCTATGGGTGGGCATTAAAAGTGTTTTAAAATAAGATAAGAAACTAAGAAAGTGGACATTTGAAAGAAAATGTGTTCTGACTGAAGGAAGCCTGGAGAGGAAATCACCTGAGTCAGCTGTCAGAGGCAGTTCTTCTGTACCCAATTTTCCATATCTTTTTACCTTTCTTTGTTTCAAAACTAGGGTGCCCCTGTTTTTCAAAGACAAAACAAAACAGTCTCCCCATTGCTGCTTCAGTTGAAATCCCAGTGGGGGCTGGATCCGTGGAGTTTTTTGGTTTGTTTGACTACTGTCGTTGGGGCAGGGTATTATAAATCAAGTATTTCTAAATGAGCACAGCCTGTTCACACATTATGGGTCCTGCACTGAGTGGACCTGAAAACCATATAATGCTTAGCATCATAATCCCAATTTAAAACCAGCAGAAGAAATCCAAAGAGAGGGTAAATCTTCACCTTAGTAATCCATTTTCATTCTAATTAAGAATCATCCCATCGGTGTCTTAAAATGGATTATCTTTCAGTCTTTATATGATGCCCATTTTTATCCGTCATGGAAATGCCACAGACTAAGGGAAAAGCAGCTTACAAGGCCTCAGTAATCTGAATCCCAGGATTTCCAGTCCCACAGTTTTTCTAGATCTCTCTCTCTCTTTGATTGTGTCTAATGACCATTCTGTTTTCAAAATGTATATTTGCTTTAATGTTCTATGGTACATTTTGGCTTTTAGAAAAAAAATGTGACGCCAAAACCTTTCCTCCAAGGTGTATTGGGGGGGGGTGTGTGTGTGAGTGTGTGTGTGTGTATTTTTTAATGAGTTAAAAAATGAATTACAGATTTTATTGTATTTTATTCTCTTCTGTTTTGGTTCTTAAGTTTAACTTGTCATTTTCTCTTTTAAGCCAAAACGCTACACCAACGCTGTGGGATTCCTTGGAAGAACCTGATATTCGGGATACTAGTGAATTTGAGTATTTATTCTCCAAAGACACAACTCAGCAGAAGAAAAAACCTCTGTCAGAGACTTATGAGAAAAAAAACAAGGTCAAAAAGGTATTGAGTGATTATAGTAATCATTGTAATTATACGTATTTTTTGTCATACATGGGAATCCGTTATGTGCTGCTGGTTTGCTTTCCCTCTATTTTCAAAACAGGTTTGGAAGGTTTTGAATCACATAGGACAAAAAGGAGCCAGTAGTTGAGAATGTGTGCTTGCTATTTTGGTCATATCATCTGACTTCAAGCTATTTTCTTCTTATTTATTTATTTTTTATTTTTTTTTATTTTTTTATTTTAATTAAAGTTTATTGGGGTGACAATTGTTGGTAAAATTACATAGATTTCAGGTGTACAATTCTGTATTACATCATCTATAAATCCCATTGTGTGTTCACCACCCAGAGTCAGTTCTCCTTCCATCACCATATATTTGATCCCCTTTACCCTCATCTCCCACCCCCCACCCCCCTTACCCTCTGGTAACCACTAACCTATTGTCTGTGTCTATGAGTTTTTGTTTCTCATTTGTTTGTCTTGTTCTTTTGTTGTTTTCGGTTTTATATACCACATATCAGTGAAATCATATGGTTCTCTGCTTTTTCTGTCTGACTTATTTTGCTTAGCATTATAATCCCAAGATCCATCCATGTTGTCACAAATGGTCCTATTTCATCTTTTCTTACTGCTGAATAGTATTCCATTGTGTATATATACCACAACAGCTTTATCCATTCATATTTTCTTAATTTAATGTGGAGTTTTTTTAGCCATTCCAAGGGAAAGAAAAAAAACTGTGGCTATTTAAATTTAATTAATAAAATTGCATGAAATGAAAAAAGGCAGTCCTTCTGGGGCACTGGCCACTTTTCAGTTTTGTTCTTTGACAAGTGGCTCCCATGTAGCACAGATATAAAATGTTTCTGTCATTACAAAAAGTTCTATTGGATGGCACTGCTTAGGCATCTGGGATATGTTGCTGAAAAACAAAACAAAACAGAACAAAGATTCTTGCCCTGTGGAGCTTATATTAACAATCAACATTAAAAACAAAAAGTAAACCAGGTGACAGAGCAGGGTAAGGAGCATCAGTTTGGCACGATGGGGATGGAGCTGCAGTTTTAAATAGAGTATACAGGATAGTCCTCACTGCGAAAGGTGACATCCGAGCAAAGAGTTGAGGACCTAAAATCTGAGGCCACCAGTCAGCCTGTCAGAAAACGAGTTCGAGATTCTCAAGCAGTCAGATAGCTGTGAAGTTGAATCACAGCTGTGTCAGTCACTGGCTATGTGACCTAAGTCGAAGTTCTTCCATTCCTTGCCTCGGTCCCTTAACCATCACATGAGATGATGTCTGCTCTGACTGTTGTTCTAAGTCATTATTAATGAGGTTTTATAGACATCATGCTCAGCCTAATGTGTGACACACATAGTCAGCCTTCAGCCGACGATGGCTACTATTGTTTTGCTGCTGTTGCTGCTACTACTGCTGTTATTTCTTAGTATTGGTGTTTTGATAACAGCACGGAGGGTGTTAAGGAAAAAGTAAATGAGGTGGTTCTGCTATTGATTTGCTATGTGAGCTTGGGTAGGATGCCTACCTTCTCGAGGCCGTATTTTCCCTTTTCTGTAAAAGAGGATTAACAATATCTGAGTCTACCTGACCCACCAGGATGTTGTGACATTCAAATGTAGGAGGGTTTGAGGACGTGTTTGGAAAAGTGTGTAATATTTAATGAGATCATCGTCAACTCTTCATTCTTGAATCATATAATGGGGTTCATCTGTTGGTTGATATCTCAAGTAACATTAGGATTATGAAATCAGCTGTGCTTTATAGGAGAGAAACGTGGCAAAAGTCTGAATGCAGTTTCCTGTGAATCAAATTAGCTTTTTCCCACTGACTTGAATTATGAATGAAAATCGTGATCAGAATTTTTCACCTCTGCAGTCCATTGGCATTGTGT
This sequence comes from Rhinolophus sinicus, assembly GCF_036562045.2. NCBI lineage: Eukaryota > Metazoa > Chordata > Mammalia > Chiroptera > Rhinolophidae > Rhinolophus > Rhinolophus sinicus. The sequence goes on along the minus strand of NC_133753.1, from coordinate 69,807,825 downwards.
TTTCACGAGAAAAATTTGGTCCATATAGTAATTAAATTTCACAATAAATCTTTTAAAAGGACATATTACATGGAACAATTTGAAATTTTCTACTAAAACCATTAGTTCCAGGCAAAAAGTCAACTGATCTACTACATAAAATGTATGCCCACGCATTTAGAGGTGGAAACAAGCGTGCTTTATAGGCCAGCTGGCTTTTTAAATGCCATCTACAGAAACCGAAGATTATAGTTTCTATATAAAGGGTAAAAAAAGAATCTTTATATTCCAAAGCTTGCTTCAATTCGCCACTTCCAGGAAGCCTTCCGTGACTAACCAGGAACTCCGCTAAATGCATTCTTAGGCAACGTCATATTAAACTTAACTTTGTTCTCTCTTTCTTCACAGATTGCTATTATGCACCTCTTTTGTTTCTCTCTCTGGATGCTTGGTAACGTGTTGCTTAGTCATAAAACTAATTATTTTTGTTTTGGTAAATGAATATTTTTTTAAACATCAAAGCATTTGGTTGTTTATTCTTATTTCTTATCTCATAATCGTTTGATTCAACAAAGGATTTTCACTAAGGCAGTTAGTCCTTGGTGTGTTTATTTTGTTTCACTGTCTGAGGAGAAAAATACCCTTCATTTGAACTCTTTAATCCTTCTGAGCTGTGGGGTTGCTCTTACCCCATATAATCTACGCATGTGTAGTCTCCACTTTTTCCTTTAAGTAGAGGCAAGAATGTAGGTCTGCTGGGCTTGTTGCTTGAGGCTGCTTGGAGTTTTCAGTGAGATTTGTGGTCTACCTTAGTGCTGAGATTTTAAGTTTTAAAGCAAATAGCGGGCTGAATCAAACACCAGAAAACTAAACCTGCCTCCTATAAGCCTTCCCTCCATGCCTGTGTTCAGATTTCCAGCATCAAGATGGATCCCTGGGTCTCTTCCGAGAGTCAGATGTTTGTTTTCTTTTCTCTTAAAATAAAAATGAAAGTGTATTTTAGAGGTTGCGAGCCGCTGAGGAGTTTCAGCATTGGGGCCAACGTCATCAGCTTAACCACAGAATGGTTCCCATACCACATGACCAGGAAGACACTTGCCAAATAGGCCTTCTATAATGACTGAAGTGGAGTACATGTCGGAGATGGTAATATCCAGCATCCTTAGTCTCGGCTGTGGGGGCTCAGCCAGCACTTAGACATACAAGTGAACGTCTTTGAAATGGCTTTCATCCCTCTTCACATTCCATGTTCCCCATTCAGAAATAACTGTCAAGATTCTGCTGAACTCAGGTTCCGTTTCCTCTTCTGTACTAGCATTTGAAGTCCCCACCAGTGGAACTGGATTAAAGTAAACAGATACATATGTTCGTACATTGGGCAGGTATCCTGTTCTATAAGATCATATAGTCTAAGAACTAGAAGGAACCTTACCAATCATCTAATTCAGTACCCCCATTTGGCACACGAGACACTGAGACCTAGAAAGATGAAGAGGGAGTTTGCACACTTTTAACTAGGAAGACATCAGTCATGACGAACACTTGAAAGGATGTACAGAGCCTCATCACGTTCATTTCCCTTTTACTTAAGCAGTCATTTGCCACACTGATGACGTGAACAACATTTATTGGGGTGATTGATCTGACATTTATAAATGAGAGTAGCTGTTATTAAATTCATCAACAAAATACAGCTCCTTGTGCCAATCCCAAATGTCTCCAACATTGTGAAATTATCCAGTTTTCTTCAGAGTCTTCCCATAGAAAGCCAAATCTCTGAATAAAAAGATGTTTTACGTGTAACTCCAACAACGCAATAATGTAGGTTTGGAGCTGTTTTCCTTTGACTCTGTCCGTATTTTCAATATTAGCTATATAAATAAATACTAACTCTCACAAATTTGTATTGGACACTCAAGCATGTGCCAAGCTCACTTGTGACACCAGACCACTCGGCCACTGCAAACATAGCAACCACCAGACTGAGAAGCAGAGTTCAAAGCATCAGCTCTTTGTTGGCACCACCGACACTTAGTACTGTCTCCTATTTTTTGCTCTGTGCTAACCTTCCGAGCAAATCATTTAACTTTCCCACACTCATTCCTTCTCTTATAAAATGAGGAATAACCACTCTTTACAGGGTTGTTATAAGGATAAAATGAAATCATGGTTAGGAAAGTACTTTATCCTTTAGAACTATGTATTCGTCTCTTAGTTTATGCACTAATGTGAAGGTTTTGCAAAGAAGTTCTTGAACATTGTTGATTCCCACAAGGTTGTCGGAGGTCTTAATACATTAGTATATCGATTCCTGAAACTATTTGCAAATGTTAATCTCTACACCATTCCTGCTTTTCAATATTTATAGGATTCTACGTCTTCCTCTAATGACACATACAGACAGCTAGTAGTTCATCTTGCTTTGGTTTATATAGCATTTTTGCACTGTAAAATAAGAGTTTCCACTGTCAATATGCCCACAGTTACACTGCCTCTAAATTACATTTGTTTCTGGGAAAGGTAGGTCAACACCTTGACAAGGAGCCAGAAATCTGCCTTCATTGTCTGAGATTCTTTCTCCTGGTGCCTGTCAAGGAAGTAGCTACTCTGATAAACTTTCCAGTTGCTTTCTAAACTTGCCCAACAACTTTCCGAAAATCAGCAAGACCTGCCAATAGTCTTCTTCTTTTGAGATGTCATGATCTCACTTTGAATTATAAATAATTTTCTATGCTTCTTCCCTTCTCTGTAAGATACATAAAATCATTCCTCTCCTTCAGCCTCTTTGATAGAGATTTCTTAAGAATAATGAAATAATGGCTCTTCCCTGAGCACTTTGGGGTGGGGGGTGGCTGGGTGGGGAGAGGTTGTGATGGTTCAGCAGACAGGAGTCTGTTGAAACGTCCTGGAGCCAAAAGCCATCAGTTGTAATTTGGTCACTTTGGCGAAGATCATAGCTGTAATTCTCAAATCCCAGACTCGGTGTCTCAGTTTAGTGGGGAGGGGAGAAGGGTGGAAGGAGAACATTGTTTGGAAGCCTGAACATAAATTTATAGGGTTTCAAAACCTGTTGCCTTCCAAGTTTATATAATTTCAGCTTTTGTGTACAAAGATAATTTCTCTAGCTGCCTTGGTAAGGTATGTGCATCTCCCTGCCCCCCTGTCCCAGGAATGGGGATGAGTTTGCAAACCCCTTTATATTTCTCATGGGTTTGAAAAATGAACAGTGAGGTTAAAGGTTATCATCTATAGAAATGAGTGAAATAAGTTGCCCGTGTGTTGATTGCACCAATAGATGACCTTGAGGTCATTCATTAGTGCTATGTCCAGATTCCTTGAGTGATAGCTGGAACGACCAGGGCTTTCCTATTCTTCACCTTAAAGGGCCCTGACTGGCCAAATGTACTGAAAGCAAACAGGAGCATTTCGTCTATGACAGGCATCAGTTTACAAAAATTCTGTCTTGTAAATTTTATTCGGAAATAAGATGGCCCCAAAAGTTAAGTTGTGCTTTTACTTCATTTGCTTATTGAAAAAAGAAAAAGGTGGTTAGAACTTGTCAAGTACAGATATCAATGATGCCTTCAGAATGTTGAATCTGAATATTATTCTTGGAGTTCAGCTATGTTTCTCTTGTTGGCTGTTAAACAGTAACTTAATCGGGACTTGCAGCTCCAACCAGTGGCGGTATCACTGGGATGCTCATTGCCTACCCCAAACCACAAGAGGGCACCTTAGAATGCTGAGATGTAGAGCTAAATTAGCTTCTGTCCCAGCGCACTGAGAAATGGAACCTACAAGAGAGTGACTGCCCCTCTGCACCCTCTTTAGTCTTGTTAAATCTCTTTATTGTGGACCATGAGGCCAAATTTCACAGCAAATTATCCACACAAAGTATTGGGAGCCAAATGCATATTAGAAAGGCTTGGAGGTATTAGTAGAATAGAAATCGCTAGTAGGCATAGTTCCAGTGCTTGGAATGAATGACTGCAGTATAAAATTTATGAAGTATTAGACTTAGCTCCTTTGGGATTGATTCTGGAAACACACACACACACACACACACACACAGACAACTTTTTAAATCTTTCATCTCTAAAGGGAGTGAAGATTTATTTGACTATAGATTTGGGATTATCTAATTGGAAAACAAAGAAGAATGATTGGAGATTACAAGATAGGCTCTGAGAGAACCATTATAAGTATTTGCATTTTTAAAAAGTATTTTTCCTTTCCTTCTAGCTGAGGAAAGTTTTGAAGCCTTGCCTGAATTTTCCTGGACATCATTCATTTATGATTAATACAAGCTTTTCGCTAAGACTATGACATGGGCTGGGGCTAGACAGTAGCTTCAGGGTGAGTGCCAGTATTGGTACTTTGATTGTGGCGGTGATTCCTCCGGCCTCCACTTCTAAGCTTGGAAGTAGGTGAGAAGATAACAAGAATAGGCAGAATCTTATATGTATGTTTAAGTCACAAACCCAGGTCACGTGGATGCTTTTGCTACGAAATTCATAAATGCTTTGCAAAGTGCACACATCTCCAATATACACAAAGGTCAAAACAGCCCCTGCACACCCATGTGTTCTCACAGGTACACATTTCATATGGACAGAGAAGTCTCGATAACCTTGGATTTTCGTAGTATCTTTCAAGTGAAGATTTCAATAGTAATAATAATACTTAATGGTAAGCTCCTAAGTGTTTTTCGGTTAAGTGCTTGGCATGTATTCACTTATTTAATGAACACAAGAACCCAGCAGGATAGTTACTATGACTATTCCCATGTTGTAGGTGAGGAAGCGGGAGCCTAGAGGGGTTACGTACCTGGGCCAGCATCACGCAGCTCTTAAGTGGTAAGGAAATGAATCCAGCCACAACCGCAGAGCCTGTGCTCTTAGTTCCCTGACACATGGTCTTTTGGTCTGATTTGAACTTCCAGCCCAGATTTAAATTCACTCAGAGAAGTCTGAATTTTCTTCCCTGGTCCTTGTTTAGTGACCGAATCACACTGGCTTTGGTGTCAGTAGACCTGATTTCCACTTCTAGTTCTGATCTTAACCAGCTATTGCATCTTGGGCAAGTCCTTTAAATTTCCTGGGTCTCATTCTCATCTGTCAAAAGATGAGAGCTTTAATTAGATGAATTCCAACAATCAGGCCATTACTTCTACTTTGCAAATGGGGACACTTAAGACCCACTAACTTTTGTTTTGTTTATTAAAGGTCAGATTGACAAGAGATTCACACGTGAACCAGCATCTCAGCATGTAGGTCCAGGCACGATCCAATAGATCAAGCTGCCTGACACCGCTGGCACCATATTGTATGAGTATGTGGGAGCTTGGGGAATAATTGTTAGATTAATTGTTAGGATTTTAATAACATGTGCCTTCCCTCCCCCCCCCCCACCCCCCGCCCCCAGGTCTTAAGAGTCATAAATGTATTGAAGAATTATTTTAAACTAACTTTCTTTATGTACTGTGGTACTGAAGGACTGGAAATATCATGGGGAAAATGGCAATAGAAAAGCTCCAAAGACCTCTTTTGGAAGGTAACTGGTAGTTAGCTGTTGTCGTGTGTCCAGGCATGTAACCTCTCTGGCCTTAGTTTCTGTAACTGTCATGACACCTGGAATGGATGTTTTTAAAGATGTTTTCTAGATGCAACGTATCAGATCATATCTACATGTATATACCTTCACACATACATTTTAAAACTGAGTGTGTACAAGTATGTGAGTAGAATAAAACTTTGCATTAGGACCTTGCCTAATCAGTGAGTAACATGAGATATACTACAAACTAGCCTCACAATCACAATGTTTCTTCTTTCAAAGATGTGATATTTCCCTTCTCACACTTGTCTTTATTTAACTGAAAATGCATTTGGCAGCAGCAGCCATTTGTTGAGCTTGCCAGCCTCCACTGGTTTGTGTGGCCCTTTACCATTTTCCCTTCCATCTCTCAAGAGTTTTCAGGGCCCAGAGGCCAAGCCAAAAGTTCAAGTTATACCAGACAAAGTGGCCCATGTGTTTCTTAGGACAGTCTGGCTTGACCCCTGTACTATGGCCACGCTTTCAATTTTTGATAACATACCTTTTGGCCCAGAGCTTGATTTCGTTTGGGCCTGACCTGATTTCTCTCCAGCTGAGGCTAATTTGCATGGCTGTAAACACGGGTCTTACAAAGCTCACCAACTGTGATAAAAGCAAAGTAACCTGAGACCATTGGAAACTCAAAAATCTGCCTTCAGTATCTGAGCCTGACTCTGAGTCACGCCTCAGCCTAGGAGGCTGCCAGCATGCTGCAGCTAAAGAAATGTTATTCTGATTGATCTGATTAGGGCAGCAAGGTTAGCCATGGTCAATTTACAAAGACAGTATGAGAAGAAATCATGTGTGTAGCCATGTTCTGGGTCATTGAGGCCCCTGCCAGAAGTTATGAAAAGCCACAGCTCTGCCAGGACCATTATCAGATCTCCTCAGTGGGGTACAAATGGGATTGGAGGGTTAGGGGCCCCTTTAGTGGAATGAATGACAGAAGGGATTGAGCTGGGAAGAGCTAGTGAATCATGCTTGCTTCTAGCTGGATTCCTTAGCTGCCAGGCCCCTTGCGCTTAGAGTGGGAGAGCCTGGAAGTTTCCCAGTACAGGCTGAGCAGGACTGCTGCCCTCAGCTCTTCGTAGCAATGGAAAAGAGAGGGTGGAAAGGCTAGTTTGAAAAGGACATGAGTGGGGTGCCCGGTTAACTCAGTTTGTTGGAGGGTAGTGCTCTTAAGACCAAGGTTGCTGGTTCGATCCCCACATGGCCCTCTGTGAGCTGCACCCTCCTTAAAAAACAAAAGAAAAGAAAAGGACATGAGACTCTAGACTGACCCACAGAAAGCAGCCAGATGGAACCTATTGGGCATTTTGATCCCTTCCTTCACCAGAAGAGTGGTTTAATTGGGATCTGGCTCCAGGCCCTGGTTACTAAATAACCTGAGTTTTAGTGTTTTCATTTTCGTTAATTAACTTTTATGCTAGGTACCTTATTAGTCACATTAGGCATTTTGCATGTGCAAAATATCCTCGGAGGTGAGAAGGGGGTCTTTAAAAATAGTATAGAGCTGCAGGTACCAGGGGGTTAATTCATGACCTAATTATCACATCACTTTTTACTCTCTTGTACAACTTCCTTAGTTTACAACAAGCACAAACACTTTTAAACTTTACTTTGAAATGGTTAGTGCATTCATATTGATTCTGAAGATTTTTGGATCCTCCACTCTGGGTGTGGTTCTCTTCTTCCCCGTCCAGTTCAGGAAAAATGTTACTTACAACACTGGGATAAGGTACATTAATTAACAAAGAAAGATTTATTTAAGATGAAGCCAACCGAAAGCCACATTGCTTGAGCTGGGGCTCATTATAAATAGTTCACTTTGTACTATAATCATCTTACTAATGGGAAAAAATGAGACATTGAGAGTGTTGATTAGAGAAGAATGTGATTCAGAACGTAGCAGCAAAATGCCTAAAGCATATGATGTTTGGAATGATTTAGTAAGTAAGACATTGGAGAAACTCTGCCATGTGATGCTTTTATTGTGCATTATGTGTACTCTCCGGGTGGGGAGACACCTGAGCAATTCAGCCTTTCAATTGCCACCAAAGAACGGGATGAACCTGTGAGTCTAAAGGTACACGGAGAAGGAGCTAGGACTCAGACCGGCACAGGGAGTTGACACCTATCACCTGAGATTTGGTGTTTGCCTCAGGGCCACCAGGAAGCCAGTGACAGGGCTGTAGCCCAGGCCTGAGCTCCAGGTCTCTAGCCCACTGCTTCCTCCTGCAGGCCCCGTGCACCCAGAGTCACAGCTCGTCTAAGTCTGGAAGGGAGTCCCGTAGTGGTTCACCAGGGGTGTCTTGAAACCACACCGGCCTGGCTTTTTCTTTCTGAGTCATCACTTTATCCATAGGGCAAGTCCCTTCATCTCTCTAAGACTCCTCTGTGCTGCAGTTCCTATGCCTGTGAAGTGAGAATAACAATAGTGCCCCCTTCAAAAGGTGATTAGGATAATTAAACTAATCTGTGTGAAGTGTTTAGCTTTACATGTGACGCAGAATGTTTGTTGCTGCCACCATACTATCACCACTGTCATTAGTACTATGAGGAGTAGGAAGGCTGAGAAAAAATCCTCTAATGTCACCCTTAGAGGACAACAGAAGCCTCATTTGTCATTCAATGATAGCCCCTGGGCCCCAGAGAGCTACCTGAGCTCATTGTACCCTACCATGTCTTTGTGCGTGTCCCACTGGGACACAACTATGTAATTAGAGCAAATGAATTTAAGCTAGATGCTCAGAGATGAATGTCCTCAAGGTGTGCAAGAGAAAACCACGCAATAGAACAAAAAGACAATCAAATTTGTTTCCATTTTCTACTACAACTTTTATTTGGTTTTCATGGTAATCTGTGGTACCATTTTAAGAGGGCCGGCCATTAGCCTCCTTAAATCCTTTAGAATATGATAAGCTTTAAATAAATAAAATAAACATGTTTAGAATGGCTGATTTAGATGATGACGAAACTCTTAAAGTATGATATTTTAGGTTGATTCTATATTAACAATGGAATAGACTGAATTAGCTATTATCTGTTGTCAACGTAAAACATAATTTAAAAGTCAAGTAGTATTAAGAGACTTAAGAAACAGCAATGTTCCCGCAAATCTCAACAAATTTCAAGCAATTTTTCATACAGAGCACATCCTCTGATCAAAAGGAAATAAGTTAGAAATCATATATCAATAGCAAATATACAGCCTAAATATATTCATAACATAAAACTTGCCTTTTAAAATTTATATTCACACCTATAAATAACTCGTGGATCAAGAGACAAATTACAATGGTGTTCAGACAACACTTATAACTCAAAAAATAAAAATACTGGTTATCAAGACTCATACAATATAGCTAAAACGTATGGTCATAAGTGATTATATTAGAAAAGAAAAAGGTCAAAAATCAATTAAGCTTCCAAAATTAATAGCTAGGGAAAAAAAGCCCAAAGAAATTAGAAGGAAATATTGGGTTGCACAACAAGAAAAGCCATTTTTGTAGGTCAAATATGATCAAATATTTATAATTTCATAGGGTTCAACCTAATATATTTTAAAAGATTCAAGAATGAAAACTATTTTTTAAAAATTTAATACAGTAAAGATCAATATAGTCAAAAGTTTGTTCTTTGAACAAACTAGTATATAATCTTTATAACACTATTAGGCAAGGACAGGAAATAAAAGAAAAATTACTGGCCAATCTCTGTCATATAGATGTGAAGACCCTAAACAGAGTATTAGCAGACTGAATCCAACAATCTATGAAAAAAATTATTGTATTGAAAGCATTCAAGTAGACCTAAATAAAAGGAGAGACATATTCTCTTCACAAACAGGAAAACCAACATTGTAAAGATATCAGTTCACCCCAAATTGATATCTAGCTTCAAAGTAATTTCATTCAAAATCTAAATAAGATTATTCGGAATTTGATAAGCTTGTTCTAAAAATTTGTATAGAAGAGCAAAGCTTCAAAAATAACCTTACAAAAACAATCTTAAACATAAATATGATGTTTAGTAAAACTATCAATTCACAAAAGGATGATTTCATTGGTCTGAAGTTAAAAACACGAACGCCAAAGAATTATAAGGAATCATGCATTTGTGGCAAAACTATTTTTTTTAAAGCAAAGGAATAATGAACATAAAATTCAGAAAGATAAAAAAAAAATTCTAGGAAAAAACCCAGATAAGATACATATTCTACCTCATATCAACAAAAATTAAGGAATATGTAATAAGGTAGCTATAGTAGGATAATAGGCACAGAAAGAAAACAAACAAAACAAAGGTCAGTTGAAAGAACTGAAGGTTCAGACACAGAGCCATGCATATACAGAAACTAATATATGACAAATGTGGTATCTCATATCAGTGGGTAAAATTGACTATTAAAAAATATAAAAATCAGCGTATATGTGGCCAAAAGGAAAGAAAAAAGATCCCTCCCTCCTTCATGAGTAAAAATTAATTGCAGATGTATCAACAACATGAGTGAGAAAGGAAAAAGTTAATAGTTTATAAAAAAAGAATACAGGAGCGTATCTATTAACCTTACGTGGGAAAGACACAAAAAGCACAAATCAAATAAATATGTAATTAAAATAAAACTACATTATAATTGAAAAGCTCTTGCTCATCAAAAGATAACACAAAGTTTATGAAAAGATAAGCCACAAGCTTGGAGAAGACATTTGTAACATAAATAACTGAAGAAGAATTCCTATCCAAGATAGAGGTAGAATTCTTACCAATCAATAAGAGAAATAACAGAATATGGGCAAAATACAATAACAATAACAGAAATATGGGCAGAATACATGAACAGACTTGTCATGGAATAAATGGTCAATAAACATAAAATGATAATAAGGATAAGGTAGCAGCTAGGAAATGCAGAGATACCATTTTAGACCCACCAGTTGGCAAAAATTAAAAAAGCATATCTGTAAAATATTGAGAGAGTGTTGAGTAGAAGGAACTCGCACTGCTGCAAAGGGAAAGGTCAGTTGTTCCACATACTTGGAAAATAATTTGGCTCTGTCTAGTTCATGTGAGCATGTGTACACCTTCTACACATTTATACCAAGAGACTCATGAGAGAATGTTTGTAAAAGCTTTGTTTATAATAGCAAAATTCTGAAAATGACAATATCCATCCATCATCATTAGAATGGATGAATGGACTGATGTAAAGCCACATCACAGAATGCTATACAGCCAGATGCATCCACATTGATGATTCATAAACATGATGTTCAGTAAAAAAAAAAAGTTACAAAACAATGAGTCCATTGGTCTGAAGTTCAAAAACATGAACAGACAAAGAAATTTATGGAATCATACATTTGTGGCAAAACTTTTTTTTTTTTTTAAAGCAAGGGAATAATAAACACAAAATTCAGAAGAATGGTTCCTTTGGAGGAAAATTGTGGAGGAAGATAGCCTTCAAATAGATTAGTAGTTCTCACTTTCATAAGTGGGGGGGGTGAGTACATGGTTTATTTTTGACATCCTTTAAACTATGCATAAATGTACATGTGCTATCACTTTGTATGATATTTCACAGCTTTTAAAAGAAAAATTAAAAGTTTCCTGTTGCCCCCACCCCACTCCCACCTGGACCTCAGAGGCACCAGTTTTCAACACCCTTAACTTATCTCTCTGGTATGTATTCTGCTGTCTCTTCCTTCTACAATTTTAGATAGTTAATATAGAATTCCTATTTTGGTAAACAAGGATTTCTGTATTTCAGAATTATATTTTATAAAAGCTCATTTTACTTTTTAAAAAAAGAATACAGTTAATTTTCTGAGTTTAAAAATTATAGTTTCTTTACATTTTCTTTTGTTTCCAACTTTCCTTATGTTTCTTCTTCCAAGTTTCTTTTCATATATGTTTTTTGGTTTTGACTTCTGTATTTCATGTTAGAGCAGTTCTTCAGATAATTGGTGATCCTTGGCTGCTCTTTTATACATAAGATTGAGGTGTGATAAACCTGGATGGAGCTCAGTATAAATGGACAAGGTGACGCTCAGGTTGGGGTCAACAGTTGCAGACCAGCCATTTCATTTGGGGACCCCCAAATGATAGGATCTGTTTGTCTTTGCTCTTCAACGGATCCGTTTTTCCAGATAGAATTTCTCCAGGCACCTGACTGGGGTCTGGGAAGTGGAGTGTCAGCCTGACTGCTAGCATTCTGAGAGAGAAGCCTAGGAAGGCTGTGGGATTTTGATAATGACTCCTATTCCAGCACAAGCCCTCTACCCCACCCACTGTGTGCCTGGTGTCTGTGAGTCCAAATCTGTCTGGGTGATTTTCTCTAGAAAGTATACTTCCTGATCATGATAGATGGGATTATACATCAGCATCCAATTGTACCATAGACTGACTTTTAAATAATCCCCTTATATTTGGCTCCCACTTCACCCTTGCCTTCCCCAGCACTTGATGCCTCTCATTTGTGCCGGTCCGAGGTCCTGCCTTCCTCTGCAGACAGTTAAGTTGGTACTTCCATCACTCTGCCATGGAATATACCATGTCTCCAACTATTTCTGCCTTCACGTTTTCTGTTTCAAAATTAAAGGTGTCTACAATTTCACTGAAGATGGATTTTGCATTTCTGAACCTCAGTTTTATAATTTCGTTGATTTTATAGGAGAAGAGAAGGTGAAAGGCCTTCACTCTGGCAGCCTAAAACTGAAAGTAGTTTGGATTTTTATATCTTGGGGGAAATGTGCCGGTTATACACCATAAGCCCTAACATAATCTTGTAGTAATTTTAAAATATTTGTATACAGTACTCTTCATCTCTCCTTTCTTACTAACATTTCCTGGAATCATCATTTTATGTTTATGGAAGAAACTCAGTGAGTCTACCAGAAGCAATGAGGTACTTATGTCAACTGTTGTTAGCCAGAAAGTTAACAGCGTAGAATGACTTAGGTTATAAATAGTGTACGTTACAGCAATGGCTGCAAATTAAGACTGTGCAAGGTTGTTCTAGGTGAAGTATGTCCATAAAAGGAAAAAGTAAAGTAGTCTTAGGCATCTTTAAAGAAGAAAGTGTTTCTCTTTGAATTTTGTCACCGATTTTGCCATCGAGTGGCTCAAGGCTCTAAAGCTAGGAGACCCACTATCACTAGCTCTTCACCTTCCAAACAGGAGTGGGAAAGAGCCAGGTAATTTGCATCACGGTACACTCGAAATCAAAGGCCATCCATCATTTCTGATATCTTGAATGCAATGATTATCATATCAAAGACGTACAATGACATTGAAGATAATAACTTTTCTGTTGCCCATTATCTCTAACCAGCTTGGAGTAATTATTAGCATGTGTTCTTTCCAAAAGCGTAACACTCTAAATTTTGGAGAGAAAAGCCCTATTTGAGCCACTAAGAATATATATATGAGACTGGATTCGACATCTTAATGTTAAATGAGAAATGATATAGGTAAGACAGGAAATCCAAAGGTCTTACAAACTTTTAAATTTGGAATCCTTGGGAGAGCAGTATGGCTATTGTGTACCTGGAATGGGCTTTATATGAGAAAGCCCCCCTCCCTGACTGAGCATATAGCTTTAAGAGAAGACTCCATGGAGATTGTTAGAGAAAGGAAAACATTTTTAGCCAGTTAGCCAAAAACACTCTGAGAATCAGTGATTATATAAACAACATGCGTATATATCAGGCACTGTGCTAATTGCCAGTGATCGTAAACAGAATATTATATTTCTGGTCACCTTGCTACTCAAAATGTGGTCTACAGACCAGCAGCAGAAGCATCACCTGGTAGCTTATTAGAAATATAGGAAACTCAGGCTCTGTAGGTATTAGTTTCCTAGGACCACCTCAAAAAGTGGGTGACAAAAAATAACAAATATTATTGAAATCTTATGTCTCAGTTCTGGAGACTAGAGGTCTCACCTCAAGGTATTGGCAAAGCCATGCTCCCTCTGAAGCTGGTAGGTGAATCTTTCTCCTCTTCCTGTCTTCTGGTGGTTTGCTGGCAGTCTCTGGCATTCCTTGACATGCAGCTGCATAACTCCAGTCTCTGCCTTCCATCACCACTTGGCATTCTTCCCCCATGTCTCTGTGTTCACGTGGTCACCTTCTTATAAGGATACCAGTCATGTTGGATTAAGGGACCACCTGACTCCAATATGACCTTAAGTAATTATATCTGCAATGACCCTATTCCCAAATAAGGTCACATTCTGAGCTACTGTTGGTTAGGACTTCAACATATCTTTTTTAGGGGAATATAATTCATTCCAAAACAGGTCCCATCCCATTCTCAATGAATGAGAATCTATTTTTAAATGAGGTCTCTGATAATTCACGTGTATATGAAACTTATAGAGGGTATCCCACAAATTCTTTTTTTTAAATTAAAGTTTATTGGGGTGACAATGGTTAATAAAATTGCATAGGTTTCAAGTGTACAATTCTGTAATGCATCATCTACATATCACATTGTGTGTTCACCACCCAGAGTCAGCTCTCCTTCCATCACCATGTATTTGAACCCATTTGCCCTCATCTACCAACCCCCTCCCCCTTACCCTCTGGTAACCAGTAAACTATTGTCTGTGTCTATGAGCTTTTGTTTCTTTATTTGTTTGTCTTATTTTTTTGTTGTCCCACAAATTCTTAGTTGCCTTATACTAGAGACAACTTTTCTAGTGCCTCCACCAAACTTCTTTAAGGGCTTTGCCTACAGTAGGTAGAGCTATCTATGTAGGATGGGAATGTTTCCTGTGCTACTTAGGAATAATGGAGAGAAAGTGTTCACTTTTCTCTTTAATGCTAGGTTCACTAGGGTGAGAAGGGAAGAGAAGGAACATTTGCTCCACCAGTCATTGATAGCCATGCAGATTGGTTGTTGGGACAGCAGGAATTGATAGTGGGATTGTGATGCAGAATTCTAAAACACAAAACAATAAAACATGACTCAGAGGTCTGGGTCATGCCTCTGATACATATATCCTGAGTGATGAGCCTCTGAATTTCCATCTCTCCTAAAATAGCAGTAAATAAGTTCTGCACCTCGCTATTGAAGCTTGAATTACGTGTATGGAATAAGTTCCTGGCCTTGGGATTGTTGAGCCATGATGGTAGGAGGCCATCTAGAAGCTATGGAATTGAATTTTTCTGGGTTATCTTGATGTTATTAAATTCTGTCCCAGAGAGGGTCCTATTTCCTCTCATTTTCTTAGCATTTACACCATCAGTATGAAAAGCAGAGTCTTGCACAGTGGGCTTGTGTTTTGTTGTGTTTTGTTATGCTTTACCATAAGTTGGATCTTTTTATAGTCTTGTGTTTCCTTTTTCATTTTCTTTCTGCCACGTAGCCCTTTATCCAGTTGGTTTTAACCAGGTTAGTTGTCAGTGGTTTAGAATTGTTTCATGATTATTACGGGCAAGCATTTTTTAAGGGGCCTTGATCTCTACGAAGTAGTAGGATGACATTTCTCATCTGTACCTTTGTGTGATGATAGCTTTGGTTCTGGGCAATGAATGCACTGATATCTCTTGGTCTGTTTCTTTCCTAAGACTCTAATCAGTGAGAAAACGGGTATGATTTTGGTTTGGAGTTTGTTTTATACATGACACAAAAACTTCAAAACCATTAGAATTATTCCTAATGGTTTATTCCACATTCCTACTGGTCTCCATCTTACAGTCCCCTCTACCCACAGCCTTCACCTGCTGTGGCCTCCTCTCCCTTTGCTTTCTGAGCAGAATCCATTAGCCTGAAAACCAATAAAAGGGTTCTTCTGTCTCATCAGTAAGGGAATGGGATGCCAAATGTGTTCTCAGACTCAGGACAGGGTGACAATTTGCCTTTTCACATTTCTTGGTGAAGAGCCTAAATCCTTAAAGTAAACTTCATCTGAGCAATTTTATGTGTCCCCAAAAATAAGGCCATGGAAGAGATTCAGACCTAACAGTCTGAGAAAACAGTGAAGCTTAGTTTGCCTTGAAATATTTAATGGGACAGATAATCAGGCTGCATGTGGAAAGCTTATTTTAATAGCATTATTCAAGCCAGTTGACAGAGGCCACTACCCAGAAGCATACCTGGCCACAATGGCCATCAGCACCAAGGGCTTGTTTGTACCAAGTCAGGTGACATTTCATAATGTGGCACCATGGAGCCAGCCAACCAGCTCCTCTGGGTGTGGTGCCAAAGAGTGGCAGGGAGTAGAGCACGGGAGAAGACGGGAACAAGGAAGCTGAGTCAGCATTTATTTTCCTGGGCACCCGCCAAGAAACGATTGCAAGTTTCCAAGGAAGGACTCACTCTCCATGAGGAGATAGCAAGATGACTGCCAACTCTGGTCCTGCCAGTCCCCTCCAGCTGGCCCTTACGCCTGGCACTGGCTGGGAGGGGTAGTTGCTTACCTGTCTCATTTGTAGTCACTGCTGTGGTATAAATAGCAGAGAGGGCAAAGGAATGGACACAGCTATGCAGTGGGATTGTGTCAGTTGCTTCCTCCCATTATACACACATACACACACACATGCACACACACACGAGGTGTGACAGTTAAGGTCGCAAATTTGCCATCATGCGCTTACATTGGCAGCGTTGTACAAACAGCTCAATAAGGTTTCATACCTTGGTATAGCTGTGTTTGTGTCGACATGTGGTGGTGTCTTGCTGAGTGGCATTCATTATGTTGTTGCGTGTTTTTGTGTGTTGTCATGAGAACACCTGAACTTGAATTAGAGCAATGAACAAACATTAAATTTCTTGTTAAACTTGGCAAGAGTGGAAGTGAAATCAGGGACATGTTAGCTCAAGTTTATGGGGAAAATGCAATGAAGAAACCGGCAGTGTACAAATGGATTAAACGTTTTTCTGAGGGGAGAGAAGGCATCACTGATGAAGAGAGGTCAGGGCAGCCATTAAAGAGCAGAACTCACAAAAACATTGCAAAAATTTATTGAATTGTGCATCAGAGTTATCGGCTGACTGTGAGAAGCATAGCAGACTAAGTAAACATCTATAGATAAATAGGAAAAATCTTAACTGAAAATCTTGGCATGAGAAAGATGTGTGCAAAAATGGCCCCGAAGGAGCTCACCAATGAACAAAAGAAAAGGAGAGTCGAAGTTTGCCAAGACCTACTGGAAAGGCAAAACAATGTTTGGGGCCATGTTATCACTGGTGATGAAACATGGGAGTACCAATATGACCCTAAAACAAAGCATCCAAGTGCACAATGGAAGTCAGCCAACTCTCCACGACAATAAAAGTTCTATCAGTCCAAATTAAGAGTCAAAACAATGTTGCTAACCTTTTTTGATATCAGAGATTATTCATTATGAATTTGTATCAACTGGACAGTTAACTAAGTTTACTATTTGGAAGTGCTGAAAAGGATACGTGAAAAAGTTAGATGAAAACAACCTGAACTTTTCGCCAACGATTCATGGCTCTTGCATCACGACAATGCACCAGCTCACACAGCACTGTCTGTGAGGGAATTTTTAGTTAGTAAACAAATAACTGTATTGGAACACCATCCCTACTCATCTGATCTGGCCCCCAATGACTTCTTTCTTTATGCGAAGATAAAGGAAATATTGAAAGGAAGATATTTTGATGACGTTCAGGACATCAAGGGTAATACGACAATAGCTCTAATGGACATTCCAGAAAAAAAGTTCCAAAATTGTTTTGAAGGGTGGAATAGTCACTGGCATCGGTGCATAGCTTCCCAAGGGGAGTACTTCGAAGGTGACTATAGTGATATTCAGCAATGAGGCATGTAGCACTTTTTCTAGGACGAGTTGGCGAATGTAATTTTCAGTTGTGTGTGTGTGTGTGTGTGTGTGTGTGTGTAGTATGTAAGGCCTGCATCTGTGGGCTACCGTGCCTCATGGCCTTATATCATCTTGTGTCGCTTCTTGAAATTTCCACGGGAAATTCTCACTTATTTTCCAAATTAAATTTCTATTACTTATAAAGTAAAAATGTCCAATTTGGGGGTATGTGAATGGGTGACAGTTAAATGAGAGTAAAATTAAACCTAGGGGTCCCCTGATATATCATATCTCCTCTCCAGAAGATGCTGTTCTCTAATCCATCCAAAGTCGGACCCCGTACTAATTTACATTTATGCTTTGGTGTTATCAGAGTAAATTATCAGCTCAATCATCAGAGCTTATGGCCCTTAGGATGGGGGCATCCATTTCTACATCTCTAACAGGATTCTACCTGTCTGCTGAACTAGTCCACAGGAATGTCTTCATGATAAGTGCCACAGTCATTGTGAAAGCTCCTTGATCCCTTTGGAAGCCAGTGACTTAGATACGCAAAGGATGACTCTTAATAAGGCAGGCTGACTTGTCGTTAGTAGTGCGCGGGCTTTATTCCAGCCTCTTAATGTCTGTAGTTTTGCCAAATAGTGGCATTCAGTGAGTGTTGATATGAAGCACAAGGAAAAGATATTGCCAGTCTGCATGCACAAAAATAGAAATAGAGTTTTTCAGAATTTTGCTTTGGAGAGTCAGATGGTCTACTTTCTGTGTAATCTCCACTGTGTTGTTCAATCTCCCTGAGAGAGGCAAACCATGTACTCAGTTTGCCACACACACACACACACATCATTGTCATAAAAGTATATTCCCCCATGTATGTGGATTCTTTATTTGTTTTTGGTGGGGTGGGGAGATGATTTGGACAGGAAAGTCTGCCACTTTCACAGGGGCTTACTTGCCTCCAGTGCCCAGGAGAAGTTCATCAATGATAACTCATGGTATGGTATATACCATACTATATGAGGCTGTATCTAACTAGACTTGGTGCCTATTCTCCAGGCTCTATGAGAAAGCCAGTTTCACCAGAGATGGAAATCCTGTGGCTGAAACAGAAAATTCACACGTGAGGACTAAGCTGAAGCACAGAATACCTACTTGATCTGGTCTAGGTCCGAATGTGTTTGGTGTCTAGCAAAGGTGTAGTTGCAGAAATTAATCATCTTTGTTTTCAGACAGGGAAGGCTCCCTGGAAGAAGAAGACTTCCATGATTATCTTAATTTTGTAGATGTGCCAAACTCACTCGGCTGAGTATGCTTCCAGCATTCATGGTCTGTTCAGACCGTTTATTTTTATTTTCACTTCTGGCCATGTGTGCCAAGCTCAGACAGAAAGCTGAAGATATATATGGATTTTATGTAGATGTGAAAATCCCACTGGACCTTGCAGGAATTCTTTCTCGGTCTGTCTGCCAAGACTTTTCTAGCTGAGTAGTCAGGGTGTGGTTTTTCCAGTGTAGCAAATCTGTCTTCTTATTTCTGTCTTAATTCTTATTCAAAGAGGCAGGTTTTTCTTTTAAAAAACCCACATATGTAAGAAATAATAATAATTTGGATATACTGGCTCAAGGTGCAGGTTTAGACAGTGTGGGGTGTGGGCCTGCCTCCCCTCCCCCCCACTCCCTTTCCCCCTGAAGGCATTGTGAGAGTTCCTTAGGCAATGTAATAGTACGCATGTGTGACATGCCCTAATCCTAGCATGCTGCAGGGGTCTGGAAAGGCTTGGCCTTAAACTAGGCATGTCTAATAGGGTTTAACACAACCTGTGAATTTGCCCCTGCACAAGGTCAGCTTCTAGGTCAGTGGAATGCTGCACAAATTGCACTCTCCTCCAGACTGTAATTATACCTAGGAGAAGGCCATGTGCTGCCAAGTTCAGCTGACTCCAGATAGGACCAAGATAAACTGAGGACTTGCTAACGTTTCTCAAAAAGTAATTTTTAAGGATTTGATATAAAGCATCTCTTGTGTGTGTTTTTTTTTAAAGATGGTCTTGAGGTTTATGAAGGAGCTTTGTGTTGGTGAGATGGTGAGAACAGCTATTGTCTGCCTTCTCAGAGAGCAGAAAAAGGTTGAAACAGAAGCAGGAGGAATTTGAGTCAGACATAATAAAGTAAAATGCTTTGATGCCAAAAGTTGCTTAATTCTAGAAAACGATTTTGAGGATTAAACGAATCAAATACTATGCACATGAGGACAAAGAAGAAGGAAAAAATGGGTATTGGGAGTAGTCATAGAACAGGGATAGCATTAAAAGTTTAGATTATGTTTACTGAGGTAGGATTAGCTGAGGTAGGATTAGCTGTGTTTTGTTTGGTGACAGAAAATGGCTGTAAATCTGTGTGCCTTGTATGACCGTAACCTTAATAATTTTTAAAAATGTAAACATTCTTTCATAAATTCCATCCTTAAATAGCTGGCCATGTGTCTCAGTCCAAAGGCAGACGGATCCAATAGGCAACATTTGCAGATTTCTTCAATGCTAAGGGTTAAATAATTCCAGAATCCACTTCAACCAGAGTGTGCATTGGATAAGCAAACTTTTACAAGTACTCATACTCTCCCATTAATGTATTCTGATGTCTCTTCCTTGAGTAACCTGGAGTGGGCTCTCTTTTCCACCAACCCACGTGGAAGGAAGTCGCATTGGGCGTTTCAAGGTGTGATTCTGCCTACTGACTCCACATGTACATGGAAAACCATTCATTTGAAATGCATATCATGAAGCTATGGACTAATAATGTCAGGAATCCTTCCAATATTCAACAATCCAATATGGTGGATTGGCCTCAAGGTATTTGACAGTGTGAAAGCCCCTACTGCTGTCTGGTCTCAATGCCTGAAAGGACCTTCATCATTGTGGCCGTGCAGGATGGAAAGAGCCCTTTATATATGGATAACCAAAATATTAGTTACAGTGTCATGTGGGGTTTAGGGTCTGCAGAGCTTCTCTCTCAACTCTCCTTTGTGGAGAGGTTTTCTGAAGAAGAGACCTGGACTTTTGTTTCAGGAAAAAGGCACTGAATATAATGCTTTGGGGAATGCTTTCAGGTTACCCAAGGAAGACTGTGCCGAAACAGCCATTCATTCAAACTCTGGCATTTTGGGGGATCATCTACCTGAGAACAGTTAGAAACTCTTTATGTTAACTGATCCCTGTAAATAACTTCCTTGTATCAGACTTCCTTATATGTTTCTTTTTAACTAGTCTCTGAGCTCCTATTGAATGAGGATGAGCTCCCATTGAATGAGCTCCAATTGAATATATATTCATATACAGGTACTTATATGTATTATTATAATGAATCGTTACATCCCTCACAATATACTAACATAGGGGTTTGCATTTTGTGAATGCGGTTAAATTGAACTGAGTGCTTTTCAACATTGATGTGACGATGAGTCAGGGCAGGCCAAGAACTACGAGACTGATCTCCTGACTTTTCTCTTACTAACTCGTCACCAGAAGCTGATGCCAGACACTTTTTCATCACCAGCCAAGGGGCCACGACAGCTCAGTGTGCTAATGCTAAAAGCTAGAGGGAAGGACCATTGTATTTATGGCTGTAGTTCTTAGTTTTATTTGTATTTTCGCTTAGATTGTTATAATGCTGGGAACCTCTGATTTGAGCCAGACAACTTTTAAAAACTGTTAAAAGAGCACAGGATAATAACCAGAATGCTTTAAAAATGGGTTGGCACTGAGTAATTACATTTTTAAATTAATAAATAGTTTGATATAACTTTTGTATTTAAAGTCCCATGGTTATTTTTTTAATGTACTAGTTAAATTTCCTACTATAAAAAAGGCAGACTTTGAAATATCTGACAATCTCAGGCAACTTAGAATTCTCAAAAATTTCCAAATAATCATTATGATCAACAGTCCACACTGTTCAGAAATGCGAATATGGAAGGTGTAGGTAATTGAGTTTGATTTCGTTCAAGCTCAGAATATATTAGAATAGCTAGTGGATTGGGGAGGACAATACCTAACACTAGTTTATCTTGTCATATGTTTTTCCTCTTCAGAAAGGAATTTTTGATGTTTGCTTTATCTGTCTACAAGCTGGCTCACCAAGAATTCATATAATGCAATAAAAGAAAAACAAGGGGAATTTTCAGTTAATAGAGGGTTCTACATAAATTGGATCTGTTTATTTGAAACCTCACCATGATTCTAAACAATTATTTTAAAAACAGTGTAATAATTCTTGGTTGATAACTTAATTGAGCATCTTCTTAAAAACTATTTTGTCGTGCTCTAAATCTTTGTTCTCCCTTTTTCTTTGTCTCGTTTGTACTCTCCGTCAGTTTTCTTCACTCTTGTCTTTTTCCCTCCTTAATATTTTCTTCCTAGCTATTCTTTCCTGAAGGTAAATGTTTCAGATATTAGATATCTATCTGGTGTAAGGAGTTGTGAGATTTGATCACAAATATCAAAAAGGAGTATTGGGTTAGCAGAACAAAGTGTTCTATTTCTGTTCCCTTTCTTTATTGCCCTAGCAGTGAGGTGATTACTTATTTTACAGGACTTTTGAGCATGAAATATTGTTGTGGCTCAGGAAATCCACTAAAAAATCAAACTTTACAATATTGTAGTGCTCCCTGCCCCCAATTCACTGTTGTCCACTTGTATTGGCTCATGTGCCGAAGAGCACAATACCTCATGCTTAGTAGGGCTGCATGAGAGGGGAGTTTGCTCTCTTCCCACTTCTTCCTTTGGAAAATTCCCCTTATTCACAGCAATCTCTGTGTGTATATCTTTCTTCTTGCTATTCAGCTATGTCCTTATTTAAATTTATTTGCACTATATTAGCCTAATAGATACAGTAATTGGAAAACATAGCAAAAAAGGGTCTGAGGACAATTCACAAGAACATGTCACCAACCACCAAATGTTTAACCTTACTGTTAAATCATTAAAAATTCAGAGTAGTGAAAAAACATTTTTACCTATCATGGCCAAAAGTTTTGAAATTGATAATACCCACAGTATGTGAAGAAAGAGGAAAATGGTCGCTCTCAAATATTTGGCAGGAGTGTAAAATTATAGCATCTATTAGAAAATATTTGGCAATTTTTATCAAAATGTAAAATGGATTTCTGTAAATCTACCCAATAGAAATACAAACTCAGGCTACTAAGTATGTATCTGCATGTTTGTTCATTACAGCATTGTTAATAATTGACAAAATTTGGAAAATTTCTAAATGTCCATCGATAGAGGAATACTTAAATTATGTGTCATACTTAGAAGTAGCTCTGCCTATACTGACGTGGAAGATATCAGTAATGTATTTATGAAATTTAAAAAAAATGATGCAGAGTGGAAAAAAGCTGCAGAATAAAATGTATTGCTTGCCATTTTTATAAAGATAAAACCCTATGCACATATGGGCACGCATACACGTTTAGATCTGTAAGGAGACAAACTCCCATTACTAGTGATGGTGCTGGACAGTGGAATTAGGGGATGAAAGAATGTGTCACCTTTTACTTTTTTGCATTCTGTATAGTTTATGTTTTTTTATTGCAATAAGGATTTATTGCTTTCATAATTAAAAATAAATTTGCAAAAAGAGAATAGAAAAAAAATAACAGATATTTCTGTGAACTTGTCAACTCTCCAGGACTTTATGCATCTTTAATCCTGAGCTCAGTACCTGGCAAATGGGAGTCATTTGACAAATGGATGTTCAATGAAGGAATCCTTACTTAATTCCAGTCTGTGCTCCCGTGACTAGGTTGGCCAAGACTTGGACAGAAGCTCACAAAATACGACCAGAGAGCCTACAGCACACCCCTCTACCTTTTTTCCCCTTTCAGTTCTCAGATTTTCTTTGTCTTCCTTCTCCCTGCCTCCGACACTTTCTCATCACATCTTGTTCAGCCCCATCTCTAACCAAGTTCAGAAAGATTGAATATATCCTGAAGTCTTGGCCCAGACTTTTTCGCTGACTGAACCTCACTTGATCTGTTTAGTAGTGTAATGTGTTGTTTTCCTCCAAGTGTTTCCTTTTAATCATTTTGCATGTTGGACTTAAGAAGGATATTTTAAAATACATATTTATTCTACCCTTTATTTTTTAACCCTCGCTTTACTTTTATTTTTTTCCTTGTAATGTGTTTGACGTTGTCCTCCACTTCCTAACTTCAAAACATTACAAGATACAGTATCCAAAACAGTATGGCACTGGTATAAATACATGCTGGTATAAATGATCTTCAACATGGGTGCCAAGACTATAGAATGTTCCAGAAAGGATAGTCTTTTCAACAAATGGTGTTGGGAAAGCTGCATATCCGTATGCAAAAGAATGAAATTGGACACTTCTCTTATAGCACAAACAGAAATCAACTCAAAATGGATTATAGACTTAAATATAAGATCTGAAATGATAATATATCTAGATGAAAACATAGGGAGAAAACTTCATAACATGGGTGTTGGCAGTTATTTCCTGGATATGACACCAAGGCTCAGGCAACAAAAGCAAAAATAGACAAGTGGGACTACATCAAACTAAAAAGCTTTGGCACAGCAAAGGAAATAATCAACAGAGTGAAAAGACAACCTAGGAAATGGGAGAAAATATTTGCAAACCATATATCTGATAAGGTGTTAATATCCCCAAATATGTAAGGAACTCCCACAACTCATTAAAAACAAACAAAAAAACCCAATTTATAAATGTGCAAAGGACTTGAAGAGACATTTCTCCAAAGAAGACATACAAATGACTAACAGGTGCATGAATATAGTCTCAACATCACTAGTTATCAGGGAAATGCAAATCAAAACCACAATGTGGTATCACTTCACACCTTTTAGGTGGCTATTATCAAAAAAACAAAAAAGAGAAAAACAAAAAAATAAGTGTTTGTAAAAATGTGGAGAAATTGGAACCCTTGTGCATTGTTGGTACAAGTGTAAAATGGTGCAACTACTATGAAAAACAGTATGGAGGTTCCTCAAAAAATTAAAACTAGAATTACCACATTATCCAGCAACCCTACTTCTGGGTATTTACCCAAAAGAATTGAAAACAGGATTTCCAAGGGATACTTGCACTCCCATATTCATTGCAGCATTATTCATAATAGCCAAGAAGTAGAAATAACCTAAATGTCCATCAACAGATGAATGGATAAAGATGATGTGGTGTGTGTGTGTGTGTGTGTGTGTGTGTACAGAGAGTGCCAAAAAATATATATACATTTTAAGAAAGAAAAACTGTCTTAAAATTGTAATACTAAATATATACTGATAACAAAAGATGAATACAGGTCACATTTGACTTCTGCAATTACAAGAGGTGCTCAAAGTGTTTGCCATCAGTGTAATTTTAATACAGTTTTTTTTTTCCTTTCTTAAAATGTGTATGATGCCAAAAAATGTATTGTAGCATGTAGCATCCATATTGTAGCATGTATCAGAATTTCCTATTATATATATAACATTCAGCCTTAGGAAGGAAATTCTGACACATGCTACAATATGGATGAACCTTGAAGACATCATGCTAAGTGAAATCAGCCAGTCACAGAATAACAGATGCTGCATGATTCCACTTATATGAGGTGTCTAAAGTAGTCAAACTCATACAAGCAGAAAGCTGCCAGGGATGGGGGCTGGGGGCTGGGAAGGAAGTGGGGAGTAGCTGTTCAATGGCCTCGAGTTTCTGTTGTACAGGATGAAACAAATTCTAGAGATCTGTTGTGCAGCAATGTGCATATAGTTAACAAAACAGTACTATATATTTAAAAATTTGTTAATAGGCTAGATTTCATGTTATTCTTGCAATCTATGGGAAATAAAAGAAGCTAAGTGGGCTTAGGACATACTCGTATATTCAGTGTCCATTTTGTTCCTACCATTTTAGCAGGTTTTGAGAAACCTGGTATTCTTTTACAATTGAAAAAAGACAATACGGAAACTTCAAAGTATATTTTAAAAGTCTAATGAGAGATAAGAGAATTGGACACAAGTAGGGAAGAGAATACAAATGTTTGACTTTACCACTGTTTACCCACCCTTTTTCGATATAGCATTTGAAAAAACTCATAAGGTTTCAGCCAAGTTAAAGGTAATGCACACTCTCCAAACACCTGCTGTGGCAAGTTGTTAGACAAAATTGCAAGGATGGCTGACTGTGGTGACATCCTTTCCACAGTTCAGCCGGGTTGAACAATGAAGTGGGATAGATTTGCTGGTTTTCTCTCTCTCTCTCTCTCTCTCTCTCTCTCTCTCTCTCTCTCTCTCTCTCTCTCTCTCTCTCTCTCCCTCTCTCCCTCTCTCCCTCTCTCCCTCTCTCCCTCTCTCCCTCTCTCCCCTCTCTCCCTCTCTCCCTCTCTCCCTCTCCCTCTCCCTCTCCTTCTCCCTCTCCCTCCCTACCTCCCTCAGTTCTCTTGTGGTTCCTGCCTTGCCTTCTTTTAATTAGCTATTAGAAAAACTAGCATTTGATCTTTGTCTTCCCCATAAGTACAATGTGTTCGCCATGGTTTTCAGAATCCTAACTGAAAAGCTTGGGGAATGTTTGAAGAAATGTCTCTTACCCAGCTGTGACCTTGTCATAAATGTGATTCCTGTGCCTGTGCCTATCTCCTTGGCATTGATGTGCGTGTCATGGCCAAGGTATCAGCCACTCTCCTGGACATGTAAGAATAAATCTAGTCAGTTTCCAAACCGTCTTCTTCTTTTGAATTTGCTTTGCAGTTAGTTCAGGTGATGGTTTTATTTGCCTTTTTGGTTCTTGTCAGCAATGTTACCAAAGTGATTTTGTAGATCGGTAAGCTCTACAAACTTCATGAGGACTTGGTCAGCCTCAGTCGTCTCTGCACCCCCAGAGTCCAGAGCACTGCCATAGCAGATGCAGACCTGAGATTTGTTGAATGAATATTTACATCAAACTTATATGGATTTTCTTAATTCTGTATTGGACTTTTAAAAATCATTTCACTTTGAATTTGTGTTCTCTATCTCAGAAAAAGCCAGAAATTGCATTTTTAAAGATGATATTTGATTATACAAAATTTCTTCCTCCTTTGCTTTTGCTTTCATGTAAAAAATAAATAAAAACACTAAGTACCTTCTTCATTTCTTTTCAAACTCTTGAAATTCTGTATCCCCCAGAATCTTTCTCTAAGGCAAATATTGAAATCATTAAACACATTAGACCGAAAAATCAGATTTTCCTTTTCTCTTGAGGAAAGCTTGGTATTTACTATATTTTCGGTCCAATAGTTATATGAAAGTAGCCATTCTGAGCAGAGGAAGGAAATTAAGAAAGACAAAAAGCTGGCACTAAAGGATTCAGGATCAATCAATAGATAGGTAATTAGAGAATTTGCACAATTAGGCAATCTTGGTTAACCCATGTTATCTCTTACTTTTAACCAGCAAGCAACTCAGCTAGTGGGGTACCAATGTTCATGTAGATGTTAGTTACTGTTTAATCTTGTCTTCACTATAGTTTGGGAAGTTTATAAGCACCTACATAAGAGGGGAAGTGTAACTGTTTAGTTTGGTGTGTATTTTACACAGAAAGTGCATTTAAAAACATAAGATTTGTGATGTTTTAAGTGCATGTCATGTTATTTTTGTAACCGTGCTACATGAGAGAAAAGATAACTTTTTTTTCCCTTAGTGACCACTGTGTGATATGTTATTAGGAAATGATTTAGCTTATCTAGGTTTAGAGAAACACAAAAGTATGAAGAGCTCTCCGTGGAATAATCATAGAGATTGAAATAGTTGACAGTGAGGTGTTTGAAGTTTATATAAAAAAAAATTTGTGTAAGTTTTGCTATACATATGTAATATCATAAAAGAATGTTTTTAAACAGTTTAAAAATTAAAGCTTTATGTATAAAGTATTGTATTGCTTATATTAATAATAGCACAAATATAAAACAACCTTACTCTCCAAAACGGAAAATTTATTTAAATAACCTGTGTCAGGAACTATATTAAGTGCTTTATATACATTGTCATTTAATTTTTAGAATAAATGGATAAGCTAAATACAGTTAGCCCTACTTCATGAAGAAGAAGTTGAATTCCTAGAGGTTAAGTCACATTTCCAAGGCCATATCACTGACAAAACCGCTGAGTCAAAATCACATTGATTTTCCCCCCTGAACCACTCAGCAGATGACACAGCCTAAAAGAATGGAGGCTATGAAGTGACTTAAAAAGTCGCAACATAGAAATATGCTAATGATAAGCAAAAATGTTGGGTATAAAATTACACATATGTAGCAATTGCAACTTAGTTCAAATGTGTTTAAATAAAAAGTTCAGAGTAAAATATTATAGAGTTTAGTGTTTGTATCAGACTGGTGGAATTTGGAGTGGTGGTTTTCCTTTGTTTTCTAAAATATCTATAGTTGTACATAACCTACTCTCAAATTAAAGGGTTGTTAAAATAGAGTGACTGTAGCATCAGTTTAGTTCATCAATCAGAGCATCTAAAATAAAAGTCTTAATGTTTTTTATATGCTTCTGAAAGATTGCGTCGTCATTTGAGCTTGTGTTAATTTTATTTTTAAATTCCAGATCATCAAGTTATTGGACGGAAAACGATCTCAAACTGTGGGAATCTTGATATCTAGTTTGCATTTAGAAATGAAGGATATCCAGCAGGGTGAGTCTTCTCCATCACTTTTTTTTCCAACTTTTAATTTTTTCAGCATTTTATTGTGAAAGACTTCAAACATATTAGGATGCCATAGGGAATCCCACGTGCCCACTACCCAGCTGCAAAGCCATCGGTTCACTCTTATTGTATGGGAAGCACCCTTTCTCCACCAACTAGGTTATTGTGAAGAGAAAGTTGGTCATAATTCATCTGTTAAAAATGTTAATACATCACTAAAAGATAAGGACACTTGTTCAAGCATAACTCCAGTGCCATTATCATATATTTAAAAATATTTACAGTGATTTCTCAATATCGTCAAGTATGTAGTACTAATTTCCCTGATTGTCTGTACACTCACTAATTCATCCTTTTGTTTACAGTTAGTTTGATTAAGGATCCAAACAAATTTCATGCATTGTCTTTGATGTGTCTCTCAGGTTTCTTTTAATCTAGAGGTTTCTACCATCCATCTTTTTCTTTCCTTTGTAATTAATGTTTTGAAGAAACCAGGTCACTTGTCCTGTGGGGTTTCCCACAATATTTTGCTGATTATATTGCCATGGTTTTATTTATTATGTTCTTCTGTTCCTGTGGTTCCTATAAACTGTTAGTTTGATCTAGAGATTTAATCTGAGTAGGGGGAAGACTGCTTCATAGATACTATTGTATATTCTATCAAGAAGTACAGAATATCGGATTGTCTCTTTATGGTATTAGTGGACACTGTGATTTTTGCCTAGACTCATTATTTTATTAGAAGTTTTCAAAATAGTAATATACGAATTCCATTATTTCTCCATCCATCGGGATACTTCTATGGAGAAATACTTTTCTTGTTCATCTACTTGGTTATGTCATTGTTTCTTAATCCCTTCTTTTTTGCAAGTGATGCTATTTCAGCTTAGTTGTCTTTGGCTCAATTTGAAATAAGATGTTTAAAGAGAAGAAATTTTACTCATGTATATTTTTCATTCTCTCTGGAAAAATAGACCAAACACCATCTTATCTTTTGAAATCTGTCCTCCAAATAATCAATGAAATATAAATCTTTATTTTGATATGTGATTGATAATATTTTCTGAGTGGTAATACAATTTCTTGTAGATGGTTTCAGTAGAATTTAGCATGGGTTTACCAGTGGAGACACTGTCAAACTACACTGCCCTTCAGGTTTCAGTCTGTGTTACCTCAAATTTGTTTTACTTTGGTACCCAGCAGAAGACTCCAAAGGACCTGAACTGAAAGATATTTAGTATTTTCACACACTACTCTTCTGCTCGAATGAGCTTTGCTAGGGCTTAAAATTTTGCTTCATTGGAGACATTAAAAAGTCCACATAAAACTAAAAATATCCTGAAGTAGATTATATTCACAGAGTATTCAAGTATGCTGTCTTGTTTTAAATATTTAAGCTTAATAGTAGAACTAAATATGTAAGTGTGAATATTAAACCTCCAAAAATATTGCAGTAGTTGATTTGAATTAGGGGCAGAGGGTGGCTAAAAAGGTCCACCATCGAAATTAGAGAGGGGATTCTTCAGTAACTTCAGGTGTTAGGTCTTCTAGAATAATTGAGTTTTGGGTCAATTCGAACGAGGAAACTGTGATGCTGGGACAAAGGAAAAATGAAAAAGTAAAACAAAATGAAAATACATCAGCAGAGATGTATAGTCTTTCGTCGAGGAGACTAACATTGTTGATGCAGTCATTGAAATGAGAAAGCACTTCTTCCTCTTCAGGGGTAGAGTCTTGTCCTACACAACCGTGCTCTCCGTAAGCCTGGGGAAAACCAAGTATGCTTGGTTTCATCACTATGATGTGCAGCACAATGGATATGAGTCTTCACAATGGCAACAGCACCTTAGACTGATTCAGTTCTTCTTAGGCATGTCCTGCTGTAGTGCAGTACGTTGCCATGGGGATAAGAGTCATTCCAGCCATGTGATATTCCAATTACCAACTCAAGGCCATAAACCTCCTTCCCATGGCATTCCAGCCTTTTGGACTGAATGTTCATTGTGAGTTGAATAAGAGACCATTTCCAGCATTCTACTCTGGGCAAGGACATGCTTACACGAAGCAGAAGTGAACTTCCATTTCAGCACTGGAAATGTCAGTTGTAGCATTACAGGTTTCCAGGACTTGTGGGCGCCATCTTTGTTTTCTCCTGCTTCAAGCACCCCTGTAATCTACCACAGAGTTGGCTCCTAAGTTCTGAAAAATCATCCCCATTCCATGTCTTCATTTAGTAATGCATTCCAGATGAATATGGCAATATAACCTGAGCTTAATTTTTCTTTAGAATCATTTGACTGACACTGGCATCTGAAGGTCACTTAGGAGCCGGGCTGTGTCAGTTACATTTCAGTCTGAGCCCATGTCTGGTCGTGAATGGAATGCACTTGGCCTTGTGTTGTCATCCTGATGAAAGGACTCCCTGTACTAACGTTGGCCTAAAACGTTTGTTTTAATGTGAGGTGTGTGTGTGGGGGGGTGGCGGGAGGGGGCGGGGGAGGCACTGCAATGAGATTTGATTGGGGCAGGCCAGCTGGCAGCCAGGCAAGGTCACATGGCACGTCAATCCTGGTGAAATGACCACAGTTCAGAGACTATTCTTCAGCCTTCTGGTCATATATTCCTCTTCATCACCGCACAAAGACAGGTCCACTAACTTGCACTTTTCAAAGTCACAAAGAGCTGATGTATAGACCATAAAGCTAATGTGTTCACTTACAGAATTTTCCTTTGTCATGACAAAAATATTTATTATTTCTGTTCATCTTTACCTTCATATCACCTGTCTCTATTTGTCATTATATATTTGTTTATGCCATTTTCCCCTTTGCTGATATTACAGCTTGGTCACCTAGATAATCGTTTGGGGTATTTCAGTCTACAATTACCTCCCACAGATGGATAATCCAGTTTTTACTGGTTTAGCTTTTAAAAGACAACCTTGTTTTCCTCATTTGTAAGGTGGACACTTCTCCATTGTCCACTGGACACTGCCTATAATGTGTATTTAAGAAGTGGAATTTGGGGGCTCTGTACCTCACAGTCTTATGTGTGCAAGTAGAGAGCCAGTGTTTGTTCTTTATGTCAGATTGCATTTCTTTGCTAAGAACTTCTGTGATAATTAAGCATTGTTTACAACTAATTGGGCTAATGTGTCATATAAAAGTAATTCAATAATTTTTTTAGCATTTAATTTAATTAAAAAATAGACTAGATGGAATTTGAATGTCATGTATTCCATTCCAATGCATTTGGACAAAACCAACTTCCTTCTTTCCCTCCTTCCCTTTTTCCCTCCCTCCCTGTTTCCCTCTCTTCCCTGCCTTTCTCCCTCCCTTCTTTCCTCTCTCAATAAACGTTTTGAAAGCCAGCTCTGTATAAGGCCGCATGATAACCACAGCACGTAGGACGCAACATATTCTCAAGAGTTCACAGGATGGTCGGAGAGACGTAAAAAGCAGCCCAAAATTACAGTATACTTGCCTATGAAATAACAAAGCAGTATCTTAAGTCCTGTAAAACTTAAGATGAGTCTTAGAAGATGAAATGGTGGTCAACACACAGAGAAGAAACTTTTCCAATTGAAAGAAGGTATGTGAAAAGACGAGGAGCTCAAGTGTGCAGATTACATGTACACGTGTTGTTTCAGGGCACAGGGCTAAAGAAAGGAAGCAGCATCCAGCCCAGGAAGGGCCCTGAATATCATCACATGAAATTCAGACATTATCCCATGATGCTCAGGGAGACACCATCTAAGAGGGGCAGCACTGTGATTGGATTTTCAGTGCAGAAATATATCGGGCTGTGGGAGACTGGCCTTCAAGGCGTCCCATGCTCTGGCTACACCCCACATCTCCTACTTCCCTTGGCTGTGCTTGTGTCCCTCTCACTGCACTCCACCCTCACTGGTCCTCTTCCATTCCTTACAAAGGCCACGTTCATTTCTTCTTCTGAGTCTTTGAAGACACAGCACGTCATCAGTGAACAGCACTGCACATTCCCTCTGTGCCAAATGATTTTCCACCTCACTCTTTATAGCTAGCTCCTTTCCTTTGCTAGGTTTCAGCTTAAATGTCACCTCAAAGAGGCCTTCCCAGATTTCCCTTCCCTAATGTAAATCACCCTAACTCTCTTATATTCTACACAGCACTTACTATTTTTTTTGTTCGCCTACTGTTTTCATTTGTGTTAATCTCCAGAATAGCACCTGAGTGATGACTTTCAAGTGTCTGTTGAATGAATAATTAAAAAAAAGGTACTGAAGGTGGATATATCTGTTAGAAAGGGATTGTGATTGTTGAGATAAATGACGAAAGCCAGAAGTAAGGCTGTATCTGTAAAAATGTAGAGGAGGAGACCATATACAAGAGATATTTGGAAATAGAATTGCTCCAGTTAGCCACATCAGATGCAAATGATGTTGGAGAAGAAGTCTTGTATGTACCTTGGGTTTCTGGCTTCACGAGAACGTGTGTCATGGTGCCAGAAACATAAACTGGAAATAGAGAAGGAAAAGCATGGGTAGAAGCCGAAAGATCAGTTCTGCTTGGGGTGATTTGAGTCAGAGATGATTGGACACATTTTAGCTCAAGTGTTCAGTGTGTTCAATGAGCATCTGAAAAGTCTGGCCTGATGCTAAATAGATAGGGCTAGGTTAGAGACATAACATCTCCCAAAAGGTAGCCATCCTCATGTGTTTCCCTCTACCTAAGATGGTCTTGGACATCGTGTAGGAGAAAGACAAATCCCTATACTGACTGAAGCTTAAAGCACCGCATGACTAAGGAGAGGACCTTGGTCATGGGGGAAGAATGGTTTCAGGAAACTGACTCTAATACCCTCACCACTTGGATTTGGTCCAAGGGAGACTCTGAAGAAGTGACTTACTTCTTGCTGGTTTTCCATCTGCTAAACTGGATGACTTGTATTTAAAAGCATTTTGGCTTCCTTGGACCCAGTTTCTGCCTACAGGACTGCAAATTAGTGTTTTCATTCCATGCTAGTGATTTCCTCTTATTCTTTTCCCAGAGGAGATGGAAAATTGCTGTTGACTATTTTTGACATAAACCTCTGTATGCATTGCAATAGACGAGGTGCCAGAAACCTCCTGGCATTCATTTGGAATTTCCCGTACATGCAGAATTCATATTTATAATATTTAATCTAACATCAAAATAAAACACTTTAGTTTAGTTCCTACTAGTCCAGAATCTCAGTTTGAGAGTTCATCAGCATCAAAATTATCTTTCTGTTTACGAATCTCATACCAAAATGTGAGAGGATGCCGGAGAGTTATATGCCCAGTCTGAAACCCAGATCTGAGAATGGACTTTGCTCACTTTTGCCTAATAATTTCTAAAAATATTTGTCAAGGTTTCTGCTAGTTGTCTAAAACATAATAAATTTGACCAGGCATCTAAAGTTCACCACTAATTGTCTAGGACTTTCCTGAGGAACATTCTAATTCTAACCTAGAAGACCCTATACTCAAAGGCACTTGGTCTCCAAATTTTTTATTGTGTGCCTGTATCAGTAAAAAGTTTTGAGCCTGCTTCTCAAGGAGTTTTCTAAAACATGTACTTCATGTAAATGTGTGACAGAACTAACATTCACATTATAAAACATAGAAAAATTAAAGTGAGATTAATAATAATTTTTAATGGTTTCTTTGATGGCTTTGGGTTCTCATTAGCTAATCTCTCAAGGCTCAATATATAAATAGGTGAGGCTCATTACAATAATAGTGGATTTAAACCCACATTTCAAACAGTCCCTTGATGAGTTCTATTATAATTTATGGAAGTCAACATCTTGGCAAATCTGATGTGACTGTCCTTGCTTTTAACTCATTCCATGACTGATGAAGAACTTGTCTAGCAATCAAAGTGTCTGCTCCATCATTTTCTTATTGTTGACAGATTATCTTCAATCTGGGGTTTCCCTGCAGAAATCTTTTGAAGCCAACTTATTTATTTTGTCGAGTTTAGTTTAGTGAAAACAGATTTTAGAATCAGAAAACTTCATTTAATTCCCCCTTGCCCCCCGAATCATAATATGTTGAAAGTAAAAGAACAAGTAAGGATGCCATGCATGGAGGAGTTTACCCACCAAAGTTGAGAGGTGATCATGACCTGCTCATGTACGTACTGAAGGTACCAGGGTCAATCAACTTATTAAATATTGGCAGATCTCGTTTTTTAAAAAATATCTTTAGATGAATATAAACAGTCATTCTAATACTGCCCTTTCCTTTCCCACCTGTCTCGTCTTCCCACTGAATCTAAAACACCTGAGCAGGAGGGCTCCCACCCACCTCTTTCTAGACCACTGTACATTCCTTCCCTCAGAGCTGAGTCCAAAAAGCAGAGGGTAGCCTTTCTTTGTACTTTCCCTTCAGGCACTGGCTGAGACCATCCAATCTGCCTGGAATGTAATTTTGGCTTAAAAGAACCAGAACTAATGAAAGAACAGAAGCAGCTTAATCCAAACTCTTTCTCATTCCACTGCCCTACGGAGCATAGAGGGATGAAGGAGGGGAAGTTGTGTGAATTCTATGCTGTAGCCCTTCTTTGAGGTTTGAACCATGGACAATTTTAATTGCACCTATAAAATGGCACCTTGGGCTCCTCCAGGCATGTAGCACATGCCTGGACTTAGGTGGGAATTAGGATTTTTAGTTTATAAGATTGAGTGATTTTGAGCTTTCGGAATCGATTAGATAAGTGTCCCTTTTGGGGTTTTCATTTTTCGTCCACGTCCCAGCCGGCTCCTGTTCACAGGTCCTTATGCTTGCCTCCTATCCTCATCAAAGTACGAATTAAGGACTGCATTAACTAACATGGCACGCTAGCAGGCATTCGGCAATGTGAATGAGATTGTAAAATATATTCCCTTGATAGTGCTTGTTCTTTATGTGTCCGGGGGCACCTTTTGCTTGTGTTTCTTCATTCTTTGTGCTCTTGCTTCCCTTCTTCGTTCTGCCATGCAGTGTCAAATCGCAATTATTCATATCTTTTCAAGAAACTTAGACTTTATATACTTGTCGATTTTCTTTTCTTTTAATATTGGTATTTTTCTTTTCAGATAATTATTTTTCAAGCTCCTGATTTCTTTCTTTTAGAAATTATTTTGCTGCGATTTCAACTACAATACTGACTATTTTGAATAACTGCAAATAATTAACAAAGATTGAAATTTGAGCATTTCATTCCACAGACTAAGACAGCATATTAGAATTTAATTATTAGTGATTACTATTTAAATGGTGAAATTCTTGTTGTGTATACTACAAAACAACTTTCTTTTTTAGCAGGAGCTGTATATGGTGCCCACTGGGAGACTATAGATTTATGTAAAAAGCCTGTGATGCCATTGAGAGACCAAGACTTCTGTATAGACTGTTGTGGTATCTGGTTAACTGATTTGTTTGGGTGTATTTTTTGAAGTGGTGAGGATTGTAGGTAAAGTGATTATTTATAGTCTAATACTTTTAAAGGGATCAAAGAAAAACAATCATAAATTTGATTATGGAACTGAGCTTTAGACATGAAGCTGTGTGACTTTCTGCCCTCGTTTTGTCCTCTGTAAAGCTAGGGACAGCAGTCACACCCTCCTCATATGATTAAATGTAAAACACTTAGGGCGATGCCTGAAACACCGGAAGCTCCCAATAAATGTTGGCTATTAATTTATTAAGTATGAATCCCTAGCAAGGTCTGCCTACTGTCCCTCTGGTGTAGTGGACAGAGATTCCTTTCAATTGATTCACGTCCTCAGCATTTCATCTGGATACTCGCATAGAGCAAGGCTTTGTGCGTTCCTGTGTCCCCACGTCACAGGCAAGCCCAGTGCCGACTGGAGGTGGAACATCGTAATCGGTGAGGCATCTTAGAAGAGAGCCATGGCCGCTGTGAACAGACGTGGTTCCAGAGCTCTCAGTGCGGCGGGTTCTGTGCAGCTCCTGCTCTGTCTCACCCTCCCCGTTCCTCCCTTCTTTGCAACTCTTGCCCAGTTTTAACATGGTCTTCCCTCTCAGTGATGGCCTTGTTGTTGGGAAGTGAAACTTCACAGAGTTCTTCTGGCCTTGCTCTCAGATTCTACCACTGCCTCCTTCCATGACCCTACATCCTTGCCTTTTCCTTGGTACAGGTTAAGGGTTTGTGGAAGTTTTGGGGGGTAGGTTACCTGAAAGTTTTAAAAACCCAGGGCCTCCTATGCTACTTTCCCCATTCTGTTCTCTTTTCCTTACAAATTGAGTATCAAGCCCTAAAAATATCAGTAATTGGGGCAAAACTGCTAAGTCATCACATTGCTACTTGAAAGTTAACATTGTTAACAAAGTAATTTCCATTAATAGCGTCAAGTAATTTTAATAATCTTTGCTTTCTTGGGCTGAGAATAGATCTAGTCCATTTGCAAGTGATTATTAAAATCCCAGTTTGTATAAGATATCGTGTCAACTACTTAAGGAAATACCAAGAAGCATAAAGTAGGCTACAAAGAGGGTATTTTTAAAACCAACATTAGCCAAAGCTGGTAAACTAACCCAGCCTTATCTGTCTGTGACATCTTCCACACTTTGGATGACAAGATTTTCTTTGGCTAATCTAACAGACTAAGGAGTGTGCCTTCCTACCTCAGTCTCCCACGTGTTTCTTGCCCAAGGGTGCTTCTTTAGTCAAAAAGAACAGCTCCCCTAAATAACTGCTTGTTTTTTACTAATTAGAAGCCTTTCAAACAGCAAACACTGTCATTCTTTGTTTATTTGGATACGGCACACTTGGGGGGAAAGTGTTCAGGGTTAAAAATGGCTGCAAGGCTGAGAGAATTCCTCCATGTTCTTTCTCCTTACCCTGGTCTTGTGCAAAGCTGTCTCCAAACCGGAGAGGTAATTTGCCTATTGTGTGAAACCCTGACTCTGGGCATGTGCCTGAAGCAGGCACATACTTTTTATGTGCGCCTGTTAGTTTGAATTTGTGATGCTGATCTGCTTTTTGTCCCTGCTGACGGTTATTATATCTTAATGGGCGAAACACTACTCTAATGATCCTTGTGTATATAATTCTTGGAGTACAGAGCAGGCACCAGAGGACCACATAAAAATGTTTGCCTCAATTTCCCTGCAAAAAAGGAGCCCAGAAACCAGACTTGACCAAGTAACAGATTTTTAAAGGTAAAGGAACCCAATAAAATTACCAGCTTTTCACAGCGTGTGTCTACTTCCTTTCGGCATATTGTGAGGTGTAGGTGAAATATTCTAACTGAATTGACAGTGTGAGTGGGGATAACTAAGGAGAGAGGGAGATAAAAGTAAAAACCACCAGCAATGATTGATATTGCAGTAGCAATGAGTTGTTGGGGTCTCAACTTTGTGGATTTGACACTTCACCTTTCTGACACCATCTGCAGGAGTGTTGGTATAATGAGCCCTCTACAGATGGGAACAAAAGCTAGAATTACTTGGAATTACTGTATCAGGACTTTGAGGCAAGCTATAGAATTGTGTAGGCTGGTATTTGCTTATTCAACTTATAAGATAAAAGGTGTGAGCATGTGAGAGAGAGGCAGACAGAGCAACAGGGACAGAGTGTGTTTTTAAAGTATAAAATGGAGGGTGCTACCTGATCCTAGATAACTCCAAAATTATTTTAATCAGTGCTTGATTTCTTCCTACATTGTAATCATCGCTTAACTAATTAAATGGGCTCGTGATGACAGTTTGATTGTAAATGCCTTCAAGAGTCAATTCTCTAATACACTGTCCCAGCATTTGGGAAACAGAATGATCAGGTATTGATTCTGGCCCTATGTAGGAACTTAACTGTTTTTGTTGATTAGGAGGCAGAATTATGTCCTTGCAAGATAGCTTTTTTAGGAGTTCTAGGGGTTAAGCTTTTTTTTTTTTTTTTTTTTTTTTTGCCTTTTAGACCTTTGGCCAATAACATAACCTCCTTTGGCCACTCTGGAGGATAGAAATAACAGAAATAATTTAATTTCCTTGAGTTCCTGGGATCAACCAGATGATCTCTTCATAGTGCTTCTTCCACCTCTGTATTTTATCTTACTTTTATTTTTAAGATCCGTACATGGAAGAGGAGAAAGCTTCAGTGGAATGCATGGCGCTGGCCCTAAATTAACCCATCAGCTTCCTCCTTCGCCAGTCATTTGCTCTGTCCCATTCCTTCCCAGGTCCTGGGGGGAAGATCAGATGGCATGTCCAGCTCTTAAACACCTCTGCCTATTTCTGTGGTGGGTCCACAGCTCTTCCCCCAAAACTAGGCGTAAAGTCTCTGAGTGGTCGACACTGCAGTTTCCTCAATCCCAGAGCTCTGTATGTGCTCTAGTGTCTTTCTCCTCTGGCCTGTTCTTTCTGTCCACAGTACGCAGGTCTTTGCTGCCTCTTGCCCACTGGCATAGGTCCGAAACCAGTCGTTCCAGATTGTGACGTGTGGTGTATAATCTAGCTATCCAATTTACTCCCCACTCATAGCTGCTCAATGCTCCCCACCACGGTGTCTCAGGGGCATGGCAGGCTCTTCATCATGGCATTCAGAATCCCACAAGATCTTGCTCCAAACTATGTTTGCAGCCTTCTCTCCTTAGTCCCCTTCATTTACACTCTTTTCAACCCAAATTTGAACTACCTGCTATTGCCTGCACCTGGCATCAGCTTGTCTGCATCTGCCTCTTCCACTTGGAACGCCTCACATCCTTCCAGTTGATGCTCACTGGCAGTAGGTGTAAATTTACAGAGTGTGTTTGCTGGGAATGAATTTGGCTTACTTCATGGTGATTAATAAATGGGGGTTTCAGGTGTCTGCTGGAGCAGGGTAACAGTTGAATTGTTACTGGTAACCTTTTTGCCTAAGGCAATACTGCTATTTAAAAAAGGTTTGGAAGGTTAAGAATGAGGGGAAAGATACTTTCCTTAAAAATGAGAAATTCACTTGTTACACTTAATTATTTTTTGGTAAGGACTATTAGGCAAGACGTGCATCTTATTGGGTAGGGGCATTATTATGCAACTCTACTGACTAAGCTTTGATTTTTCAATAGGGACAAACGGGGATGGGCGAAACTTAATTCAGCTATACACCCATACTATCTCATCTGTCAAAAATTCTGTCCCTTTTAACATCCCTATGTTTTATTTTGGTTTGTTTTTAAGACTCCATGCTTTCTTAATCAAGAAACTTTGCCTGATACCGAGCAGAAGGACTCACTCTGGGATTCCTGTAGCATCTATTCCATCCACAAACGATTTTTTTTTTAATTCCTATTACACCCCAGATGCTATGCTGAGAGCTGGGGATATCAAGGTGTCTAGAACGATCCCTGACTACAAGTCCTTCACAGTCCAGTGGGAGAGGGAAACTGTTAGGCAACAGACCTTAATACAAGATCTTAAAGTAGACTCTTCTTACCGTATGTAAAATATGAGTACAGTGCCATGGGAAAGGAAAAGAGTGAGGACTTAATGATTCCAAGGTCAAGGTGCTCCTTGCAGGGCAGGAAACCTTTCACCTGAGCCTTGGAGGATGAGGTGTGGAAGGGAAGAAGCTGTAGCTTGTTCAGGAATGGGGAGCTGCCCAATCTGGCGGGAGCGCAGGGTGCATGGGAGGAATGGACCTGATAGGATGTGAGGAAGTGTAGCTCAGGGCCAGGAAGGGAATGGACTTACAAATCAGGCCAAGGGGGGTTGGGCTTTATCCAAATTTAAAGGAAAGACGTCAGAGTTGTTTTAAACATCAGAGTAAAATTTTGAGACCCAGCTTTTACAAATATAACCGATGGTATGATGAAGTGTCAATTGGTGGGAAAGATGGAAATTAGAGATAAAAATTCGTTAACTTTCTGAATGGACATATAGGTATCTTGTATTTCCCTTAAGACATTTGGTACTTTTTTTTTTTGTAATTAGAGTTATTTGTGCATATATCTTTCCTATTGATAATGCTTCCTAAAGTTGGGCCTGAAGTGGGGTTTTGAAGGACTGAAAGGGTTTAATAGCAACTATTCCTATCTGAAACTTTCAAGAATTCTGTAAAGTTTCATTTATAGCATAAAATGCTCAGTAGTTTAAGTCTTTTTTAATTATTTCCAGATGTCAGAGGAGATAGGCATTAACAAGCTTTAAAACACATTAGCAATCTGTATATTTAAAATCATAATAGCCATAGTTCATAGGTACCATTTTGAGTTTATGCCATGCTCTGTGCACTCTGCCAAGCATACACGTTATCCCCCTTACTATTTTCAGTAAATGGTATTAAACCCTTTTTATGAATATGCTGAGGCTCAGACCATTTACCTTTCCAGAGTCACATAGTGAGTATGTTTGGATGCCTCCATGATCGTCATCTTGGTCTTTTCCTGTACCTTGAGCCTGTTCCTTCATTAGAAAAAGAAACTTCCTTTTGCAGTTACCACTCCTTGGAATGCTCTTCCCCAGAGATTCCCAGAACTGACCTCTTTCGCTCTTCACTTAACAGTCACCTCCTCAAAGAAGTCTTCATCAATCATCTATCTCATGTTGCTCATTTCTCTACTTTCGTCATAGGATATCATTATCTGAAACCTATTTACTAGTCTTTTTGTCCGTCCCGTAAGCTAGAGTATAAATTCATGAGATCAAATGCTTTGAATATCCTATACACTTTTGATTTGTATAAGCACAGCATTTTAGAACAGTTTCTAGAACTTAATACACATTCAATAAATATTTATCCAAGGGATGGTTGAATGAATGAACCAAGCATGGGTCTCCAGGCGCGTGCTTGTTCTTCTGTCCCGTCCTCCTTAGATGTTTTCTTTCTGCTACCTAGTACCTGGAGGGGCACTGGCTGACCATATAACCCTTCAAACTGTGGGTCTGGGACCCAGACTGGTTAATGTTTAAAAACTAATTATTTACTCACTAGGAATAGAAGCCCACAGATCATTCTCTATTTCATTAGTTAAGATTACTTGATTATATCTAAACTTATAGTCCATGCATAGTACCTAGGATGGATGATTAGAAGTGAACGTTTCTGATAAATTATTTAGGATTTCACCTTTTCTTACTGCATTCTCGTTGGCTGATTTTTTTTTGTAAGAGAATATAGGAATTTACATAAAATAGACATTGCTCTGGGCTAGTTTCTGTTTTTTAAAGCAACAGCCATGTTAAAATGCACAGTCTATCTAATAAATTAGTGAATTCTTATTATCTTCATGTACAAAATAACAGTCCTGGAAGGGCAAATTCTTTCATTCTTTCCTCAAACTACATTTTTCTTTTGTGGTTTCGTATTGGCTTTTCCAGTAGTGTAATTTTTCTTTGTCTTGGTGGAATCTGAGGTGACTAACTTTGCCAGTAGAATATTAACCTCTTCTTTTCTCACTGCCCCACCTATCTAGGAATAGCTTGCTGATTAACTCCTAAGTTAGAGAAGGTGGCCTGTGAAGGAATTTTAAGTACATTTCTCGGTGTTCTGTGAAGTTACATGATCATAGCTGAGTTAATTAACTTTATTAAAGTTGTATAAAGGCATTCATATGATTCTAAACTACAGAAGAAGCAAAACAATTTGAAAGCAACCTTCCCTTTACCTTGATCCCTACTTTCTCTGAAAACCATGGTGTAATGCCAATGAACAGAATAATGGTTGACGAGCAAAATTTTAAGGCATTCTAAATATCACTGGTTGGTTTAATAAAATTAATTAGCCTGCCACAGAGAAAATTTACTAGCGTGCTGGTTAATTTCACAATGTAAAGTCAGAGAAGGGAGGTGGGGTTGAGGGAACAAACTTTATTAGTTTTGAATAATTATTTAAAGATGTGGAGCTGCCTATTTCAAACACTTTGATTGTCAAATCCATTAAGGCTTTAAAAACTCCACGTTTATATCCTGGTATATATGGGAAGGAATCTCTCTAGATGAAATTATAAGCATATTAGTTAACAGCTAAGTGACTTATTAAAGATACAGAACAACAAGTAGAATCCTAATAAAACCATGGGAATGAGAATTTGCCTTAAGACTGACTCATGGGAGGTTTCCATAATCTTAATTTGCCATTGATGCAATGATTGCTTTTTCTTGTCTTTTTAATCCAAACAAGATGTTTGCAGTGGCCATGGAAAGGTGCCTGAAATCACATGCCTGAATTCATTTAATTTGCCAACATTGTCTTTTTTTTCTCTTTCTTCTTGGTAATGGGCAAGAGTCAGTTCTGGTGCATTAGGTACTAAATCTCTTCAATTACCAGCCGGGAAGAAAGATTTAAAATTGGGCTTCAAATCCACAAACTGATTTAGTTTTAAAGCACGTACACTTCTCCTGTGGAGCCTAAATTAAACTGCAGAAAGGACTAGAGCCTGAGGAATTAAACCAGGCAGGGCCAAGGTTCAGGCCAGCAATAGCAACCATTTTGGTTTCTTTCACTGGGCACCCCCTAGTGCAAAAGCAAAGGGAGCAGCAACGAGCTGAAAGACGCAACTTGTGTAAGAAAGTGCAATATTATATTGCTTGGAATCTAGTATGGGGGAGTCTAACCAAGCCCTGTATTTTTTCTTCTCTTTCTTTCTGGGTGCTCGGCAGCCATTTTCAATGTGGATGACTCTGTAGTGGACCTGGAGACTCTGGCAGCCTTATATGAAAACGTGAGTACCGAAAAGACACAGCGCCACTTTCCAGATTTCCATATCGTTCCTAACCAAAACAATTTCAAGGTCTAAAACATAGTTACCTGTGACTCCTTCCACCTAAAGAATCACTGAGCTATTCCTGTTCTCTGGCAGTAAGGAGTTTGACATAGCATGAAAGAGATTAGGACTCAGAAACGCAAGCCCAAATATGAGCGGACATGAGACAAGCACTAGGTTCCGGAACCCTCTGGTGGTATCGGGGTTAGTAGATCTCTTTGCACACCTGCCAGGGAGGGTAGTTCAAGGTGGAGGCCACTTCTACGTGAAGGAACCCAGCCCTGTGGCTTGCTGTCAGTTAATGAGGTAAGCTACTGGTTCAGGTTGCTGTACACCAATGTCTTCCTCTGAGGGATGGGAATGCTGGTACCAGCTTGGATGCTTGCTTTTAGTCCAAATGAGCTGATGGTATGAATGCGGAAAGTAACATAGCATGGTAGGTGTGTGTTTTGGATTTAGAGTCAGACAGTCTTAGGTTTACCACTTTCTGCTGAGTGATGTGGGGCCTGTTAAACTCTTGATGCCTGTCTGGTCATCAGTACAATGGGAACTATAATGGGCTGTACCTGATTTTTTATGAGTATTAAGAGATAAGATGTGTAGCAGTAGCAATGTCTTTTGAAAATAAACCACACTGTACACATAGATGGTCTTTAAATTTGGGTTATATGAGGAAATAACCCACACAATTGACAGGCTCTCTTGAGAAGATGACACAGGGGAGTCAAGAATTTCTATAATTTTTGACTGTTCTGGTTCACTGACTCGGTGAGGATTTGAAAATACATTGAACCAGATTCTCTTTACTGAAGAAATGGTATTTCCCAGGAAGCTGCCTGGA
Source organism: Rhinolophus sinicus (assembly GCF_036562045.2). Classification (NCBI taxonomy): domain Eukaryota; kingdom Metazoa; phylum Chordata; class Mammalia; order Chiroptera; family Rhinolophidae; genus Rhinolophus; species Rhinolophus sinicus. The sequence continues at coordinate 69,764,209 of NC_133753.1, read as the reverse complement.
GCTCTGGAGGTCAGCGAGCTCAAAAATGATTCATTTCAATACTAAGTATCTTATAGACTATTTGCATAGTGTGATAAGCCAGCCTACTGGGATTGCCAGTTCCCTCCACAATTTTATATCCTTTATGTACATCAGGAGCTGTTGAGCATGCGTGGGTGAGAACTTCTCGCATTTCTATCAGTAAGGCTTTCATTAATAGACAAGAAGGCATACAGATACCAGGTTATCAGGAGCTGGCACTGCATTTCTTACGTTCCTGGAGGGCAGTGTGATATCATGGAAGAGAGATTCCGAGTCAGTCCCTTTTAGCAGGTACTTAGTGTAAGCCTCAGTGGAATCATCTATAAAATGAGTATACACTAATTGATGTTGAAGACCTTTGTAAAAGGCAAAGTGCCTTCTAGAAGTTTTTTGTTGTTACTATGGACCCAGGACTGTGCACATACTTGGTACTTGTCAACTTACAGTAGAGATAAGCTGCATACAACTCAAATAGTTGAATAAATTGAGAAAGTATGGGACCAAATGCCAACATAAGCACTACAGGCAAAATTAATTACAAAACTTAGAAAAAGAGAAGGTGGTGACTGACTAGAAATAAAAAGTCAGGGGCCTGCATAAGTGAGGAGGGCTGTTGAGGGTCAGAAGGCAAGTGCTAAGGACAACTTGAGCTACATCTGCTTACAGGCAAAGAGAGAGGACTCGAAGTTAGCAATCCAGTGTCCCGGCTTCTACCATCGATCCAGCTAATGTCACTCGTTAGGACCATTCGTATTAGCCAGTGGTTCTCAAACATTAGTGTGCATCGGAATCGCTCGCAGGGCTTGCTGGGCCTCACCTAAAGTTTCCTAAAGCTGGGGTAGGGCCAGTAGTTGGCATGTCTAGCTAGTGACAGGTGGTACTGAAGCTCCCGGTCCAGAGGCCACACTTTAAGACACGTTGCTTTAGACAGATTCTCCTTGTTCATTTTTTTGTGTTTTGTTTTGTTTCCTTTTGAACACAGAGAGCCCAAGAGGATGAATTGGTTAAAATAAGAAAGTATTATGAGACATCCAAAGAAGAAGAGTTGAAGCTGCTGGATAAACCTGAGCAGTAAGGACGCTAAAACACGTTTTTTGGGGGCCAAAAGGAGAAGGGCGATCTCTATCATCCAGCCTCCCAGCTCTGAATAATCACCTCTAAGTTGTGCAATGAGCCTAAGTCTCAGCTCCATCATTCCCGTGACCTATTGCATGCAGCAGGATGACCTAACTGCCCGGAAAAGCAGCCACGAGATTTGTGCTGCTGGATAGAATATGTCTCAACCCCTTTCCCCACCCCTCGTGATTCCCCTTTCTTGTTCTAGCAAGTTGTTAATGCCTCCTAGACTAAACATTCTGGCCAAAAGGGTAACTGAAGAAGGAAGAGGTCATTACTCTGTTTAAGATTCTGCTGATCAGTTAAAAAAATGATGTCAGAGTCACACCACTGCATTGATGTTCCTAAATGTCGTATCCAGTAAACGTAGGCTGAATGTGCCAGGCTTTCCCAAATTTCCCCACCTGCTCTGCCTGGTTTGGACATGACTTTTTCATCCTCTCTTGGCGTGCGTTGTTCTCTCCATGCACTATCTAGAGTTGTTCGCTCTGTGGTTTGGGGTGTTGTTCCACACCCTTTGAAAACCCAGAACTCTAACGTGCAACTAAGTGACTCATCCTCGGCTGGGCTCCTGGGGTCTGCAAACCATGGATAAGCTTCTGGGGCTCTGCAGACCCTCAGCCCCCTCCAGCTTCACATGGCCCAAGACTCTTGTGAGAGTGTGAAATGGGTCCAGAGGGGACAGAGGACTCCTTTGCCTGTTGCTATCTTGGATGTTTCATGTCCAATGTAGGCCGCCCGTCTCAGCCTGGAGATGAGGCAAGAGGAGGAAACAAAAAGAAAATTGAGTGATAAAGCATCAGGTAATAAGTCAGCCCTAGACTTATGCAGGGGCTGTAGCTTGTGCTGAAAGCTACCTGCCTTGCCTTTGGGTATTGTAGAATGCCCCACTCCCCTTGGATGCCTGGGCATTCAGGCCCAGAAAAACATTCCCAAATGGCTGGGCAAGGGATTTCTAGGTTTACTCAGTTATTGACAAACCTTCATGATAATTCTGGGAAACTTAGGTCCTTAGGTGAATTGTTCTCACACAGAGCATAGGTCAGGATTCCCCACCCCCACCCCAAAGTTATTTCGTGACGCCTAGGAACATTGTGAATCAATGCAAATGGGGTTCCATTGCCCTTTTGTTGCATCAGCCTGAGCTATCCTTAGCAACTCTCGGCCCTACGTCAGATTTTTCTAACTTAATAAATGAATCCCCATTAATGTGCTAATCACTGAAAATTAAGTGACTAATGATGGAATAGTTAGATACTGACAAGGCCATGGGGAATATTTGAAGACTGTCTTAGCTTGGGCTGCTATAACAAAGTACCCTAAACTGAGTGACTTATAAACAACAGGAATTTGTTTCGCACAGTCCTGGAGGCTGGAAGTCTGAGACCAGGGTGCCAGGATGGGCAAATGCTGGTGACAGCTTTCCAGGTTCCAGGCTGCCCACTTCTCTTTGTATTCTCACATGGCAGAAAGCAAAGCGAGGAAGCAAGCTCTGTGTCTCTTCTAAGAGCACAAATCCCACTCATGATGGCTCTACCCTCGTGACCTAATTACCTCTCAAAGATCCTACCTCCTAATACCATCACACTGGGGATTAGGATTTCAATTTAAGGATTTTAGGGGGACACAAACATTTAGTCCTTAACAGGGACAAGAGGGCATATCAAGCTTTGGGTAATGCCACCTGTGCCTCATTGAGAAATGATACTCTAAGCCTAGAGTTGGCAAACTTTTCCTGTAGAGGACCAGATAGTAAGTATTTTAGGCTTTGTGGGCCATACAATTTGTTGGAACTATTCAAGCCTGATGCTGTTTTGCAAAAGCAACTATAGACAATACGTAAGCAAATGGGCGTGACTGCGCCAATAAAATTTTATTTATGGATACCAAAATTTGAATTTTATATCATTTTTACATGTCATGAAATGTTACCCTTCTATTGATTCTTTTTTCAGCCTTTTAAAAATGTAAAAAACATTCTTAGTTGATGGGCCATACAAAAACAGGCGGTGGGGCGAATTTGGCCTGTGGGCTATAATTTGCAGCCTGTGCTCTAAGCTATGGGAGTGGCCAACCCAGTGAAAGGAAGTCCTGCGCTACCAAAGTGTTCCCCTTTTCCTTTTGTGTTAATGCCTTTCTAGCATTATTTTTCAAGATTAATGACCAGGACACAGAATAATGGTGGCAGGTAATTGACATATAACTTACTATTCCTATTTTCTCTATGGATGATCTGGATGGAAGAGCATTTTTAAAGTTTGTAAATAGTTATTGTGATGACCTCCTGAGCATGCTAAGTTACCTACTGACAGCAAAGAGGCCTGTGGTGTTGTCCTGGTGAGGTGACGTTCCTTGGGCTCTGTTGCTGGAGGGTGAGGAGCAAAGAGGTGGGGACTTCAGGCCTAAGTGAGTTTCACCTTTGCTTTTGACCTCCTGCACAGTGCCGCGTTTGTTTGATTTACACCAGAGCCTGATTTTCTGGCAACTTATTTGCCATTAGCTCCAAGTTAGTTGACTATAAGCATGTTTTACGTACTGGAAAATACGCATCATTTATAGTTTCGGCATTACAATTTCCTAAGAACCCCATGGCGCCCAGCCCTATAAATCATAGCATGGAGAGGCCGGCCTCATCACTCACCTCATCAGCTTTCTTACACCCCGGTGCCAGGTTTAGAAAGCCATTTCCTATAAAGGTGTCATCTGCCTGGAACCAGGCTGTCTGAGAGCCACTCCCTTCCGAGATGGCAGTCCACTCTTTACACTGTGCCTTGGGATGGCGGTGATGTGAGGTGAGGCTCTATTGGGCTTGATTAGGCCTGATGCAAGCTTTTTGTGGTCTAGAGTGAGGACACCATACACAGCCTATTGTGGGATGCTCCACTAGGGTCCCCACTGCCTTGGGACTCCCATAAAGAAGACACACTGATTTCTGAAATAAGGCTCTGTGAGTGAACTCCTCTGTGGAAGAACACAGATTAAACAGGAAATGATGCTGTGTACACAGCCTCTGTGTGCACACATACCTGACATAATACCATGTGGGGGCTTAGGGGTTGATACACCAAATGTTAGTCCCTTAAAAGCAGTGGACCACATTACATCATTCCACCTGTCAGCTCAGTTGCTGCCGTAGATGAGTAACCTACACAATGTGAGATACAAAACTTCTCTCCCATATGCAGGCTGAAGTTGCAACCCTTCCTGGGAAAATAAGCCTGCATTGGGGAAAGGTCCCTAGCACGTGGCTCCTTTAGTGGGCCTTTAGTCCTCGCTAATACTAGCCCTAGGGTATAAAATTAGACTAATTCAAAGGAAATCAGTCTATAAATATTCGTTAAGCACCAAGGCCCAATGTCCAAGACCAAGAGTTCATCTCTCTGCCCTTATGGGCAGCGAATAAAACACAGTTGGGAGATAAGATATTTATCAGACACTGTCCCACAACCTTTGAGGTTACTTATACTTCTGATACTTTCCCAGATAGATGGGAAAGGAGCCGTGGTGCTCTTCCTGAAAGCTTTGCTTGGCTATTTTTGGGCAGAAAGTGACATAAAATCATATTTTTCCCCCACAAATTTGCTTCTTCATTATATCGTATCTTCACATTTCATCTGGTGTCCAAGCCCAAAACCTGTATGTCATCCCGAATGCTATTTAAAATCCTTTGGGATTGGTCAGTTATTCTGGCTCTTGCTACCTTAGTTTTCTCATCCATTTGCCCTCTGCATTCACACTGCAGGCCCTCTTACCTTCCCTCTGAGAATCATGCAGCTTCCGTCTTATCAGTCTCTAAGGCTCAAATCTGCTCTCACCCCCAATCCGTCGGCCAAGCCACGGCCATGGCGATTTTCTAAAACAAAAAGCTGAAAGGATCACTTCTCTGTTTAAAATCCTTCATTCATTCATTTAGAAGTTTAAACTATGTTGGAGCATCTGACTCCTACTCACTTCCCCTACAAGTATCATTCAGCCTGTCTAGGCTCTGCCGGGCAGTTTCTCACATGTGCCCTGTAAGACACCAGAGAGCTCCAGGAAACTTCGGCTGACATGTCCCTCCAGGGCTCTGGCTTTGATGCCCTGTGTGTGGCTTCCATAGCTCCTATTACAGCCTCCGTCACTGATAGCACACATCACGCTCCATGGTAATGGTTGATTTATTTCTCAGGTTATCAAGTAGGAACTGTATATAGTTTAAATGCTGTGCTCAGGTCTTAGCATGGTGTCTGACACTGTAAATGCTTCATGCATGTGTATAGGACTGACTAAACTCAGTCCTGGTGAATGATGCTCTGATATTAACTTTCCGTGACACATTTCTCCCAGTTTTATCCAAAGTAGTATAAGATTCCTGAATTTCCTGCCCCGCCCCCCAACTCCCGCCCCCTGCCCCACCCAACTCTGGATATGTGTATCAGGCCCCTCTCCATGCACAGGACACTGGATCTTTAAGATTCTCTGTCAGCCTTCTCACTGCAAACCCTGATCCCAGACAGGCTTCAACCCCAGAGAGCCTTGCAGTTATAGTTTACTGTCTCCAGGGTAACATAAGCTGGTGAGCCTATGGACTGGTCTCCTCATATTGCTCTTAAACCTCCTGTTCTGAGACTAGTTGCAACTAGTAATTGTTCACCTAGCATTTCCTCCTTTTCATCGATGTCCTTGTTGGTGAGTTGAGGTGTTGATCTGTATGTTCTCTCACACCGTCTTCATGAATATGCTTCACTCACTGTGTTCATTGAAACTTGGAAGCATGCAGTGCTCTGTGGATCTGGGTCGTACCTACAGAATAGGGTCTCGTGGTCACTTTTGGAAGGGGAGAAATGCACGGCGCTCCCCCCGTGGTATCTCTCAGCAGCATCTGAATAAATAAAACTCCCCAAGGACCAAATGCCCACAGTCCCACAAGCGTTTTACTGATCATGTTTGTAAAAACTGGTGATACTCTTGATTCCAGTTGTAAACGAATCTATGGTTTAATAATAATTTTATGAAGAAACAATTTACGTAAAAGTATATTTTTTTTCATCTTGTCCTAATTCAGAATTCCTGTGTTTCCACTTTTATATCCATGGTTTTCGTTATAACCATGCTCAAAACGAAGTTCATTGTTTTTGAACTTTAAAACACAGGTGTGTTTTCCTTATGGGCGTTCTTTGCTTCATCTCAGTGTCATTTAAAAAAAAAAAAAAAAAGGATATGACCTGGTTGTCGGATAACTAAGAAAAACAGCTGACAATTAGAATCTTATTGAAACCCAAATCTCCCTAAAATAAAGTCACAGAGGCACAGAATATAGGCTAAGGAAATTTCTTTGGGTATGGAAAGAGGAGGCTTCAGCTTTGCTCCTTTGTGAAAAAGCATTCTTGGGGACAGATTGCAAAATGCAAAGTAATGATGTTATGAGTTAACCAAGACTTTCAGAAATATCAGGTAATAATCATTTCAACCCCAAAATAAATTTAATAGCTGTTAGTGGATTCTCTCCTTTTCTGAATTCACATCCAACTCTTTCCACCCGTTTTAGTTTAAACCCCTTCCTCTGGTGATTGGCCTGGAGACTACGTAGCTCTTCCAACTTAATTTTGCAAAGGGCACCAGTGCCCAACTGCTCAGACAGTAAGCTTCTGTGTGTAGGTTAGTACTCTCCCTTAGCTTTTAAGATCTGTCTTGCCATAGTTTTTAAGAAGCTTTAGACTTGCCACTTAATGAGTACTGCTTTGTTCCAAGCATTGAGCTATGAGCTCTGTCTTTATAGGTAAGTTGATGTGGAAAAGTAAACACATATCTGTAGAATAGGGGCATTATCGACTATTACCTAATTCACTGAGCAAAAAGTCATGTCATTTCAGTAAGAGACGTTTTATCACTTGTCTACAGACATTTGCCTCAAGTCTTCCCTTTACTCAGCCTGTGTAAATACATCAGTAGAGAATGCTGAATTATGAAGGGAGTTGATTGTGCATTTGTTCTCGTACACTAAAGGTTAACACTTTTCATTTGGGTTTAGTCTCCTATTTGGGTAGCAGGAGATAGATAGCTTGTTGTGGTTCTATATAATTGCATTGACTTTCTGTTCCTAAAGTAATTTATACACCGTGCATGTATTTACCATCATAGAAACCATCTTAAAACGTAGCTTTGTTGTCAATGGTAGAATATATTCCCTTGGAGTTGCCTAAGTCAGCTTATCTCATACCTTTTATTAATTCTTAAATTGACATTGTCACATAAGGAATGCTCTCAGGTGGATCTTTTTCAGCTTTTTTATTTTCCTTGTGATTGATTGTATGAGAAGCTAGATGAGTCCTTTTTAATTTTTACAGATTTTTACACGAGTTAGCCCAGATCCCTAATTTTGCTGAGCGTGCCCAGTGCATCATCTTCAGATCTGTCTTTTCCGAGGGTATCACCTCCTTGCATCGAAAGGTAGAGATCATCACACGAGCTTCGAAGGTATGTTGCTGACTAATTTAAAAAGATAACTTTCTCCTTATACAGAAATCAACCACAGTTCCTTTGTGAAAACCTTTGGACTTAAGGGTGTAAGTTTTTCTAAGTATAGCTGTGACGATTAGCCTGCCTAAGTGTGAGTATGTGTGTGCTAGCAGGTGAGGTGGGGGTGGGGGAGGGAGAGAGAAAAGAAGAGAAGGAAGGAGAAAGCGACATTTTTACAGATTTCTTCTCAATGTTCCAAATACCTTCCAATGTACTTACGGGCCACTTAAAACCAACCTAAATAGTATAGTTTGTTTTCCACTTCACTGTCTGGAGTGCAAAAGAGATTTTTGCCTTAGACCCATGAATTTGATCATCTGGAATGTGCCTACGTAGTGAAATAAAAAGATTCTAGAGATTTGATAAAGGCAATAAATGATTGTGATAATGAGTGATGGGCAAATAAATTTTTTGTTGGCTTTACCACGCTGGTATCCATTATAAAATTAAATTCTAGCCCTTGGGCTTTTTCTCACAAAGACCATGTCCTGAAGAACGTGATAATCCTCTCCACGAATATTGTAGTGTTTAGTTGCTTATCTTAAGGCATGATTTTTTTTCTTTCTAAAATATAAAAGATTTCAATAAATTTTACCAAAGTATACTATAGACCCTGTAGTAGCACCCTAAAAGTCAGGAGCAGAAGTTGGCCTCGAGCTGCATTTGGCTTTCTTTTCCTTATAATAAAGGAAGGTAAAGTCAACTAAGACTACAGAGAAAGAAAAAAGAATCAATTTGAAAATGTGTACTTGGAGCAAAAAATAAAAAGAGACAGAGGAAAAACAAATGAGTTAGAGAGCTGAAGAAAGCCCTAAACAGCTTGAAATTATAAAAATTAATAGATATATCCACAAACACTTAATAAACATAGTCTCTGGCCTTGGAATGCATCATTGTAGTTCACCTCTGAGGATTATACCCAGGAATAAGGAAGAATAGACTATATTATATCTGCCCTACACTTAACTGTACTGTTTACATCAATGCATTGTCCATAAATAGATCCTCAAATAATATTAAACCCCTTTCTCCTTAGAAGTCATCAAATGTGAAGCCTAACTATGACAACTCTCTTTTTTCAATTTATAAATACATTAGAATAAGTATTTAAAAAAATTAAAACTGGCTCAACTGGAAATATAAATACCAATATTTAATCCTTAAATATTAAAACAGGCACAGTTTCTAAGTCACTGAAAGGATAGAAAATGATGGCTTTTAATATATATATATATATTTTTTTTTTTAGGACACTCATGACTTATAAAGTGTACTTCCCATTTCACCAACTGTTAACCGGATTAGTAAAAGAACAGCCTGTTGGGTACTCAATAAATATCTGTTGTTAGATAAACATAGATACATTTGGAATTCCACTCCCTAATAATTGATGTTTACCATCACAGGGCTTGCTGCACATGAAGAGTGTGAAGGATATTTTAGCTCTCATTCTGGCTTTTGGAAATTATATGAATGGAGGAAATAGGACTCGGGGACAAGCAGATGGATACAGCTTAGAAATTCTGCCCAAACTCAAGGACGTCAAAAGTCGGGTACTACGTATTTTTCATAATGAATGCCTATGATCTGCCATTATTTTCCTTCTATACCTTTAATTAAAAAAAATATATATATATATTTATTTCTGATTGTTCCATTCATCTCTATCCTCCCTCCAACAAGATATTTTTTCTTTGCTCTCTTTTGACTTTTGATTAAGATAGATACTATTTTTTTATGTTTGATCTTATGTTGATGACAAAACTCCCAATATTGGTTCACTCTAAAATACACAGTTAGGTGTTGCACTGCACTGAGGGAATAAAACAGTATACAATATTAGCCGTAGCACAAGAGTGTGTTTGACTTCAGTGTTGGCTGTTTGTAATGTACTCTTTCCTGAGCAGGGAGCAATGCTGAATCACCAACTGATCTGAGCATTGGAATTATTCTTTCACCCACAACAATTGGGCCGGGCAGCAACTGTCACACTCTCCTGAGCCTGATTGTCATCTGGCTCCACACCCCTGCAGAGCTACCTCTTTAGAAACAACCAGCCCATACCTAGGCGTCCCATGGGGGGCAGGGGGAGTAGAGAGAGGGGAAACACACAGGCAAATTAGAATTAGACCCATGTGAACAAGACTCAAAGGCTTCCTTGTGGGAGGACCTGCTTGCTCCTGGCCTCCCAGGGTCGTAAAGTGGCGTGGCATTCCTTTTAAGCTGTCCTGATTGTTTTTCATGCCCTTAAGAACACACATCTTTTGAAAGGTGGAAAGGGAGGGATGGTTTTCTGTTCTAGTCCCTGGTTCCTTTTAGCACTCTCCAGCCCCCTCCTGTCTTGGCTTTATGCCAGAAAATGTTGAGACAGTATTTTGTTTGTTTGTTTGTTTTAGCTCAGAGGTTTTATGGATTATCTGTTTGGGTTTTTTTTTCCCTCCCTAAAAAAGAATAGCGTAGTGTCATTTCTTTGTATAGATGCCATTAAAAATGGATGGGACAAAGAAGAGAGAGGAAAAGTCTTGCCAGTCTCAAACAGTACAAGGACCAGGTATCACAAATTAAAAATATTAGGGTCACGAACTGAGATTTCAATCCTCATCTGTATAATACAACAGAGTCTCATGTGAATGATTTTCATTTAAGCTTCTCTTTTAAACCTAGGATAATGGAATTAATCTGGTGGACTATGTCGTGAAATACTACCTGCGTTACTATGATCAGGTAAGAAATGGCATCATGTAGAAAACTACCCTAAAGGGGTTTCAACTCTTACACATTGTTGGCATTCAGAAATTGGATGATGGATGGATGGATGGTTTTCAAGTTCAACATAGAACTTGAGAGCTATTCAAGCCTCCTTGGTTTATAGATGGGAACACTGAAGCCAAGACAGTTGAGTTGACTCTTGTAAAGAGAAGCATTATTCAGTGGCACAAATCTACTAACTTTCAATCTGCTATATAACACAGCTTCAGAGAGATCCGCAGTTATCTCAGTGCCTTCTGACCAGGTTGTGAGGGGCTCTGTGAACTCTATATCACTCAGTAATTGGTTGTATTTGAAACTAGATTCTGGGATGCAGACCAAAATTTAGGAAATTAATATTCAGTAATACCCCCAGACTTCATCAGTAGTGTTCATCTGTAAACAAGTTGAAGATGTAGAATTTGAAATCCCTCCTCTCTTCTTAAATGACATTTGCAATGAGAAATAATTTCTGTGAGAAGCTACCTGAGCACAAGTCTCTGTGTTTTATTCCTTCTTCTTCAATTGAGAACAAGGAGTCCTAACTTTGAGAAGAAAGAGGTACTGTTGTAAGTTGTTGAGAAATCTAGCAATCAATATGAATGGAAAAAGTCTCAGGAAAATGTCAGGGCTCCTGTTTAACTATCCATGGAAGCAGAGTTTTTCCTAGTTTTCCTAGGTACCCAGGGAAGCAAAGTAATGACTCCAAGACCTTATTTTCAAAAGGTCTTACAATTTTATCCAGAAGAGAAGCTAAACACTGATGACGTCTATAGTCATTCTTCCTGCCCTTTTGGTGGGTTTACCTAATTGTTCTCACTATGTCTATAACCAGGCTTCTCATCCCATCCACCCCCACACACACACATACACACACAAACTTCTTCCCTCCTTCTATTAAGTGTCGTATAATATTTGGTCATTTAGACATGAAGCTCGTGCTCTCCTTTGATTCCTCTCTGTCCTTCAACTACATTGTCTCTCATGTTCTTCCCTGTTTCCCCAGCTCATTCAGGCTTTAAGGTAGCTCATCTAGGGAATTTCAGTTCCTTCCCATCTGGCCTCCCCACCTCTACTCATTCCCATTTTAGTCCATCCCACACCCTGTGGCCCGATTACCTTTTATAGATCTGCTCATTTCACATCACTTGTTTACTCAAAAATGAAATGGCTCCCCATTTTCAAGTGAATTAAGACCCTATCCAATTTAATTCCAGTCTTTTACAACCATACTTTTATTAGTTTCCCTCTACACATACTCTATGATTCAACTCAAGACTTGATGCTTTCCAAACACACCCTGTGCTTACTGATGTGTTTTTCGCATCTAACATTCTCCCTAAATGGAACTATTCTTGTCCTTAGCCTTTTTAAAATTTCTCTTTTTTCATATAATACTCTCTTAATATAATAAAAGACCTTTTGGGGGGGAAAAAAACTCCAAAAAAATGAATGAATGAATGAATGAATGAATGAATGAATGAATGAGCAAGCAAGCACGCCACCTAATATGTACGTAATGAGCTCTTCAGAATCAACAAGAAAAGCTCAACTTGTCCCTTCTCATTTAAAAAAAAAGTGGCAAAATGAATCAAAGATATAAATCGCCAACTAGATATATAGAATTAGCAATGTAAATTGATCAAACCTTTCTCAGGCCTATCACGCACGGTAGGCTGAGTTATTCTCTACTTAAGATCTTAAGGTCAGATGAGACCTATATCTAGTCTGTCCCAGACTCACCAAACTATGTCTCCTCTAAAGAGCACCTTGAAAGAAATTCACGTAAAGATGTCATGTGTTTGTCAAGCTGTTTGCACAAGCTGTGCCTACTTACAGGGATACCTTGTTCTAATTCATGCAGATGTGTGCTATATGGGCTAGCAAGACTTTTACCTCTTTGTATCAAAAGCCCTAGAAATATGTATAATCTTTCTAGAGAGTTTTATCCTAAGGGAAAAAAATTAGGACATGTATCACTATTTTATTTAAAATAATTTATAATAGCAAAATATTGCAAAAATTTTGGTAGATGTCCCAAGATAGAAACTAAGGTCAAACCGTGTTTCTCCGAAAATAAGACCAGGTCTTATATTAATTTTTGCTCCAAAACATGCATTATGGCTTATGTTCAGGGGATGTCATCCTGAAAAATCATGCTAGAGCTTATTTTCCAGTTAGGTCTTATTTTCGGAGAAACACAGTAGAGTCATAAAATGGAATAATACGTTGCCATGGAAAGTATATAGGAGGACATTTAGTGGCATTGGGAAATACTTTTGATCTGCTTTTAAATTACAGACGTGTTTCAAATAATATATAGTATAATCTCAAATATGTAAAGCATAAATTCACACAAACGCACAGAAAAACCTGGAAGGATATATATTAACATGTTTGATTATGTCTGGGTGGTAGGATTGTAAGAGATTTTTTCAATTACTAAACATAATAAACACATATCAATTTGGTAAAAGGGAAAAAAAGATATATAATAAAAAATAGAGCAATCTTTCATGGCCCTTCTTCCATGAAGGCTTTGCTCACCTCCTCCTGCTTTATTCCTTTGAAGGCTGGGAACACTGTGCTTGAACAACTCTCTCACAGTAGGTTTTATTCTGCCTTGTCTATAGATATCGATGAGCAATTTCCTATCATCCTGGCATTGCTCCCTGAGGTCCAGAATGCACTGCTGTCTCTTTTTTAGTGTCTGTAATGTAGGTGCCTGATAAATCCTTGCTGAGTGGCATCTACTATAAATATCAACAAGAATGTAGTAAGTGGCATCTGTAAAGAAGTAGTTGTGAAGAGGTGAAAGCTATTTTCTGGTGGAATGGGGCAGGCCTGTTGCAGTTCAGGCAGTGTGTACGTACCTGAAGTTCTGACAGCAGGTACTGATGAGGCAGAAGAATTACTCTCAGAAGAATCTTGAGAAGTGACATTTCCAATCCAAGGTTCTAAACGCATGGTAAATCCATGATTTACCTCAGAGTGTCTGCCTTAACCAAGTCAGATGCATTGTGTAGGAAGGCTGCGATTTGCCTATGATATACGTCTCTCATTGAAAAGAACTGAACCCTGTGGAATCAACTTTGCAGAGGAAAAATGTTACCATTAGAATAGTTTCAAACTTGGAAATGGCCCCATTTAGGAAAAGTAAGAAGTCAACATTTGTGTGGTGCTCTCCCAGTTTTCACTGTACAAAATGCATTTCACTCAACAAGAGTGTAGAATTATGTGATTTATTAAACTACCCCCTCCCTCTAGGAGCATAAGTGATGATTTTTGTGGTTAGTGGTGATGAGCAATTAGCTGAAGAAAGGTGGCTCCAGCTCCAAGTTTCTTTCCACTTATGCCAGGTTTTGGGTCCAAGTCTAGGTCTGTGAAGTTCAAAGAAACTCATCTAGAGCCATGTCTCTTGAACGCGAATTATACAACTTGCACAAGAGCTACTACCAGGCTGATTTGCTCAGCAGCATTTTCTCTTTTTCTACATTGAAAAAAAAATGAAGCCAGTGCTGAGTCTGATAAAAAGTTTTGGACATTAGATATTATTCATGAGTTCTCCCAGTGTAGATTACCATGGAGTTTTGTGGCAAGTGTGTTACATGTTGTTCCATCTTGGCCCTCAGACCAGGGCACTGTTTTCATTGTTTTTAAAGTGGTGAAATAAGTATAGAAAAATGAGAAAAGGTGCCTTGATTACATAAAATGTTGTTGTGATCTAATGAGGAAAACTACCTTCTCCTAGCATCCCAAGTGAAGTTTAAAGTCTTAAAGGAAGAGGAAGGGTCCAGGGAATCACTGAAACCACAAGAAAATATGATGATAGGTTAGATGTCTCCTGCTAAAGGTACAGACTTCCCAGAGCAGTGTTTTAAAACCTCTCTGTAATGCTGCTGGACAAAGTTTATTGATATGCCAGAGATAATATTTTATACTGAGAATAAGATGCAGTTTCTGCCTTCACAGTGTTTATAGTTTAGTGGGAAAGACATACAAGCTAACATGGCAATTTGTAACTTAATGTTGATAAGTGCAGTGATCATAGTAAATACGAGGGGCTCTTGGAAACACCCAGGAGTTGGTTGCTGGGACGTAGGGGAAGTCTTTGAGGAAGTGATATCTATTCTGAGACTTGAAGGATGAGTATGAACAAGGAGATGTGAGGACATTCTGGGGAAAGGTTGGAAAGGGACAGTTTTGTATAAAAGTTGCACTGCATCCCGTTCTATTATTTTATGAAAGTTTGGGGGAAGGAATGAGAGATAGGGGGAAGAGAGAAATAAGGCTGGACATGTAGACAGAGGCTGGATCATAAAGTGCCTTGTAAAGCAGTTTCAGAGTTTGGAACTAGTCCTAATGGCAGGAGGAAAGATGGAATGTGAAGGAAAGCTGGCAGAGCAGGCTATGTGGAGAGACCTGAAGACTGTCTGAGATATGCAAGATACAGAGCTTATATTAAACAACTCAGGGAGAAAGCAAGCTGGAATGGAAAGGAAATTTGAGGCTCATCTTATCTTTCAATGTGTCTGAAGGTTTTGTCCCTCAAGGTGTTTCTCAGCTCAGATACTCTATTAGGTATAGTTCTGGAGCTTGTCAAAAACTATACCCAATCGTGCCTCAGTAAATATCTGCTAAGGCTAGCCAAACAACATTTGGAAAATGTTTACAAATATGTGTGCAGAATTCAGTCTCACACACACATGTACACACATGCGCATGCACGTGCGCACACTCACACACACACACACACACACACAAGCTTTAAGCTTCAGGGGAAGGTAGGTAAAGGCGTAAGGGAGATTGTTTCGTCCATTACAGTGCCGCCTTATCCAGCACCTTCCATCTCACACCCATTGACGATGAGTTATCTAATCTAATTGCTACCATGTGAAACTCAAACAAGGACTTTAAATTTAAGTACTTTCATGTGTTCCTCCTATGCCCTTTTGCATGGAAGTAGAATGTCCAAGATCAGGACATAGCTGACAATTTTCCCTTTGATTCATGAGGCAGAATAGGACCTTACCCAGGCCATCACCAATCTAAATGCCAGTAAGACCAAAATGACATTGTGAAAGACAGGGAAGCACTTCAAAGTAACCAGTCCAAGTTTAGGAATGGCAGAGGGGCATCGCTATGACTCTTCATCAAACCTCCAACACAAGATTCTTTGGAATTTCAACCGCAAGGGACAGTTGAGAAGTATAACGTACTTTTGTTTACCTTATCTTTTAGGAAGCAGGAACAGAAAAGAGCATTTTCCCCCTGCCTGAACCACAAGATTTCTTTCTGGCTTCCCAAGTCAAGTTTGAAGACCTCATAAAAGACTTGAGAAAATTGAAGAGGCAACTAGAAGGTAACAGGAACTGTTCTATTATTATAATAGCTAAAAAAAAAAAAATACCTTTTTTTAATGACTGAAGAGGATTATTTATGTGTGGCTCATGGGATGAAATTGGTGCAGAGTTCAGTTGTGGTACTCTGCAGCCCTCATGAAACTTTCCATGTCTGAGCATTTTTTGGAGGCACTGTATTTACATATCCCTCTCTTTTGCTAGCTTTAATTAGTGCTTGTATCTACATCTTGTTATAGTTACATTTTCCAACGTATAATAGATATAATTTTAATAACAGCAACCTTTTATCGAATGCTTACTGTTGTGTCGTGATTCTTAAAACAACCCTATACTAACTCCATTTTACAGATGAGAAAAATGAGGTTTAGAGAGGTTGTATTCTCACACCACGCCAGTGAGAGGTGGATTTACTGAGCTCTAATCAGGTCTATCTGATTAGGACTCATGTATTTTCTTAACTAGTTTTATTCTCTCTCTCTCTCTCTCTCTCTCTCTCTCTCTCTCTCTCTCTCACACACACACACACACACACACGTGCATGCTCGCATCCCTATATATTTGGTTTATCTCTGAGTCTAATAATGATGGCAAGACCCATAGTAAACCTTCTATTCCAGTTTAATTTACATTTCTAATTATACAAAACAAAATGCCGAAAGCCCTTTTTGGCTGTTTCAAAAGGTGAAAATATGTCTCTCTTGGGCAGGAATTTTCCTTTGGCATTTCTAGAGTCTTGTGTTTTCACTGTGGAGACATCTCCTTGTCCAAGAATATAAATACTTGCGTTGGAGCTTGTATAACTCCAATTGAAGAGCTCTACGGAGGATTTAGGGAGCGTGTTAATGTGGAAATGGGGCCCAGAGTGCCAGAGGGAGAGCTTGAGGAAATGAAGAGCTTGAACCAGGAATATTTTTACACTAAGACATAAAATAAACATTTTAAAAATGTTTATTGTGAAAGAGTGCTCAGAAACCTAAGTCTTAGACAGAGAACAGTTTGGAAATGGAAGTAAAGTGGGAAAGATCTGCTCCTAGTGGCAGGAAAAGCCATTTATTTTTACTTTGGGCATAAAACTTGCTTAAATAAGGATAGTGGTTACAAGTGAATATTTTTACCTTGTAAATTATTTTTAAAGGAACATGTGGATTTTTCCCCCTCCTGTTGATGTGGTTGAGAGCATGAATTCAACCAAATGAATGCTTTGTCTAGGAATGTGATACGTGAATTTACGGTTATTCTTTTCCCTTTCCTAAAAAAAAAAAAAGACAGTTTTATCCTTGTCTAGCAGGAGCTTGATTCTTATTGTAATAAAGCAGAGTAAGCCTTCATGTAGCAGTTTTTTCTGCCCCTCTCCAGTGGCAGAATTAGGGCTCAGACCAGTCCTCCCAATGGCTGCAAGGTGAGCAGTGGCAGCAGACACCCATGTTCGTTCACACCGTGGTTATCCCTGAATTCCCATCTCCTCATCTCTTGGCCTTTGTAAACCCTTGGCCTTGCCGTCTCGTGTAGCTTTTTGAGCAGAAACCTGATCTATGTTTGATCTTTCCTCTTCTCCTTCCTTCCTTCCAGGGGCTTCCTCTGTCAGGCATCCTGGCTCGGCCACCTCCCTTTGGCGTGCCTGTGTTTGATGATAAACAAGAAAGGGATGAGACGAGTGATAGGAGGACAGAGGACAACCAGGGGTCCCCCAGAGCTTCCCACTTTGATATACCTTATTTTCTCTAAGGAGATCCTAGGAGTCATTCCAGATCTCTCAGTACTCAACCTACACTTTCCTCAGTCAAGTTTAAGGAAATGTCAGATCTTCTGAAGGAAAACTGACTCTCCCCCCCGTTATTTTTTCTTCTTTGTATTGGACTTCACCAAAAGACACGAAGTACCATAAAAGCAAATGAGGGGACTGGAACGCACCCACACACATTGAATATTTAAACAAAAAATGCACTGCTAATCTTTAGGGATGCCAGTGTTTTTAACACATGAAAGGTACCTAGTAAATATTTAAAGAAAATACAGACCATTGGTTCTCTAATGAATTTCTTTTTCTTCTAAATACCATCTGGCAAGATGGCCAGAGTCGTGGCGGTCCGTTTCATCTCACATTCCCATTCAGGTTTCACCTCCTTTTCCATAAGGCCTTGGTGTGAGCCTAGATTGAATGTTTAATTGAAGAGGACATAATTTTCACACATACAGCAAAGATTTGATGAGGCTTTGAGGTTTATTGTAGCCATTAAAATGTCGTGGCTGCTGGCAAAACCCCAGAAAATGTCTAAAGCTAAACCAGATGTGATTAGCAAATTTCAAGAAGTCTCAGGCCCCAGTTCTCCCAGCAAGCAACGCCCTTTAGAAGAAAATTATTTGGAGTAGCATGAACCACGCCTTAAAAAATACAATGTTCATTAAACTGTGGTTGTTGGTTGTATGAATGTCACTGATATGAGTAGAGGTTGTCAATAAGCATCTTTCCTAAGGACAAGAACTTTGAATAGCACTTTTACGTGGGCAAACACAGCAAGGATAATAGCACCAACTACAGTTTGTTGTGTGATTATCATCTATGAGGTGCTTGACGTGTATTGTTTCTTTTCATCCTTACAATGACGCTATGAAGCAGATGTTATTACTGCTCTGTCACAAGAGGAGAAAACTGATCTTTATGGTACTCACGTACCTTGCCAAGTTACTTCACAGGTGATGACCTAGCCACATTTTGAAACTAGGTATGACTCTCAGCCATGGGCTCATGACATACCCTGCCTGTAGCCAGAAGTCCCCGTATCATGTCACAGATCAAAATAGAAAGATATGTAGTCAAGGTATAAAGCCTCATGAGATACAAATGACAGAAAGAAAGTCACTGAATGTGGGTGCATGAGTGCAAGTGTATACACACACACACACACACACACACACACACACACTCCTAGAACGACGTATATACACCCTCAGATCAGAGAGAGACAGGAGAGAACTTATTTGGATTGGGGGTAGGGAAGAGGAGGATATTAGGAGAGATGTGTTGTAAAAGTGAGTAGACACAGTGTTGCATAAACCTAAGACCCCAGGCTTTGGAATCAGACATGTATTTTCTACTGCTTTGGTGAAAGCAGGATCTTGTTGAGTGATGTAACTGTAGAAAGTATTCATTTTCTGACCTGTGAAATGAGACGATTATAGCACCTATGTCATAGGAGATAATGAATGCACGGTCCCTTAATAAGGAAAGCTTTAGTAAAGCTCATTAGGAATATATACCTTTTCTAATGCACACTTAGTAGAATCAGGCCCATATTGTCGAGAGGCCAATTCGCTGGGCTTGTGGAGAATCTAATTCCCAGGGCACTCATGCTGTCTTCTGTACATCGTGGAAACAGAATGAGTTCTTGGTGCTTGGGAATGTGTTCCATATTTTGTTTACTGTTTTACATCCCTAGATGAGGTGATAATTTTGATTTCCCTAATACTGTGATATTGTCACTAATAGTTGGAGGAAAAGCCAGCAAGCAGTAGGAATAATTTCTCTCTTTCTTATCCCTCAACCGTGTTTACTGGCCAAAATTCTGAAGGTATACTTACGAACCCACGTGTGGCAAGCAGAAAAAACGGCTCCCAAAGATATCTAAACCCTAATCCCTGGAATCAGTGAGTACGTTGCCTTACATGACAAAAAGGGACTTTGCCTACGTGGAAACAGGGAGATTATCCTGGACTAGCCAAGTGGTCCTACTCTAATCCCATGAATCTTTGAAAATAAATCTTTAAAAGCTGTGAACTTTCCTTGTCTGTGGGAGCTAGTGCAGTACAATGATCAGAGAGATGCTTTAGAAATGGAAGAAGTGGGCAATGAACCGAGGAGTGTGGGAAGCCTCGAAAACTGGAAAAGACAAGGAATAGCTTCTCCCGAGAGCCTCCAGAAGGGAAGACAGACCTGTCACCACTTTGATTTCAGCCCAGTGAGACCCATGTCAGACTTCCATAGGTAATATATTTGTGTTGTTGTAAGCCACTTAAGTCTGTGATAATTTGTTATGTAAGACTAGGAAACAAACACACCATGCAATGTATCCTTTCTGATTGTGCCAGTTCATACCAGACACACACACACACCACTGCTGAGGCCATAAATGTAGGATTTTCCAAGTATTACAGTCACCAGGATTTCTCACCTTAAAACTTGAAATGTTATCATTTTTTCCTTTCACTGAATACTATTATGTTGCAGAACATGCATTCTGGGAAATGTAGTTTAAGAAGTGATGTTTATATTACTATCAAATTTTTAATATAAAGACACAATTGGTTAAGTCATCATTACTAGATGACCTTACCAGGAGGAGCTGTGATGAATAATTACGGTCTTTGCCCTTTAGTATCGCTCTTAATATCATCTGGCTACACTGTCCTTACTGTTTGTTACCCATGCAAACAAACAGAGTGGTCAAATCCTCTCTGGTGTCTTGATGCCTGAAAGGCAAAACGAATAACATTAGTATTATTTCAAATTACTCTAATGTCACCACCCACAAATCCACATTTGTTTGACATGATCCTGTGATAGTATTTTATTATGAAAAATTCATTCTGGCTATGAAAGTAGGAAGGTTAATTCATTTTTTTGTTGAAAAATGAGACAGGAACTCTTCAAATAGGTGTTGAGAAGTCAACTTATTCTGAAAAGTTTAAGAATAAAAATAAAGTGCCCATATTAGCTAACAATAGTTACTTAGTATCCCCTGTCATTGAGGGTGGGCTATTTAATCAGCTAGTTACATACTAAATCTTGCCTTGAAAATGATGCATTATTAGCCCTGTTGTTATACATATAAATTGGGAAAATATAATTAGTAGTTAACCCTCAGTATAAGACATTCAAACTTGTTTGAGAAGGTTGGCCAAGATGCAAGTTTGTGTGTGTTTTAAGATAATTCTGATGATGTCCTCTTCTCTAAATATTTAAGACTATATATTTGAACATGCCCTTTCTTATGTACCATTTAGAAATATTTGGGAACATACACTTATGCAGTTTTGGAAAGACAGGAGTCTCTGTTGACTTTTTTTGATATCTGTTACCACCCTAGGAATATTTATCCAATAAATGTTTATCCTAAAATGTTAACTCCTTAAGGCTTCTCTAAATGAGATGCTGTGTGAAACCCATAGTCCAGGCATTCAATAAATGTTAAAATCTTCATTTGAAGTTTGAATAGTAATAATATTTCTAAACTAACTTTGCATTGAAGTATATCCATTACATCTTTAGGTGTTTTCAGTCCTGATGTCCTTATTGTAATGGAGTGACCAGTCGCCCAGAACCATCCAGATGAATCTCTGTTTTGTACATTACTCGTACTGGAACATTCTGTTCAAAATCTAAATGACAGGAGGATGTAAATTCATACATACATGAAAAGTAATAGTTCAAGAAAGAGCGGTTTTTTGTTGTAGGTTTTTTGGGTTTTTTGGGTTTTTTTTTGATAGATTTTTTAAACTGTAGTCAACTTGTCTTCCAAATGAAGATGGCAGATTGAATCCATGTGTCTCCGCTCCCTTCTAAAGGCCCACCAAAAAAATCAACACATGTTATTTAGAGGCATACAATCAATACCAACATAATCAGCTAAAAGAGGAGGAATTAGGGAGGGAAACAGACAGACACCTACACATGTAAAAACAGGAAGTGAGAACATGGTTACGTGGTAGTTTCTCATGACCCTTGACAGAGACTGGTGTAGTAGTAATAGTTTGACTATTTGGATATCTATAGGAAATTTTTACAATTAAAACTAGGTTAAAAACATTAGTTATAGTCAACTCTCAATTATAGGTAGGTAGATTAGTGAGGTTAAGGATTAGCCATAGTTTTTAAAAAGATAATAAAACATTATCTTAATATTAATCACTGTGAGTCAGCTATACTATTTACATGGTGGAAAACCTTTCCTATTTGAAACTACATAGTAAGCAATAGACTACCTGTTGTTTCTCCTGAAAGGTGGAAACAGTCCTCTCCTTGCCATTTAGCTCACTAAAGTGTCTGGGCAAATACATTGCTGAGATCACATTAGGGAGGTGCTGAAAGGGGAGTTGTGGGGGGCGGGGTTTGAGACTGAGCACTGATGGCATCGGAAAGGGATGCTGCCTGATGGAGAGTTGGTGTCCCCAGCGGTGGAGGAAGGGCAGGAAGACTAGTTAGCAGAACTTCATCTTACCTTTGGCTGCTTTCTGTTGTTTTTTTTCATTTTGATTTGGGTTTATGTGTGGTGTTCTGCCTTCATCCTATTACAGCAGTTCATTAAGACTTGACTGTGAGAAAGGAGGAGAAATGCTAATAACTGGTGTAACTGATCTGCTGATGGATTTTCAAGTTTGTGACATCGAGGGTAGGGGGGAAGGACCTTGTCCCAGCTCCACTGTCCAGATCTTTAGTGCAAGTTCGCCTCCCCACCATCCTTTGACTCTGTCCTGCAGCCATGTTGGCTCCCCCTCAGCCAGTAAACTCTGTATCTGTCCACTACTTGGATGAAAGTACGGCCTTTGGTGGGCTAAGTCAGTCAGTACTGTTGAACCCAAAACAGAATTTTTTTTTTTTTTTTTTAATTAAATTTATTGGGGTGACAATTGTTAGTAAAATTACATAGATTTCAGGTGTACAATTCTGTATTACATCATCTATAAATCCCATTGTGTGCTCACCACCCAGAGTCAGTTCTCCTTCCATCACCATATATTCGATCCCCCTTACCCTCATCTCCCACCCCCCACCCCCCGCCCCCCTTACCCTCTGGCAACCACTAAACTATTGTCTGTGTCTATGAGTTTCTGTTTCTCATTTGTTTGTCTTGTTCTTTTGTTGTTTTTGTTTTATATACCACATATCAGTGAAATCACATGGTTCTCTGCTTTGTGACAACATGGATGGATCTTGAGAGAGTAATGCTGAGCGAAACAAGTCAGCCAAAACAGAATTTAAGAAAAGTGATTGCTGGGGTGGCCGGTTAGCTCAGTTGGTTAGAGTGTGGTGCTAATAACACCAAGGTTGCCAGTTCAATCCCTGCATGGGCCACTGTGAGCTGTGCCCACCTTACAAAAAGAAAAGTGATTGTCGATTGATACTATCTCAGGAAGCAAAGGAAATGATTTAAAGAAAGTCCGTAATGGCTGTTCCTTTGTATTTGTAATAGACAGTCAGGGGCCTACCAAGCAGTGGGGGTAGGGGTACAGGGCTGCAGTGGCTCATTCTGCCCCCAGTACATGCAACGTGGGGATGCACTTAGGGTTTGCCAGATTTATCACATAAAATACAGGAGGCCCAGTTAAATCTGAATTTCAGATAAACAAGACTTTTTGACCGTAACTATGTCTTAAATATTGCACGGGACACAACTTACACTAAAAAAAATTATTCCTTGTTTATCTCAAATTCAAATTGAACTTGGTGTCCTGTCTTTTATCTGGCATGTCTGTAGAGAATTTAAAAGCATTAATAAAAATCTACTAAAAGTTGCTTCACTTTTTATTACCATTATGCATTGGCAATTCTAAACAAACTCAGGGATAAAATCCTCCTCCCTGCAAGGGTGGACAGTGGACATGGGTGCAGTAAATATACTCAAAGGCTCAGCGCGTGTCCATTTCCACCATCACTAGTAACAATAGTTACCATTTAATGAGCACTTACTAAATACCAGCACATTTGCCTATATCATTTCTCTTTGTTAGCACTACTTCACAATAAGTATCACCTGCATTTTCCTAGCAAGGAAGTTGAAGCAACTTTGCCACCAATGACAAAGCTGGCTTTGAAGCACATTTACCTGATCACAAAGCTTGTACTGTTTCCACTGTGTCATGCACTATTGTTTTTCTGTTTATAGGCCCACCCCTCAAGGACTAACTATATGACCTAGAATGATAAAGCTTGAAGAATAAGCCCCACTTAATTCTCTAGTTCGTCTTTTAAAGGGGCTGCAGATAATTGGATTGAATTTAGGCACTTTTTTCACTCTACCCATAACCACTCAACTAATGTTGTAATCTCTGTCTACCTGTGACCTGCCTGTCAATCTCTTTTGGGTTCTCCAACCCACTCATTCTCTTCCTCTCTCTCCGACAGGTACGTACCCTATGTTATATCCCTTCATGACCCAAAGCATAAGCAAACTGGTTTGACATGGTTAGTCAGAGAAATAGCAGACTATTCCTGGGCCACTTCAAGGCAATCCGCATGGTTTTGATTCCTTTGTTATCTCCTCCGTCTGTGCAAGTTACATGTAATGGGATTCTGACATAAATGAGAAGTTATGGGAACCTTCCAGGACTTGTCAAGTCACACAGCAGAGCAGACTCTTGCTTCTTATGCTCGGGGCCAGCCCTGACTTGCAGGATTAGTGACTTCTACTACCTAGCATTATCCCATGGCTTCCCTCCATGAGAATATGTATTCTTCAAGAGAGAAAGAGAAAAACTAGATCTCGTCATGAGAGTGACTATTGTCTTTATTACTCATTTGAGCATGGTCCATAAGCAGTGTGGCTCTAGTAAGGGGGGAAAAAGACTTTGGAAAACTTTGGGAGAACTTCTGAGAAAAGATGGCCAATTGAACACTCATTTGGATTGAACGCTTGTGTGGGATTTCAGTTCCTCTTGAAAATTACTAAAACAGTGACAGAGAGTTCTTTGGAAGCATACACACAAGAACACAGAATGAGAGAGAAACACATAACCACAACATTTCTGAAGCTCAAAAGGTAAATAGACAAGTGATAAATGAATTGGCCAAATAAGAAAGCTGAGTTCTACTCCAGAAGTGGAGAGAAATGAGATGCAATCCAATTTTTACCACAGGATTCATGCATACCACAAATTCACACATAAATTCACACATATACATACATAAACTTTCATGTATATTCATATGTAAATAAATCAATGAAATCAAGAAAATTTCCCAAAATGATGGACACAAGCTCCTAATTTAAAAAGTCCCAGAGAGATTCTAGCACAATAGAATAAAACAGAACCATACCATTATTAGAGTATTCCAGAATACTTAGCACAAAAAGAAAAGTTCAAATACTTCTAAAAGGGGAGAGGGCAGGGGTGAGATGTAGAAACACATTACACACAGAGAATCAGGAAGCAGCATGGCTTCAGACTTTTCAATGGCAGCGTTAGAAGCTAGAAATGGATCAGAATTCTGAAAGAAAATTATTCCCATTCCAGAATTTATATCCACTAAATTATTGATCAAATATGAGGGCAGAATAAAAATGTTTTCCAACATGTTAAGTTCCCACAAAACTTACCTCCCATGTACCCATTCTCAGGATGCCCCTGGAGAATGTGCTTTGCCACAAAACAGGAAGACAAAGGTGACAAGAAATAAAAACATCTGGTGGATAAGGGAGGTGAAGGGATGCTCCAGGATAGACAGAGAGCCTGGGATGATAGCCAGGCACGAAGAACAAACATTCCAGATTAGATTAGGTCAAAAGAATCATGGAGAAGTTTCTTGAGGAATATGCAATCTGATGTATCCGAATGTTTTGACAAGATCTCGACAACTAGTAACAAGTTTGGATTTCATTTAGTGACAAGTACATAGAAAGCAGAACAAATTATTAATAGGAAAAAAATCGTTCATTCTGACTGTGAGGGAGTTTGGGGGAAAATGTTTGGGAAAGGTGAATTAATCCGAATTTACACATATCAGCTGGGACTGGGAGTTGTTTTTGCAAAGTCATAAAAATGTCAACACTGAGTATTCGTCTAAGTCAGGGACGGGCTCTACCGGGAGGGGGCTCGTGTGCGGTGGGGGGAGATCGGGGACTGCTCTTCGCAGAGTGCAAAGAGTTCATTTGTTCTTCTCTGTGCACATATAACTTTAATAAATATTAGAAAATAACAGCAAACCGAAGCATTTGTAAGTGATAGCTTAGTTACGTTTCAGCAGTGAAGGCGGGTATGTGGACGGGTACTGGGACTTAGGAGATGCAGTTTAAAAATTCACTTCTGCCTCTTACTAACCCCGTGATAAGCCGTGCAACTCTGACAAATCACTTTACCTCTGTGAGCCTCGGCTGAAAGAATGGAGCTATCACCCTACCCCCTGCCTCGCTCAGAGGGACATTGGAAGGGTCAGAGGAGCAGTGTATGAGGAAGTACTTGGGGAGGTGTGGGAGGGATTAACTTAAATTCACTCAGAGCCATGTAGTTTGCTCCTGCATATTGTCGTGTCCTAGAAGGGCGAGGGGAAATTGATCCGTGAGGACAAGCCTGGCTAATTTATCACCTTTTAGGAAGCTCCAGAAGACATGCCTTGAATGATTATTGACCGTGCCTAATTTATTAGCTCTTTCCTCCTTCGCAGCCCGTTTGTCCACTGCAGCAGTGTGCAAAGCCTGAACTCTGGTGCGGACTGAATACATTAGCCAGAGTCCTGACTGCGTTGCCATGGTGTTAAAAATATTTAGTTTTGCAAGCAAAGTTTTAGAAATGATAAAAGAAAAACTTTGATATGATTTATTTTTGTAAAACGATTTCAACAAAACAGACAGAAGGAACTGGGGTAAGAATTTCAGAAAGGCAGTGGGTGTAAAATGTTGATTAGCATGGTGACTTCTGATGCAAAGCATTCAATTAAGTGCAGCATGGTGGGGAAAGGTCACACATTTCCCAAATGGAATGCCTTCAAAGACAAGCTGTACAGAAAAAAGAGAGGATACGGAAACTGAAACCTGATTCACCCGTTTAATTAATGGAAGAAGTTTGTGTTTTCCTTTGAAGCCCTGATTGTGACATCGCTAGGTGGGAAGGATGAGTTATGTTGTCCCGGTTTCCTCCTCTCAGTTTTCACTTTATTTCTACCCTTTATTTATAGATCAACACAGTAAATAGAATTTATTTTTTGTGTGTTTTTTTTCCTTTGACAAGAGACATAAAATATTGAAATAAAAGCTATGATCATGGAAAAATCTGAGTCACAAGTCCTGAATTCGAATTTGTGCTTCACAAGCTGTGTAACACGTGGCCAAGTTTCATCCCCTCCATCTCCGTATCCCTGTGTGAAAAGGAGGGTGTCCCTGCCGCTTCACTGGTCGTTTGAGAGGATTAACTGGGATCCTCTCATAAAACAACTCCCTTTGCAGAGTATAAGAGGAAAACACTCATCTTTGATTCCCTCTGTGCCCTCGTAGCCGACATCCAGTCCATGAGCAAACCCTGTGGCCTCTTCCTTCAGAACATGCCTTGAATCAGTTTATTGCTCTCCGTATCCACACTACATTTCTAGGCCAAAGCACCACCTTCCCTCACCTGGGCCATAGCGACAGATACCTAACAGGTTTCCCTGGTTCCACTCTAGTCCTCCCTTTAATCCAATCTCCATACATCGGATAGATCAGGCCACTTCGTTGTTTCATATTCATTATCCTTGGGGGAAAAATCCAACTTCAAAACTTGCAGCCATGACTTACAAGTTTCTACACAATTTGCTGTCTCATCTCGTGGCAGCCCACCCCCTCCAGTCTCACAGGCCATTTTTGTGTTGTGTCCCAATGAGTTTGTTTCTGCTTTAGGATGTTTGCAGCAGCTATTCCCTCTGCCTAGAGTGTCCTTCTAGACACCCCCATGTCTTGGGCCTCCCCTGATCACCCAAACTACAGCAGCCATTTTGAATAGTCACTCTGTATTACAGCCCACAGTTTTGATATTGTTATCATTTTCTGTCTATTTATTTGTAAATTTTCTCCCTTTCCTTCTTCAGGAAGGCAGAACTCTAATGACCTTTCTAATGCTTATGTCTACTGTGTTGGTCGGTATCTGCCACCATTATTTGTTGAGCAGGAGAATGAATGAGTAAATGAATAAATAGTAGAAAAGACTCAGCTTACTTCAATAATTGCTGACCTTGCTATTAGAAAGAAATTTTTATTTCCTTATGGGCAAAACGAGCATAAATGAGTAGAAGTCTTAGGAAGACAGATTTTAAAGCTGTCCAAACGGAAAACTGAGGACCTCGAGGGGTAATGGGTGCCTCAATACTTCTGCTTGGAAGACTGTTCAATGGGTGGTATATATGGTACCATCAGGAGTAGTTGTGCTAGATAATTTTGAAAATACATTCCAACTCTGAGTTTCTAAGATGATGATTATTGATGTGCTATTTCACGGCATTCTACAATTCTCCTTATTCAGTAAGGATTATTAGGTTCATCCCTAGACTTAGATAATTAGAACCACTAAAAAAATCCCTGGAATTCTGGCCGTTTAACAGGATATAAAAGTCAACTGTAAAATTATATCAGGTTTTCTTTTTCTAAATGGTTCTCAAGGATCTGCTTTAGAATTAATTCATGCCTCAAAAATTCTAGTGTTGATACCATCTAAAAGTAATTTTTATAGAGTAGGATTCTTACCCAATATGGTTGGTTAATGGAAAAAAGTTGGCCCAAATCAGGAATCATAGAATATGATACTTGCATCCCTTAAGCTTTTATTTAAAACAAGTTAAATATATCATTTGTGTGGTTTTTGATGCAGACTTGAGGCCCTTTGTTGAATTACAGATGTGTTGAATGGAGTTTTGTGGGTCTTCCCTACATATTCTATCCCCATAACAGATCACCTATGGTTTCCCTTTTGTATTTTTAAAGTGAAGTCGTGGCTCTTGCAAATATCACCACAGAATCTTTGTAGATATTTATAATTATTCTCAATCTTTTACATCTGTCTTGCCCTCACCTTTTTTTTTAAATGAACTTTTTTTTTATTTTCACGTGGAATAATTTTAGATTTACAGAGAAGTTGCAAAGATAGTATAGAAAGTTTGTATATAGCCCTTATCCAGCTTCCCCATTGTTAACATCTTACATTGTTGTGATAAATTCATCAAAACTAAGAAACTGGCATACATTTCTATTAACTAAACTCACTAGTGTTTATTTGGATTTCACCAATGTTTTCATTAATGTCCTGTTTTTGTTCCAGGACCCAACCCTGAGAATCACATTGCACTGAGTTGCCATGTCTCCCCAGTCTCCAATAGTTTCTCACATCTGTATTTAACCGCAGTATTTTAGTTTCTTCCACTTAAATTTATAAATGTAGTACTTTTCCATAGTCACATTGCTACAGTTTACCATCGACTGATTAAATTATGAAATTGCAATAAAGAGAAAAATTGACATAAACAGGTTTGGAAACTACACAACTGTTCTTGATAAGGATGCTACTCAACTATAGGAAGAATTGCTCAGGGAAACCAGAGAGTCTCCTTCCAGCTGCAAACTTTCAGCGTGCTGTGGGAATTGGGTAGGAGAAATGGAAAGCAGCACTCATTTGGCAAGTTCATTGGCAAGAGTGTCTTTTGCATTTCCCACTCAAAAAAAGAAAAAGGTATTAATGTGGTTATAATGGTGATACCTTATTTGTGTACAGAGCTTCATCTTTTACAGTGGAGAAAACAGGTCGCCAAGATAGGAAGTCATACAGCTGGGATCACCCAGCCAGGCATAGAACGTGGGTGTTTTGATTACCAAATCTACGTTACCATAAATTTGTGTCAGGTGAAAACATTTTCTTCACAGAAATAGATTTGTGGGTGGTTTTGTGAATATCAAAATATTTTCTTACCCAAGTAAATTGTGTATCATAGACCTTATGGAGGATTCACAATTCACAAATGGATTCTTTTTGTCAAACGCACAAGTGAGTCAAGTTAGAAGGACACCTCTTGAGTGTCTGCAAAGGGGATTGGAGTTTTTGCCAGTGTTTTTTATTCCCCCCAGATTTGGCCACAACATGGCTCTTAGATGGATATAGGTTGTGGACCATGACTACCTTTTAGGTACCCATGGAAAGATCAGTGACCTACCTGGGAAAAAGCAGCCCTGGTTCAGGTCTCCTCTGTGCCATGTAATAACCTAGTCTCCCCCTACCCTCCCTGGCCTTCTGCTTCCCCATTTAAAATGGAGGGGTCCCAGTGGTGGTACTTGGTGATTTTTGGTATCCATTGCCTTGTTCCTTACCGTTTGCAAAGCACTTTCATAGAACTTCCCTGTAGGTGGTTAGAGTAGGAAGCAGGACAGCACAAGGCCAGCGGGTGTGACAGCCTGAGTTCAGATTATGACCCAGCCACTTAGTATCTGTTTGACTTGACTCATCTCACCTAAAAATAGGGATAATGGCAAGACTGAGCTCATAGGATTCTTGTGACGAGTAAAATGAGGCACATAAAGCAGGCTGAGGTCTGAGATACTGTTGGCCATTACGAGCTGTTTGTTTTCGATCATACAGGTTGAGGACTTGATATAGTTTTCAGGGAATGATTGAGTACAGAGATAAAAGGCTGTAGGCACAACTCAGTGTAGATGACCGGGCGCCGTGAGATAAGTAACTTTCTCTGTGCCGTAGCTCACAGAAAGACGAAAGCCCACGGAAAATCTAGAATGACCAATGTACTGCAATGAGCTCATTTGACTGGGTTTTTAAACTGTTTTTTTTTGACTGTTTTGATGGCCTTTAAAAACACCATCAAATCTCCAGGTATCAAAAAAAAAAAAAATCTCCCAAATACAAGGAGGACCTTGTTTGACCTTTTCAATCAGTTCACTTGTTCAGCAAATATTTATTCAAAGCACAGAGTTAGCTGCTAATTTTAAATGAACTCACCAAAATATCAAGTCATTTGTAAACACATTTTAAGAGCAAGTGTTACCTTCATTTTCTGAGGGAGAAATTTATTCCTACTTTCTCTTCTGATTTCTCCTGGCAGGAACAGATTATACTAATCTGTCCCTAAGAACAGTGATTAAACTTGCGGTCTGTCTGATAGGTGGGGAAGATGTGTAGAGTTTGCCCTCCAGCTGTTTGGCAGGTTCACAAAAACATTTGCAAAGCCCTTCCTATTATAAAGAGAATGAACAATTATTTGCTACCTGCTGTTCAAGGAACTATACCTTGGAATTACAAATATCTCGCTTGTTGTTTTTTTAATCCAGGACACACCTCCCCTTAACACCCTTACCACACCCCAAAATTGAGTGTTTTAAACTGGGGCTGTGTTTTCAAACTGAAGTATACTTTTCATGTGTTACTCTTCTTCCTTAAAGCTATTAAAAAATTAATTGTGAATCAGAATCAATGACATGTTCAAGTCAGTGACATGGAATTAAAATACAAAGGCGGCTAGTCTAACAGGAATAATTACACGATTGAACAATTTGCTCAAAGTCCTATCACAAGTACCTGACTCATCTCGAAGACAGAGACAAGTTGCTGGGGCTCCCCAGGGCAGCAGCAGATAGCGGAGATGGGCCTCCCTTGCTTTTAAATTTTATCACTTGGGCTCATTAACATCAGGGCTAGAGATGTGAGGGAGTTTAATAGGCATTTCAAAATCTGTTATACCCACCCTCTCCCAGGGGAGAATTTCCCCTTTACCAGTCCCCCATCCTTCCTAAAACATTTACGCACACTCATGTGGCATGTAACCACATAATAGCCTCCTGTTACAGACCTCACCAACTCACCTTCTCTAACCTGGCAGGCCCTGGGATGCAGACCACTGAGGGTGCTGGACCAGTAACTTTCCCTGTGCCATAACTCAACAGAGAGACAGAATCAATGACAGGTTTACAGGAGAGTGAGGCTTTAAATAGCCGAGGTCAGTGTCTGGAGGTTTCCCGTTAATACCACTAACAGCATCCTGCCAGCGAGTCTATTGGTCACTTTGTTACCCACTTTCAACTATTTCTGATTTTCAACTTTATTTTTAAACACATCCTAAGAAATCCCAACTCCCAGCAAATTGACAATGCAAACCCTCTTTTTCTGAAGCTTTGTTTATAGGCCACAATTCTCCGGACAGATTTACAAGTGTCTGTAGAGTTTTAAAAGACGATTGCTTAACAGGCATTAAGTGAGACACATAGAACAGTGTAAATATTTTAGCTGGAATAGGGGATTTTTTTTAAACATATGAGCCAAATATTGCATTAAATCTGAAGACAGTGGCAAACTGATTAACAGTAGTTGCCAGCTTCATGCTTTGGCAGTGATTCCCAGGGCCAAGATTAGATACCAGAATCCATCCACCAGCTTCGGTTGTGTGTTTTAAAATAACTTCCCATCCTTTTCTTTTCTCTCTTCTCCTTATGCCTTTCCATATTTTCTATTTTATTTCTTCATGGTTTATTTAGATGTAAACACTTTCCAGAATAGAAAATTACAGTTAATGTGACTAACCAGTAAAGGCTGAAATCGGAACATGGGCCCAGGCCGAGGTCAGAGAAACTGCAGAAGGTTTGCAGCTGTCCTGGTTGAGCAACGTGAAAGCAGGTTGCTTTTTGCTAATGGGCTTACGTATCTTAATCACTGGTCTCTTTGTAGCCAGCTGTTGCACTGCTGGAAGGAAATAATCCTAAAATGAGCATTGCTACCTTTTCCACTTACTGATTTCCTTGGATCATAAAGAGGCAGGCCTGTCGCCCTCAAAATTTATTTGTGTAAGTTCGTCATTTAATTTTAGTAAAAACTGCCCTGCAATAAGCATTTTGTCTTCAGAGGAAGTCTTCTTTATTTAAGCATTCCTATAGGCAAATGATTTTCCTGATTTGATCAATGAGTAGGATATATTGCTTGACTTCAAATGTAATTTCTTTGAGAACGGGGCATCTTACCCAACAGGGCTTTGCTCTGCCTTTGCCAATTCCATTGGCGGCCTCTTAACTTTTACCCACTGATTTTCACTAAAGATACTTCTTAAAGTAAGACTCACTTGGTTGCCAAAAAATGTGGGCTCTATCTAGTCTCTGCGAATCACTTGAGTTGTAATCATATGTCCAGATCATTATTTGATATTGTTGATCCACAGGTCTGAGCATCTGAAAATTATGTGTTTATAATTATATAAATGTGTGTGTGTGTGTGTGTGTGTGTATTAAAAAATCTGAGTGTTTGATGTAAATTTTTTTAATTAAAATTTATTGGGATGATAATGGCTAGTGAAATTACATAGGTTTCAAGTGTACAATTCTGTAATACATCATCTATATCTCACATTGTGCATTCACCATCCAGAGTCAGTTCTCTTTCCATCACCATATATTTGATCCCCTTTACCCTCATCTACCACCACCCCCATTCCCCTTACCCTCTGGTAACCACTAAACCATTGTCTGTGTCTATGAGTTTTGTTTCTTTATTTGTTTGTCTTATTCCTTTGTTGCTTTCAGTTTTATATCCCACATATCAGTGAAATCTAGGGTTAACCACAGTGTAAGACTAGGTTTGAGGCCTGCCCCTGAAAGCAGCCATATTTAATTTGAATATAAATTACACTATTGTCAATACCAGAGGAGTTATCTGAATTTTGGGGGGGCCTACAGGCCAGTTAAAATGTTACTGGTGGAGGTACCTGAATTTTGGGGGGCCTTCAGTCCAGTTAAAATTTAACTGGCCCCCCAAAAATTCAGATAGCTCCACCGGTATTGACAATAGTCTAATTTATATCAAATTAAATGTGACACATAGAGCCTTTCAAAAAAGTTGCTTTCAACAGCAGACCCCAAACCTAGTCTTACACTGTGGTTAACCCTAGATTACCTTTTATCAACTTTCGAATGTCACTGGTTGTCTTCACCTTTGAGTAAATGACCTCAGTGCATGTATGGTCATCTACTGTTTGCCATTCTAGAGAGTAATCACTACCAATGCAAGGGCCACAGGCCCTATATTACAGTGACAGGCACAATTCTGGCTTATATGTAGCCAGCCACCTCTGCAAAGCAGTTGAGAAGGCACAGTTTTATTTTCGAAATCTCTCCCTTTTGTCTTCCCCATTTTGGTACTATCCATGTTATACCAAAAGCAGTTTGTGTCTGTCTATCAAGAACTCTAAAAAATGTTTTTCCTATTTTACCCACAATTCCACTTCTCATATATATCCTAAAGACGTCATCTAAACTCAGAATAAGTTTTTATGGGCTCCTTATGTTACTTAAAGCCTGAATGATTCATTATAAGAAGAAAGTAGAAAGGACTTTAC
Source organism: Rhinolophus sinicus (assembly GCF_036562045.2). Taxonomy (NCBI): domain Eukaryota; kingdom Metazoa; phylum Chordata; class Mammalia; order Chiroptera; family Rhinolophidae; genus Rhinolophus; species Rhinolophus sinicus. The sequence goes on along the minus strand of NC_133753.1, from coordinate 69,730,411 downwards.
TGTTCGACTGCAGGGGAATTGTTAAGTGAACTAGGGTCCATCCACTTGATGAAATTTTATATGCCTGTTAAACACAGTGCTTCTGAGTTTTGTGAAACAATATGAGAAAGTGTGCATGATATGTTTAATAGAAAGAATAAAGATACGTAAATTTCTCTATCAAACGCAAGTATATTAAAAAAATAACGTATAAAGGCAACCCCTATAAGGAGTGTGTGTGTTGCAGAGGCCGAAACACTAAAAAAAAAAAAAGGTACTAAAGTATGAAATAGTGTATGTTCTGGTCACAGTATCATGAATGATGTTTTTTCTGCTATTTTTTTTTTTTTTTTTTTTGTAAATGTTTATCACATTTCTTTATGTGTGTTACCTTCATAATGCTCTTTAGAGGTTAACTGCTGTTCTCCCCAAGATGCACGTCCTTCCCCTTCCAGATGCTCAAGAATTTCATGTTTGGGGCTGCCTGCCCATGGCTTCCTATTATACAGTCTACCTAGCGAGCAGAACCTTGATAAATGAGCCTTTCTCCTCCCTTGTAACTCAACTGTTTTGTCTATTGCTTGAAACCTAGCCTTTTCAAACCAGTCTGAGAAATGAATTTATACTAAAGTGTTAATGAATTTCTCTTTGGTAAGGTTTTCTTTCTCCCCTGCTACATATACATTTCTAAAGCGATCTTCTGAAGTCAGTGTCTTTAGTGCAAGGGGAGGCTTCAAAATGGTAGTGATTTTCACAGGGACCATGGGAAGGGATGCTTTTAAATAAATAGATGGATCCCTTAACACTCTATAAATCAAATCATGTCCAGTCCATCTATGTTTAGGCCTAGTCATGAGTAGGTGATTAATGAATATCTTTCAGCTAATGTCTCACAGACCAAGGCTGTGTCTATAACCACATAATCATCACAGTGGAAATTCTGACTCAGCTGTGATGTTTGATAGGAGGGACCTTCGACTAGTACTTTAGACTCTTCCATGCAAATGCTGTAGTGAGTGGCCCAGCTTCACAAGTCTTTCCAAAAGTCCTAAAGCATGTTGGCATGTCCTCACTTGGCCCTGTCACTTCTGCTTAATTTTTTTCATGGAGAATACTCGTGATCATGGGACATTAAGGTGAATTTGGTCTTGGGCAGCCTCCCTCTGTGAAGTGAATCAGCATCACGGGATTCTCCTCGGCTCAAGATCCCTGGTGGGTTTATTTTTATGCAACATTCCTCTGGAGAAAGGGGCACCCACTCTTGATCAGAGTAACTCCGGAGAACATCTTTTTGGACGGAGGGATGTTCCTCATTTTGTTATTCTTTCTCTAGCTTAACTTTTTAAACAAGTGGCTATGGAATCTGTCTCCATTTGCCTCTCCCCTCTCCAGTTTGGCTTCCTCCCTCCACCCCTCACTCTCTGAAACTGCTTTCGCGATGACCAGTGAATTCCGTGTTGTTAGAATCAGTGGTCACTTCTCTGTCTTCTACTTGACCTTTCAACAGTACTGCACCCAGCAGTCACCTCGTTCTTTCTTGCAATCCTGGTTTCCTCTCAGATCATGTGATTCCACACTTCTACTTTTGTACTTTCCTGCTCATTCCCCATCCTTTTCTGGCCTCTCCTCTAGATGCTTACATGCTTCAGGGTTTGTCCTGCACCCCTTCTCTTCTTTGTGTACATTCTTTCCCTATCAATTCATCTACTTTCATGGCTTTAAATAGCACTTTTATGCCTATGACTTCCTCATGTGTTATTTCTATCCCACCCATGCAGCCTAAACTGCAGACGTTTGTATGCAATGTGAGAGTCTCATTAGCATCTCAAACTTAACGTGCTCTAAGTAACATGCCTGATTTTCCCCCTCAAACTTATGCCTGGCTTTCTCCCTTACTCTAGTCAAATCTCTAGTCAACTATTTTCACAGTGAGACTTTTCCTGACCACTTTAATAAAGATTACAAGCCTCTGACTTCTGTGGCCTTATTTGGCCTCCCTTCCCTAACCAGAGTAGTTCCAATTCCTTAGGGTCCAGTTCCTTTGATTTCAGCTCCTTCATTCTCGTTCCTTTGAGTCAAAATCTAGGCACAGGACACTATAGATCTGCGAAAGAAACAAGGGATATGTCCTAAAGTTTCAACATACTGTTACCATTTAACTTATTTCAAAAGACCTATGCATTCTCATAATGCTTTACTTTTACTCATCATATTTACTCTTTCTGAAACCACTCCCTTCTTCCTTTATTTTCCTTGGCTGTCTGACTAACTCCTCCGTGACCTTCGCAATTCTACTCGTAAGTTATCTTTTTTGGAAAACCTTCCCTGGCTACCGCCCAACCCCAATCTGAGTTGGAAGCCCCTACCCAGTGTCCCACGACACTACACTACATCACAATTTGTTGATTTCCTTGTCTCTCTGTTACTAGACTCTTATGAACATTTTTAGAGAAGAGATGACCAACAGATCTGGTTAAATATTTTCCCCAACATTTAGCACAGTGGCCTAGTGCAGATACTCAGTAAGTATTTTGAATGCGTGAGTATGTGTGTAACCTATATATATACATACAATACAAAGTAGGGCTAGAAACCTGCCTGTCTCCTGTAATCCAAGCACAATTTGTGCTCAAATCCCATCTCTGCAGAAAAACAAATCTACCCATAAATTTGAAGGAAAAGGGATTTAAAGGGTACATGGGGTGTACCCTTGTGAGGTGTCTCTGTTCTACATTAGGTCCAAACTCAGTGTAAAATTCAACCCCTTCATTAGTATTCATAGCCCATATTCACTCACAGCAAGCACAGAGTGCAGGAAGTTGTATTGAAGCTGTGGGGATACCTCAGAGGCCATCCTTCTCCAATTCAATTGTTCTTCTCTCTTGCTACCCTTATCTCTCGGTGTCCATCTCTTCTCCTGAAAGAAATTCCAACTCTTCTTCCTCTGTCAGGAAAGACAACATCCCTTTCCCTGCAGCTAGAATGTTAGATAACATCCACTCAAATCCTCATCTGGAGATGATGGGATGCTTTTGACGCCAAAAATTTGTCAAAGAATTTTGTTTCCAGTAATGACCATTTCCTTTCTAAGAATTTTAAATTTGGCTTTTAAGATTTTTTAAACACATGTGTCTTGTGTCTAATTGAATGAATGTGAGTAAAAATGGCATGGTGTTCAATCTACTTATGTTTTCTCCAGCCCCTGCATCCATCTGCATGTATTATACTTATAAAGAGATACATCTATATTTCTATAGAGATATATTTTTTGGATAAAATATCTGTACTGCGTGTATATGACCACCACCCCCACCCCCACTACCACCACGATTTGGTAGTTCATTCATTTATTTAGCAAGTACTCACTGAGTACATTGTATGGGCTGGACGTTATAGCAGATGTCAAGGGTAAAATAGGAAGCAACATATTCTGTTTCTGCCTAATGGGGGAAAACAATCAAATCATCATGAGAGTTATAATAAAATTACAAAGGGGAAGTATATAGTGCTATGAGACTGTGTAACACAAGAGAGCTCATTAGTATAAAGCGGAGGGTCGAAAAGAAATCCTGATGAAGTAACCTTTATGGTGAGATGAAAATGATCACTGATCCACACTAGGCCCTGATTACTAGGGGTAGAGAAAAATGTCACTGGCGAAGGAACCCCCTGATGGTGAGAGGGAGCTGATTATGCTTGAGGAACTGAGAGAGGGTCACTGTGGCTATCACACAGGGTATAGGAGGGAGAGTGTGAGTGACACTGAGGGGGCAGGCGGGAGCCAGCCCAGGCAGGGCCTTGTAAGAGCCCAGACTCTAAGAGTAGTGGAAACCATGGGCAAGTTTAAGCAGGGGATTGACACACTCAGGTGTGTATTTTCTAAAGGTCACTTTGACTCTAGTATGGAGAACAAATCAGAAGGAAGCCAGGGTGGATGTGGGAAGAACCCATAAGAAGATATACAGCAGTCTGGTGGGAGTAATGGATTCAAGAGCTCTTCCAGAGATGAAACTATGCGCTAGATGTGTAAACTTGTGAGTCACAGTCCTAGAGATGGTTGCTGAAATGTTTACCTGAATGAGAGTTCCTAGAGAGAGAAGCACAGCATGAGAGGACAAGAAATGTTCAAGAACTTGATCATTTAACAGTTGACTATAGAAGGATGAGGCTACCGAACAGACGCATGAGAGAAGCCAAGAAGGGAGGACATGGGACTAAGGGACAACATATTTCAAAGAAGGGGAAGTCTTTAACAGAGTGAAATCCTGCTGGGCAGTGAACTAAAATGAGATTTGAAAGAAAACAGAAAGGACACTGACAACAGGATGGATTCACTGGTGACTTCGGGGTGTTTTTGCAGTGTCATAATAGGGATGCAGTAAATTTCACTGGGCCTAGGAGTGAGTGGTAAGTGAGAAATAGAAAAAGTGAGTATTTTTTAAAGTTTGTGAAAGAATTTAGACTATAGTGTAATGATTTGTTGTTTACTAAAATATGCATATTAGGAATACCAATTTATTCAAAGAGTTTGTGGAGTGGCTGTCATTGTTTCATGCTGTTCTTGGAAAAGAAAAGAATAAAACCATGTACAATATGTAATCTAGCTAAGGTTAGCACTGTTTGAATATTTTAAATGGATAGCATTTTACTGTTGAATCTACAAAATGCTTTCTCATGTATGTTTCACTTAGTTCTTGTGAAATTTCCTATATCAGGGAGGTGTTATATAACTTTCCCAGCCAATAAAGAGTATGGAAAATGAAAAATAAATACTGTAACTGTATCTTTAAGTTGATAGTAGTTCAAAGAGGAAATTTTTCTAATGTTTTGATTGTTGATGTATATGTATGAGTATATACATACATATTATTGATATATATAGATATATATCATATGTAAGAATATACCAATGCTCTCGTTTTAATTTAAGTTAGAAAATTCTTTAAGTGTCTTGCTTGTATTTGCCTTCATTCCAATTATTTGTTTAAGAGGTCTTTTATTTTGATAACATTGGTAACTTTTGAAGACTTATGTGTTGATTTCGCAAGTACATGTGTATTCCAAACTCATTTTCCACTTCAGATACATGGTTTAATAAGTATTATAACTATAAATGTCTAACTACTATGCTGTATACCTTAAACTAATGTAATATTGAATATCAACTGTAGTTGAAAACATTTTTTTAATTTACTATAACTTATAATGGAGACATAGTCATACCTAAGATTTGAAAAAAAAAATCACCCTACCTTATAAAAAAAAGCACAGATAGGACATTCTTCACTTATCTGCTTGTTATCGTTCCAGTTTACTGCTTGGAGTTTCTACTTAGCCTTTTTTAACAGCTTTATTGAAATATAACCACATTCCATATAATTCACCCATTTAAGGGTACAAGTCAATGATTTTTAGTATATTCACAGTCTTACAACCATCAATGAAATTAATATTAGAAAATTTTCATTACCCCAAAAAGAAACTTTGTACCCCTCAGCCATCACTCCCTCAATCTCTCCATCCCTCCCTCCCCCAGCTCATGGCAACCACAATTTACTTTCTGTCTCTATCAATTTGCCTATTCTGGACATTTCATATAAACGGAATCATGCACTTGGTCCTTTGTGACTGGATCCTTTCACTTAGCATAACGTCCTAATTAGCTTTGGAGGCGTAGACACTATATTTGTACAGACACAAAATGGCTCTGGTGTGTGTAAGTTCATCTATGGACATGCATTATTCGGAGCTAGCATGCTGACCCAGGTACCATGTGTATAACAGCTATATTTTCCCTCCTTATACCCCGTTGCCCATTCAAATTTTTTGAGCACTTTGGATATAGATGTTTGCCTTTGGATGAATAGAGTCATTAGGAGGAATAATTTGGACATGATAATTACATCAACTGAATTACCAAACAAGAGTACAGACAGAAAACATCTTTGATTACATGTAGGTTGTCCACACAACAGTCATTAATGCACAGTTGTCTATTCTAGACCAGAAATTTGGGCTTGGGGTGAGGGACAGTATTTAGCAAAAAAAAAAAAAATGAGTCTAACAGTCCCCTTTGAAATCTAATCTAAACAAGTTTTTTTCTAGATTAGATTTTCTGTCTGCCCTCATACCACCCCACCCCAGGATTTACTCTAACACCCCTCACTACTCACTGTGCTAAACCTTAAAATGCCCTCCATATTTAGCATTGGAGCTCAAGAACGTGAGATAGGCACTTTTTATTTCACGTTTTTGTCAGTTGTTTTTGGCTTAAATCAACTTGAAGTCTTCTTTTATGTAGTCTTTAAAAATATATATATAAAATATATATAAATATATAAAAAATATATAAATATATAAATATATAAAATATATATAAATGTATAAATATATAAATATATAAAGATATATATAAAATATATGTAAATATATAAAATGTATATATAAAATATATATAAATATATATATTTATATATACACATATATGTATATATGTGTGTGTATATATACATATATATACATATATATATATAATAGCCACAAAATAGTACATTCTCATTTGTGCAAAACAATAAGCAAATTTAAAAATTCTTAATATTTTACTAGTTTTATATATGATTTTCCCCTTTCATACAAATCCGTGAATTGCAGCTAGCCAAAAAGCCGTTTTTATTTTACTATTTTAATACATTGGATTTAATGTAATTTCCTAACCATTCAGTTCCAGGCCAATACCGTGAAAAAGACTTGTGTAGGTTTGTTGTGCTAATATCGCAATTTTGACATCTGAGTTTGTTTTTTAAGTTTGTTTTGATAAAAGTGTGTTTGGGGGTAGGAAACCAAAAATTCTCTCTCTCTCTCTCTCTCTCTCTCTCTCTCTCTCTCTCTCTGATGTGCAGAGCGTTAGGAAGGACGTTATGCTATCCTAGTATTACTAAAAAGCGTCATTGGGGTACATTATGCTACCATGAAAGGAACTAATATACAGGCTTGCGTGCAATTCACATTACTAGAAATAGTCATTACTCTGTGCCCTCCCCACTAAAACATTTTTGTTGGTGATCCATTCACTACAATGTCTGAGGGGAGGGATTTTAGTCTGGTGTGTTTTTTCACTGATATAGCACCAGTACCAAGTACGATTTGTGGCACATAGTCGGCACACCGTAGCTACTTGGTGAGCTGATGTGTTTGTTGAGTGAATTCCTTCAGGATAAACCCCTAACCCCGCATCGTGTGACTCTGATGTGGATCTCTCACTTAAATCTCACTGATACAATCTTTTACTTTAGTCAAACCGTTCTGTGTGTTGCAGTGACAGTCCTCTGTGATGATCCTTTGGAGCACGGAACTCATGGAAAGCACAGGGACCTTGTAAAAGTGAGGGAGAGGTAGGCCTGCATAGAACCGTGCAGGGCTTGGGGAAGGAGTTAGGTAAGCAGAGGAGAGAATTCCAGATTGAAGAAACAGAGTCTAGAGAAACCTTTCCTGTCCTCTAAAGATATATTCTGACCTACTAAGCCCATGCAGAGGTCTTTCAACACAAAGAGAGAGATGTATTCCACATTTTCTTAAAAAGTACCCATGTACATTTGATCTGTTACAACAATTAAACATATATTAGATTTTGATTAATTATATCTAGATCTTGCCTGTGTGTCAATCTAACCTACCCATGCTTTTTAAGTGGCTCAATAAATGTTATTCCTTATTCTTGGGGGGATCAAAAACAAAATAACAGATAACCACCTGTGACCTTAACTGTCTAATATCTAAAATCTTAAAACATTCAAGGCCGTGTCTTTCCTTCACTAAAATGCTTCACAAGCACTTAATCTTTAAATGAGAATACTTTCAATGTTATTGTCTATTATTTCATTATGTATTGGTTTTCAATATTTAATCACTCTATCTTTCACAATGATCATTTGTAGTTAACTTCAGAAATTGATGTATTTTTAATTCTGTCAAAAATTTAATGGAAAGAAAAAGAAAGAGACCCCGCTGTGACTTTGGCTTTTAACATTGGAACTCCCGGCACAGCCTGTGTCTGAGGCAACCTTGGTGGTCTAGCAATATTGTATACATGTCTTGTGGGTAGACAATAAACAACATTTGTGGATTTGTCAGTGACCTCTCTCCTTGATGCACTGCTAGTCTCCAGTGTCATCATTAATTAGTCTTCAGATCTCCCTTTTGTCTGCTGGAAAGCATCTTGGATAAACCAAGTTCAGAAGTTGGAGCACAACTGTGCTGAGGCAGTCAGAGTGCAGCCCTGGGCTTTACCCGTGCGGAGAGATTTAATTCTAATAAGCCGCGTGGATAGCTGGGCCCATTGGGGTGCAGAGAGAGCCTCAGCACAGCAGGCCAGCTGCTCTCATTTGTGCTGAATTCAGTTTCTAATTTCAGAACGCTGAAGCTCAGAGGCCTAGGGCACTTGTTTCACATTTTACTTCATCTTGCCCAGGAGATTCCTCAGTGAACTCTCACAATGAATTGTGGAACTTCAGTGAGGGGATGACAGTCATGATCCCTAGGTTCCACACAGGAGATTTCCACCAGGGTCTATTTCTGTAAATATGGTGCGCAGCATTTGTAGTGACCGATCCCCAGCCATGACGCTCTTGCCGTTCTGTGACGTGTTTCCTGACCAACTTTACTAAATCATAAAAATAACATACTATGAGGCTGCTTGCTAATGCCAGTCATTCTACAAACCACTTTACATGTGTTATCTCACTTAATTTTTGTATCATGCCTGTGTGTGGGGGGGGGACAGTCCCCATCTCGCAGATGAGAAAAGCCACAGCCCATCTGAGGCCAGGTCGGTCTTGATCCAAGCACCAACCCTTTACCACACCAATATAGAGCCTCATAGTATGTGAGCACTTTATGGGCGTGATGGGCTCTGTCACCACAGCTGGGACAAAGGGAAAACCGCAATCATCAACCCTTTTAATTCAGGCAAAAGTGGAGGTTTTGCTTTTGTAATTAGAAAAAGAAGCTCTACCTTTGGCATTGCTTGGGCTGGGGAGAGGTAACCCTGAAGAAATCACTGTCGTGGCTGAAATTATGCCCTATTATCACAATGCAGGCATGCCTCGTCCTATTTACTTGTGTTCATGAAAACTAGTTCTCTCTAAATGGAGTTGTTGGCATTTGAATGTAGTAGAGAGCAAGTTAAAGGATTTAAAAGATTCTCCCGATTTATAAGGTGAGAAATTCTAGTTTTCCTTTAAATATGGCTCCCTGTGTTCTCAGAATCACAGATGGATATCATCAGAAAAATTTACATGGCCGTGAAGGTTTATTGAAAAATGCTGATTCCCACTGGCCAGTCTTCTGCTTCTCAGAACTACCTGGTCAGGAGAATGCTGTTTGCGGTCCTGCTTGTGCCTTATGGCATGAAGTGGTGGGTGTTTTGGGGGGTCTTTAAAATACACTGGGCCCTTTCAAATCACGTTGGGCCGATCACAGTGTTTGTAGAGTGAAGACACTGAGACCCTGTGGTCTACCTCTCCTGGAAAGGGAGGAAAGAGATGAGAAGTTCACACTGTACCTTTGGAAAGCCCACTCTCAGTCTGGGTTATTTGCTCATTTTTTTTCAACTTTCCTCCACATAAGAATCTAGTTAAGGTGAGGAAATCTGATGCTTTGGCCAGATGTGCGTGGAGCCCTCTGGAGAAGTTGGGGGATGAGTATTTGAAACCCATAAGATGGCTTTGCAGGGATTAATATAAGTACATAAATAAATACAATTAAAGGTAAAACATAAATGCTCCACAGAAGGTAGATGTTTGAAGGATACTGAAACTTAACACTGAAAAAAGCTTTGTTGGTGGGGCAGTGTCTCAGAGAAACATTTTTAGGAGGGACAAGACTTTGTCAGATGCAGTAGAAAGTATGTAGGGGATGAGAGCAGAGTGACTCCATGGCACTGGGACCACTGGTTGGTGTAATTTGAAAATGTTGCATAATTTTTGTTTGGTTGGTCAAATATATATGGGAAATAGAGCTGAAAGGTAGAATGGTACCAAAATGGAAAAGACCTTAAATCCCAGGCCCGGGAGTTTGAATTTAACTGAATTAGCAATGAGAATCCATAATACTTTTATCTTGTTTTGTATCTTTCCTCACTTTGTTTACAGTGGATTCAAAGCGATCAGAGAAAACTTATGCTTCAAAGTTAACTATTGATCTCTCGTCCCTTAAAACAAAACAAAACAAAACAAAATGGTAATACTTTCCACTGTTCCCCATCTCAGGACATGGCACTTGCAGCCATGCCTTGCCCATCTTTCCCTCTCCCTCAGCCCTACATCGACTGCATCACCAACACCTATTTGTACCTGCAAATTATATTCCAGCTCCATCTACTCTATCCCTCTCCTCCTCTCTCTGATACCACTCCAGCCCAAAGCACTACTGTTCTAAGAAGAGAATAATGGCAAGAAGGAGGTACTTATCACTTGGCCACAGGTCCATCTACTAGAAAAGAGGTAAAGGGAAACCTGATAATAGTAGAGAAGTTAAGTAATTACTCTAGGACAAATAAGACGACAAAGAGAGGTAAACGTGTGGGGGGAAAGGAATGTTTTGAAGTGATGGTTTGGCTGGTTTTAAAGAATTTGTTTCCCATTTGTTCCAGGTAGGATTTGCATTTCTTCAGTAAGATAGATCATTAAGGAAAAGAAATGAGTCTTTGCATCTCAACGGACAGGGTTCCATAGACCGCATAGGAATGGTTATCAGAATAGCTAATCACAGATATTTAAAATAAATTCGATTAAAAACTTTAGGAAGTAACAATGTCAAAAGACAGAGTCCGAATTTAGGCCTCTCGTGTGATCTGCCTCATGATCCCTGGTTACTGAGAATGTAGCTGATTCTGAACTTGACTCAGGAAATGAGAGTTCCCTCGCATTATACTTTCATCCTCAGCGCAATCCTGTAGTCTCCCAGAGTTGTCTAGGATTTCAGCAATCTAGGTGGCAATATTGCCAGAGAAAAGCGTCAAGGAACTATTAATAGTGTCAGGGGACACTTGAGTGTCCCCTGTGCATTTCCTGTGCTTCGGTGCTGACAGGTTTTGTTGCTTTGCTTGCATAGCAAACATTCTGGGATGCTGGTTTTGAAAACACCGAATTATTGGATACGAGTTTCCCAGCATAAATAAAGGCCCCCTTTCCAACCCTCTTCCAAATACCTCTCGTAGCTTACCTTTGTGCTTCAGTAAATTCCTCCAAGATATGGAATACACATTTCTCTATTTTTCGAACCAGATGACATGATTTCTTCATGGGGAAAATCCAATGCGCTCTTGGACAAGAACATATCAGTAATTTCTGGCCACATTCACTAGACCGAAATGATCATGACTCAGCTCTAGCTTTGGAAAAATGAAGCCTTTCTTCCCCCGATGCATTTCTGCCACTGGCACACACATATAGAAACCTTGGGAAAATGCCTCTTGCCTGGGCCAATTGCCTTTTGTAATGGTGAATTATGGATTATTGTGGTTTCCATATCACCAAGTCAGAGATCTCTGATTTGAGGGGGCTTGATTATCAAAAAAGCACTCTATTATAAATTCCAGATAGTATGTCTGAGGTAAGTCACATATGAAATGACTTCACGTGTGTGCATGGAGTATTAATGGGATGAGTGGGTGAATGGGAACTAAGCCCAGAAGGGAGATGCTGGGCTTAGTTCTCAGCCTGGGATATGGGTGTCACCCTGAGGAATTGCCAATTTGTTGGTTCTGGGCAACTTGAATGCTTGAGAATTTCTGCAAAGTCTATTTCACACTCTACTTTTGGAGTGTGATCTGATAAAGGTTGGGACCCTTAATTCCTGGGACTGGTCCTTCAGTAGTTTTGCCTCTCTGTGTTTTCGAGAAACCAAAAGGAGCGTACTTCACCTATCCCAAGTCAATGCTTTTGCTGCATCTCTAAAAGGAAAGTTGAAGGTGATACATTTTCCTGTTCCTGAAGAAAGGTGTGAGCTAATTACTTTTAGTTGTGTTGTTTCTGGTTTTGCTTTCCCCCTTTGAATTTGGCTAAATCGTGACTGATAAGGATTTTACACAATCAATACCCAAGTGCATAGCTCAGGGCATGGGCTCAGCAAATATGTGTTCTTGGGAAGTCTAATTCCAAACTTCTCTTCACAGCAAGTGAGAAACAGATGGCAGTGGTGTGCAAGGAGTCACCAAAGCAGTATCTCCAGCCTTTCAAGAACAAACTAGAAGAATTCTTCCAGAAAGGTAGGAAGCTGTGTCAGCTGCACATACGTGATACTGCAAAACACGCTTCATTCCACCATCTTTCTCTGAGGCCCACTGTCGCACGCATCCTAGCTGGCCACTGGCAGCTCCAATGATTGCATTAGTCCACCTTCCCATGATGGTTACATACTCATGTAGATGAAGTTGTCCTGTAACTTTTATATCATCTTGCAAATCTGTTTTAATATTTAAAAATGTTTAACATTACTCCTGTTTTTATAAACTTTGGGGGGAAGACTTTTCCTCTGTCTCATCATGGAACCCAAGAGGACCCTTAGTACATGTTAACTGACAAACGACGTACATGCAGAACTTAAGCAGTCGTGCATTTCAGATTTGCGGTCAGACTAGACAGGTGGGTGGTGATTATCTTCCTGGTTTTATGAGTGTAGCAACTTGGAAACATGTGCTGTATTTTCCATTGCTTTTCAGAAAGGAAAATTGGGGTCAGGTGAATGTCACACATCCAGCCACTTGGCACCCATCAGCCCTTTGGGGTTAGATGGAAGTGATATGCACGAGACGCAGGACTTATTTAGAAAGCGTACCAAGTTGTGTTTCTTCTCCATGATTTTGGCAGGAGTAGGGAACTTTTGTTGATCACTGTTAGTGAACGTGGAAATGTAATGCCTTTGGGATATTTCCTATTCTAATTTATCAAATTCAGCTTAAGACGTGAAACAAAAATAAGTGTGGGGCACAACTTCCAGTTGTAAGATAAATAAATCCTGGAGATGTAATGTACAGCCTGGTGACTATAGTTGACAAGACTTTCTTGTATACTTGAAAGTTGCTATGAGAATAGATCTTTACAGTTCTCATCACAAGGAAAAAAGTTGTAACTGTGTGGTGATGGATGTTAACTAGATTTATGATGATAATCATTTCACAGTATATACATATATCGAGTCATTATGGTCTACACCTGAAACTAATATAATGTTATATGCCAATTATATCTCAATAAGGAAAAAAATGAGTGTGGGGCAGTCAGAGGGAGCTTTTGCGTTTGCTAGAAAGCCAGAGGAAATGCATGTAGGAATCTTTGGGGCTATATTAACATGCTGTTTCTATTTATTAATAAGGTCATGTGATACCGCACCATCAGGAAAAGACCATTAAGCAAGGTGAATCCATACAGTATGGCCAAACCACCTTGGGAGTTGGCAGGGAAATTCTCAGGCCATGAGTCAGAGCAACTCCTCTCCTGCTGCTCCCTTAGTGCAGAGCTCGCTCCCCCCTCCTCCTTGGTGAGGGCTGGTCTGTGGAAGCAGAAGTCAGAGTTCTTTCTTGGCCACTTGCTGAGCCTCGTACACAGTGGAAGTAATGCCATCAGGCAAAACCCCATCGCGAGAGCAAATAGTGATACCAACACGTTTATGTGACTAAAATTAGGGGGGTTTTATATGTGACTTATCAAAGTGGAGGCATTGCTTTATGATTATGCCATGTCAATATAGCCTCAAGGGCTCGAAGACAAACATAAAATATTTCCCTCTGCTGACCCCCAATTAATAATTTCTGTTTTTGACATGTATGGAATTAACTTGAAATGAGGCTCATATGTCATTAGATTCCAATTTTTATTTTTAACTGCTATTATTATATATCTAGAAAATGCTGCAATAGGCATATCTGGGTATTATATGCATATGTGCTGTGGTGGCCTTAATCCTTTCTCCTTAAATCAACTGGCATCTTAAACCTTACATTGTGAATTTTATTCTTTTTTGTTGGAAAAATATAAATATGAATAAATTTAGAAACTTGAATATCTTCTTTGGTGCTTTGGAAAAGAGATTTACAAATTCCTTTGGGGTTTTGTATTAATTTCTTCTACACTAGGTTTCTCAAGAAATATCTGGTCTGTTCTGAGAGAGGGAATTGAGGCAAAATGGACCTTACGTCAGGGAGGCAAGGGTGCAACCACAGAAAGATATTGTAAGAAAGCCCAAGAGTAGCAGTTGTCAACCCTGGCTGCACACTAGAATTGCCTGGGGGAGATTTGTAAAATTTTGAGACCCAGACAAAACTCCAGACCACCAGCAGCATCTCTGAGGTGGGTCCAGGTATTAGCCTTTTTTTTTTTTTTTTTTTTACTCCCCAGGTGAAAACCACTATTGTCTACTTTAGTTCACCTTTCTATTTGTATACAGATGTTTATTCAGAGCCTGCTAGACCTTAGGCACTGTGACAAAAGCTGGGAATACTGAAGTAAATCATACAGTTCTTGTCCCTCTCCCAAGGACTATCTTGTTAGGAAAAGATTAATTGAATAAAGGAGTCAGCGATCCTTTAACCAACATAGTGAAGGGAATATGAGAAGGACATGAGGAATTACTTCAAATCATGGTTAAAGCAAAATCAGCCAAAACAAAGCACAAAATTAATTTTAAGGAATATTGTCATCCTATAAAGAGTTCAAAAATATACAAATAAAATATAATACTCTAGGAATCCTAAATCTACCTAGTATTGTACGATGAAAGGAGCCACTATTGAAACAACTTATTACTGTTATTTCATTACCTAATAAGTTGGTCAAAATTCAACCTAGAATTGTACAATCCAATGTGTGTGGCAGGCACCAGCCACGTGCAGCTGTTGAGCAATTGAAATTTCGCTGATCCAATTTGAGATGTGTGTAAGGCTAAAACTCACAGCAGATTTTGAAGATTTAGTGCAAAAAAACATATAATGCATTTCATTTCTGATTTTTTATGTTGGTTACATGATAAAATGATCATTTAGATCTATTGCTTTACATAAAAGGTCGTATTAATTGACCTGCTTTTTTTTAGTTTAATGTAAAGCATGGCCTCTAGAAACTTTTAAATTGTATATGTGACTCACATTGTATTTCTATTGGACAGTGCTTACCTAGAGACATGGCCCCTTGACCTTTCTCACCTCATCACTTTTTGGCTCTTCGCTTTTTTTTCCTTCATTTTTTTTGCTCTACCTTTTCCAGTGTGGATCCTGGGTTGTTAGAACGCTGTTTCATAAGCCAGCCCCTCTGCACTTTTGCTCTGGGTCTGGCCACTGTTTGGCTATCAGGTAGAGGTGCTTACTTGAAGGAGATGGCAGCATGAGACTTCATCAGGCTGCCACTAGTGTCTACTTGTGGTTCCGGGGGTGGGGCCTTGCCAAGTTGCAGGATATGCAAATGGGATCTCTCTTGGCTACCATGGAATTCTAAATAGTAGTCCCTTTTTTGAGGTGGATGTTTCACTGATTCACAGAAAATGTAGGGTTTTCCATCCACCATAAATATGCATTCTCCACCCTGGATAATCAAATTTTTATGCCCATTATCATACAGTTTAAGTATAATGTATCACCGAATATGCCATTCATTGTAAGAAGCATCATTATTACAAGTACTACTAAGAAATTAAAAATTGCTGGTAATTAAACCATGATGTGTCATAGATGATAAGATGTATCCTGATATCAGAGATGCTGAAATATGACAATTCCATCAATTTTGAAGTTGATGTAGCGCGGTACTGTAATTAAGCATATAGGATTAGAGAGGAAGCAGTCAGGGAAACTTTTAGGAAAGGAGATATTTTTGTTCAGATTTAGGAAAAAAACCAAGATAATTACAATGACAACAATGGCAACAACAGCTAACATTTGCTGAGTCCTGTTGTATGCCAGACACTATGGGGAGAAGATCATCATC
Source organism: Rhinolophus sinicus (assembly GCF_036562045.2). Classification (NCBI taxonomy): domain Eukaryota; kingdom Metazoa; phylum Chordata; class Mammalia; order Chiroptera; family Rhinolophidae; genus Rhinolophus; species Rhinolophus sinicus. The sequence goes on along the minus strand of NC_133753.1, from coordinate 69,714,458 downwards.
TTATTTAGTCCTCAGGACGACCCTCTGAAGTAAGCATGGTTATCACCCTGTTGTACAGATGAAGAAACTGAGGACAAGGAATTCTCAGCTGACAAGTTGTGAAGGGAATTCCAGGCAGAGGAAAACACTGCGCGTCTGAGGATGAAAGGCATGATGTGTTTGGGGAATGGCAAGAGACTAGGTATAGCTAGAGCACAGGGCGTACGGGAAGAACACAAGACCAAAAAGCAGAGGAGAGTCACAATATGACTTGCTGAAGAATCTGAACTTTGTCTTACAAGCAACAGAGAGCCTTTGAAAAATAGCAAGTGGGGGAGTGACATGGTCATGTTGGGTTTGCTTTGATGTATGGGACCATTTTGTTTTTTGTTAAGAAATACATTGTAACTAAGAGCAATGTATAAAGAAGATTTGGAATAATAAAAGTCTGGAAGCCAGTCTATCAAGCTCTTCTGGACAGTAGTCCAGGCAAATGATGGTAAGAACTTGAGCAAAACCAATCACAGTGAAAATAAGAAAGGAAGGGACGTATTTATAAAGCTTTTAGGAGTCACAGAACTAGATAACCCATCGGAAGTACAGAAGCATCCAGACAAGTTTTTGGAGAAAAGGATAACTCCTTTTTCTGGCTTAGATAACTGGCTGGATACTGATGAGGAAGTCCAGATTTGGATGGAAGGCAACGACATGAACTTTGGGTTTGTGGATTTGATATACATATGAGAAGCACAGGCAGAGATGTTGGGTTCATGGGAGAGCGCTGGGTGCCGAGACTTTAGAGGGTAGCAGGAATGAATGAGATAGCACAAAGAAAGGGTGTAGAATGAGAAATTCCTGAAGTATCAGAGTATCTGAGCACAGGGTGTAATATAGTGACCATAATCGAGAAAAGATACATCTATACTTCCATAATATTTGAGTGTTTGGCAGGAAAGCCATTTTTCTATCAGGGGGGTCTTATCACTCATAAAATCCTAAGCAATTGCATTCTTTATGCCTGAGAACTCACATACACGCATTGTGACTCAGTTGATTCATGGTTCGGCTAATTTTTACATGAGCTGCAATTCCGTTATTCTAACAATCATGATGATTTAATTTTTCTTTTGTAAATCATATCCTGTTGCCACACACACGTGGAGATGATATGTTTATCCTTGTGTGATTTATCATCCTTCCCTTCTCAGTTTGCCCTTAAATAGTGTCATTTTGATAAAACTGTGTTACTTGTTCTTAACTAACTTCATTTCCTGCGCAGAATCGAAAGTAATTTTAATGGCACCACTTTTCAGAGTTGCAATCTCCACAGTATTTGAGCACTTTTCCTTACATGGCTTTTCTTTTCCACAGTAGGCTCTTGTTGATTGCAATTTACAGCTCAGTTCAGAGTAACCTTCTGCAGGCATTATGTGAGCTCATGTTTTCCCACCCTCAGATCAAACATGGTCATAATGATATGGCCTTCAAAAATGTGATGCTCACATTAAAAGTCCCCATAAACATGGCAGGGATCCTGTAATTGAAAGAAGGCGCAGAGCAACTGATTAGGTCCCAGGTATAGATCTTGTAGGTGGTCTTTTCATGCTGTTAAATTGGTCATTTGTATTTATAGCTTTGGCAGGGAGGGCTGAAACCTAAACTGGTGCTAATACCAGCACTCTCCCACACTTGGTCTTATCTCATTCTCCATTAATTTTACCTGGCATCCATGAATGGAACCAAATCAAAATGAATCTGAATAAGCCATGCTAGTCCTAAGGTTCTTTGACCAGCTAAAATTAGAGACGTTCTAAATGTCAAGAAACTGTTTTCTAGTAAAAAGTAAACAAATAAATTTACAAGACTGAGAAAAAAAAAAAACACCTCTGATTTTCCACATTGAACGCAAAAAGAATTATCTAAATAGCAGGACACTCCATGACAGCTGAGACCATATCTACTTATCCTATTCGCTTTCTCATCCCAACATCATTTAGGACCAACCTGGCCTATGTTAGGTATTAATAATTTGTTGAATTAATTAATGAACAAACAGCCTGAATCTTGTAGAAGTTCCTGGGGGCTATTTTTTTTTCCTCTGTCAGTTTCCTGTTTAAATCCTTTTACAATTGGTAAATCATGCCAGAAACTGATGAGATACATTTTTGGTCTATAATGTATGTCTGTGCTCAAACCTTCTGGATATCAAGACATTTTTTCTGTGTTACAGATCTGCATATAATCCATTCTTAATAAATACTTACTTAGCTAAGCTTAGATCGACAGGGCCACAGTTGAACCTCTAAACTGCAGAATAAGAGCAGGAATAAGAGCAGGTTATTAGGTAATCGCTTCAACCCCCAAAATATAGAAAGAAAACCATCTGAGTCAGCGTGCTCAAGCATTATGGTTACATAGATCAGGAAGGGTCAATGATCCAGACAGTGTGACCTGTTTGAGGAAGTAATTCTTCCATTCCCTACAGACCTTGTGGAAGGAAGGACTACAGCTGGGGGAACGAACCTCTGTATGGGCCACTGGGTTCTTTTATACCTCACTATTACTCAAAAAAGTACCAGCATGGATGGCCCCAAATAACATCAAATGGCCAAGAATTAAAATAATCCATTGTGATTTCTGGGTCACTGAAATAACAGGGAAGTAATCCTTGGAAGGTAGAGAAATATATCTTATCAGAAGTTTATTAAGTAGACTATTATCTGAAAGGCTTAGTTTGAATCAAGTGTTTCTGTTTTGTTTTGTTTTTTCCCATAAATTTCTGCAAAGAGCACATATACCTCCCCACCCCAAAATCAGTTCCTCTCACCCTCTCTTGCCTTCTCTCTTCTTCCCTCTCCCCCCTTTCTTCTCACTCTCTCGCTTCTGTCCTCAATTCACCTCCCCTTTATATCTTTAGTTTACTTAATTTTTTTTTTTTTAGCCAAACATTAAATAACTTGTCTTTTGAATAACTCTAGCTCTCTTTTTCTTTCCCTGCAATGGAAAGTTTTGCAAAAAGAATAAAAATGTAAATTATTTTTGTGTATGCATAATACTGATATACATACCTGGAAAGAAAAACTACAGATCACTCACACTGTAGTTTTAAAATTTCAAATAAAACAGTACATTTCATTACCAAATGGAGTTTATTCCCAGAACATAAAGATATCATATGATATTGGGAACTCTATTAAGATAATTCATTGCTATTAATAACTCTAACAAGAAAACTCATATGACGATCTTTTTAGATGTAGAAAAAGTCATTTGACAAAATTCAACATCCATTCTTCATTTATAAACTCAATAAAATATTAGGTAACATATACTGCTTAAAATAACAAAAAAGAAATCTCTCACAATCCCAAATTTGCAACTCATATCATAGACAGAAAATCAGTCTACTTAATATATAGGAGCTCCTAGACATTGTTTAAAAATAGATCAATGTCTAATAAAAAGAAAGGCAAATAATATGAACAGTGACAGAAACTACTCTTTAAACATATGAAAAGATGCCACTCTCAAAATAGGAGAAGTACAAAATAAATTACATTGAAATTCCATTTTTCATCTATAACATTGGCAAAATTACAAAAGTTTGATAACAAACTATGTTGGCATTGCAGTAGGGTAAACTTCACTCTTTAGGTCTCTTGTGAAAGTGTAAGTTCTTGCAATCCATATGGAGGTCAATTTAGTAGTATCTATTAAAGTTACAAATGCATATGCCTTTTCACTTGGCAATTGTACTTCTAGAAGCATAATCTCAGATATGTTCCCACGTGCAGTGATTTATGTACCATGTTACTTATTGCAACATTGTTTGCAGCAGCAAAAGATTGAAGACAACCTAAGTGACCATCAATAACGGAATTGTCAAATTACAGTGCTTCCATAGCGTGCTTCCATCTACTTAAAAAAAAAAAAAGATTGAGGAAAAATCTTTCTGTATTGACAAAGAAGAATGTCTAAGCTATATTTTAAGTGGAAAAAGCAAGAGTCAGAATCGTAGGTATATTATATTATCATTTAAGTAAAGAAGAAAGGGAAAAAATGGATATTACTTATTGCAAATCTCTGAAGGCAAATAAGAAACTAATCTAGGGTTGAAATTCCACTGGTTCTTACCATACCAGCCATGCAGGTTGTCCGTTTTGTTTTTAAGCAACATCTCAGAACTACATGCAAGTGGAACAGAGATGGAGATGTTTGGATTTGAAGGGAAGTGAAGTGTAGGATAAGACTCTTACTGTGTATTAACACTCACGGATGTGCGGCAACAGCTCCAAGCTCATGTGACCGAGGTGCTTTAGTAGAACAGGGAATGCACCTTAAATTGATCGTTATAACTTTAAGTAGGGCCTTTAATCATTTAAATGTAAAGTATTACTAGGGCCCACCTGTGATGGTATTTTCAGTGTTGATGTGATACCTTCATTCCCCTTTCCTTGTGGCAGAATCCAAGATCCTTTGAGATTCTGGAGCTGCAATTACAGTAACCCCTTACTGATGAGTAGAAACAACCCCAAGGACAAGTATGGAATGAAGCCAAGGAAGCCAGTCTCTTTCTACGTAAAGACCTTGTCCACTTGTGAATTTTCTTTCCATACTTCATTGGCTTGTTTTGGAAAAACTAGAAATGTAAACTAAGTTGTATTCCCCAGAAGCAGGGTTTTAGTAACTTGTGAAGTTTTATTTCTGCTACTGAGCAATAATTGCGCTATGTAATCTTCCTGTCATTACTTCATATATACTTTTTGGTTAAATGGGGAGGGGGTGTTGTTTTTGCTTTTTAAGTATCCTGAATGTAGCAGAAAGAGCATTTGCTTGAAGTTGGAGACCTGGGTTTGGACCTTAGCTTCACCATTAATTTCTCTGTGTGATTTTGGACAGGTTTTTAAGTTTCTCTGAACCTTTTATTTTCCCCTTGTATATAAAATAGGAATAGTATCTACTGTACAATGTCATTATCAAGATTAAATGAGACAACATATGCATAAAACCATCATATGAACTATAAAGCATTAATAAACGCAATGTGTTCTTTTTTTTAAAGATTAATGCCTAATAATTTTAAGATCATTTTATCTGTCTAATAACAATTATAATTATATGGGGTCCTTTATACGACTTCCCAGTAGAAGGGAACTTCTTTCTTTTTTATTTTTATTTATTTTATTGGGGAATATTGGGGAACAGTGTACTTCTCCAGGGCCCATCAGCTCCAAGTCGTTGTCTTCAGTCTAGTTGTGAAGGACACAGCTTACTGGCCCATGTGGGAATCGAACCAGCAACCCTGTTGTTCAGAGCTCGCGCTCTAACCAACTGAACCATCCGGCTGCCCCAATGTGTTATTTTTAGAGCTTAGTTATTATCCCACCACCACCCTCCATGAGAAACACCAATTCGGCTGAAAATTTCCCTCAAGTTTTCAGTTCAGACAGGGAGTTTGGGAGGGTGCCTCTTGACTTCAACAGTGTAAGCACAGTGATTCATTGAATCTTTGCAGCAATCCTTAGAAGCTGATTCTATTATTCCTAGATTTCCAGGTTAGGAAACTGAGTCTGAGGATTTCAGATTTATTCAAGGTCAGTGTGATCTCAGTTTCAATGTTGGTACCGTGTCATCCTAGTAACTTGGAAAATCTCTTCTTTTTTCTGTGTCCCAAGGCCTTAGTGGGTCACTGGAGAAATAAGAATTTGCTCTCACCATCTGAACGAGAAAAGGGTGGCAATAGCAGACCTGTCCACTGGAGCTTAACCCCAGGAACTCCCATTCCTGGAGTCCTCACAGAGACCCCCGTAATACCTTCCTTCCCCAGCTGTAACAATGAGAAGTTTCATTCGTACTTTGGAAAGAATTGTGGTGACAAGTAGTTAAGTATTTTATAAAATCAGGATTGAGCTCCAAATTCTTGCGTAATAGATGTTTTCATGATAAATTGCTTCATGTGATTGTTGGCTCAGCCACCACTTCCTCTTTGGATTCTTTACAACTATCAGCCAGGTTTTAATCAGTGATTGATTGCAGTTTCTATCACATGACTTCTCTTTGAATTACTCAGTTATTGTCTTCTTCATGCTGGAAGAACTTAACACCTATACTGCCTTCTGGGAGTTATTTTGCAGAATACATATTATATAATACACAGCTTTGCAGATAATGCACAACTCTAGAAAGCCCTCTTCATTCTTTCCAATAATACAGGTCTGTCTCTTCCACTGAGTTCATTTTGCTTTAGAAGTATTGTGGCAGCACAAGGAGCCCAGGCCTGAATGAGATAATGTATGCAGAGTATTTAGCACAGGGCCTGGCACTGTATGTCAGCAGGTGCAGCTACTGTTAGAGTCCCTGTCATTTTATCACTGTCTTATCAGATGGTTCAGCTGATGGAGCTCAGAAACTCAAGCCCAGAAGTGTTACTTTCCCAATGGTGTGAATAGCTGGGGTTCCAAATTCAAATGGCAAATAATAAATAATTACGGTGAAAGGTCTCAGGTACTAGAAGGAAAATCATGTTTATCTTGTGCATCTCCTTTGAAAATAGGCCAAAAGCAATGAATATAAGCTGGATTCCATAGGACTTGAAGCTTCCTTTTTGTTATAATTTGTAGATCATCATGTAATTAAAGTAAAAATCAGGTAGGCAGAGTTAACGTAAGTTAAAAGGTACCAGATATGCGTGGAGCTTTTCTACAGGACTGTATTCTTCCACCATTAAAATATTTCATTTCAAAGCATAATTTAAATTTCTATAGTTACACCTTAATGATAGAAATTATTTACATAATTCCATTAAAGAAGGCATGCCTTTTGGAGCTCATGTCATGGCCTCCCAGATCAACAGTATTACCCCCTAGTGGACACTAAGTGGAACTGCAAACACATGATCCTTGAGACCCACAAAAAGTCGGGCGTCCTGTCTCAGCGGCTAAAAATGATTGAAAATGACAGTAAACACCACTAGACTAAAGGACTTCAACTAGCCTTGATAACTAACTGTTAATTACCGGAGTATTCAAACTCTCTTTCCTGTAGATGGGAGAATGGTGAGACTTTGAAAGGTTGCAAGCTGAAACTAGAAAATGCGATCAATTCCTTAATCTTTTTATTAACCTTTTGAATTGAGAAGAAATATATCTACCTTTCTCTCCCAGTGTTTATATTTAAGTTTTATTGATCTCTACTGTTATTCTTCTGGAAATCTAAAAATATGTATTTCAGTAGATCATAACTGTTATCAACAGGGATAAACAGTGGTTTTTTTCACTATAGGAAATAGGCAGTGTCAGTTCACGTCCTTTCGTAAATTTAGCAAAATCTGAGCACTTAGCTTCTTGAAGTGCTGTCCCTGGCAGCACATCCTCACTTCACCTCAGAGTGTGACACTAGGACTTTTGTTATTTACCACTTTTCTTCTTCCCCTTGCATCTACCCACTTGTTGACATTCAAATTATTCATCGAAATGAACAAACCATCTGTTTACTGAGCTCATCGCACCATTCCTTGCTGAAATAAATGAAATGTGGAGTGAGTAATTATAATTATTCTAGGGGAGTGTAATATATTCAAGTTAATAATGCAGAAATCCACCACAAAATCTATTTGAAATTGTTATTCTTCCCAAGAGGGCACTATTCTTCCCTTAATATCGTCCCTTCAGTTTCATGATTCTAGGATTAAGTGTAATTGCTAACATATATTATGTGCGTGATCATCTGCTTTCTTAAACTGAAGCTTCTTCCGGCGTTGCTTCCTAATTTGTAGTCACGGCTGTGGCATTAATTGTAAGTGGTCTGAGCTTCATGTGGTGAAATGGGTTCCAGCGTGTTGACCACAATTAGTCCTGGGTAAGATTCAAGGGAGGGGCTTTGTATCTTTTTCAAATTGTTTTCTTATTGTTTCTGCTATAGTCTTCCCAGAGACTCTAGTAAAACGAAGGCTGGCTGTAGAATTATACAAACCTGAGTTCAAATCCCTCTCTAACTGTCTGACTTTGAGAAATTTACTTTATCCAGACAGGCTGAGTTCTCTTATCTCAAAGATAGAGGTACCATGTTTCCCAGAAAATAAGACCTAGCCAGACCATCAGCTCTTATGCATCTTTTGGAGCAAAAATTAATATAAGACCCAGTCTTATTTTACTATAAGACTGGGTATAATATAATGATATGATATGATATGATATGATATGATATGATATGATATGATATAATGAATATCGGGTATAATATAATACCGGGTCTTTTATTAATTTTTGCTCCAAAAGATGCATTAGAGCTGATTGTCTGGCTAGGTCTTATTTTCAGGGAAACATGGTAATACCACTAATCCCATCAAGTTGTTTTAATAATCAAATCAGCTAACATATGTCAGCCACCTACTCAAATAGCTAGCATAATCATAGGTATAAATATTTGTTCTCTGCCTTCCCTTTACCCTCCCCTTATATTCCCTTGTGCTTTGGTATAACTCAAGTAAAGTCAGATTTTGTTCCATCTCAGATACTTTGTTGACCATGAGTCCTTCTTTTGCCAAACTAGCACAGATGCGGCTGTTCAAACTGTTCATTAAATATTAATTAAGGTCTTACTATGTTCTATAGATTTGCTATTTGCTGTTAATACAATGATGAGCAAGATGAACACAGTCTTTGCCTCTGGAATTTATATTTGCCAGTAGAGACCGTGTTTCCTCGAAAATAAGACCTAGCCAGACATTCAGCTCTAATGCATCTTTTGGAGCAAAAATTAATATAAGACCTGGTCTTATTTTACTATAAGACCTGGTCTTATATATTATAGTATAATAGAATATAATACCAGGTCTTATTGTACTATAAGACTGGGACTATAATATAATATAATATAATATAATATAATATAATATAGACTGGGTCTTATATTAATTTTTGCTCCAAAAGACGCATTAGAGCTGATTGTCCAGCTAGTTCTTATTTTCGGGGAAACATGGGATTATAATGCCTATTAGCATCAGGAATCAATCGGGTCTATTCTGGTTATCTGTTGCTGCAGAATCAACCACTTCAAAACTTAGTAGCTTGAAATAACAATTTATTACTATCTTTCATGGTTCTGTGTATTGATTAGACTCAACCTAGTGGTTCTTGCTCTGGGTTTTCCATGAGGTTGGAGTCAGGAGGTGGTTGGATTTGGACTTATCTGAAAACTTCTTCATACATATGTCTGGATCCTGAGCTGGGATGGCTGGCAGGTGGCGGTTGGCTGGACATCTCCCCGTTTGTGCAGTCTCTTCATATGGCTTGGGCTTCCTCACAGCATGGTGGCCGTGGGGTAGTTAAACTTCTTACATAGTGGCTGGCTCTCCAAAACAAAAGTTCTCTCCCCGCCCCACCCCAAAGAAAAGCAGAAACAGCTAATCCTAGTAAAGGCTAAAGGTAAAACACGGCATCACTTTTGGTCAAAGAAGTCACAAGCCAGCCCATTTTCAAATGTGGAGCAATAGACTCCACCTCTCGGTGGACAGCAGTGCATGTGTACAAGGAAGGAAAGAATTGATGGGGATCATCCTGGAGGCAAGCTACCACAGTGTGTAATTGGTTGTGCCTCAGTTTTATGTCCCTTGATATCTAGACTCTTAACTAGTAGGTTCTGGTGTTGACTGGACTTAGTCCATCAAGATTTGCAAAGCTAACCATTAGTGCTTGCCCTAGGAAAAGAGATCCATGTTGTCTTTATGGGTCAGATAAACACCAAATGTGTTTGCTCTTGTCCTTACAACTTCTTCAGGACATAGAGTGTTTCCAGGGAATGAGATTTCATCATTCTCCTTAATCTCTCTCAAGAAAAGTCCTATTGGTCTGTGTTACACCATGGGAAGAAATAAATATCTTTAAAAAAAAAAAAATAGCCTCACAAACCCACCTTACCAAGGGATTCACATGTTACACATCCCTCTTAGCTGATGAGAACCATCACCATTAGTCATGATATTTTTCCTGGGACTCAATTTAAGGTCCCATTTGCTGCAGTTTCTATTCCTCTTCTTTTGAGAGATTCTCCTTGGAGTTGGAGGCCCATGCAAATCAGGCCCTGGATAACTCAATACTTTGTGCACTTGACACAAGACTTTCCTCCTTTTCCTCAGGGATGATCTCGTAGGCCCTTCCCTACAACTTTATAATCTTCTTATTTTAATTATGGTTCAGTGCATTAAAAAAAAACAACAACACAAGAACAACAAAACAAAACAGAAGTCAACTTTCCCAGCACAGGCACGAGAGACAAGAAAACATTTAGGCCGCAATATTCTTATTGTCACTATAAATAATTAAGTTCTGGATTTAACTTTTTTTTTACAACTTTCAAAGGAATACGCTATCAGAATATTGACAGAATTGGGAACTAGGGTATTTCCTTTCCTTTCCTTTATTTCCTTTAATAAAATTCTTCACCCTAATGTCCAGTGATCAGTTCTGTGTGCCTTTCTAGTGGATTATGACTAGCTCTCTGGTCCCTCAATGAATAGGTTAGTGATGCTCGCTCTGACAGAGCTGAAGACCAAGCAGTGCTCCACTGCCAAAATAGCACATGCTGGCGTATCTTAGTCTGATACGAATCCATAGGGTTGAGGTGTTTGTTTGTTTATTTCCCCCAAGAATGTAAGGAATGTTTTAAAAACAGATTTATGAACACTCTTCTTAGCTACAGCAGGCAGTTGGGATCAGGATATATCCTTTGTACTTAAATGAGGTCTTTCCGGGCTTGTCAGGGTTGTTGTAGCTGAAAATCTTATCTACGAGCTACCGAGTAACAGAGAAAATAGGTCTCACCAGTTGCACTATGCATAGATATGCTTTAAAATGCTTTCTGGTTGGGGGTGGGGCCAAGGGAAGGGTTGACGGAATGCATAGATTTAAGAGCTACTTCTGAACAACATTGAAAATAATATTTTTTCAGTTGCTAGTTTATCTACCAGTTTTCTGTTCCTGCAATTATAGATAAGAAAACAGAATCTGGAATTTATGTTAAAGTTCATGAGTTTTGGTTACATGTTCCAGGTGGATTGATTTGAAACACCTCCTGTCTTAATTTAAAATAATGACGTTACTCCCTTGGATTTATGTAACCTTTTTTCAAGAACATGCTACATTTACTTTGAGACTAGAATATTTGTGTGTGTGCGTGTGTGTCTGTGTGTGTGTGGGTATGTGTGTGTGTTTATGTATGTGTGTCTATATATAATATTTTCTCAAAAATATTAAATGGATAATATCCAGAAGTATCTAAGGAGGAACAAGCTAGAAAAGTAGCCTAGATTGTTTCCCACAAACTGCAATAATCCAAACTCAACCAAGATCAATGAGCTGTCAGGAAAAAGGAAAAAAAAAAATTCCAAGCAAATATATCTGCAGTAATAGCCAAAGGGATAAAGAAAACCACTGTCTGGATAAACTGTGATAAATGGTGGTGGTTTGTTTGTTTTTAAATTTTGTTCCTATGTGTAAGTTCTTTGAGCAACAGTTTCTGTGTAATACAAACCTTTTGCACTGTGTGACACTCTTGTCTATGTCTGTCTTCCAAAGATTGCGGAGGGTGGAGTGAGGAGTCATCTCTTCTTTTTTAAACAACTATTTCTCACCCTGTTTCAGATTTAACCAGTTGTGTGCATTTCCTTCCAGCACTCCAGTTGTCCAAAATTACAGTCCACTTATTGCTCTGAATGAATGGGAGATGCAAACCCATTGGCACCCCTTCCTCTTGTGTTTGTATCGTTCGCATACATTCCACCCCGCTCTTGCTGGCTGTCCTAGTCATCTCAAGAATTGCTCTCCTGCCCCCACGACTGCCTCTTCTTCTAAGCGGCCATCTTTTCTGTCAGGCTAATTGAAATGACCAAGTCTCCTGGATCCCAGTAACTCACCTGCACGTAGATTCCCACATGATCTAAAATACCTTTCACACAGCTACTATATTTTAATGTAAAACGGTTTTAGTCATTTGCACACAACTATCTGCAGAGATTAGAGGCTGCAGCTATGCTGTTGACTCCTCAGTGGTATTTTTAAGATGCTGATACCAAACGCTCCACGGGTCTCCTAGCGATCTGGGAGAAATGGAACTACCACCAAGTCGGTGTTCAGGTAGACTTAGAGCGTCTCCTGAGAATATGATCATCCTGAAGGTGACCTAGTCCGCTGCCCTCTCCACAAAAGAGCTATCTCTTCTTCTAGCTTTTCTCTGCCCTCCGCCTACCGCAGCTGCTCCAGTGGTAGAGTCTGAACCACAGGAATGCTCACCAAGGGCTGGGACACAGCAGTGATGAGCGGAAACCTGAGGTGATGGGTCAATGGTGCGCTAAGCTGGCACTGCTATGTTCTGCCCGCAGACCTCAGGTTGTCACTCACTCCCATCTGCTTTGGATCCCAGGGCTGTGGTATTCCTCCCTGGGAGACTTGGTCCCTTCTCAGCTGTGTTCAACACTAGTTTATTGAGTTTCTAATACATGGCTCTCCAAATGCTTAGAGGGCAATATGTGAAATTTGTTTGGTTGACTTTCCAATGTAGGTCTCCCTCCCCTGAAGTATACAGTCTTCAGTGTACCCGGAGTAATTCTGTATAATTAGAAGCAGCAAGCAAATTAGATAATTTTTGTTGCTTCCCACTTCATGCCTTATTGCTGCACATGAGTACAGTAACTGTGGGCTGGGCCATATGGAGATAGATTTTTCTTTTTAAAGCCCATTCTCATCTTGAGAGAAAATTGGTCTTCAAGAGAATCTTCTCAGTTCTGTTTCCAAGACTCTTGATTGGCGCCAGGCATTATTCACTTCCACAGTCAGCCAAGGGTGTAACTGAGAGGTTTGGATCTCTTGTCTCAAGAAACCAACCTCCTGATGTAGGTGAAGAAAAAAAAAATGTGTGAACTGTTAGGAGTTGCTAATCATCATTTTAACTACCATAGTCATTTTTTGGCCAATGTCTCTTCACATGTAGTAGTGTCCTGCTGTGGCATCTGGAGACTTCCAGTCCTCATCCTCAAGGAGCTCACATTTCAGTTTAGGAAACAAATAGGACACTAAAATGGTGAGCAGCTGTACAGGATAGCAAATGTTAAGTGTCAAGTGAAGTCTGATAGGGCTGAGAAGTTCACTTGAACAAAGTCATCGTAGCAGCAGAAGCCTTGGAAGTGAGCTGGGTGTTGACACTCTCCCGTTGGTTCTTGTATCTGACTATCTCAAAATGTCCTGACCTCAGGGAGTGGGGCTCTAGATGGATCGGATGCAGAGTGTGCTGGACCTCATGCTACTCAGGGAAAGCCAGCTGCTCCAACCCATCTTTGCTCAGCTCACTGGCCCCTGGCTTTGATCCAGAGTCGTGTTCCCATGAGAGTTCTGCCTGCTCCTCCTGTCACATATGACAGGCTCCCTCTACCCCCAGTTTGGTCCGATTTCAAGGGAAATGAGCTGTTTGTCCAGTCACCATCTCTGAGTTGTGTAAACAAGCAGACGGGCAATTAGTGGCTCTGTCAGGCCCTTGGCCCACTGCTCTGCTTGCACAAATGGAGAATCATCACTCATCTTTTGGACGATAGTCGTACAAGCATGAGATAATGGGGACCGCTTGGCTTTGGAGATTTCTTCATGCTGTTTAGATTTCAGTCTTCGTGTCAAAATCCTATTGTTCAAGCATTTTGGCAACAGCAACCACTGCCACTCAGCTCATTTGGGAAGAAAAAAATAATTTAGATTCTGTTGCCTTGATTTTTTTCCTCACTAAACCATTTTCTTAACGAGCAGGAAATAGGACTGAGACGTAGCGATCTGTAGGTAATATCTTTCCTTAATTAGCTAAATGCTGACAAGAGAGGTCACTCAGTTGAACATGGTTGTTTCTTTGCCCCTTGGAGCGGCCAGTGTGTCATACACACAGACGGGGGGGCGGGGGGGCCAGGCACAGACTGGAGCCTCCTGTACCTCTCTGCCACCCATGGCCTTGGTAAACATGCAGTCAGGTCACTTGTAACCCCAGGACTGCTATCATTGGTGTTTGCTTGAGCATGTCACCCTGGCCTGTGTGTTTCTTCTCAGATTCAAAATGCCCAGAAGTACTGTGGAGCTCCCCCACCCCCCGCCCCTCCACAGTTTACTGTTTGTCTCAAGGTGCACAGATATCAGACCCCAATCCTGTTCTCAGAGAAAGCCGATGGCATGGTATTTCCTTTGTTCTTTCTTCAGACACTGGCATCACCTCTTCAGGTTTTTTTTCCCTCTCTCCTTCTGCTTTTAATTTTCTTTTCTCTCTTACCTCAGTTTTCTCTGCCTTCTTTCATAGCCTTCTGTTTTCTCTCTGCTTCCCCCGCCCCTTCTTATGTTTTTGGTTTCTTGTAACATGCTCTCCAGATTCCTTCTTATGCAGGAATCACTATCTTTGCCCAGCGTCATTCCAATCTTTCTGGTCCTTATTTCATTTTCCTCACCCCTTCCCCTCTTGCACTCATTTCTTTCCCAACCATCCCTTTCCACCTTCTAGAACCTTTGAAGTGTCTCTGTGCCATGCCATGTACAAGAGGCAAGAGCATTCAGTGATCCTTTCAGCATGACAGCTGTGGAAGTGGTCGTCTTTTCCCCATTTTGCCCTAGGACAGACATCTGTCTATGGGCAAGGAAGCGATGGAGAGCACCTCCAGTTCTCTGTGACCAATCACTACTATTCTTTTTCAGTTGCTCATTCAGCATTTTTAGGCTATCTGCTATGTGTGAGGCCCTGTGGGGGGGGAAAATGTTGACTCAGATATGAATTCTAGCCTCGAGGACCCTATATCTCCGACACAGAGTCTTTCTCCACCTTTCAGTAGCATTTGATAGAGTTAATCAACTCCCCCTTTAGAAAACTGCTTTCAGCTTTAGGCCAACTCTCTCTTTTGTCCTCCTGCTTCATGAATGCTTCTCAATCTTCTATGCTCGTTCCTGATTTCTAAACTTTGGAAGGCTTCAGGATTCAGTTCATGGATTTCTTCCCTCTCTAGTTCTGCTCACTTACTTGGTGATCTCATCAAGGCTTTAGATAACCATCTTTATTCTGATGACTCCCAAATTTATATCTCTAGCCCATACCTCTCCTCTGGACTCCAGATTTGTATGTCCAGCTGCTTGTTCAATGTCTTCACTTGGATGCCAAATTAGTATCTCAGACTTGGTGTCCAAAACCAAACTTTGATTTCTCCACTTCACCCCAGAGCCCTCACACATCTGCTTTTTCCTAGGGAATGGAACTGTCATTCTTCCAGATACACAAGCCAAAAGTCTTGGAAAGTTGCACCCTTTTTTATCTCTCACTTCACAACCCATCCATCTGCAATCTTGTCAACTCTTCCTTCAGAATCTATCCAGAATCCAGCAACTTCCCTCCATACCTCTTGCTACTACACTGATTCAAGCCATCATCATTCCTCATTTGAACTATTGTAATAGCTTCTAACTGGTCTTCCTTCTTCTAGCCTTGCCTTTCAATTCCTTTTAAAATCAGTATAAAATTAGGTTATTCATTTTCTTAACACCCTCCAGACACTCCTCATTTCAATCATCATAAAATGCAAAGTCCTTATTAAACCTACAAAACTCCATGTGATCTGACTTCCACCACCTCACTGTCCTCATTTTTTACCACTCTTTGCCTTGTTCTCTCCAACACCCTGAGCCTCCCTGCTGACCTTTGAGCCTACCCAGTATACGTCTGCTGCAGGAAGTATACTGGCTCTTCCTCTGGTCAGAATGTACTTGCTCCCTCACTTTGTTCTGGTTCTTGCTCAAATACCAAAGAGAACACCTTGACAAAATAACACCTATTCAGATTCTATAACTCTCTTCCCATTTCTTTGCTTTATATAGCTTTTTAGCACTTATCTCCATCAGAAATACCATGTATTTGTTTCATTGTTTTCTGTCTGCTCCCCTAAAATGTATGTTTCTGGAGGTCAGGAATTCTGTTCTACTCGCTGCTTACAGTGCCTAGAGGCACTCTGTGAATAGTTTTGATTTCATGAACAGAAGATGGTGCTTTCGAGGACATGCATAAATGGTACCATGTAACTCAGAGGTAAGAGAAAGCAGAAATGAAAGTAGATTAGAAGCTAAGCATTGATGTATGGAATGTATAGGATATTCCAAGGGAATTGAATTGACTCCATGGAGCATATACAAAGTACAGTAAATATATTTATTGTAGCTCAAGTGTTATAACCCGATGTCCCAGTTGCCCAGGAGGAGAGCCCAGGAAGCCAGGCAATTCTAGCCATGCTCCTGACCTCTCTGACCTAAGTGCATTTGTCTTGCATAGATCAGATTTCTGATGAGCCAGTGTAGACTCAGAGGAAGGAAAGTGGGTGGGAGGCTGCTGATAGAGGCTGCTGGAGGTGTTCTTTGCACAATCACCTGAAGAATCACTTTGGGGAGAGTGGGAGGAAGATAGAGAGAAAGTAGATGTAGAGAGAGGCAGTAGATGCAGTGAAGATTGAATCAATTGGTAGAGGCAGTTTATAGTCACATGTGCGTAGATATAGTTCTAAAAACTAAACCTTTTTCAATGATACTCTATGGCTGGATCAGTCAGAAGCCTTCTCTTTCCCTAAGTTCTACCCATTGTTAACTGCCCTCTGAGTGCTCCATTCTACACTGGGCTTTCCATCCATTGAACCCCTTCGGCACTTTACTTCTCTGGACCTCTGTGTTTATTTATAAAATTGTACCATGAGGAGGAGTCTGACCTGTGGGCTCAGGAGGCATTGTTCAAATCACATCTTCTTTAATAGTTCCGTAGCCATTGCCGTGGATCCTGGTCAGCCACTTGTTTGCAGCTCAGACCCAAGCTTGACAGAAGACTGTCTTTCCACTTGTAGAGAGAAATCTCAACACATATTTTTACAACATTAAAGCATTTGTCTACTGCTATGTTATTATCAAGCCTGGGAAAGAAAGCACCCAAGTTGCCATTTTGATTCAGTTATGTGAGTGCCCTCCCATGAGGGGCTTAGGAGAGGAATTAGAGAGGCATAAAGTGCCATCATGGGCATCAGCTGCACCTTCTCATTAATCTCTTTGTCCCCAGGACACCCTATCACAGCAGGACCTACATGGCATTTACTGTTCCCATGTTGCTTAATTGAAGCCCTTTTGCCTTCTCATCAGGATTTCTGAAGTAGATAGAAGCTCGAGACTTTCCTGTTGATTAAATATATGGTAAAGAGGCTGAGGGAGATGCGCTGAAACGTGGGGGTATCATCTTCTTCACCAAATGAGGAGAACAATGTTACATCCACTAACTGCAAAGTTCATGAGCTGTATACAGTTTGAGTGTAAAAATGTAAAGAATTGGTTCTGGGGAGAGACCATGTGGGCACTTATAGCCTTGAAACCAAAGGTAAGGGAGAAAGGGACTTGCTGAAATAAAGCTAAGTTAGAATGTGAGTTACTGTTGCTATGAATTACAATAAATAGAACCAGTGAAATTGGAGAAGACGTGAACATTACTATACTACTAAAAAAAAAAGTAAAATAAAAGAATAGTGAGCAGGGCAGCATGTGCAAAGCTCTTTGTTTTTTATTTCTGTGAGTTTACAAGTTTTCTTTCTTCCTTCCCCCTTTACACCAGACAGATATTACCACTGGAAATCCTCCTTGTCTGTGTCCCAAGGTTATCTGAACACCAAGGTCACACTTAAGGAAAGGTTACCAATTCAGGGGGATTGAAAAAGGATTCCCATGGAATTACCCATAATACCTATTTGAAAACAAAACCCTTGCAAACCCTAACATCATGGAAATCACAGTCCATGGTGAGAAAACTGCCAAGTTTTCTGAGGTTGCAACTTAGACCACACACAAAAACATGTGTCTGCATCTCCAAGTGTCTTTGGTTTGGAAGTTGGAAGAACAGGGCATTCAATCCGGCTTCTCCACAGGATCTTCAATACTTTCCCCACTTCTGATGGCAGAAACCTGGGTTGGTGGTCTGAGCCTGGGAGGAACGTGATATATCAGTTTGGAAGAGGAAAATAATTCTATGTTTATGTTTTAGAGTCATGATTTAGAAAAAATAAACTCAAGTAACTTTCATTTAAAGTCAGTCAGTTTTCATTTTATCTGAATGATTTGCTATCCCTTGTGCATGAGTATCTGTGAGGCACGTGGTCAGGACCTGACGTGCATCCCAGGCAGGCTGGGTGCCATCCACATTCCCTGCCCTCTTCTCCAGTCCTTCCTCTTGGGCTTTCCAGCATCTATGTGCTTTTACGAAGAAAGAGACTGAATTCCCTGCTACTGTGCTTCCAAACCACCCTTACATAACTCCAATTCACCAACTTTAACAAAGGTGATGCCTTTCCCCTAAGAATGCCCAAAAGCCATAATGCCAAGCTGTTTATGGCAAACTTCTGGATGTTTTTGGTATCATAATGTTAGCATTTGAAGGGTTTCAATGAGTAAAAGCATCAAACCTCTCTGTGCAATGACGATGAAGCACCTGTTCTAAAATTAACCAGGTGATCAGTGATGGCGAGCCCCTCCCAACTCCCGTCCTTTGAACTTGGATTCCGTTTTCAGGAACAGTTATAAATAAGAAAACGATGAAAGAATATTTGTTCAGAGAAAGGTGCTACCTAGATTACATTTATCTGCTCACTTCCTGATGATACTGCCTTTTCTTGAAAAAAAGTGGGGAGGGGGCTGAAAATAACAATGGTGAGCGTAAGAGAGGGCCAGAAGGGAGTTTCAGCCACACTTTGGGGGAGAAGAAGAACCAGCTGAGTAGAACTTGGGCAATAGAGTTTGGGGTAACTAGTAATAGTCTTGATTAGGGGCTTTGGCTTCTGTCTTTCTTTCTTTGTGTTTTTTTGTTTGTTTGTTTTATGTATCTATTGTTTTTCTCCTTGGGGCAACCTGAAAAGAAGGGGCAAGGGAGCAGAGTTGCTTTAGGATGAGATACATGTCTCTATATGATTAAGGTCCTACTTCCTCAATTTGCTACTACAAAACCCCGAGACACAATGTTCTAGTCCAAAAGCCCTGGGGGAGATTGAGCAAATGAGTTAGGCACATTCATCTGGTTGTTGTTCAAGGGACAGAGGACTCTGAGCTGGACTCAAGGTCATGGTTGATACGACAGAAATATAATTTTTCTAATTTTCCTGAAACACACAGAGAGAGAGAGAGAGAGAGAGAGAGAGAGAGAGAGAGAGAGAGGTTTAAGAAGAGGGAGTCCACCATCCAAGGGTTTAATTTGGTTTCCATCAGAATACGGAGAAACAGCCATGTTGAAGTCTGGGCTCACCTAACCAGAGGGAGTTAAGAGCAAGTAAAACTGGGTTGGAAATAAATTTCAGGATGCTCTGAGAACCAGGAAAAAATGGGAAGGGTCAGAGTAGAGATTATAGAGGGCTGTCACTCTCAAAATCCTGCAATAGTGTGAGAAGTAGCTGCCTTTTAGTATAAAATCTGGGCTTATGAAGGAGGTTGAAAAAATGAGAATGAAGTCAGAAAAATTCATATTTAATTAAATGAAGATGCCTACCTTTCTTTTCCCTACAGATTTTAGAGCTTGAACTTTAGTTAGATCTTTAATGCATGTAAAACCTAAGATTGTATACTAACAGTTAAAAAAAAAAAAGGCAGTTGTTTCATTGCATTAATCACGAAGAATGAAAATGAAAATAGTGCTTTCCACTAACTTTTATAAAGAATGTATGGAGATCAGGGAAGAGATGCTCAGGTACTTCATTAGGTTTCAGAGAGATAGTCAGACTTGTTAAACCCTTTAATTCAGCTATAATTGTAAAGCAAAGTGTATTACACTCTTGGGTCAATGATGTGGGTGGCAAACCATTTCCTGTGCTATTGCTTCGTCTCTTCTATGGCCTAATTTGGGGAGAATATCGGATGGCCTGGGTCCAAAGGCTCACTTCCGGTACCCTTGGCTTTTGTGACTGTTTGTTGCTAGTTGGCTTTCTGGGGGTCTTCTCCCTCATCAGTATGGGTTCCATCCCACTTCTCCAAAAGAGAACTTTACAAAACAATCATTGTTTCCAAAGACATTTCCATAACCCAAGCCCTTTCCTTTCCATCAGTTAAACTAACTGAAGACCAGAACCATTTTTTCTCTCACTATGTCTTTCCTAATTAGCCTCTAAGAGGAGAATTAGAGTACGATCGCTCTAGAAAAGGTAGCAGCCATTAGAGGGACCACATCTTAAAATGTGACCATAGAGATAAGGAAATTAGAAAACTAACATGCAGTGAACATTCAATAAATGTAGGGTCGAGGGAGGAGGGAGGAAGGATAGTAAGTGAGGAAGGAGAAGACAGTATTCTAGAAAAGGGACAGAATTGGGGCAAAACAGTCTGTCCTTACTTTCCTCCCTTTGACAAATCTAAGAGTAAAAAGTTGCCTTACCTACCGTCTTTCACATACACACCTCAAAACAGAAAGCATACTGTATTCAGGTAACCCAGGATCAGAGCCGAAAGTTGAAATATAGAAGCTTCACAAGTATGTTTACACATCATCAAGCCTCGAATTATTGGCAGTTGCAAAAACTACTTCAGTCATCATCTCAGAAAGCTCTTCCCTTTGCTTTAAAAATATTCACGGCATCATCTCAACAGGCGTGGCATGGAAACCCCTCTCCACACCGCAGCACGATGTCTGTGAAGGAAAGTTAGGGAGGAACAAGTGTTCCTTTGCAGATTGCTGTTCCACCAGAAGAAAAGCTGAGGCAGGCACATGATATTTTGTTTTACACACCACAGACAGACAAACCCCCAGATTTGGAATCCAGAGTTGACAAAAGCATTAAATCCATCAGGCTTTGAGAAGGGGCATGTTTTTTCCTATTTCTCCTCTGCTACCAATATTTACATAACAAATCGCTGTAAACTACAATCATGTCAGATGTTGGAAATAAACTCTTTGGGCTATAGCTATTTTTAAACAACCCATAGTTATAGGGATGTTACAAAAACATGCAAAGGCTGAGTTTGTGTTTTAAATCATAAGTAGTCACAGGAACTCGGTATTGTTAGGCTGGTGCTAACCGATGGAACAGCAAAGCTTTTTCAACAGAGCCTGAAATCCCTCAGGAATGATGATATTTTTAAGAGTTTCAAATATTCAAATTGTCCATAGATAGAAGCCCAGGATTTCGAGGCAGATACACAGAAATCCCTGAGGATGCCAGTTTTCCCACTCTGGAGAGCATTGAACTTCTCCTACAAATATATTCAAAATACGTCCCCATCAGTGGATTTTATTTATTGACAAGCATCCCTTTTCTACTTCCCTTCTTCACCCCGAAGAATCAGCAGTTAGTAAAAAGAATGCTGCCTTCTTGGGGAGTATTTACATGAATGGATTGTTTGCGTCACTCTCTGAGATGTTATATTCATGCTCTCTCTTCTACTTATCCAAGCTTACCGCTCCCACAAAAGATTTTTTCTCCAGTCTAGTGAGTCTCCTTGTTTCCTTATTGTCTCCCTGACCCCTGCAACCCCCCCCGCCACACACACACACACACACCCTCACCGGCCACCCTTCCCTCTAGCCAGTCCAGGCCCTTGCTCACATGCAAGAAGTAGAAGTTTCAGCTCGAGCCTCGGAGTCCCAGTCCTACTTCCTTTTTTCTAGCCAAGTTTAACACACACCCTACAAAATTGTCCTCAAGTGTGACTGCTTCTGTAGAAACTCCCAAGCTCCGATGTCATTTGTGATTTATTATCAAGAATAAAAATAGTAAGCGCTAACTCTTATTTCATGCTCTCGGCCAGGTCGATATTAAGTATAGTCTCATTTATTCTCATTTTGTAAAAAACCCTTGAGGACAACACTTTGTTCCATCTTACAAATGAGGACACTGAATTCAGACAGGCTAGATCTGTTTGATGTCAAAGGAGGACCCCAGTGAGAGTAAGTGGAGAATTCAGTGTGGTATTTTGGTGATTTGGGCTCGAGTGGTTGAGGAGGTGGAGAGAGGTAATAAGACAAGGGGTATTTGGATGGTACAACCCTCTCCTCAGAGAGGCAGGGCTTTCCTTAGACATACCCCTGTGAAAGTTAAGGTCCCTCTGTTATTGTTAATGTAATTGTCACGCTTTTTGTTTCTTCTGCCACACTTCCCTCAGTTTTTAAATATTTGAGGAATTACTTAGCTAATAAGAGAGGGAAGTATCTCTTTTGCTCACCTTAGAATCCCCACTGCTTAGTATGCAGTGGGTGCTTCGTAAACACAAAGTGAATTTGTCCAAAAAAGAAAAGGAACCTTTGAAGGGGTTCATCCTCATTTAAATCATAAATAGAATGAAATGCGTGTAGAGGTGAAAACAAGATTTAAAAAGGAAAGTCAAACTCTTCCTACCACTATCTAACCAAAAGAACTAGGCCAAAAATGTGATCAAAGCAACAAACTGATGAAGAATGGAAGACAGTGAGTCAGAGTGTCTGCCCTCTACAATGAGCACACAGGCAGGGTGGTTTAAAAAGGAAAAAAAAAATCTGTTTTCATCTAATAGTCAAGGTCTGATCAGATGCAAGGATTATGAGATTTTCAAGTCTTTTGTCATTTGTTTGACTTCCCATGTCTGATAACTTTGGGGCCAGTCTTTAGCCTTCCATGATCCCCAAAATTTTGAATAACCTAAACATAGGATCCTGTACTATCCAGAAAAATGTAGAAATTTCCCTTCACTTGTCCAATTGCTTTTATAAACAAAGGAGACATTAAAATGAGTTGCAGATAAACGTAATCCTTATTTAGTTATTTCTTCTTTTCAGTCAGCATAAAATCTCTACATGAGTATAGAATTTGGATTCAATACCTCCTAACTTTGTCCCGTGGGAGAAATGTGCCTCCTCCCTTTCCTTTCTGTGGGATATTTCTCTAAATCTCTTCTTCCTTCCTACCACTGACATCTCAGACCTTGGAGAGTTGTATCTAATGTAGAATATTGTTTTCTATGCCAGCAACAGAAGAGTCATAACTATTTTCATCTCTCAAGTATCCTAGACTTTACACAGATGGAAGGGTAATTTGCATGGATTGGCAGGGGTCTGAAGATCCTTACTGCTTTCCTAAGCTGAGACAATAGGCCTGGTTCATCATGACACTAAATAAGGTGTCTTGGAATGTGACTGCATCCATCAACTTTCAGCTCATGCAATATAGGCACAGAGAATTAATTCCAGGAAACTGGCCTCCAAGGAAGGTGTGGGCTGCTGACTTGACTCCCACCATCTACCCCAGCAGCCAGGTATGGAGTCCTTAATATTAATGAAAGTGTCAATTGGAAGAAATCTTTCATTCTTAGAGAACCATCCCCAACTACCCTGGGGCCAGTGTTACAAGATAGAAACACTAGCAACTGGAAAGTAGAAGATGGCTTATCCAGTCCTCCTGGTTTCTCACTCTGAGGAGCCATAAGGTTGACGGAACTTTTGCCTAAGTGTCTGTTTTTAACTTAGTCAGAAGGTTTGATTAGTCTCATGAATTGTTGTATAGTCTTAGACTAGATATTGCATAACAAATTTTTATTCTTGGATATTTGGCTAGTTACATCAAGATTAAGTTAGAGTAGACCTTGAGAAAGTAGAGAAGGAAATTTTCTTCAGCGTGGCTGGAGTTTTGCCATCCCACTTCTGTGTTTTTACAAATCATGTTTTCAGTTTGTGACCCAATGGCTCGCTATTGCTACAAGAAAGCAATTATTAGTATGCTTGCCGTCCGTCAGGACCTTTCCACCAAGGGATGACAAAGCATTTGATGTGTAGGCCATGTATAAAGGTGCCAGCAGATAAAGAGGTTTACCTTAGGTCCTCACCCAAGAAATACTGTGCTTTACCTCTCTATCTCCCTGTTTACTGGAAATGCCATAAAGTAACAGAAGGCAGGAATTCTGAAATCCTTAAAAAAAAAAAAGACATTGGAACTACTAAAATGTTCCTTTATTGTGTCAACATTCCTAGTAGTCAGAGAGCATGCTTTCTTTCCCCAGTAATTTTATTAGGTTGCTAAAAAAATCGTGGTTTGGTTAGAAGGAAGCATGAGCCAAGTGGTAGACCGAAATCCCTCCTTTTATCTGAGAATCGTGACACTATTGTAACCACAAATATTTATCTTTCATTCTCAGAGGAGACGGGTAGCCTCTTTGGATCATCCTCTGCAAAATGTAATAGACGCTATGCAGAACTATGATCCAAATTGTTAGATCTACAGCCAGACTGAGCTCCATCACTGTTACAAAAAGCCAACGTGGAAAGAAAATTCTACATGATAAAAAGATAAGACATCACTTTTTTCTATTGGCTCCATTTATTTAGAGAATTGAAATTCTCTTTGGATGACCTTCAGTGATCAAAATTTACCATATTAAGAATAAGATATCCTAATTTTCTTCAGGAAGGCAATGAAAGCATGGTTGAAAGGGTAAATCATACTGAGTTTATCATTCTGTATCCTAATTTTTCACTCAGGACTGTTTGAAAATCTGTCCCTATTGATACATACGAATCTAATTCTTTAACTGCTGTAGATGATTCCATTGTGTGAATGAGCCATGTTTTTCTGTAGCTGTATACCTTTCCCTTTCTGTCAATAAGTGAATCACATCAGTCTGGAACTCCACTATATAGGAAAGTCAGTCATTTGTGTATCCTTTTTTCTTCGCTGGGACTTTGGAAAGATAAACAAGACAATAACATGAGATAACTAGAACTCTTTTGCTGTAAGTGGTACAAGCATTAAAATTACTTTTATTTTCTTATACATTATACCTTCCATCTAGAAGGACAAGATTCCTTGAGCATTTTTTTCTTTTCTATTTAAATAATGCAATAATGATCATCTACATGTGAATGTGATGGGAATGTAAAATTAGATCCTTATGATTAGCTGGGCCTTAATGCCATAAACTCAGCCCAAAATAATGCTGCTGAGACTCAAAGACAATCATTTTGCTGCTCATAAATGATAATTTAAGCTGTTGAGTGGATGAGGTCCAGAATTCTTCTTGGTCCCTCGATGGACAGTTATGCTGCTTAGACCATAATTTTCCATCTTTCTTCTTGGAAAGACTGACTACAGGCCACTCAGTAAAATGAACCTTGGAAATAAGACTTCTGTCTCACACCATCTATTCACGAAAGAGAGCTATAAAAATAAACACATACCCAGAACCTAATGGAGACATGGCAACAAGCCTGAGGGAGATGCCAGCCCTTCAGCTTCTCTTTTAATTCCCTTTTAGTTTTATTTAGTTTCAGGACAGCGCGAATGCATCAGTTGTAGGCAGACGTTTGTGTTTTCTGAATTTGTTTATCTAGAAAGTAGCTGAAAGAGACAAGAATGAGTAACTTTGGAAAGAACCAGCTAAGGCAACAGGGAAAGGCATACAGAATAGTATTTCTACAGCTTTATTGCAATCTGGAAACTACCTGGAACATTTTAATGAAACTATTCTGTGTCATATCACCTAGGGTTCTAATATAAGATAGGTCTCTTTCTGTTTCTTCACAAAATTCCAAAGTAAACTCACAGGTGGGCATGATAGAAATGAAACCAAGCATTAGAGTTCAGTGTCAGCAAGTCTGGACTCAACAGTGGATTAGGAAGAATGTCAAGAGAGACCACCCTTGTTTCTCTCACAGCCTCCCTGTTTCTCATGAAATTGGTCTGTGCTTCCCTGGGAGCCTTTGATTCTGTTTTTCTCTCTTTTCACTAAATCTTCCTTTGGTTTGACCTGCTAGCATCAGCTCTTTCCATCAGTTTCTGAGCATACCCTCTTGGTGTGTTTTTTTTTTCTCCTTTCTTTCTTTCTTTCTTTCTTTCTTTCTTTCTTTCTTTCTTTCTTTCTTTCTTTCTTTCTTTCTTTCTTCTTTTTTTTTTCTATCGGGGAAACATTTTTTTCCTAGGGAATTCAGCTTCAACACTGTCACCATTGGCATGTAGCTTCTCAGGCTGCAGTAAGCAGGGCCCCCAGAGACTCTTCTGTTCTCAGAGTGCTTTTTGTCCAGTAGCCTGCAGAGCACTTGACATTGTACCACCTCATTTGTCCTCCTACTATCGTTGTGAAGAAAGCAGTTATCAGGCCTCTTGACATATGAGAGAGGGATGTTCTGAGAGACAGTCCTTTCCTAGGAACCACACTGTACATCAACGATAGAGTTAGACATCCAGAGGGAGGACCAGCTCCCTTGAGTCTCTCTTTGAGTTATTTCTGACTACTATTTCAAAGTTGTTTCCATCATTCAAGTTTTGTTATCCAAACAGACCTTATCCACGATTTCCTTGGCCTCTGGTTATTACCAATGTTTTTTTACCTCTCAAAACTACTTACTCTAAACAACATCTCCCAAGTTGATTTTGTATGTCAGGTCTAATATAATTTGGAAAAAGATTGCTGAGTACCTAATCATAACCATTCATTTCTCATGTCTAGGCCCATAATGTGTCGAATATTGTGCCAAGCAAAGGCAGGAGACAGTTCCCTGGCTTACTGATCTTGCAGCCTGATCTGGAGAGCCAATCCTAAACAGATGACTATACAGTAGGACAATCGCAGTGCATAGAGTAACAGAAAATCCATTCAGCCAGTGTGGAGAGCCTGTAGTATATCAGGTCCTGTGCAGGGACAATCTGCATAGTTGTGAATACATTAGGTGAACTTATAATTAACAAGGAGACAAAAAAACAAATAGCTAATCCAACATCTATTACAAATTGTGGAATGTTTAGGTTTAGTGGAGGCAGACTTTTAAGAAACCTACTTTAAAAGAGTGGGAAGGCCTCTTTGCAGTAATGACATTTAAGCTAGGGAGGGATCTAGTCATGGGAAGCGTAGGAAGAAAAATGTCACAAGCTGAAGGCATGTCATGGGTGACAGCCCCGAGGTGGGTGAGAGCTTGGCATACTGAGAAACTAAAATGGGCTAGTGCCACTAGAACCCAGGGCAAGCTGCCTGTCCAGAACCCTGAAGGCCAGGAGAAGGAATTTGGATTTTATTCAGTATTCAGTGGGGAGCCTTAGAAGAGTTTGTGAAATAACAGTAATGACCACATTCATGTTTTAAAAGATTATTCTGATTGCATGTAGAAAATAAATGGAAGGAAGTAAGAATAGATATAAGGAGATTACTAAAGTAACTTCAGTGAAAAACAACAGCGTTTTTTTTTTTGGACCCTAGTGGTAGAAATCGAGATGGAAAAACATGGATGAATTCAAGATATATTTTGGAAGTAGAAAAGACAGGGGTTTGGTAACAATTTCCACCTTGGAGCTGAAGCAAAGTGGGGAGCCAGAAATAATTCCCAAGTCTTGATCATCTTAGTGAATGGTGATGCCATGTGCTGAGTTGTAGAAGACTGTGAAAGAAACAGCTTTGCGTTATGGTGGCGGACTCAGGGATAATTTGAATTTCTGGACAGCTATTCATGTCATGGTGACCTATGGGGCAGAAGAAATGCAAATCTGTTGTTGAGAATGTAATTTGGAGTTGACAGTATCGACTTGAGATTCATCAGCGGAAGAATGGTAGCTGTGTGGCTAGTTATATAAAGATAGAAGAGTGGAGAGCCAAGAGACAGCCTTGGAGGCTGAACATATCTAGAGTGCAAGAGGAGGGAGAAGAAGAGCCAGTGGAGGGGATGCAGAAAGTGATCAGAATGGTTGAGATATTGACCAGTATTAAATATGAACCTGTCTACCTTGCTGGGATACGTACTTTGTCCTTCACGATAATTTAAAAAACTAAAAAACAAAACAAAAACAAAAAACACTGTTTCTAAAAATGTGTGGTAAACTGTAAAGCATTACCTATATGTAACAAATGAATCAATAATGTATTATTTATTGGAACTAAGGAAACTACATAAGAATCTCAGCCTCTGCAAATCGCTGCTGGACTCCAGATCCTGCCCCAGTAGACTTGCATTTCATGGCATGAAGGAAATGGGACATGTCCCTTTTCAATTGGTGCTCCTATTTATTTAATGCCATAATTAATGATAAAGTGGCCAAGAATTTTAAAAAATTCCTGCCTTCCCCAACCCCGCTCTGACTTCTCCCCCCAGTCCTCCCGTGACTGCAGTGTGGTCTCTGTTGGTGGTGCCATGTGCTGTCATCCCAAACCCCTTGTTCTCCAAATGTGTGCGGCTTCCAGCACTTGAAGGAAATCTGGTTTCTTCACAGATGCCATTTTATAGAACTGCGAAAAAGGAAGCACGTGGCTTTTGGCAGGGGCACACAGCTTCAACGTGGTCTTCCACTGTTTTTGCAATGGGATATTACTGTTCTAGGCTCTGTACCTTCTCCCTTGTGAGTTCAGAGACGCCCATTCTGTGAAGTGTACTTTGCAAATATGAACATGACCTGTAAAGCGTGTGTGAATACACTTCCAGTGCAACTTGGAATAGTGTGTTTCAGGGGCTTTGTTTCCATGTGGCTCCTTTAAAATAGGTATTATTTTTAAGTGGTTAGTAATGATTATTTACACCCCACATCATTACTTATGATAATAGTTAAGATTGCCACTTTGGCATTTTTATTTGGTTTTAAAATCTAAGAAAAGCATGCATGAACTATCCTATCATCATAAATCTATGGGGGAAACATGTAAAACTTTGAGTTTTGAAATGTAAGCAGTAGCTTGGAGTTACAACACTTGGGCAAGTTTTCTCATTGTGTAGAGGCAGCCCCTTTGGTCACGCCCTGGAACAGACAACCACAATGAAAGTATCTACTTCTTCAACAAGGCCATGAAAGGGGCTCTTGGAAAGGAGAGACAGAGCAGTGCGTTGGGCAGCCGCTGATCTGAGGGAGTACCCTGCCTAGTAGAACATTCTGTCTCTCCTCCACTGTCCCCAAAACAACTAGAATACAAGCTACAGCCCAATATCCCACTCCTGCACCCACTGGTGAGACTCAGCTACAAAGACTGGTTCACTCTCCAGAATCAACAATGGAAAAACCAACAAACTCAACAAGCAGAAGAGCTTACACCTGAGAAAATACATTTGTGGCAGAACAGGTCTTCAAAGAATGTATGTTTTATAATTTCAGAGAATTACAAAAGGACACCACTCCATTAAGAAATAAAAATCCAGTGGAAAACATAGAAATGAAAATTTTGGTTGGCTATATTTAAAAAATAGTGAATGCACAGAATGGTAAAATAGATATCACTGAAAATCAAATTAGTGAGTTGAAAGATGGATGAAGTCAAAGGAATTCTTTTAGTCTAGAGCATGAAGAGAAAACTACTGAGTCTTATATTAATTTTTGCTCCAAAAGACGCATTAGAGCTGATTGTCTGGCTAGGTCTTATTTTCGGGGAAACACGATATATGGAAAGTGTGGAGAAATGATGAGGTATAGAAAATGTTTTTTAGAACTTTAATCTGTTTAATCCAACATCTATTTAATACAAGTCAAGAGAAACAGATACTCACAGATATAATATGCGATCACTTCCTATAAAAGAGAAAGACACAGCATCTTTTATTGAAAGAGTTCTTCAGGGCAATGAAAGATAAACGCACATGTAGACACACCTTTAACTCTTTATAATCAACTTTGAGAAACACGGGTTTAGAAAAACTCTGAGAGCTAAACAACAAACTTCTCAGCAGCAACACTGAATGCAAGATAACAATAAAGTAATAAATTTAAAATTGTGAAGGGAAATTATTTTGAAGCTAGAATTCTACACTTAGCTAAACTTACATCATCAAAGTGAAAGAGAAAAGTGAATTCTTTTGAGACTCACAGAGCGTAGGAAGTATACTGTTCGTAAATCCTCTCTTGAGGTTGCATTCCTTCAACAGGAAAATGAATCCTATGAAAAAATGGAGTGGCAAAGGATATAATGAACAAATAAAATCATAAAATGATGATTAAATTTAATTGTAAAGGATCTGTTTAGGGTAATCTGAGAGTAAAATGGCAGATGAATCAATCAATATGGGATGTGGCATAGAAAGTGGCAGGGGGAGAAAGAAAAAGCAGACCACCCTTATATTGTTCCGAGTTAGGGTACAGAGCTAGAATTAACTCTAGATACCCTTTGAATCACAGATATTTGGGTTATGCGTATTGAAATTTAAACGTATTCAGCAATCCAAAAGTTAAAATTAATCATGTTCAAACCAGTAAAGAAAAATTGAAACAAAGACAAGGTAGCGAATCCAACAAAAGTCAGGAAAGGAGGAAAAGGAAATAGCTAGAAAGCCTGGTAAAAGAAACTGCAAAATTAAATACAACAGAGATAAATCCAAATACATCTGTAATCACAATGAACATGAATGGGTCAACTTTACTCAGAAGCTGAAAGCCCTCGCCAGGGCGATGTGAAGGAAAAAGACGTTACATGTTTAAATATGAGCTAGGAAACAAAACTGCTGTTATTTGCATACTCTGATTACCGTTTAGAAAAACCAATGTTATTTGAACAGTGCTTATCTATTTCCAAAAAAAGGAGTCCTGGCCCATCCGATTCAAAATGCTTAATGAACTAAATATAAAAAGACACATAAAAAACAAAAACATCTAAGAAAATATGGGACATCTTTATGACCTTGAGAGAAGCAAAGGTCTTTTTTAAAGTGAATTTAAAAGCGAAAGACATGAGGAAAGTACTTATGATTTGACTACTTCAATATTAAATGCGTACGTGATAGACATTGTAAACAAAGTCAAAAGGCAAGTGAAAAGCATGGGAAAAGATATCTGCAATACATATAGTAAGGATTTGTACCAAAATCTATGTGGTTTGCCAAAATTCAAGTTTGATAGTATTGGTTGTTAGGAGTATAACGTGCTACTCTAGCTGTGGACGTCTATTTGACAGTCTCGAGTAAAATATAAACGATGCATACCTTAGGAGCAAGCAAGTCTTCTTCTCTGTCTGAGTTAGAAAAACCTTGCACACATTGTACAGGGACACTCGGAAGTTCTGGAAGGGTATACTTCAAGCCCATAACAGTAGTTGAGTCTCAGGAGAGCATGAGAATGTGTGTCTGGGATGATGGAGGGTGACGCGCAGATGGCTATCAAAGGGGACTCAATCTCTAACGTTTAATATTTGTATGAGGAGAGTGCGTATGACCTAAAGTAATTAAAAATTAATTTTTCAAAATAATTAAGAGTGAAAGTTTTATTTTCAATATTTCAGTATTCAGAATTAAAGGCTCTCCCGTCACAATTAAGATAAAAAGTAGCCCGTTAATACAAGATTCCAGGTTGAGTCCAGTGTTTATGTAATCACAAATCTCTGTTATGGTACTCGCTGCAATAGGAAGAGTTTTTAGATGAGGATGAAGTTTATATATGCCCTTCACATCGCGTTGATGAATTTTGGTTGGAAATTGTCTGCGTTTATCTTTAGGCATATTAATTTTAAATATTTAAAAATCTGTAATTTTTTTGTTTAACACTGATGTAGTTGGACGTATTATTTAGTCCACCATGGGGGATAGCAGAATCTTAAAAAGTACATCAAAGGCAGATTATTCTTTCCAGTCCTGTTTCAAGTATACAGAAAATGCTAGGTTATGCACTTACATTTTTAACTTCATTATATATATATGGCATGAAACCAGCCATAAAATAATTGCCAATGATAACTGCATTATTTCACTGATCTTTTATTCATGACTACGAGTCATTTTTCCTTCTCAAAGTAAGTGGTTCTTTTTTGTTTTGTTTTTTTTAATTAGGTCCTAAATATTCCAACTTTTGACCATGTTTTTCTTCTGTTTTGGAAATTTATTTTTCTATCAGTCATTATATTTCTTTAGGAAATGTCTTTAAATTTTTTTTTAAGGGAAGGAACAAAGCTAGCAAAGAAACAGATGTGTCCCATATAAAATATGCAATAAATCTTGTCCCACAAATTCTTTGCTCTGAACTTTCTGACAGAAACTGTCAAATAGCCACTTTAATTCAGGTATAAAATGTTCACTCCGTGTCATGGCGCCAACCGCCATATGCCAGAATAAAGTTAGTGACCAGCCATAAAAACAGCAGCATAAGCACCTTTGAAACGGTACAAGTCATCGTGGGTGAGAACGACCCGTATAAATCCATGGGGAATTAATCTCGGCTTTGCTACTATCCTGCTGTGCATTTACAATGAGCTTCTACCCCCCCACCCCCCCACAGCAGAAGCAGTAATACTTTTAAAAGGAAAGAGCCTAAGAGAGCCTTGTGTCCACCTAATGAGCTTGTGGGAGGGGAGAAGAGGGTTCATGGATCAGAAAGCAATAGCTTTTCTTCCCCCTCCACGGAGTTCTGGAATCCCCTTGAAGAGGCCAGATCGGAGCCTCAATTGAACATGTGGGGTTCTTCTTCAGCTCCCATTGCCTGGCTTCACAGATCATGTGAAACCAATCTCCCCGAAGCACAATCACTAGAAATGACTTCAGCTTCATAAATCATTGTTATCATCCCACAGGAGGAGGTAATGCTATGGTTTTTCTCCAGTAAAACATTTCAAGCCTCTGGTTTCATGAGGTTTCTTTTTTTTTTTTTTTTTTTTGGGGGGGGGGGCGGGGTTTTGCTTTTCTTCTTCTTTCTGAAATCAGCTTCATGCCATTTCCACAATTAACTTCAGGTTCCTGCCTAAAGGAGATAGTGGCACTTCTCCAACGTAGTATTTGAATATTTCTACACCTCTCTCGGATTTGAAGGGCGACTTATTTTCTATGAGGTGTGTGTGTGGCTTCTCCTATGCCCAGAGACTTCACACTTACTTCCAAGCATATCGGAAGTCTCAGTGTTTTTGCCTGTTAAGGATACTTTTCTAGCCTGTATTTTTCAAATACAGGACAGGTATATTAGGTTTAAGCACAGTGGATAGAAATTGTAACTTGTTTTGTAGCATTTGACATGACTTTAATACTTGTGGCCATCTAAAACATTTCTCCACTAAGCCACAAAAATAGGAAGACTAAAGGGATTGTTTCCAAATTGAATCAAATGATTCAAATCCGCTTTAATTATATTTGATAATACTATTTGAATAGTCCTAACTGACATTTCTCTCCTACAAGATCTCATTTAAGAAACATGGTCAGAAAATGTTTTTGTTTTATTTGAATAGGTTCCATACCCACTTTGAAATAAAAGCTTATTTTTCAACCATTACTGTCAAAAATTATAAATTAAATTATAAATTATCTATAAAAGTAGTTATTTAAAATTTAACCTATGCCTTGAATGTTCAATGAAAAAGCAAGAAACTGAATTATATATTCAGTGTGATCTCAACTATATAAAAAAGCATAAATGAGTATATGATTACAAATGCACACCTACATTTATGAAAATGAATCAAAATATTAATAGAGGCCATTACTTAAGAAAGGCTTAAGCATTCTTTTTATTTTCTTATTTTTTCCCCTCAAATATCCAAATGTTATATAATGAGGACTTACTATTTTTAAAATCTGGGGAAAATATAAAGATTTGTTGAAAAGGGAGAAAAAAGAGGATGACAGTTACTGTTGAAAGGTGACTCCAGAGGAGCCAGCTCGAATTCTATTAAACTCACCATCAGCACTTTCACCTCTGCAGTCTTATAAGCAAAGTGATCTGGTTTAAAACCAAGCTTCATTTCTTTGTTTCCTTTTACTGACTCTGATAACGATCGCTGTGCTAATGGTCTTTCTGCATAACTTCTACTGGTGGAACAAATTCTGTGGGCTTTAATAAGGGAAATCGTTTCTGTAGCTTCTTCTTTGGGAATCCTAGTTCTCCCAGTATTTTCTTTTCTTGGAAATATCTCCCGAGAAATAGACTATTACTTAACTTCCCTGCATCTAGATTCTTAGTAACATCACAACTGTTAAAGTTATGAAAACTCTTGGGTACCATTTCTAGTGGACCAATTTAAAGCCCCAGCTATGACAAATTCTTGACCATATGAAAGAAAAGTAGTTAAAGTATCTTGATGCTCAAAGCAATAGCAGATATCAGGGAAGTGAGACTTTCTTTTCAGTTACCGGGGCTCTCTCTATAAGTCATATTTCGTAATAAGTACACTTAGCCTTTCCATGGTTCTGAAAGAAGATTGGTTTAAGGGTAGCAAAGGGTGTTTCATGATCACTTACTTGACATTGTGGTGGTCCATTTATGTTCATGACTAAACATCTGAACACTCATTTTTCTAGAGGGAGAGCTTCGATTGTTTAACAAATGTCTTATGCTACAAAGATGTCAGAGGTTTAGTATAAATAAATCTAGATGGAGAAGAACTCTCCTTTGTAAAGGTATGGGTGCCATATTATATTTTATCTGATATATGAGTATGACTTTTTTCCCCCCTCTCTTCGTTTTTGATTAGTTAAGATCAATCTTAAGCTATTAAGATCTCTGACCATGCGTAACGGCTTTTTATCTAAGTTTTAGCCTTTAAAATGTGATTAAAACCATTCTTCATATTGGATATATTTCAGGACAATTTATAAAAATATGTGGATGGTTACTTTATAGAGATCATAGAATTTCACATTTGTGTGTGTGTGTGTGTGTGTGTGTGTGTGTGTGTGTGTGTTAAGGTATAAATAAAGGACTAGGACTTTAGGTGACTATTCATTTAAATTTAACTTATTCATTCAAATGCTTGTTTTTCAGTTATGACTTCTTATTTCTCTAAATTTCCACTCTGTAATATGACAATTTTATAATTTTTAAGCAGGAACCTATAAAGAATAACGTGGCATAGTGAAAACTAGACTGAAGTAAGGGGACAAGTTCTTTCTTTTTTGTTCCAAACTAGTTGTATGACCTTAGGCAATTCACTTGCTTTGAACGTGCTGTGCTTCCAACAGCATCTGTTGTTTCTTTCTCTGATTATATTAAATGATACTAACTCTTCGAAAAACAATTAAAAACATTTAAAAAAACAAAAACCCTATTAACCAGAGGCAGAAATAGCAACTGTAATATTTTGGTATATTGCCTTCTGATTTTTTTAAATTACATTTTATTGGGGTGACAATGGTTATTAAAGTTATATAGGTTTCAAATATACAATTCTGTATTACATCATCTATATATCACCTTATGTGTTTACCACCCAGAGTCAGTTCTCCTTCCATCACCATATATTTGATCCCATTTATCCTCATTTACCACCCCCCCCCTTACCTTCTGGAACCACTAAACTATTGTTTGTGTCTGAGTTTTTGTTTCTTTATTTGTTTGTCTTGTTCCTTTTTTGTTTTCAGTTTTATATCCCACATATCAGTGAAACCTTATTGTTCTCGACTTTTTCTGTCTGACTTATTTCGCTTAGCATAATAATCTCAAGATCCATCCATGTTGTCACAAATGGCACTATTTCATCTTTTTCATGGCAGAATAGTATTCCATTGTGTATATATACCACATCTTCTTCATCCAATCATCTATTGAAGGACACTTTGGTTGTTTTGATGTCTTGGGCTCCATAAATAAAGCTGCGATGAACATCGGAGCACCTATATTTTTAAAAGATGTATCATTTATTTCTGTGATATGCATCTTAATATAATTTTAGTCACACCATATCTACTACTGAGTTTTTTTCACTTATAATGATGTCATAGTAATTTCCCATGATATCATTTGAAAGCATGATTTGGGGTATTTTGGATGTAGTGCATTTGCTTCAGGTCTTAGGGGGTTTATTATAGGGATACACATATTACTAAAGAAAAAACAGGAAGCTCAATTTCTCAGACAAGGCTCGTGGGAATCCAAGAAAAGCTGAACAAGCAAACATCGTTGGATGACTAAGAATTGTAGCGGTATGAATGACTGTAATAATTTACACTTAGTACTCTCATGTGGCTGGTGCAATGGCTGAGTGCCTTACAAACATCTTATTTAATTATTACAACAACTGTCTAATGTAGATCCTATTATTACCTCCATTTGTAGATTGGAAAACTCAGTCTTAGCCAAGTTAACTGCCCAAGGCCAACACCTAGAAAGTAATGGAACAATTTGAAACTTTCACTCCCTTATCCACAATATAGAACTCACCTGATAAATGCCTTGAAAAGTTAAACGATCTGTGTAAATCCCTTAGCATGTTATCTGTCGTGCACTCAATACTCAGTGAATGTCCATTATCATCATTATCATCATCATTGCTGCCACCACCTTCAATAAGGTTATTTTACTGCTTCATAAGTATACTAACTGATCAGCTAGTACATTGACTGCTGTTGGATCCCATTAGCTGTGGGTGGTGGGCTGAAGGCGTCACAGTCCAGTAAACTATTCCATTATAAATCCAACATGTATTTATTCAGTCCCCTATTGTTTAACTTAGCTCACTTTTGGCATAAGAGGTTTACACTAGGTGATTTCTTACGTTTCTTGTAGCTCCAAAGTTCTCAAGTGTAAGGTTGCATTTTACCCAGTATACAGATGAACAAGTGGAGGTACAAAGAATCAAGTGATGGCCCTAAATAATGTGGATAGTCATCAGATGTAATTGTGGGAAACCCAAAGAAGCCAATTGGTGCACTTTTTTTCCCAATTTGTTAATGTGGTGCTTAAAGAAAGATTTGTTGAAAAACAAGTAGTTAAAATGCTATGAAATGAAAAACAAACAAACAAACAAAGCCCTTGCTTTTAAAAAGCACTACTTTAAATAAAAATAAAAATAAAAAAATGACCAGGGATCCTGTTAGCATGTCGCTCCTGAACCTGCTTACAAATTCAAACTAGCAGCTGCTTTTGTAATCATTCTCACCAATGAATGGAGCAACAAGGTATTGATTTATTAACACTTAGTTTATAGTCTCAAGTGCTAAGCATTTTGAATACAAAATTTTTTAAACAAAAGGTCCATGCCTTCCAGATTATATACCTTTAGGTTAATGCTAATACCAAGATAGGACAGAGTTGTTTGGGAGACTAAACAACTAGGTAGACTAAAGGAGATCTTCCAATATTAGTCTACCTGCCATTTATCACCAAATGGTTATTTATAGTCTCACAACTCTGAACTCCATTGTCTTTGAAATTTCACCAAGGTTCTTCATGGAACAAAATGGGGGTAGCCCTCTTTTACAAATCTGGCTTCTTTGCAACTCCTAATATTTCCTAAATGATGATTCATTTGTGTCTGCTCCCTGCATGATGAAGCTACAGATGGAGTTCACTGTCCCTCCAGCACCCCTGAAAAAATTCTAAAGCATGGTAGATGGTCGGAGCCTTCCCACTGGAAATGAGACGACAGGGAGACAAGGTAGACACTTCAGGAAATAGGATTTATGTATAATTATTCTTTAAGTGAAAACCACATTTTATAAATATGCTTACTTAGAAGTAGCTGTGAAAAAAATGACTAAGAAAAAAACATTTTTACAAAGGACATGTCATTTCTATTAATGCTGATAAGTTAAAGACATATATGGGCCTGGAAGATGAGATAACATGGAGAATTTCAGGCCCTGCAACCACCTGACTCCCATTAATGTTAATGAGCCTCTCACCAGATCATTCTAAAATTTTACCCCCATGGTCTGTTTCAAAGCATCAAGAGTCAGGAAATTTAGAGTGAAAGCTGAAATTCCATCTTGGCACTTTCTCTCTGATGTATATACTTCTGTAGAAAATGTGCAGTACAGTACAGCTCCAAGGTACCACCTTAGTATTTGAGAATTTTGGAGAAAAGCACTGCCCCCCACCCCCAGGGAAGCAGCAGGGGGCATTGGAAAGTATACCCAATTATGAGGCAAGAGACCTGGATTCTGACACTCTTAGTGTGACCCAGGAAAGTCACTTCATCAAC
This sequence comes from Rhinolophus sinicus, assembly GCF_036562045.2. Lineage (NCBI taxonomy): Eukaryota > Metazoa > Chordata > Mammalia > Chiroptera > Rhinolophidae > Rhinolophus > Rhinolophus sinicus. The sequence continues at coordinate 69,676,668 of NC_133753.1, read as the reverse complement.
TTGGGTATCCATTTTCTCATTTCTATAAAATTAAACTTCTGGACTAGGTTATAGCTGGTTTACAGATTATACAGTTTTACCAAACTTTCTCAAGTAATTACATCTGTATCACCTTGAAGCCACAAAAATTGCTGTGTACAAATAGTTGTGCTGCACAGTGAGATTTCACTGGATTACACAGAAACAGATGGAAAAATAGAGTAGAAAATTAACAGCTAATGAAATGGTTGCCTTTAAGAAGAATGAACAGAATTCCTCATAAAATCTAAAGGTTACATGTTGTGTCAATATTGTGAATGGTTGAAAAATTTAGCTGTGGGAGTAAAAGTCTCATCTACGGTAAAGGTATATTGAAAAAAGAGTCATACAGCTTTTACAGTGGGCTGACTTGTGACTGATGGATAAAATTACTTCATTTAGATTCCTGTTATACTCATAACCTGGTTACCTGCTAGAATTGTGAATGGATAAACTGTTTACTTTTGCAATAGTTACTATAGAGAAACACCAAATGCATAATCTGATGAACACTGAGAATTATATTGTAGTCCCTTAAACTGTATTTATCGCCTACAAAAAATTATTATAGTCATCAGAAAATATAAAAGAATAATATATTTCTTTCCATTGTGTAACCAGGAAGATTTTTCTAATTCAAATCATTATAGCAGTAAGATTTTTATGAGTTTTTTTTTTTTACATCCGTGAAACATTTTAATGAAAATATTTAATTTTTTTCTATTTTGTATGAATATGCTGTGTCTGTATCTCTAATCTTTCATTGTTTTTATTATTAGTTTCAGGTGTACAAAACAATGTAAGAGTTAGACATTTATGCCCCTCACAAAGTGATAACCCCCCTCCCCCAATCTACTACCCCTCTGACATCGCACAGAGCCATTACATTCCCACTGTCTCTATTCCTTATGCTGTACTCCACTTCCTGAGACTATATATATATATAAAATTATAGGTGATATTCATTATTATTCAGCTTCAGGTGTACACTGCAGTGGTCAGGCACTGAGTTATTTGAATATTATCATGCCTAGGTTTAGAAATATAAAAACGTAAATGACAAGATCGTAAGTAATTTATAAGCTTGATCGCATCAGGACTGACTTTTTTCAACCATTTATGAGAGAATTAAGCCCTGTTACCCTTGCGCCACCATTTTGTGTAATGAGCTGACATCTCCCTGTGGCATCCAGAATGATACAACTTATGTGTACATGTGGGGGAGAGGAGGAGACTGAGAGCTGCTCGAATCATTTTTCAAGTTCTGCAGTTCAGATGAACTTTGGTTGAGAAAGGTCCCAGGTGCCCAAGTTAGGTGATGCCAATATTTTCCTTTTCTTTGATGCCTGTAAAAATATTCAGGTTCTATTATAAAGGGCAACTGAAAATGGCAGATAAAAAATGATGGAAAAGATGAGATCTGGAAAGTCTGAACACAAGAGGATCTTGGCTCAAACAGCAGCCTGAATGTTAGACTAGATGACTTTCAAGACTCCTTTTATCTGGGTTCCTTTGATTTTATGACTCCAAAGACTTCTTCAAAGTCTTCTGATACAATGGCTTTTACTTGGTATTTTCATCAAAAGGCTGAGTCTTCTAGTCAACGTTAACCTTAGGCAGGTGACCGAAAATCAAATTATACCCATATATTGGGACCCTTGCTATGCCTTTATACAACCTCATGCCAGTTTACACAGAAAATCTCACAAATGGCCCCTTATGCGCTTCAGATTTACTGTCCAACTAGATTTGTGCAAATGGAAACTCTATGACAAGACCAGAAATGACCATTCTTCTAATTTAACCACAACCAGCAAAACGAATAAAATAGGAAGACTAAATAAGGAGATGTCATCCTCCCTGGGCAAACATACCAAGAGAAAAACAGTAAGAGTAAGACCTCTCCAAAAGTCAGTGGTTCCATATATTTATATTTTTCCCCTCTCAATTAAACATTAAAAGGCCCCCGTCCCTCTTTCCAGTGTCAGTGTGCTGTTGCCTGTGTTGGTGAAAGCATTCTTTTCCCCTGGAAAGTGCACGACGGGGCGATTTGCTAAGAAATGAAAAATGCCTGCCGTGTTCTCATCAGATGGCTACCACATGAAGCGCAGTGCGGTCCCTTTGTTTCCTCGTTAGCATCACCTGGCTCCTCTATTTGTAGAGCTGTAATAAAAACAGCTTCTTTACTGTGTGTCCTGTTGGTTTATACCAACCATGTCAGGTCTATAAACCATGGTATATTAAAGTGTAATAGACTGTGCAAAGAATACTAAGGAGATATTCCAACCTCTATCCCGTCCCCTCCTTCCACAATTTACTACCTCCCAAATGGGTATACATAAATATGACTTAATTATATTTGGCATAAAACCCCCACTTTCTTTGAAGAGTGACCTCCTCCTTCAGCTACTTTCAGTGCATGAATATCATCTTCTTGAGGATAAATTTGTATAGTTTGGTACATATAGATGATCAATGTTTCTAGTCTGAATAGTTTCTAAAAATTTTCAGGTTTTGAAATATCAGGTGACACCTTTTCTAAAGATGTCATTCCACTTATAATAACTTTACATTTTTTATAATTACTGTGTTTTAAAAATTCAGTCCGATACAGATGAAACTCAAAAGTGGGTGATATCCGTGCCTGTGATATATCAATCTAAATGATGTCTCAATCTAAAACAAGAGAGAACAGGATGGAAAAATAGTACTCTCTCACCCTTTGACTCTACTGGGATCTTTTCTGTTTTGTTGCAAAAAGAAAATGGGAGATTAGAAATTGCTGGGCCAGGAAATGGGCTATGACCCCCCAGTGAGGACATAATGAGCAGGGACTGGGTTCTATTAGTATGGCTCCCTTCCTGTCGGTGTCTCCGTCTGTCAAATAAGTGGAGTACCTACTAGGCGTTCATTGAGAGAAACGCTATGAAATAGGTTTTGGCGGCTGCCCTCCAGAAGCACAGAGTCCAGCAGAACGTGCAGCCTGCCAGCAGGTCACCTGAGTACCGTGTCCCACATATGTGAGCGCAGTGCTGCTGGAGCTCCACAGAAAGAGCAGCTCGCCACTCCTTGGAGGAGAGGCCACGTGGAGGGCTTCACAGAGGAGCCTTCACAGAGCGCTCCACAAAGCTTGGGTTCTGAAGGAAAGAAAGACATTTACACTGTGAGTGTTTGGGAAGGACCAAGGGGGGAGGGGAAGAGGCATTCAAAGCAGAGGGAGCAGCGTGCCCAAAAGTAAAGGCACAAGAAGACAGATTGAGTGCCCAGTGCTGGGAAGAGGGAGGAGTCCCACATGACAGGAACATGGAGCCTGTAACAGGAAGTAGCCGCAGTCAGGTCCTGAAGGGCTTACTGTGCAATGTGAGTTTCCTTCATCCTGGACAGAGAGGGGTGAGCAAACACATCAGGCAGAGCAGTGGCAGAATCTATTTTGCCTTTTTTTTTTAAATTACATTGACATGCAATATTATATTAGTATAAGATGTACAACATCGTGATTAGACATTTATATAATTTATGAAGTAACCTCCCCCCCAATAAATCTAGTACCCATGTGACACAATACATAGTTATTACAGTGTTACTGACTATATTCCCTATGCTGTAACTTTACATCCCCGTGACTATTTTTATAACTGGCAATTTGTACTTCTTAATCCCTTCCACCTTTCTTACCCATCCCCTCCACCCCCTTCCCATCTGGCAACTGTCCATTTGTTCTCTATGAGTCTGTTTCTGTTTTGTTTGTTTGTTTTGTTTTTTTAGACTCCATGTATAAGGTAAATCATACAGTATTTGTCTTTCTCTGTCTGACTTATTTCACTTAGCATAACACCCTCTAGGTCCATACATGTTGTCACAAATGGCAAGATTTCATTCTTTTTATGGCTAATATTCCCTTGTATATATGTACCACCTCTTCTTTATCCATTCACCCATCGATGGACACCTAAGTTGCATCCCTATCTTGGTTATTATAAATAATGCTTCAATGAACATAGGGCGGCATGTATCTTTTTGAATTAGTGTTTTGGATTCCTTTGGATAACTAACCAAGAGTGGAATTGCTGGGTCGTAAAGTAGTTCTATTTTTAATTCTTTGAGAAACCTCCCCTCCATGCTGTTTTCCATGGTGGTTGTACCAATTTACAATTCCACCACCAGTCTGTTCATTTTTTAATGAGATTAGTTGGGGGTTTTTTTGTGTTAAGTTGTATGAGTTTCTTTTATATTTTGCATATTAGCCCTTTATTGGATATATCATTAGCAGATATCTTCTCCCATTTAGTAGGATGTCTTTTCGTTTTGTTGATGGTTTCATTTGCTGTGCAAAAGCTTTTTCGTTTGATGTAATCCCTTTGTTGATTTTTGCTTTTGTTACCTTTGCCCTAGGAGGCATTACCCCACACATATTGCTAAGACCAATGTCAAAGAGTTTGTCGTCTGTGTTTTCTTTTAGGAGTTTTATGATTTCAAGTCTTACATTTACGTCTTAAATCCATTTTAAGTTCATTTTCATATATGGTGTAAGAAAATAGTCTAGTTTCACTTTTTTGCACATATCTGGTTTTCCCAGCACCATTAATTGCAGAGTCTGTCTTTACCCCATTGTATTAGGTTGGTGCAAAAGTAATTGTGGTCTAAAAGATTAAAAATAATTGCAAAGACCGCAATTACTTTTGCACCAACCTAATAATACATATTATAATATTCTTGCCTCCTTTGTTGTAGATTAATTGACCATACTGGTTTGAGTTTATTTCTGGCTTTCTATTCTGTTTAATTGATCTATGTGGCTGTTTTTATGACAATATCGTGCTGTTTTGATTACTCTAGCCTTGGAGTATAATTTGATATTAGTTAGAGCGATGCCTCCAACTTTGTTCTCGTTTCTCAATATTGCTTTGGCTATTCAGAGTCTTTTGTGGTCCCATATAAATTTTAGGATTAATTGTTCTAGTTCTGTGACAAATGCCATTGGTGTTTTGATAGGGACTGCATTGTTTGCCTTTTAAGTTGGCAATTTGGTGTCTGTGGAGAAAACTGGATTTAGTGTGCAAAGCAGGGAACCTATAATAGGTTACTATACAGAGTCTAGAGCTTAAAGAAGGAATCTTTGCTCTCAGAAAGCTTACTTTTTAAAAACAGATCCCTGCATCATTATCTTTCATTTAGTATTGAGGAAGTGAATCATTTAATCAGCTCAGAGCTTATATAATTCAATGATCATTAAGTGGGAAAAAGAATTAGGTGAGAATAGTCATAAGCACATGTCCCCTCACATCTACCCTCTCAACTCACAGGTATGTGTAAAATTATAAATCAGTTTCTTTATTTCGCTCCTGAACATTAAATAAAACAAAAATGGGCTGAAACAGCAAATAAACTGACTTTAGGTTGGACAGAGGGAACACCCTCCTGTAGAAAAGCCTTACTGGTCATGGTAAGGATATTGGCTTTGTGAGTGAAATGGGCAAACAGTGAGATTTTGAGCAGAAGACACCCAATCTGACTTGAATATGATTACAAAATTATCATTTATGGAGAGTGGTTGTAGACATTCTTAAGAGAGAGAGCAACATTTTGCTTGAAATTTTGCAGTATTCATCCCCAAGTCAGAGAGCTAGAACAGGGATTACTAGCATTTGCTTCTAGCCAATCAGTGCTAAATGGCTGCCATTTTTCAGTGCTCTAGCATATTATGTATTATGTTAATCTCTGACATTCAGTACATCCAATAGTCACAATCACCTTGCAAGGTAGATTTTATCATTCCAATTTTATGGGTAAGGTTCAATGGAATTAAGTGACTTCCCCAGGGTCTTTCAGTTAATAAGTGGCAGAGCAGAAATTCAACCCAGGTCCACCCAATACCAATCCCAAGCTTTTTCCACTATGCTACACCTGGATTTAACTTTTTTAAAACAGCTGTCACATTGGAAGCTTAAACTACCACCAGCCTCAACATGACATGGAACTATCAAAGATCTGACTGCAAAGATTCTGATTCAACCAAGCACTGTGCCCTTTGCATGTAGCCCACATAACTATGTGAGAGGTAGGTATTAGCACCTTCATTTTACAGAGAGGAAAACTGGAACACAGAACCCATACAGCTTTTCCATGATACTTAAGTTCAGAGCTGGGCTTAAAACTTGGCATTTAGCTATCTTGAGTTCCGATTTGCATTCCTTGGGCCCACAACCATTGAATAAAAAGGGCCATTTCTGCTTCACTTGATAGGCTACAGTACTTATGAATTTCAGAATTGTTATTGTAGGGTGATTTCATGATAACTAATGAGACAATGGCCATGAAATGAACCAGGAAACAAAATTCCAAGACATTAATGACTTACACAAAAGCAAATGGTCTTTCTTCAGTAAAAGCTGCATTAAATAAAATCCACATAGATCTCTCTTAAACAAAAAAATAAAATAAAAAAATAAAAAACCTTCGAAAGAAGCCATGTTGCTTTCTGTCTGTAACATACAATTATGAAAAAATAACTATTGTGCTGTAATAGAGAAAATTAAAGTTTAAGAAAAGCACCATAGTTGTGCCAATGACAGAAAAATTACAAGCTTTAGGTAGGTCACCATGCAAACTTAACTCTCAGCTTTCTCTGAGTACTTCCAGACCTTACCATTGTCACACTGTGTATGCAGTCTTGATAAAGAAGTTTGGAAGACAAACTTGATGTTAGGCGAAACTTCTCATTTTTAGTACTCTGATTGGTTTCCTTTATTGCATTTATTGTCTTAAACTGAGACTCTCGTCAGGCTAAGGAGCTACTTTGGTCCCCTGATTTAGAAAATTATATTTAACTCATTGCAGACAGTGTGGCACCTTCTTGTGAAAGAAAGAGGAGAGAGAAGAAAGCAAGGTTGGGGATGCCATTATTTCTCTGTGTCCCCTGGTGCTGTGTCAGTATGTGAGAACTCCTCTCAACTCAGTCTTCTGAGAAGCCTGCCCCTCCCAGCCCCCACACACCACACACATAGGACCTATTTAAACTGAAAAAAAAGAAGCACCTAAATATTACTATCCCTGTGGCTTTGTAGAACAGAAGTCTAAAAAAATCCCACACATACACTCCTGGCCACTACTAGCCAAAGTTGTAGGTGAGGACAATTTTCATCTAAGACTTGCCATCTTCAATGCAAACATTGTCTCTCCCCACTCCCTACTCCCACACACACACACACTTTTTTTTTCCTGCTACCCTTTATCAAAAATTACTCACACTCGGGGCTGCTGGCTGGCTCAGTTGGTTAGAGCCCGAGCTCTGAACAATGGAATTGCCGGTTCAATTCCCACATGGGCCAGTGAGCTGCACCCTCCACAACTAGATTGAAGACAATGAGCTGCCACTGAGCTTCCAGAGGAGCAGCTGGATGGCTTAGTTGGTTAGAGTGTGAGCTCTGAACAACAGGGTTGTGGGTTCGAAGCTCTCCACAACTAGACTGAAGATAATGGAAGCAGCTGAGCTTCTGGAGGGGCAGCTGAGTGGCACAGTTGGTTAGAGCGTGAGCTGTCAACAACAAGGCTACCGGTTAGATGGTGGGCTGCGCCTCCTGCAAGTAAAGATTGAAAACGGTGACTGGACTTGGAGCTGAACTGCGCCCTCCACAACTAGATTGAAGGACCACGACTTGGAGCTGATGGGCCCTGGAGAAACACACTGTTCCCCGATATTCCCCAATTTAAAAAAAAAAAAAAATGACTCACACTTGATCTTATTCTCTCTGGTTTATTTGTCTGTCTTCCCCAGTTCTTTGGCGACCTTTGACTGTTTTCTTCACTGGAGGAATCCCAAGCATCTAGAATAGGGCCTGGCACATGGAATGAAAGAACAAGCCCACCTATGTCATTATGTCAGTAGCTACTAACAGCTTAAGTCAGAGCTTACAGAGCCAGAAATGGACAACAGAAAGGTCCTCTTTGTTCAACAGGGTATTAGAAACTTGTTTTTTTGTTGTTGTTGTTGTTGTTTGTTTTAAGTTAGGAATGTTCATTTAAAACCCCTAGCTTCTCTGGAAAAGGTGAAAGATCTGGTAACAACGGCAGGTGCCTTCCTCCCTTAAATGGGCCATGGCCTTCTCATTTCCTTATTCCCTATTGGCTTTCCTACACTGAGACTGTGTCAGTTCCAGTGTTGAGAATCTAGGGGTCAAATTTTAGAATATTAGAATTCTTAGACTCGGTTTACAATGACCTTATTTGATATTAGAATTTGAGTATGTATAACCCCAGTCTTTAAACATTTTCCTTTCAGGTAATGTCTTTTTGTTTTGCTTAGAGCATTTTGAAGACTTAAAGTGTATAATCACATGGATAGAAATTTCACACAGTGACAGAGGAAATATCTAGGCAAGTCACACCGTGAAGGGTGCTGCCTTTTCTGCCTGTACATAAGCCCTCTGCTTGGAAAAATTGAGATCTCTAGGTTCTTATTTTCCTGAGGACTCTTTTTTTCCCCACACCCTCGAAGATTGTACTGTATGCATTGCCTCTTAATAATACCTCTTTTTCATTTGGATGCTGTTTTTTTCCCCAAAAATAACTATATTTATAAAGCTATTGCAAAATCTTGTCCAATGCTTGACTCAGTTTGGGAAGGGTATTTCTTGTCACTAAATTTACATGCAGTGACAGCTTGACCATAGTCTGCTTAGCACAGCGTTGAAGCAGCCAGTCAGGAACCAATGGTGACTAAGACCAGCAAAGTTGCTCCAGGAAGATCACTCAGCCCTCAGCAGAATTTTCCTCTTGTCTGGCCATGCATGTAATTAAGAATCACTGAATAAGAACAAACCACTAGTTTGTTTCACATTTGGGGGAACTTGATGTAGCCTACGAGAGAAATAGGTCGCTTCTCTGTATCTGATTGGCTAAGAACCAGACTAATTCACAGAGATTCCTGCTAGGAGGATGGGGGGAAATTATACCGCAAAAGATAGCTGTAACTATGTCTTTACCTAAAACAGTGTAGTTATCAAAGCCAAATCATTTTAATGTAAAAGGAAATCATTTTTGTTAGTTGAAATTTACCGGACTTAGAGAAAATACTATACAACTTTAACCTTACCATCTTCTTTAGCCTATCTTCATATTCTAAATATAAAGTTATATGTTTAGGAAACTTAGTATCTCTCTTTTCAAGCGATCTTTATCCAGTACATGCATTTTTGAGCTAAAATTATTTACTACCCTGTTTCCCCAAAAATAAAACCTAGCTCTAATGTGTCTTTTGGAGCTAAAATTAAGACCTGGTATATTATGTTATGTTATATTATATTATGTTATATTATATAAGACCCAGTTTTATATTATAGTAAAATAAGACCGGGTCTTATATTAATTTTTGCTCCAAAAGATGCATTAGAGCTGATGGTCTGGCTAGGTCTTATTTTCCGGGAAACACGGTATATAGGCACTTTCCATGTTTCAGGCACAACAGAAAACAAGCCAGACGAAGTTGCTGCTTACCTAGAACTTAAATCAATTGCTGTATAATAAACAAAAGGGTAAACAAGTAGTCTGTCAGGTAGATAAAGGCCATGGGGGCAAAGGTAACATGAGGAGACTGGGAGGCGGTGAGGGCAGGGTGTGTGGCAGGGGATGATCTTTTATTTAGTGAGGTCAGAGAAGGTGATATTTGGAGTGAGGGGGCCTGTCATTCAGAGACTGTGGGCAGGGTGTCCCAGGGAGGAGGAGAGGCCAGTGAAAAGGTCCCCAGTGCACGTGCTCAAGCCTCAGCAAGGTGGCCAGCGATGTGGGAAGGGAGTGAATATGGGAAAGAGGCAGTAACGTCAAAGAGGAGCCAGAGAACAGATTGGCAGGGATTTCTGGGACATTGTCAAAACCTTAGAGATAATGTCAAGGGTGATGGCAAGCTGTTGGAAGCTTTTGAGCATGGGAATAACTTGATAAAATTTACATTTTGGAATCAGTGAAGAAGTTGATGATGATGACGGACTAATAATACCTGTCACGTCATTTATTGAGCATATATTATGTGCTAAGCAGTCTACATGTACTGGGGGTGCCAAAAAAACTGTATACAAGTGAACACTGATCAACGTTGCTCAAGCAGTAGTTTGCCATAATCAGAAGTGTCTGGATGCTGATGGTAACCACTTTGAGCACCTCTTGTAATTGCAGAAGTCAAACGTGACTTGTATTCATCTTTTGTTATCAGTATATGTTAAGTATTACAATTTTAATAGTTTTTTCCTTTCTTAAAATGTGTATACATTTTTTGGCACCCTCTGTATTATTTCATCTTTCTGACAGATGTGTGATAATAGTTACCATGGCTATTTTCATAGGACAGATGATGCAGTAACTACACAGTTGATGAGTAACTTGCCCACAGTCTCACAGGTGGTACAGGGCAGAACAAGGCTTAATAAAATAGGGATCTTTTAAAATCCTTTCATGCTTTTCATGGAATATCACAATAGGCCCTAGATATGATTGATTTTTTTTCTCCATTCATTTTTATATCATTGTAGGCTTAAATGAAAGGAATCTTAAGGCTCATAGAGATTATGACTTGCCTATTTTTTCTAGACAGTTTTTACATGTAAGAGTAGTATTATATAACAATATTATCTCCTAATCAGAAAAAATATGTAAAAGAAACACCCAATTTGTTAAATTGTCCCTAATTAAATTGTCTGTAGAGAGTACTGGTTCCTAATCTATAAATTATATCTCAGCATCATTGACTTTCTTACTAGTAGTCTTAAGAGTGTTTTTCAATGTCTATAAAAACATTATTCTGAGAAAGGAGACCATAGGCTTCCCAGATTGCCATGGGGGGGAGGGGGCGCTGTGGAGTGGGGCTGTGGGTGTAGACACAGTATGTGCAAGGATTCCCATGAATTTGTTTGAATCTTAGCAGAACTGCTGCACGTGGTACTGGTTTGTTATATTTGGGGAGGGGAGAAAGTGCTGAGCACATCAAAGGCTCACAAAGAGGCCAGCTAGAGCCAAGGCGAGCACATGTACCAACCTGGCCGGGATTGTTCCGGTGGATGCTTTGGTCCAGGTGTGATAATTAACATCACCCCCTCTCACTCCCAAAAGTGTCCCAGTGAGAACATCAGTTACCCAGCCCCCATTGGCTGTAGCTATTACCAAGAAAGCAGTGGTGGCAGATGGAGCGAATAGAGTGCCATCTGCAGGACGTATGGTAGGGACCGCCATCTCCTGAATTCAGACTTATTTGGATAATGAATGGATATAAGGAAAGTTACAAGATGATACAAAGGATGTTACAGAAGGAAATACTGTTTTGATCATAGTTATTTCTCTTCCACAGCCAAAAAAGAGCATAAAATGGAAGAAAGCCACTTGGAGAATGCACAGAAAAGGTAAGCTGCTCTGACTTGGCCCCAATTCTTTCTTTGACTAACCATTTTTATTTTTTATTATTATTACTACTACTACTACTACTACTATTACTACTACTACTAAGTACATTCCACATTGCTGTGAAGCATCAACACCATCCATCTTCTGAACTTTTCATCTTCTCTAAAGGCAACTCTGTACCCATTAAACCATAATTCTCCCTATCCCCAGCTCCCCAGAAAGTCACCAGTCTATTTCCTGTCTCTGTGACTTTGACTACTCTAGTTACCTTGTCTAAATAAAAGTATACAGTGTGTTTTTTTCCTTTTATGACTCGCTTATTTCAGTTAGTATAACGTCTGACTAGCCATTCTTTTGGCCCCGTTTGTTAAGATTGTGCTTCCGCGAGCAAGCACAGTCTGTGGAAGGCTGGAGTGAAAGCACCAATAACGAGACTTGGGAATATTTTTCCTCAAGAAGCAGGGGATCATCCAGAAGTGCCTTACCTGCCTCACACGTCATGACACTATTTTCCTCTGTGCCTCCAATACTCTGCCCCCTGAACCACTTCATAGGAGTTAGAAATGGTGTCATCCTTCTTTGTATTGCAACTAGATTCAACCAATTATTCCAAACACCGAAGAGACTTACTATGTCTTTTCCTAGATCCTAGAGGATATTGTAGGGAGAAGGGACTGACTTCTCTGTATGGAAAACTCCCCCAGAATTTGGAAGAGTCCTCAGAGATCTTCTATTCAATCTCTCGCCCATGTCAAGCCTCTTGTTTGCTCTTCTTTCTCTTAATAGACACCAGAGTGGAACCATCCACATCACCTAAGTAATCACCAGCTATGGTCTCTCATAGGCGTTTTTCTTTGTCTGTTGACGAGGTTAGTCAACTTGGCTAACCCTCCCTCTTAGAAGTGGGCGTAGGACCATGCTGAGACCTCCTCATATTCAGCACAGAGAATTGAGATAAATGTTGCTGGTACCAATTCTAAATTACTAGAAAATTAAATAAGAGATAAGAGCAGGAAATTGCATATAAGGAAAGATGAGCTTTACAAATGTGTGAGGAGTCCATTAAATGTAAATGAACAGACTCTAGAAATAAACCACTTTCCTCCTGAGAGTTCTGAAAGCTTGTAGACACTGCTGTGTGCTGTGCTTGTTGACAGCCACCAACCTCTTGGCCTGCTTCCCACTATAATTGCCAATAAAATTAAAATGCAGATGAAAGCGAGGTGAAGGCAAATCTTGCATTTTTCTAAGTGCAGACATGTTCTTGAATCGTGATTATCATCCTTGCAGGATAATTTGCGAAAAACAAGACAATCACATGGTTATGTTTTCAGATTTTTGTCCCCCTTTCTTGGCCTTATCCCTATAGTAAACTTTCCTTCCTGGTTGTATAAAAAGGAATCCATCTGTGTTATAGAAATATGCAGCATGTATCAAAAAGACCATCAACAAGGGCGCAAGAGTATGAGCGCAAACAGAAATTCGGTTTCTGGGATAGATGTCAAAATTTCTAATACATCCTCACGAGTCTTGCTTCAGGAAAAGGGGGCCCACCTTAGAGGGGCTGACGCTGCTGCTGTGCGTTAGCCATGCTGGGGGTGGGGGGGTCATAAATTCTGGTTGTCAGCGTTTTCCGTGACTTTGTGGTGAAGGTAGTCTAGCTTTCATGTCATACATGAAATATGTTCAGTCCCATCTTTAATGTAGAAACCACAGTTGTTTGGTTACACTCTTTCAAGAGGTTGGTGGTCAGTGTTGCAATATTTGTGTGAGATTTAGTAAATTCTTATGTTTGATTTTCAAGAGAAACAATTTACTCTGAGGCTAAGGAATATTTGCTTTTCCTAAGCAGTTTCTGAAGGCATGCATGTAAAACAATAAGCGGATGTGTTCCGTTCTGGCATGTCAACCCTGCAAAAGTAAAACCGTTCACTTTGCTACGGGCTCTTTGATATAATCATTGTCTGTACTTTAAAAATGTTTAGCTAAATTAAAAAGATACAAATCTGACAAGGAATCGTAGCAGGGAGAAAAGAAGTCAGGGAATAGTTTCAAGTGAAGTAAAAAAAGTTTTATAAAACATAACATATGATCAGAAATCTGTCTTTTAAAAGTTGGAAGCTATTTTAGAGTCATCTGCTGACAAGCAGAAGTTTCAAAAAGCGTGATTGCCTCTTTGTCTGCTGGAGAAAATTCTCCTGGCCATTAAATATTGATAATTTTCATGTACAAATTTCAGAAGATTTTCAATCATCAGTCTTCTTTGAATCAAAATTGAATTGGAAAGGAAAAGAGTTTTGTTTGAGGAGGACAGCGTTCTAGACTTTATCGGATAGTTGTAGGTTCATAGTCTAGCTTTTAGCTTTTCCTTGAACAAAGGAATAGCACTGAAATCAAATAAGGCACGTCCTCAGAGCAGCTCCCTCTCTGTCATAGTTGCAGAGTGTCAAAGCCAGGCCATCCTCTGAGACGCTGTTTACTTTAGTTCTTCTGAAGAGGTTCGCTTGCTTTCTTAGTTTCCAAAACACACAGGGGAAAAAAGTGCTGAAATTCTGTTTTTTCCTTTTGTTTTCACCCCCTTTGAGGGTTAGCAAGCAAGACCTCACCGCTCCCCAGAGGGAGAGGTGATGAGAGTACATGGCGAACTTCAGTTTAGAGCTGGGAAAAGGGAGGTCCGCAGGATGATGGCATGCTTTCCTCGAGCTCTGTGATAACCCCCAAACAATGCTGTCATCCTCTGAAACTGCACCAGTATGTGCAGTAACTTGGTCTCACGGTCTAGACTCCACATAAGGCCAGAGGTGTTGGGGTGATCCAAGGAGGCCAACGACAGGGGCTTCTGTGCTCTTCCCTATGTCCTGCTGGGAAGTAGGAAGATCATTTGTTCCCCTAAGACTAAAAGTGAAAGAGGTTCACTTCTCTATGAATGCACAAATAAATATGTTTCTGCATAGAAGGTGCGCATGGGAAGAAAAAGTAATGATGTGCTTTGCTGGGGGTAACGCAGGTTATGCATGATGGGGGGGGGACGGTGTCTAAAGTGGAAACAAAATTAAGTAACTTTTATTTCCACTGGGAATCAAGGGGCCACATTCTGCCAGTGAACAGGGGCATTCAGTCTTTCCGGGTCTCTGTTTTCTCTTCTGTAAAATGGGAACACTGGACAAGTTGACCTGTAAGCCCCTTCCAGTTTTGAAGCCCCAGGACTCTATAAGAAATTTATGGCCGGTTCCTATAGGTCACATAACTCCCTATTTATGTATTTCCATGCCACAGTCAATATAATTTTCATTCTGAATGAACTAAAATTATATGCCATAGAATATACAATTGGTGTTATCAGTATTTTGCCTCCCACAGAATTAGGAGTCGTGTCTGGATGAAAGAGTATTTGGTACTTTCTTCAAGTAATGCTTTTGCTCTACAATATATATGTTTGGAATTATAAGAGAGCCCTTAAGAAATTACTGCAGTTATTGCCTTTCTCCACTTATACACTTCCAGTCTTTTAATAACTGAGAACCAAAATTCCCTGACCAGTAGTTTTAATTTGCATTAAAAACAGATTTATTATTTACAGAAGCACAAAGAATTTATGGGCCTCAGAGCTGCAGCTCCAGCTTGGATCTTGCCTAATCATAGCCATGGAATCAATTAACAGTTCATCTGTGAAATGTGATAAAATCTTATGAGATACATATTGACCAATAACTGAGAACGAGATGAAAGTATGCTCCGTACTAGTAACGGGGCTTCAAGGTTTTACAATCGCCATTGAATAGAGTTCCATTAGGAACTTAGTATTCAGGATGACCACAAAAATAATGCTGTGTCTGAACAGATGATAGAGCATTGAGTAGTAATAAACCTGGCCAGCCATTCCTGCTTTGATTAGTTTCTAACACCCTAGAAAAGGAGGCCATTTATTTAATGGTTCTTGCTCATGGCAAATGAGCTTGTGAGGCTTGGGGTGGGTGAGGGTGGAGGGGGCGAAGATTGAGTGCAGAGCTATAAATTGCTGCAAAGCTGGTGCCTCCAAGAAGGGCTGCTTGGGAGGCCCAGGTAGTCTGGTGTGCAGTGGGCCTCCATGGGGTAGGTCAGGAGGTTCTTCGTGATATCTGGGAATCTACTTTGTAAACCCTGGACCAGACTGGAGGTCATTTCTTAAGATCAAATATGGTGTTTCATCCAAATCTTGCTATGCCCTCAATCGTACCTGTTTTTGTACAGTGGTGGCTTGTATTCTTGTATCATATGAAGCTTTAAACTATAGCCTTCTTAAAGATCGTAGAGGCTAGGTCTTTTATTTTACCCTTGAAAAAAAAAATTCTGAGTTCAATGCTGAGTGATTGACCCCGGTTTACAAAGCCAGCAGATGCCAGAGTAAGGATAGAACAGTCTTGATTTTCCATGAAATACTCAACAGATTAATTATCCCCAATGGGCTCTCTAACTGACCACTGCTAATGCTACAGAATCAAATATCATCAGGGTTCCATGTACTCATTAAACCTCAAGTGAAGAGCAGATACATGACATGCATTTGAGATGAAGAGCAAACTCAAAAAGTTTTACTTCCATACCCCCTGGAATTATACATGCTGGATGTTTTATGGATAAGATATACCTGGGAATAGCTCCCATCAAGTTGAATTTCTTGGAAAATCAGCTTGAGAAAATAGGTTTTCTGGGATTTAGGATAAGCCACAGTAACTCTGAGGCAGGGCTCCTGTGTGAGAGAATGGACATGTGGGAAACCGCCCCCAGTGTCCCCTCTCCTCACCCTAATGTGTTTTGGTGTTGACAGTTTCTCACCCTCTAACTCCCTATGTCCCCCCTCCCTCCCGTTGCAGTTTTGAAACGACAGTGGGGTATTTTGGGATGAAGCCAAAGTCTGGTGAGAAGGACATCACACCCAACTACGTGTTTATGGTGTGGTACGAGTTCTGCAGTGACTTCAAGATGATTTGGAAACGGGAGAGTAAAAACATATCTAAAGAAAGGTAAGATTCTAATAGGGTCATGAATCCCTCCTTGGAGAGTCCAGGAAACTGCCGTCTCCAACCGAACAAAGTGTACTCACACGTGTCAGTATTGTCTTTCAGACCAAGTGGACATCAGGAAGGATTATTGCCTCAGGGCGCAGAGGGAAATTCAGGGCGGCTTGCTGTCCACACAAGCAGATACTCTCACGTGGTTTGATAAGTTACACTTTCTTAACCCCTTCCAATTACTAGCTAGTAAATGAAAGGGGAGCTGTGCTAATTTGCAACAGATTGCTTCTCTGTGTATTTTCATGTTGGCCCAGGCTAAATGAGGCAGCCTTGCTGTCGCAGACAGTACAGACAAATAAAAGTGAATGCTTTTCCCATTAATATACTCAACTTGCATCAAAGGGAAATCTCTGAGACTCAGGCCACACTTAACACAGTGTTGAAGCCCCGCTCTGGATTTACAGCACCACTTCTGACTCCCCGTATCCTGCTGAGGACATCAAACTGTGTGCCGCTCAGCCTCATTGCAGCCTCCTGATTTTATTAGTTGGGGTAGAAGAAAAAAACTTCTGCTCTGAATATGGGGGGGTGGGGGGGAGAGTGTTCTTAGACTGAATTTGGCCCTGTTTATCAGAAAAAAGAATTTCTGCTTGATCACTGTTTTGATCAAGTAGCCACTGTCCTTACAAAGGGTGTCATGGATTTAAGCTTCAAACAGGTCTTGCTACTACTCCTGCAGAACAGATACATTCAAAGTTAAATAGAAGGACAAAAAGAAAAAAGAAAAAAGAAAAGAAAAAAGAAAATCCTACAAATTAAGGGAAATGGTTTATTGAATTATAGCATCTATGTCACTATACATTAAGACCTAAGATTCCTTAGTTCAGTATTCTCGTTCTTTGTCATCAGAGAAAATGTATATGCATAATATATCTACATACACAATACACTAATATGTTTCACCTTTAAAAAGCTGTTTTTTAAAGTGGTCAAAATTTAGAGATTTTTTTGACCCAGTATTACTGAGTCTTTAAACATTTTCTCAGGGAATTTTTTTCAAAAGCCTGCTTTCTTTCTAAGGAAGTCATCGAGCTTTAAAAATATTTGTCAACATATCTTTCCACCATTGCCTCTTTGGGAATATGGGAATTAAAGTGAGTACATCCATTATGTAGAGAAACTGAAGCAGAGAAATAGTTAAGTGACATTGTTAAGAAAATAGATTGTTGACAATAGAATGAAAAAAAAAAAATCTTGACACCCAACTTATTTATTCTTGCCCTGCAATCACTTATTTAACCGTTTCAACTAAGATAAACTTCTGTGGAATAAATTCTGTGTTTTGTAAGCCTCTGAGGAGAGTGGTAGTGCTAAGCTCCTTTCCTTCTCCACGTCCACACTCGGGGAAATCCAGCCGTGGGCTCCAAATTACACGGCCTTTGCTTAAGATTTTGCACCTCACATTTTGAGCATAGTCCTCAGTGAATTTGCCCTTGAGGGTGGAGCCCTAAAAAATGGTCCAAAAAACAACAGAGAAAGTAATTAATTGCTTTTCATTGTAATAATCTTCTGTTGAAATACTTAACTATATTCCAAATTAAGGCTTTTTTCCTATCACTGAAGTTAGACCAAACAGGTTGTGGGCCTGCAATGGCGGTGCCAACTGTCCTTTAAAATGACACATCCTCTGATTCCTAGCCACAGGCATTTGCAGCACTGTTTCCTGGGTGCAGCTGGTGAATTGCCCACTTCGCACTCTGTAAACCAACACCTTTAAAGGGTCATGACTTCACAGGACCCTTTTCAGTTCTTCTCATTGAGCAATTTCAGGGTTCTCTTCATTCTGACTGTCCTTTGCGAGATGGATCACCGAGGTTTCCAACCTAAAACAACATCTCTGAAAGTTAATGATGGCTCATAAAATATTTTTGGAAGCAGCTTGTTAACAAAAACCTATTTGCTAAGTAATGTTAACAAATCACTGCTCATCCAGTTAAACAAATTGATTAATATGTCGAATTTTCTTGTGAAGTGAGGATTTTTTTAATAATTGCCCTCTGTCTGCTAAGGATTTTAGCTTTTAAACTGTTGGAACCATATATTATTATGGTAAAATAAGCAAATTAGCTTGAATTCTGTTGTAATTAAATGAGAAACAATATGATTACTTTGTTTGGATACCTAATTAATGATGTTTGATATTATAATTTTTATTATATTTTTCCCAGAAATCCAATAAATTCCAACAATACTAAATGTCAGGAGGTAATATAGCACAGTACGAAGTCATCCTCAAAAAAAAATTCATGACCAAATGGAAACCTGATGGCTTGTAATTAGTAGCAAAAAACCCCCATAATTTTGGATCCCATCCAAAAAAAATTAACTCACTTGATTTTTAGACATATTGGAAGCCTAACTAAATTCCCAAAAATCATTGGGAAAAATTAAGGATCTATAATAGTATTTTCAAAGGGACAGGTTCACTTCCAAATAAAATGAACGTGTTGAAAACTACCTTAGGCCACTTGAGATCAATTTCCAGTGGCAGAGATTCCTTCCTTCCTCCTGTTCTCCTTAGTATGGTTTCCATGAATACACATTAGCTTAATGCAAAATGAGATGATGCCACTCCACATAGGGTAACAACTGCCCCTCCTGAAACCCGGAACAATCTCTAAACATACAAATGACTGTCTAAAAGTGTCCAGGGTCCTCTTGCCTTGTGAGCGAACCATAAACCCTACCACTAAGCTGAGCGGGTGTCAGGACATGGCGTTTCACCGGCAATATGGTTTACCTGCTGGTAGCCAGTAGAAGAGCAAGCTACTATATGATGCTGTATTAATGACAGTAAACTCTCCTTGTCATTTAAGCCAATATTAGGCAAAAGAGACAATTTCTCTGTCCAGGCACAAATCCAGAATGCTCCACTCCCCAGACCTGTGTTCTGTGACCCACCTCGTCCACGTACTGTCTCTACTCCTGGAACTCATCCTCCAGTGAAATGAGGCCCTTCTCTTACCCTCGTAAATACAGCCAGTGAGTGCTCAGAAGTGTAAAAAAGACCTCTAAAGAGAGAGTTAGCAACCAGCATTTATACACCATTAGTTTGCTGTGTGATCTTGAGCCAGTCACCTACTGCCTGAGGGGCCCAACTGTCACATCTGTAAAATGTATGTATTGGGAGGAAGCGGGAACTGCACAGTTTGCTGTGATTTCTTCTAGCTTGAAATCTCTATAAAGCGAAACACTACTTTTCGACTGTTCTGAGAAACTGTGTGTTTCAGTTCTGAAATAATGTTCCTCACCTCTCCTCTCGAGCTCATTAAAAACTATACTGGATGACATTTCAAGCCAAGGTCTGGTGGTAAATGGGGGAGAGGTTTGGGGTAGGGAGAATTTTCATTGCCCTCTTGGAATTGGTGAATGTCTACAGCTATGTTGCCTTATGCCCCCAGTTCTTCCCCTAAAATACTAATGTTGGTCCTAAAAGACCACATTATTTATTGAAAATGCGCACACACACAAAAAAAAAACATTTTCCAGATCCAACATTGCATTTAATGGCTTATTAAAGGTCATCAAAACTTTTATTCTCAGAGGCAGCTTTGCCTCAATTTTACCCTTTCATGCCCTTTTGTATCTTTGCCCCTTGATATCCAAATATTCAGTGAATTTCTGTGAACACATTTCTTCCACCTATTAAACTAGCAGATTATTCATGCATAATTGCAAGGAGGTAACCTAATTGTTGCTGCTACCATTATTGGCTATTCTTTACTCATTTTCTGCTTGTTATTCTTCTGTTTAATTACTCTGGGATATAGCATCCTACCTTATGAAATGTTCCACCATTAAGGACATCTTAAGACTGTTCTCCACGTATGACCACACATGCACACAGAGGCCACAAACCACTGCCACCCACAAAATGAGCTATGAATTTGCCAAAAGGTAAAGAAGTCCCAGAGGAGTCGTGACTCCAAGAATAAAGTCTTGGCAAATAATGCAACCTGAGCCAAAGCAAACTTTAAAAGTGCCATAAAAAAAAGAAAAGAAAAAAAACCATGGTGGGTAACTAATGAGTGAATAAGGAATTTGGTGAATTTTATGTGAAATGCAAATAAGAAATTTTATACACACCTATAATTCACACCATTGGTTTTTGTTTGTTTGTTTGTTTGTTTGTTTTTCAGCTAAATACCAACAGGGTTTTTGTTTTAAGTATATTCTTTGTAACTATTATGATTAATTATGCAACTGCCATGCCCTTGACAGCAGATAGTTCAGAGGTGATGTGGGATTGTCCCAAAAGCTGTTCTCAGAGCTCCCTACTGCTTAGGTCACGTTAGGACCAGGAGCTGGGGACTTAGAGAGGCTGTCATCCCTCACAGGAGCCATTGGTAGCAGTGTAAACATTGCAGGAATTCCTCTTTTTACATGATAAAGTTACTCCTGGAAAAAGTTCCATGCGCTAAAATTTTTATTTATTAAACTCTGCTGTCCTAGTGGCATCCATACATGTTCATTACAGTAACTTGTAACAAATTAACTTTCTCTTCCCTAGCCCTCTGTTAGTGGTTAAATGGTTTGTATACCGAAGCTTTGTATTTTAAAGGACCCCTTTAATAATACAAATCGCCCTCTAGTTCATTGGCAAAACTTTGCATTTTCCAAAAGTCACATTTGAAGGCAGTTCTGTACAAATACACAAACAGTAAATGTCCCAAAGAGCTAACTTACAAACAGAATTATCATAATCATGAAGAATAAATCCTGCTTATTTCCCAAGCAAAAAATTTAAAACTACTTCTGCAAAATTAAAAATATGCTATTAATAAGGAGACGACATGGTAGGCTTTAAAATGATAAGAATTATAAAATCATTGATTAAAAAAATACCTCTTTGACCCTCTTTCCTCTTGAAACTATCATTCTCTCCTTCCTTTCCCTTCTAGCTTCTTAAAAGACGAGTTTCTATTAGTTTCCTCACTTCTTCCTTTGCACATATTCCCTCCTTCCTGTATCATTAAGCATCAGCTATCATCATAAAGACGAAAGTAACTGTTGCTTAAACAAGCTTTATTTTACTTTTGTGTAATACTTTGAGTACAACGTTTTTGCATGTTGGGGACCCAGGTTCCTTCATTCCTGTGGCAGCCATCATTAAGGTGTGGCCATTATTTACAAGGTTGAAGATGGCTCACATAACATCCATCAGCACCGCTATTTCTGAGCTCTTGCCAGTGACAAAGGGAAGGGAAGAGCACACCCTTTCCTTGTAAGCATGTGGCCGGGAAGGTGCACACATTTCTCTGGGCCAAACTTAGTCATGACTACACACAAGGGAGACCAGGCAATGTAGCCTTATCTGGAAGCCATGTGCCCAGCTCAAGTCTTCTAGGTTCCATTATTAAAGGCAGCAGGAGAAATGGGATTGGGACCATCGGCAGACTTTGCCACCTTTCCTAATTGTGGAATCAAACGGCTCTTTCTAACTCCTTACAACTGCTAGCTTTTGGCACTGATGGTAGTTTGTTTGTCTTGAAATGCTTCGCTGCTTTGATAATATCCTGGGTATCTTTCTGTGAAGGTGACCACTCCTCTTTTATCTCCTTCACTAGCTCCTCTTTTCCTTCTACTCCTTAAGTGTGAACCTTCCCCTGAGGGTCACATCTCAGTGTCCTCTTTTCTGCTCAATACTCTCTTCCTAGCTAGTGCCAACTATTTTTACAGTTTCACCTATCACCTCTTTGCCAAGGCCTCCCAAGTGTTCCTACCCAGAGCCAGCTTCTTAGTTCGAAGTCTTAGACCCTAATCTCCTACTGCACACTTAGCCTTCCCACAGGATGCTCAGCCTTCATCTGCAGCTCAGTGTTCCCGCTTAGAATTTATTCTCTCTCATCTGAGGCTGATGCCCTTTAGGTTCCCTAACTTTCAGTTGCACCACTGTCTTCCTAGTAGCAGAAGCCAGGCTGGAAATCTGAATCATCTTTAATGCTTTAAGATTCACTTTCCACCAACTGCTGACTTCTCAGTTTTGCCTCCTCAGTGGTTATTCCTCTTTACTCCGTTTTCACAGTGGCTCTATCCTGGTTCAGAACCTCATCTCTCACCTGGATTATTGAAACATTCTTCTAATTGTTCTCTCTGCTTATAGTTTTTCTGTTTCCTCTTCAATGTCTTTTCATATCCAGTTGTCTTTCTAAAACAGAAGTTAGATCACATTTATTTCCTTAAACATATTCTGTTGTTTGCTGTTACTGATGAAATAAAGGGAAGAGCATGAGCCATCTAAGTATAAGGTTGTTTATATTCATTAACTGGTTGAGTCCTTGAAAGGACAGCCCTGAAAAGAAGATACATTGTTATTTCATAGATAAGCACAGGAGAGAATAAACAAACTGCCTATGTCACAATTTCACTAGTAAGCAACAGAATAGGGGAAGGACCGAGGTCTTATTTGACACTAAAGCTTGAACTCTTTCAGTTGTTCCATATTCTCTCCCAAATTAGACCATGAGCCTCCAAAAATGCCCTTAACTTACTTTCCAACCTCATCGTCTATATCCTCATCGTGCAGGTACCCACCATGGAGACTCACTGTTTCTCACATCTGCACTTTCTTGCCGTGTATTCTTATCAGATAATTTCTTTACACGGCATTGTCCCTGGTTATTTCATGTTGGTCAAAATATAGTCATCCTTTAAGGACTACCACCAAAACCCGCTCCTCCAGAAATTTTCTGAATTGCCTCTAAGTAGCAGAACTACCTCTTTCTCTGGTCTTTGACAGCGTATTTTTCTTACCGTCCTTTAGCACTTAATCCATTCCAAGTTGTTATTTTAACAGTTTATGTGTCTTTTTCCACTCATGTAATATAAACCTTTTCCTTGTTACATCTTCTATGGTGCCGTCTTCAGCATAGAGCCTAATAATTGTTTGTTGACATAGAAAGGACTTCACAACATAAAACAAAATGGTTTTAAGTGAGCATTCAAGATCCCGGGTGGTGTAAGCATTTGGAGGAGGAAATGATCCCAAAGAGATGTGGAAGCCAGCAAGTGTCTTCAGATGTTTAGTCATAAACAAGACCACCGTAGACAGAAAGTTGTAGAGGGGATTCAGAAGCCACTGGGGGAATGTTGGAGATCAGCATTTCCCAAATCTGGCAGATCTTCCATAGTGCCTGGAGAACCTTGTAGAATGCAAACAAATCTACTGCATCAAAATTTTAGGGGGTGGAGTGTAAGGATCTGAAGTTTTTGAAAGCTCGCCCCGGAGAGGGCAGAGCAAGAACACATTTTGTGTTTGATCACCATGGTTGATGCTTTGGCTTCACCCATCCCTGGCTTAAATATATCAGGTAAGCTTTGGAGGTTGGAAGGAGCAGGACACCTCCCCAGTGGTTCTTACTACATTCTCAGCCAAGTTTAGGAACTACTAGACTTACATGGTCTTGACAGTCTCTTCCAACCTTGATTTACTGTGAATTTAGGTAGGAAATGAGCTGGGCATTCACAGAGAAGGTGAATTCAGCTACTTAGAGAAGAAAGAGGTAAGGACATTATTGGAGGTCACATGGCAATGGCCTGGACTTGGGAAGCTCAACACACATTTTGGAAGAATACATGGTGTGACTTCTAGGGCCAGTCTATCTGCCATGGTTTCTGTGTGTCCCACTCCGAGTTCAGTCCATGTCCTTCTAATGTGTTTGCATTTTTGCATTCCCATAATATAAATTTGCAGCGCTTAATCAGCTTGATTTAAACACACACTTTAAAAATATCAATTATGTCTTAATTGCTATGTACCCTATAAGACCCTATTCTCGAAGAATTTTATTTAGTGATCACATACTGCTTCCTGCATAAAGTATTCCCCAATCTCTCTCTGTGAGTTGTCTTTCCTCCAGAATTCTAGGGTGTTGCTATCTCTTCAATTTGAGCACGGTGACTTCTTTTTCATTCACTTAGTTATAGACATTTCATACTTTAAATAAATCTTAAGTCCTAGAAGACAAGGACAATGTCTTGTACTTCTTTGTTTTCTCTCCAGCACCTTGTGTTTCCTTATACATAGTAGGTGCTCAATTAATATTTGTTGAATAAACAAACGATTAATGTTTTGGGCTTATTTTTCTTTTTTTTCCACATTGAAATTGATTACAGAATTTATTTTCTGCTTCTGATAGATGAGAAATCTTATTTGTTTGGATTTTGGAGGTAGACTTCCCCAAATACATCCCATGTGGGTTGCTTTTACCCAAGGATTTAAAATCTTAAGAGCTTTGTTAAAGAGAATAGACGTGTTCAGAAACAAGAAAGATTAGTCAATGGACTAGAACAATCACCTTCTCTGTTCTTGACTGTATTACTTTCAATTTGTATTTAAAAAGAAAAAAAAACAAGAAAGTGAAGCTCCTTGGGCTCCATGGTTGTGCCAAGCCTCAAACCTCTTTGGAGCTCAAATAAGAACCTTAGAGAGCATCTGTCTGCACTCTATTTCCCTAGCTTGGCAGACAGCAGTGGAAACCCAAAGTAAGTCTCTTTTATCCAGCAAGAATATTTCTAAATTGCTTATCTGTGGGCCTCCTGACAGCTCCTGCCTTGGGCATAGACTAGAAGGAATAGGGGTCTGCCTGGGTCGTATGATTTAAGGGGCGCCAGAAAGGCGGCCTGCTCCACAGTCTCCCGGGTTCCCTCACCCTTTTGTTTCAGTCACCGTGCAAACAGCCTCTGATCACTTCTAGTTTTTGGTGAGACTCAGTAGGTGGTACAGGTTTCAAAATCAAAGAGGGGGGAGTTGGCGTCTACAAGCACACGCATGTCTTCATTATCAGGATTGGAAAGGTCTTCCAAAGACTAGTCGTGCATTGCAATTAAATTTGCAGATTTATGACACAGGGCCGACTTCAGTTTCCAATCTGTCTCCCAGACACCTCTCCCTGATCAAGGAAATGCAATGCTGTTACCTTTCACTCCGCACCTAAATCGCAGGGGTGGTTTGGGGTGTTTCGTCTACAGAGTGCGGAGTGATTGGCTTTAACTGATCATGCATTCCAGGGCAAGTCCAGGGACCCCCCCCACTTCCATTCCCCTGTGGCCTGGGCGAGAAGCTCTGCAAACGGAAGCGGCCTTTGTTCTGCAATTAATCATTTGAAGTCAAAATCCTTTTGGGTCCTACGAGTGATAGCCCGCTGAAACCGTGGCTGATTGTGTAGCTGGTGACATTTGGTCTCTAAGAGGACTTCCTTCATTGTAAATAGAAAACTATCTTAGGAAGGGGGAAGGGAAAATTGTCGAATTTAGGAAGTAGAAGTGATGGGCTAATTTATCATGGAATAACTTTTCTGATGTGTAAAGAGCTAAGTCTTTTCAATCTAAGACCTGCTAGTGAGACTGATGGGGGGAGTGCGTGGGGGTGGAGAGGTACTCAGGGTCAGGGATCAGACTCTAAAGAGAGAAGGAGCATGGAAGAGTGTGTATCTGTTCAAATATGTAGTCCTGTGGGCCTGCCCGAGATAAATGATGTGGGGCTTACTCATTGTTTCATATTGTCTATGGCTCTCTTCTTTGAGTTTTGTTTTCTTACCCTTTGGAAACATTCCACATAGACCAGTCAGTAATGTTTTCATCGGCTGCTGCAGTGAGGAAGAAATTTCCCCTTACGCTGAGGAGTTAATGAGTTTGGTGTTTGTTTTTTACTGACACTGAAGACTTTTTTACTTAGTGCATTGACTTTCATAACTATTATACGTGTATAATAGTTATATTAAGAATTCAGGAATACCTAGTGAGGGAGTGTTGTCAAGGTGGCCAGAAATAAGGGACGTGCCCACAGCCCCTGGCACGTCTCCATAATTGCTCTGACTGATTTAGAACTGAAGCTAGGCCTTCGCCCCTTTCCCCCTGGCTATGGAGAAACAATCTGACTCAGTGAACTGAGGGCAGTACCTTGGGAAGACTAGAGGATTATCAAAAGACCCAGACACACGCCACAGAGGGCACAGCGCCTTATTTCTAATGTGCAGGCTCCTAGGCAGTGACGGGAAGGATAGGCTGCCGTAAAGCCCATTAAACACCAACCCTGTGAGGTTACTGCCATCCATGCTTCGGGTAATCCTCCTGAGGAAATAGCAACACGTTGCCCTCAATCTTCTCCACCCAGAGTGGCATGAATCCTGCGGTATTGAGCGTTCCTAGTTACGTAAGCCTCTTCCACACCTTCCCGTAGTCTCTTTTTTATGGTGTTTTTTTGTTCCTTGGCCTGATGCTACGAACTTCAAGGCTGAAGGGAGATCATAGCACAGTAGTGAACAGCCAGTTGTTATTTTACCTTTGCAGCTTCTTCTACCCCTTTTTTGACTATTTCTCCGAAAGGGAGACCATAAAAATGCCATCATTTGCTTGTAGAAGAAGCTATCCCTAATCATGATTGGTAAGGCCAACCCACATTGGGTCGTCAGGCTGGCAAATTATTTATTTTACAGATGTAATCTCCAGTAGGTGCCGGCACCTTTTCCATTCTCCGGAAACCTCATCCACCTTTCAAAGGGGACTTAGGCCAGACTTTACTGGACCACTGTCAGGAGCGTGTTTTTCTCATGTTCCTTTGTTGATCATGTTTCTCCACATATTTCAGAATAGCCACCAGAATGAAGAGTTCTTGTACATGTCAGGGAGACTCTGGTTCACCTGTCTTTAAATTTTAGGATCAGTCCGGTGGTATAGTGGTTTAGACTTTCAGCTTTTATTATCCTGCTTTTTAGGGAACTTTTTAGGCATTCCCTGTGGCACGCCGACTTAGAGGCTTGTTACTACTACACATGCTGGGGCACAGAGCCTGCCTGTCATTTTCTAGACTATTTTGACCTCCTCTCTTTAGTGATGAGTGATATTAAGTCTTCTTGAAACAGATTCACATTACAGCTGGTCAGATTTCATGCTTTTACAGCCATGCAATTTGTGAACTGTATTTCCTGCAGTGCCTCCTTTTTCTTTGCCTTTACCCACCAGTGTTTCTAAGGCCATTGACTGTGAATGTCTTCAGTGAGGATGTGTACATGGTCTGAGTCATGCAAAGATTAATGCTTTTAGGTCACACTGTACTGGATGTCTGACAGGGTTTCCTCTTTGAAGCTAGTAGCACTATAAGCAAAAGCTTTCCTTCTGTACTCCTGAAGTCACTCCCTCGGACCTATTGTCTGTGTCACAAAAGTGAGTGATTTCTTAACAACTATGCCTTGGTAATATTACCAGACTGTATAACTTTCTACTTGCTGAAATGAATTGATCATTATTAAGAGAATTTCTAACAAATATAACTAATAGGTGTTTAAAACAGAATGGCATTTTGTGGGGGCCATGTACCCTGTTTTTTGTTTGTTTGCTTCATTTTCTAGAAGACTTTATTTTTTAGAACACTTTTAGGTTTACAGCAAAATTGAGAGGGAGGTGCAGAGATTTCCCCTACATGCCCTGTCCCCATGTATGCATAGCCTTCCGCATTATCAACATGACTCATCAGAAGAATGGTACCTTTTAAAAAAAACAAGGATGAACCTTTATTGATGCATCATAACTCCCAAAGTCCGTAGTGTTTACCTTAGGCTACACTCTTCGTGTCATGCATTCTATGGGTTTGGACAAATGTATGACTTGTATCCACCATTATTACTATGTCATACACAGTATGTTCACTGCCCTAAAAGTCCTCTGTGCTCTGCCTATTCATCTCTCCCCCACCCCACAACCACTGATCTTTTTATTGTCTTCATAGTTTTGCCTTTTCCAGAACATTTATTCATTTTTAAACACTGAAATTAACCCTGCTGTTTAGAGTGTAGACCACAACCTGAGCCATGATTTGAGATCAGTTATGTCCAGATACCAATTAATTGCCTGTGTGATTTTTTTTAATAGCCAAAGCAATGTGTATACCTTTAGGAATCCAGGAATGTATAAGTTGATATGTATAAATATTTATCACATTTCGGTGACCTTTCTTTTCCTTATTTAGGATTCAATCCACTAATCAATAACTGGAAGTAGATTTGAAAATGTTTTTACTATTTCTTCCCCAAGGATAAATGCAAAAGATAATCATTCTACTACTCATGTTATTTAATAAATATTTAGACTTGCTTAAGGTGAGGGGGAGACTATCAGTACAAGTCACTCATTTGTCACTTAGATGTTTGCTAGCTGACTGGGGCACGGCACCATGATAGATATGGGAACGGGGAGTAGACTCAGAGATGCATAAGGCGTGATCATTGTCCTCAAGTGGTTCTGAGGGTTTAAGGGAAATAAGACACCTCTACAGTCCTAAGATGAAAAGTCTTAAGTGCCTGAAGAGAGGTACAAAGTACCCTTTCACTTAAGAAAAGAGCAATTACTTCTGGCTAAGAGAGATGAAGGAAGCTTTCATGACTTTGGCACTTAAGCTGGGAATAGAAGAATGGGAAGAATTTGCACACATGGAAATTAGTAAGGAAGTCATGGAGGGAACCGTAGGAGCAAGATGCAGAGGTGAGAAAAGCTTTGTACAAAGAATGGCGAGTAGCTTGCCGGGGACAGAGAGCACAGGGCAGGGGGTAAGCAGTCATATGTAATATATATTTTTTAATTTTCACAGCAATTGTGATATTTAGGTGTGGTATTATTCCCACTTTTAACCGGTGAGGAAATTGAGGCTCACAGTGTTTAAATAATTTGTCTGAGGACAGTATTAAAACCAAATCTGGGTCTGAAAAGGTAAGGTAGACAAGGAGGAGCTTTGATTGCCAGGGTCAGGAATTTCACTCATATGCTATAGTTCAAAGGTCAGCAAACTATAGCTGGTGGGCCAAATCCGGCCCACTACCAGCTTTTCTAAATAAAGTTTATTAGAACACAGCATTGTGTTGCTGTGCATGCATATATGTTTTTTATGGCTCCTTTCACACTACAACAGCACAGCTGACTAGTCGCAGAGACCACATGGCCCGCAAAGCCTGAAATATTTACCCTTTACAGAAAACGTTTGTTAAAACCAGCTCTAGATGCCGTCTGTAGTTGATTGGAGTCATTGAAAGTTTTGGAGAAGGGAAATTATGCATTGTTAATTGAGACCATGTTGATCAGTAGGAGGATGGATTGGAGGAACTAGGTCATTTAGAAGACTGTTTCAGTTGTCTGGGCGCTCCTGTCTGCACTCCTGGACTATCACAGTAGCCTTTCAGCAAAACCTAGAAGCTTCGAGAATCCAGGCAGGCAACAAAAATGAGTGAAGTGCACTGGGTATAAGAAAAGCAACTGTGCAGACAAGCTGGCAGAGGGTACTGCCTGACAGCCTCCGCTGTGATGGGGAGTGATGGGAAGTGCCCCAACGGGAGGTGGTTCTGCAGAAATGCCCCTCGGTATTGGCATGCCTCCCATTGTACAAGAGACGTTAGACCTTTGAATCTCATTTGAAATCTCTGCATTTACAAATGTTAGCCACAATTTAAATGTATTTAAACCCTCTGAGGTTGATCACACAGCAGACCTCCAGTTTGCAGTCTTTTCCCACGTAATTATCGGAACACTGATGCTGAGGGAATTTAATGCAGCCGACAGCAGCAGCTACTAGCGTTTCTTCACCAGGCATATGACACTTTGCCCAGTTTCTGGAGAACATTTTTGAGAGATAGACAGACCAACTGACCATCGTCATCAGTCTCTTGTCAGGTCAAAGTGTTTTTTAAGACCTACCCAGGTGCTCTGCCATTCCAATGTGCGTAACACAGATTGTCAGGATATTTACACATTTGCTCCTTATCATAGATAGGACACGAATTCAGCTGGAAACATCCTTGCACTGGAAAAGCCATGTGGACTCTCGTGTTAAGAACATACAGAGAATCTAATCTAGTGAGAATTTGCTGGTTTGCATTTTGTGGGATCAGTCGTGAGCCCTGGTTATATTCAGATGACATGAGGGGCTTTTATATTTTCATGGATCTTAATGGACTTGCATGTTTTCCTCATAACCATCCTTGATGCCTGCATTTTGACAGTTTAGAGATCAATCACTTATAATCACTTATTCATTTCATCTATTCCAATATTCGTTGATCACTTGCTATATACCAGGTATAATAGATGTCTTACATACATTAATTCATTTAATCTTCAGAATAATACTTTGTGGTTGAGATTAACCTCCATTTCACAGATAAGGAAACAGAAATGAAATCCAGAAAAGTTGATTAACTTGCCCCAAGTTCCAAAACTTCTAATAACCGGCAGGGTTAAAATCAAGTCTAGCTGATGCTGAAGCCACTCACCACCAACCTTTGCCCTCTCCTAATCCTTTGTGAGCCTCCAGAGTGCCCTATGAAAGGGAGACATAGTAATTGAATGAGAACATTTGGAGAAGAGCAGGATGAATCCCTAAGACCAGAATTGACCCTGGAGAGCTTGGGGTGGTAGGGGGCAGACTGCAGGTAGTCTGCAAAACCGCCACTGACCAGCAGGAAAATGTTCACAGAGGGGACAGGACCTTAGGTTGGCTCCTATCCCCCTTGCCTCTACATCCTCAGCCACCAGCATCACCCCAGATATCCAGAGAACATGGCGAGTGGCTGCAGGGCTGCTGAGGGAGATAGAAATTGGGGGAGGCGATGCTGAGCAGGAGGATGATACAAGACCAGCTCTGAAAGAAGAGACCAGAATTCAAAGGTGACAAGGAACGACTAAAGCAAAAAGTGATCAGGAAAAGCTTCCTAACACTTAGGAGGCCTGGAGAGAAATAGTAATTCCAAACCATGCCAATGGAATTGAGATTAAAGGATCACTAATAGGTGTTCTCCTTGAAAGCAAATCTTGCTGGAGAAAAGCCAAGACCAGTAGATGCTCCGCAAGCTGGGACCTCATTTACAGCACCTTTGTCTTGTTTTGCAAATCCCTTAATAGTCAGAGTCTCCAGTGTAGTCTGACTTGGTCTTGATCCCTTTAGTGCAGTCTTTTCCTGTGTGGGTGTAGGTATAGTTATAGTTATTGCTACAAACAGGAAAGTTTAGTAGGCAGTGTGGTGTGTACGCTCAGACCTATGGCAGAGCTGGGAAATGCCCCTTCTCAGGGCAGCTTTGCAGATGTATTTCTTCTTGGGTTATATAAATCATTGCTCATCTTTGTCTCATTTTTATTTCTCTTCTGATGCACAAGTCAACATGTTGAATTCATTGTAACTAACTTGTGCATGTGGCCTGGGAGATTGGATTACTAAGCGTATGTTTTAAGTAAATTGTATAAAATTAACTAAGTAAAGGGCTAAGACACTCAACCACTTCTTCAATATTAAACAAGTATGTGATTAATGTTGAGCAAAAGATGTTTATTTGAGGCCCTGAAGAAAAAGCGTGTTCATTTTTTTTAAAGAGTCTGTGGTTGTTGAATTTTTGAATATTTAGGATTTTAAAATATTTTTGAAGAAAATTTTAAAATAAATACACAAAGAATAATATAACACACTCATATTCCCACCACCTAGAATTAACTGTTGACATTTTGCCACATATTTCTTAAGAAAATTTTAATTAAAAAATGAAGCATTATGTTTTAAAATGAAATTGTATTATTCTATGTACTACCTTCCAAAGCTATTTTCTTCTTCCATCTTTCTAGCGATAACCTCTGTCATGAAACTAGTGAGTATCTTTCCAGTCTGTGCATAAATATAGATAGATGTTTATATGTATGTTTGTACACACATGCAGGTATCTGTGAAAAATACTGTTTTGTAGGTACCATTTACAGTCACATATACCATGCAGTATACTGCATGCCTATAGTAACAATACTAGCGAACATTTATAGAGTGATTATAGTCTGCCTGGAACTGTATTGTCTCCGTCCTTTCACTTACTCTATGTAGCCGACACTATTGTTGTTGTCCCCTTTTTAAGGAAATCAAAGTGCACAGGGACGTCACTTGCCCAGGGTCACACAGCTAATTAGTGCTGGGGCTGGGAAATATTCCCATAGCCGGGCTTGGGGACCTGAGCACTATATCCTCATACTGCATGGCCTCTTTACGGAAATCTTCACTCTTTCAATATCATGCTTCTGCTAAATTGTTGAATTCATTCCTTTTCACGGTTATACTATATTCCATTAAATGAATAGAATTTAAAAAGCAGTATCGCAAAGTGGTTAAGACTTGTAAAATAGGAATAGTGAAAGTTTCTATCTCAGAAGGATTGTCATGAGAATTCAATGATTTAATTCAAATAAAGAAGGCAGAACAGTACCTGCACAGATTAGGCGCCCAATAAATATTAGCTATTATTGGCCATTATCATCTATCCATTACCCTACTGAACCTAATTGCTAGATTGCTTCCGGTTTTTCATTATTGCATATATCACTACCATAAAAGTCTTGTGTCAGTGTATAAAAGTTTCTTTTGGGCATCTCCCTAGAAGAGAAATTGATGGCTCATAGGATATGCATGTTTGCAGTTTTACTTGATATTGCTAAAGCCAGCTGTCCCAATTTACACTTCCTCATGAACTGTTTGGTGGTTCCCATTTCCCCACATCCTCAGTAACAGTTGATATTGTCTGACTATTAGATTTGTCAGTCTGATGGATAAGAAATACATTGTTGAATTGATGCAGTAAATAAGAAATAATATCACGTTCAACTGATGAATTTTTTTAAAATTATTTTTGTACTTTTTAAATTAAAGTTTATTGAGGTGACAATGGTTAGTAAAGTTACATAGGTTTCAAATGTACAATTCTATACTACATCATCTATATATCACATTGTGTGTTTTGATGAATTTTTATAACAGCTTTATCGAGATATAATTCATATAGTGTAAAATTTACCCTGTCACAGTGTACAACTCAGTGGTTTTCAGTATATTCACAAGGCTGTGCAATCATCACCACTATCTAATTTTAGGAGAAACCCCTTAGCAGTCTCTCCCATTCTCACCTCTCCCCAGACCCTGGTATTGCTAATCTACTTTTTGCTTCTGTGGATTTGCCTATTCTGCACATTTCATATAAATGGAATCATAATGTGTGGGATTTTTTTCTTTTTAAATTACTTTTCATTTCTCAGTTATAGTTGACATACAGTAATATACTGTGTTTCCCTGAAAATAAGACGTAGCTGGACAATCAGCTGTAATGCATCTTTTGGAGCAAAAATTAATATAAGACCTGGTCTTATTTTACTATAATATAAGATCCAGTCTTATAATATTAATATAATATAATATAATACTGGGTCTCATATTAATATTTGCTCCAAAAGATGCATTAGAGCTGATTGTCCAGCTAGGTCTTATTTTCGGGGAAACACGGTATTAGTTTTAGGTGTACAACATGTGCTTAGACATTTATATAACTTAATAAGTGATCACCTGATAAATCTAGTACCCATCTGACACCATACATAGTTATTACAATCTCACTGACTAGATTCCTTATACTATACTTTACATAGGGATGCTATGACTATTTTGTAACTACCAATTTGTGCGTTTTAATCCCTTCACCTTTTCCACGCACCCTCCCAAACCCCCTCCCATCTGGTAATCCTCAAAGTGTTCTCTATATCTATGAATTTGTTTGTTTTGTTTGTTCGTTTATCTTGTTCTTTAGATTCCACGTATAAGTGAAATCATATAGCATTTGTCTTTCTCTCTCTTACTCCATTCAGCACAATACATTCTAGGTCCACCCATGTTGTTGCAGATGGCAAGATTTCATTCTCTTTTATGGCTGAGTAATATTCCATTGCAAATCTGTACCACCTCTTCTTTATCCATTCATCCATTGATGGACACCCAAGTTGCCTCCAGACCTCAACTATTGTGAATAATGCTGTAATGAACATATGGATGCACATGTCCCTTCGAAGCAGTGTTTTGGGTGTCTTCCAATAAATACTCAGAAGTGGGATTACTGGGTTCTTTTTGTCTCTTGTTATTGCCTTTGTTTTAAAGTACGTTTTGTCTGGAATAAGTATTACTACCCCACTGTTTTTTTAGTTTCCATTTTCATGAAATATCTTTTTCCATTCCTTTACTTTCAGTCTCTGTATGTCTTTGATCTGAAGTGAGTCTATTGTAGGCAGCATGTGTATGAGTCTTGTTTTCTTATCCATTCAGCCACCCTATGTCTTTTGATTGGAGTATTTAATCCATTTACATTTAAAATAATTGTTGATAGAAATGTAGTTATTGCCATTTTATTACTCATATTTTTCATGTTTTTTCTTATTTTTCTTAAACAAGTCCCTCTAACATTCCTTGTAATGCTGGTTTGGTGATGATGAACTCTTTTAGCTTTTTCTTGTCTGGGTAGCACTTTATGTATCCTTGGGTTCTAAATGATAGCTTTGCTGAGTAGAGTAGTCTTGGTTGTAGGTCCCTGCTTTTCACCACTTTGAATATTTCCTTTTTTTTTTTTTAAATTAAATTTATTGAGGTGACAATTGTTAGTAAAATTACATAGATTTCAGGTGTACAATTCTGTATTACATCATCTATAAATCCCATTGTGTGTTCATCACCCAGAGTCAGTTCTCCTTCCATCACCATATATTCGATCCCCCTTACCCTCACCTCCCACCCCCGACCCCCCACCCTCCTTACCTGCCACTCCCTTCTGACCTGCAAAGTTTCTGTTGAGAAATCAACTGACAGTCTTATGGGAGCTCCCTTGTAGGTAACTACTGTGCTTCTCCAAAAATAAGACCTAGATGGACCATCAGCTCTAATGCATCTTCTGGAGCAAAAATTAATGTAAGACCCAGTCTTATTTTACTATAAGACCAGGTCTTATATAAAATAATATAATATAATATCCTATATATAATATAATAAATATATGATATTATATGATACCGGGTCTTCTATTAATTTTTGCTCCAAAAGGTGCATTAGAGCTGATGGTCCGGCTAGGTCTTATTTTGGGGGAAACATGGTACCTGCTTTTCTCTTGCTGCTTTTAAAATTCTCTCTTTGTCATTAACCTTTGGCATTTTAATAATGATATGTCTTGGTGTGGGCCTCTTTGGGTTCATCATGTTTGGGACTCTCTGTGCTACCTAAACTTATATGTCTAATTCCTTCACCAGATTAGGGAAGTTTTCTGTCATTATTTCTTCAAAATGGTTTACAACTCCTTGCTCTCTCTCTCTTCTCTTTCTGGTATGCCTATGGTGCGAATGTTGATATGCTTAATGTTGTCCCAGAGACCCCTTAATTTTTTGTTGTCCCAGAGGCCCCTATCCTCAATTTTTTGGATTCTTTTTTCTTTTTGCTGTTTTGATTGGGTGTTTTATGCTACCTTATCTTCTAAATTGCTAAGTTGATCGTCTGCTTCATCTAATCTGTTGATTCCATCTAATTCTTCATTTCAGTTATTGTGTTCTTAATTTCTGCCTGGTTCTCTTTTATATTTTCTATCTCCACTTTATGTTTCCTATCTCTTTGTTGAAGTTCTCACTGCAATCATTGAGCATCCTTATACACAGCGTTTTGAACTCTGCATCTGGTAGATTGCTTGTCTCCATTTTGTTTAGTTATTTTTCTGGAGCTTTGTTCTGTTCTTTTATTTGGAACATGTTTCTTTGTCTCCCCATTTTGGCTTCCTCCCTGTGTTTGTTTCTATGTATTAGGTAGAGTTGCTATGCCGCCCAGTCGTAGCAGTATGACCTTATGTAGTAGGTTTTCTGTGGAGCCCAGTGGTGCAGTCTCCCTGGTCACCCTAGACAGGGGTTCCAGGTATGTCTCCTGTGTGTGTTGTGTGTGCCCTGTATAGGTTGTGGGTTGTAGTTAAGCCTTGGTTGCTGTTTGTATGTCAAGGGGAGGGATTGACTCTCAGGCTGATTGGTTGTGAGGACTGGCTGTGACTACAGTGGAGGAGCTGTTGGGCAGGTGCTGACCCTATACAGCAGATTCACTTGAGCAGGGCTCTGGTGCCTGCTGAGTCTGCCCTTTGGGTTTGTCATTTGTGGAGGTGGTTGGTTAGTGCTCTGGTGTGGTGTGAAGCTGGCCACCAAGTGTGCTGGTTCTGGGTCCTCTTGAGAGGGGTTCTGTTGCAGACCAAGATCAGCTGTTGGCTGTGCCCTGCCTGGGGCCACTTGTTGTGAGTTACAAAGTGATCTTTGGATCATTGCTACTTGTGCTAGGGTTGGAGGGACAGGTTGAACTGCGAACTGAGGCTGGCTGCCACTGGTGACCGGCATGGAGCTGCTAGCAAGAGGTACAGAGCACACCAAGGCCAGATGATGTTTGTTTACAGTTTGTGAACTCTGAGGTTTTAGGAAAGTCCAAAGTATGAGCCAAGACAGGCCATTTCTACAGAAAAGTCACTGGAAGCAGCTTGGGTGGGCCCACAAGTTGAGTGTGATGGGGTCTCACCAGCACAGGGCCAACAGTGTCAGTCAGGTTTTATGGAGACTCAGATATGGCACCCACCTGTATGTGCTGGCTAGGTTGGGGAAGGCTCAACAAAGGAACAATGCCTTTTGCCAACACTTCTGTCAGGGAGAAAGCTGTGTCTCCAGTCCTCATCTTAAAGCCAGACAATTCACTTCCTCCCCATATGACCCTGGTGCCTTTCGAGTTGCTGCCCCAACTCTGGAGCTCAGAGCAAGTGAGTCTGTCAACAAGTAAGTCCGTGTGTGGGTACTTTAAGAGGAGTACATGGGACTCCAGCAGCCTTCTTACTCAGCCACAATCTCTGCTGGTTTTCATAGGCAGATGTTATGGGGACTTCTCTTCCTAGCACTGGAACCCTGGGTTGGGGAGCCCGATGTCAGGCTGGGACCCCTTGCTTCTCAGGGGGGACTTCCACAGCTGAAATATTCCTTCCAGTTTTTAACTGCCACACGTGCCTATGGCATTCCACATCTCTGCCCCTCCTACCATGTTTCCTCAAAAATAAGACCTAGCCAGACCATCAGCTCTAATGCATCTTTTGGAGCAAAAATTAATATAAGACCCAGTCTTATTTTACTATAATATAAGGCTGGGTCTTTAATATAATATAATATAATATAATATAATATAATATAATATAATATAATATAATACCAGGTCTTATATTAATTTTTGCTCCAAAAGACTCACTAGAGCTGATTGTCTGGCTAGGTCTTATTTTCAGGGAAACGGTTCCAATCTCGATGTGGCTTCTTCTGATTTGCATTTCCCTGGCAACTAATATTGTTGAGTATTTTTTCCAGTGCTTATTGGCCATTTGTATGTCATCTTTGTTGACATATCTATTAAAATCCTTTGCCTACTTTTTAATTGGGTAATTTTTAATTGGGTAATTTGTCTTTTTATTTGAGTTGTAAAGGTTCTTCGTGTATTCTGAATACAAGTCCTTTGTCCAGTATATGATTTACATATATTTTCTTCCATTTTTGTCAGTTGTCTTTTTACTTGATGTGAATTAGTGAATTTTAATATTTGTAGTTTTCATGTTTCCTGAAAACTTCAGTTTTCAAAATTGTGTCCATATTGTGTACTGAGTGGATTACAAGCCAGATAGCCTTGAAGTATACAGAAGAGTAAAGTGAGTGCATCCAGTTTTCTATGGATTAGAAGTTCCCGTATTAATCACAAAAACACAGGCTTCCCAAAGTCATCTAGGTGAGCGTCTCAGTGAGTGAAGGTAATTTACTATTGATAACACGGAAGACATGTCTTCACACCTAATTAGAGTTTGAATTTAATAATTTAAAGCATTGGAAAACCATTCCTATATTTCTAAACTGTTGATTGGTTAACTCAACATCATTTGAATCTCTCTTTAACCTGACCTCTTACTTTTTCTTCTTTCTTTTTTCCTGCTCCCTTCTCTTCTTCCCCCCACCCCCACTCTCTGTTTCAATTTCAGATTGAAAATGGCTCAGGAATCAGTCAGCAAGTTGACATCAGAGAAGAAAGTGGAGACAAAGAAAATCAATCCCACGGCTAGTCTGGTGAGATGCATTTTCAACATTACCCCAAAATTATTATAACTGCGGTACACCCAAGAGTGTTTCTGTATTTAAAGGATAAAACTCATGGGAATGGTAGGTCATATGGAAGGAGTAAGGAACAACACACAGCTCGTGTGTTCTCCCAGTGTACTCAACAAAGGTCATTTCCTTATAAACCAAATTGAGTCACTTACCCTTTCATACTCCACCCCATGTCATGATCCATCTACCTTACCTCAAAGCACCTTTCTCCCGAAATGTTTCAGCATTTCACCCTCATTAATTCCTTTTCCCTGTTAAAGAAAGGGGTAGGGTTTATCCTCTTTTCATAGTTGGGAAAACTGAGATGCAGAATCATTTCACAAATGGATAACAAAAACCAGCACTAGACCCTGGGTTTCCTGATATCTCTCCCTGTCCTAGAAACTAGCAGTCTTGTCAGACTTCCTGGCTGTGAGAAGTTGTCCTTCACAGCCCTGTTTTCAGGACGGGTCATAATGAATTTCCACTGTTCATTCCTGACATAGTCAGAATAACTAAATGGTTAGGAACACGAGGTGACAGGGTTTAAATCCCAAATCAGTCAGTTACTCCTCCCTCTTTGGTCAAGAGAGGGGAAATAATATTACCTTTGCTTTAGGGGTATTTTGAGGAAGCTGAGAAGAGACCTGTAAAGTGCCTAGCATATAATAAGAGCTCAATAAATATTAGCTCTTTTTCTTGTTATTACACATTTCAGCAGCTTTGGTTGACCTTGCAGTGGAGAATAGCAATGAGTGATAAGTAGAAGTATCACTCTCCTCACTGGTTTTCAGACCCTACCTTCCCTATGCCCTGATCTCCCTCAGCTACTTATTTTGTCCTTTTGCATCACAAGTACTTTTTGCCAGCTGCTTCAAATCCTTTGACAATTTAAATGGAGCATGAATTAGAAAGTGAGATTATTTCTGTTGATGGACCATGCTATCTCTCATACCAATCCCATCAGCAGCTACATGAATGTTGAGTGAGAAGTGGTAAAGTCAGAGTCATAAAGCTTCATCAGGAACAACCACAGTTAGTGCACACAGCCCTTTCCTGAATGGACATGACCTCTGTGCCCACTGACAGTGTATTCATTACACTCATCCCTATGCTTTTGGGTGGAAGTGGGCTCAAGCATAACTTTCATTTTCCTCCATTGGCCTCTACCCCTTTTCCCAGGCTTCTTATTTGGGCTTCTGTCCTAACTTTTTACAGCCAAACCTTATTTTCAGAGGCAGAGAATGGACTCAGCCCTGTGGACAAAGGGGAACAGTGGGCTTACGCTGGCATTCTTTTATAGGTCACCCCCATGGTGAGCAAGCTCCCAGTTGTGATCCTCAGATTGTTAGGGTTGTTTGTCTTGTTGTATGTTTGTTTGAGGGGGAATTAAGGAAGAGCTTGTAAACCGATTCCAGATTCAATTTCACAAGTCAGGAATGGGATCCAAACTCAGGATGGGTGTTCAAAAATCATCAACTCAAGTTTATATCCAGGCCAATATAGTAATTCAGTGCAACGTCACATGTCACAAGCAGCTGAGGCTCCATCCTCAAAGGGCTTCTCCCCACATCTGCTCTTCCCATTTCTTTTTCAGCCTCCTATTTGCCCGCCCCTAAGCAGACACACCCATCCTCACTATGTTTAATGTATTGACTTCTCTAAAGTCCTAGAAACAGGAAGCATCCATGTTTCTGTTTCACACACTCTAGTTTATTTTTCCATCACGCCAGCAGGCTTACCTATCCTTCCCCATTAGAAGGCTGTCCCTGGGAAGGAAGCTTAGGGAGAGCAGAGCATGGAGCTCCATGGCCAAATGGGAGCGCCTGTCCTTGTGCGTAGACTGAATCTGGTCACCT
Organism: Rhinolophus sinicus; assembly: GCF_036562045.2. NCBI lineage: Eukaryota > Metazoa > Chordata > Mammalia > Chiroptera > Rhinolophidae > Rhinolophus > Rhinolophus sinicus. Next base: position 69,636,407 of record NC_133753.1, on the reverse strand, counting down.
TCCATTTCGATTGTCCATATCTAGACTCTCTAGAGATAATTTCTTGAGCATTCCCTAATTCCATCAGTAGGCCACAGGTGGGGATAGGAGGAGTCTTTGAGTAACACTGCAGGTTAACACCTTCGTCACAGAACAGCAGCGTGGCATGAGAAAGGCTGGTGTTTTAGATGAATATACTTGGTTGACTGTTCATTTTGGTTTGCTGGTTATTCATTTTGTTTGTTTGTTGGAGGGCATGGGTGATAGGTTGGCAGGAACAGGTTTCAGGAAAGGAGGACAGAGATACTCTCATTTCTTGGGTGTTTGGTACAACTCTGTTCAGCGTTCTAGACCAAAATTTGAGAAATTTATCAAAATTTGAGCAAGGTGAAAATTTAGAAAAAAGAAAAAGAATAAACTCATTTTTCTTCTCAAACAACAGAAAGAAAGACTGCGTCAAAAGGAAGCCAGTGTGTCCACCAACTGAAACAGACACATGAGAATGATGATAGCAAGACGGGCAGTACCTTACGTGATCCAACACCAGTGCTGCAGGAAGTTCCTGAAAGATACGTTACTGTTTGTTTTGCTCATCTCTTCCTGAGGTCATCTGCAATGAGCATCCTGTGCCTTCTTAAAGAAGTCCCTTGTTAAGCCACAGAAACAACGAAAATCTGTTTAAGGGAACATCGCAGGAGTATTTGATAATTGTTTCTTGTAGAGGTCCTAAGTTCACTTTGTTCAAGACCAGAAGAAATACCAAGATTTTCCAATTTTTTTAAAAAATGGAGATTTCAAGCTTTCTAGTCCAAGCTTGACACTTGTAAATTTGTGACAGAAGAAAAGGATCTTTTATGACAGTTGCCTTGAGAAAGTTCAAGCCTTTACACACTGCTGATTTAATTAGTATTCTTAATTTTGATCCTATTCCAGCAAGATCTTAAAGCATCATTCTCGCCAAAAATGTTGAAACTCACCAAAACTGTTTTTTAAGAAGTCCAAGACTATGTATTTCCCAGACAAGAGAAATGGTTATTTTCTTGTTGTTGTTCATGTAACGGAAAGGAGAGAAAATGGAATTATACGTGGGTGGAGAAGGGGTTAAGTAGCCATAAACATCCTGGAGAACAAATTATGATAAGGGAATTGACATCAGCTATTAAGTGAGACCCAGTCTTTTGTTTTTATATCAGTTCATTACGGTTTCCTGAATCAGCAGGGATTCTCTACCCCTTCTCCCAGAAGAACCAGTGATACGTAAGCAGGGACAGACTTGCAGTCAAAGCAACTGCTTGGACAAGTGACCCAGTTACAGAGCATATTTCACATTTCAGAATGTTCGTGAATGACATATTGCTGTGCAGCTGAGCCCTATGTCATGTTCTGGGACTGTGTGTGGCTGGACTGTTCCCTCTAACACCAGCAGGTGTTTTCCAGACAGGAGAGCAAATGCTACTCATAGTCTTTACCATGACCTGACTGACCAGCATGTGACAAAGGGTGAAGCAGGGGTCTTTGATGTCTGAAAAATTAAGGGCAGAAAAAAAGTTTTCTGCATCCAAATACAAAGAACGTAATTACATTAATATTAAACTTTGAGTAGAATATCATGCATAGGCAGCTTTTTCAGACCCTGGCAGCTGATATGACCATTGCCCCTTGAGTAGCAAGGGAAATTAATCTATCTTGTGAGGGCAGAAGAGGGTCTGGGGGTGAATTGAGAAAGGGATCAAAGAGTATCACTGGGCTTTGAAGGGAGAAAGGTCCGAGCTTTCACCTCCAGTTGGTGGAGGACAGTAGAGAAAAGGACAACAAACTTCAAACCCTTCTCGATCTGGCTGCGGTGTGTGGCCTGCCCCTTCCCCCAAGATCTTTCCAGAACCTCTCAACTTGCCAGGTGCCTGAGTTTCTACCCAGGAAATGCCTGCCAGTTATCAGCCCTCTCAGGGACCACATAATAGATTCAGCTAATTAAAGCAGCACCATATCTTAATATCATGCCCATCTCTGGAATCAAAAATGCCCAGTCAGGATCAAATCAAGTCTCCGAAGCCATATTCTTGCAGGTGCTACCCACCTTTTATAACAATTCAAAAGAAAGGAATATAGTAACATAAATGGTTTTGTTTGGTTTTTCAATTCAAAACAGAAGGATGGGACAAGTAAAATAGAAAAGCTAGTAAAGAATTTACATGACTGAAAGAAGGTGCTTGTGTGCAAGAAGCTTTTCATACTGCTTTCTTATAGTGTTTCCTCATTTTCACTTAACCGTGAAGAAAACCTAAGGAATTCATTGATTTAAAACAAATTCCACTTACAGCCATGCTGGGCTCTGTGACATTCCTTCTATTATTATCATTCAAAAGAAGAGGGCCTGTTCTGCCAATGCCTTGGGAATCAACTTAGAATTCAGTGAGACCAACATAAGTCTAGATCCTTATGTTCCTTATAGACTTGACGGGAGACAGCAGCAGGTGTCTTTCCATGGGGCCACTGTCATACAGTTCAGGTCCTGAAGTAGGATGCTCACAAATCAAATCACTGACAAGAAGCAAGACTGTCATTTTGGCCGCATAATCCTGTAAGAACAAGCTCTCAGGGAACCCGTGCTGAAGAATCATGGGGGGAAATATTTAACTTGAGAGTTAGATAAATGTAGCCCAAGTTGGATTTCATCCTCATGGACTGACTAGAAATTAGCAGTAAAATAATTATTTCTAAAGAGTGACATTCGCCTGCCTCTGTTCAGGAAACCTAATGATTTTGTATGAGTAGTCAAATATATTAATAGTATGTCAGTATATTAGGCACCAGGGCAGGATTTCCATTATTTTCACCCAGTTTGAATCCTGCCTTATGTATTTGGATGCCCCCTCCCAGGTCCACTCATGTACTGGACTGCTGACACAGTCTTCATTTCCAACTTAGGTTGATACTCAGTAAAGAGTCACAAGAGTTTCAAGGTGGGCCATCTAACACAACCTGGGGACCCTTAAAATGATTCCTCTAAAACGCTTGTTGAGATTGTGTTAAAAGCAACAGATGTCTCTAAATTTTTCATGAAGAGGAAGTAGTTGGGGTACCACTTAGCAGCTTAGGCATAAGAGGCAAGCATGGTTTAAGTGGATGTTCTAAGCACAGCCGTCCCTGAACGAGAGGGAGAGTGACCGGTATTGCTTCTCTGTGTTGAACCAGTCACTCACTCCTGCCTTACTAGTCATATGCTGAGAAATCTTAAATTAGAAACAACATCTTTTCTTCCTAGCTAAGAGTCATTAAATCTGAGGGTACAGTTGGATAGCAATTCAGATTCTTGCATGAGTAAGTGGCATCATCCGCGAGCACACAAGTATGCTACATATTACACCAGAGCATGATATAAACATGGTAGGTAAAAAAAACAGTAGACCTGCGAGGTGTCAAAAATAGGGTTAGAAGATGGTGTGCTGTATGGCTTTTAACCCAAGAAGAGGCAACTTCCCAGGGGGAGGAAAAAGGGGAAAGTGTGGCCAAGCAGAAATGGATGACTATGATGGGGGAGCCCCCACGGTCACAGGTGATGGATCTGCTGCCCAACAGTTGCCCTTTGAATACTTGAGTTGACGTCCATGATGTCTCTTGAAATACTTGCCACAACTATCTGGGAATTATGGAGGAAGAATTTCTGAAATCTGAAATGTACAGTAAGGAAACCCAGTATTGCTATTGCATCTGTAAATGTTGTAACCAAAACAAATTGGCCCCCTGGTTGAGGAATTGAATGTCAGATTGGGTGCCACCCCCCCTCCCTCCAGTGAGGACAGTAGAAGGCGCACACCACCTGAGCCTCCCTTAGGCAACCCCTTTGTCCATGAGTACCGTAAGGAAAGGAGTTTCCTAAATGAAAAGCTCACACACTGCAACTGGAGAAACAGAAGGAAGGAATAAAACTCTTTGGTGATATTGGGAACCTCCACAAAGATAGTCATCAGTATGACCAGGATCGGATGTGGCAGAAGAGATGTAAGTGTACTTTTGCACATCTCTCCATAGATTATACTGCCTGCGATGGGGGAATTTTTGTTTTAACTACATTCTGGCTTTCCTGAATGTTATGTTTTCTCATTTCTATTTCTCCTTCTCCCTTGCCTGGTGTCGTGACTGCAGATCACTCCCCGCCGCAGCACAGGAAACAACACCTAGTCAGTGCGTGAAGGGGAATCAGCCACGCAGACCTGCAGTCTCGTTGCCAATAACCAGACTGTAACGTTGGCAGGGGAGCGTCTTCATTCCCTGACGTCCTAAACTGGTCTGTTTTGTCATACTCTCCCCTCCCCGAAACAAAGGTAAAATCAGTTTAGGGCTTTCTGAGTTAAGGAGAGGAAAGAAGTCCAAAAAATAGCTTTTCCCAAAAAATATCTGATACAAATATCAAATATATGACTTTATAAAGTAGGTTAAATTGTCTTTAAGAATTGCCAGGAAGAACTTTGTTAGATTTGAGCTTCATTTTACTTTGATCCTGCCTATTTCAATCAGAAAAGAAAAAAGAAAAAAAAAAAAAAAAGAAAAGGCCAAGAGCTAGAATGGAAAATAAAAAGCATCAACAGATTTGGAAACCCACAAATTAGTCTATTAGTTCCTGAATCACAAAAATCAACATACTGTGAAATCGAATGAGTTTATTTTTGAATAGTTTTTAGCCTTTCCAAAATGCAAATAACTTGTTGGATATATTTCCATTTTCCAGCTGTAGAGAAAAACAATCCCACTGCTTGGAACCTTCTCTATTATTGGTGCAGAAGTCACTTAAAGAAAAGCACCTTCGGAAACATGCCTCAGCATATCTGACTCCTTTAGACTCACATACCAGGATTTATAATTCCATTAGCAATTGAATCCAGGCATATCTCGGCTCTGTTACGTAGCTGTATGTGACTGAGAGGTCCATTTTGTGTCATTTCTGCACACCCGTCAGTTGTTGACACCTTGTTAGAAGCACTGAATGTTAATTTCACAATTCTTCATTTCCCCTCCCAAGGGATGGGCAATCTACCAAACCCTTCAGAGCAATGCTTTGTTGGGCACTAGTGAATTCAAGAAAGTTTTAACATGTAAAACTTGAAGCCAATTCAGTAGTCTTATTTGTTCCAAGACTCTTAACCACCACTGTGATATAAACTTAGCATGTGGCAAATTTGTGTAGTTGAAAACTTACTTGGAAATGTGAAGAAGTTAAAATGGCAGCTAGCTTACTTGGTTTCTTAAGTCCGCATGAAGTTTCTACCAACAAAGAGACTGGGAAGTAAATCAGGCCCCATTCAGTAGGTTGGCTGCCCCCCAATGGACCTTACTGGATTCACTCCCCTTCTAACCCCAGCCCCCCTTCCAACCCCTACCCCCACACACACTGTGATAGAAAGTAACACAGAGGACCTTTTCCTTCTCCTCCTCCTTTCTCTGATGGTTCACTTCAGACAACAGCTCAAATGAACTCCAGACTTCATTGCATGTTACATCTATGAAGTACTTGTTCATGAATTTCTTCTCCATTCTATGATCTGGGAAAGACTGACGTAGTCTAAGATTTTTATATGAAAGTGGTAGCTAAAGCCATTGATTTATTCTTCTACATTCCACCTATGTTCATATAATTTTCTATTTTTAAAAAATCTTATCCTTATATTAAGAATGTCTAGTCTGTCTCCCTTTCTAAAAGTTTATTCGGATACTTCTGTGGGCTATTTTTTTTTTTATGTTTTATGTGAAATTTGATAGCATTGGACTTGCAAAATGCAAATGAGTCCATCGTTTCCAGCAGAAATTCACCTCCAAAGAACTTGGAATTCTTCTCCATGGAATCGACAACCTTCTACCAATCTAGGCTGTTTTGTAGCCTGAGCATTTCCCTAAATTCTACCCATGCAGACCCCAAGGGGCTCTCTGTCTTTGAAACTGTGAAAATGCTTTAAAGGAGAATGAATATCTCTCCCCATGTATAGTGTGAGCTGCCAGTGCATTATACTTAGCACCTCAACTAAGAAATCAAGTGTTTTCAGCATGCGTTCACAGTGGTTCGTCAACATCTTGGGCAAAGCTGTACCTACTTTCTTTCATTGTTCTCCTTCAGGGCTTGCTTCCATTCTTGTCAGGAAACAACTATATTTTTGTTTATTCATCTGGGCAGCTTTCCAAAATGAAAAGCTAGTCCCATAGACTACTGAGCATGCCGGTGAATTACTCTCTACCTCCCCATATGTGGACAATAGATATATTCAGGAAGGAACAACTCTCTGGGAACTCTTGGGATGAATTTTGGATTCCAGATTTTTTTCTATGAGATATATAAAAATAGGTATACTCATATAGCATAAAAAACTTATACTACTCTTCCCAATAAGAGAATAGAAGGAAATTCAAATTCTTTACATTTTAATAGGTTTGAGCTCATTTTTTCCCCTTTCTTCTTGGCAGTTTGTCCCTAACTATAATTTAATTTCTTCACACCTGACCACCAAGACATAAAGAAGGTGGTCTCAGCCCCACTGAGACTGCACTGTGCATAGTCCTCCAAAGACATCCATTTCCTTTGGAAACAAATCCATGAGTGAAGGGGAAAGTCTAATGACACATCTGTCTGCCCAGGGTGACACGCATAGGATTTTCAGGTCTACTAGAGGAATAGGTCTACTCCAAGTTATTAATTTTATAATTCTGCAGTTCTTCAGTTTATCAAGACACAAATAATATTACCCTAATAGGACGTGTAATCTTCAAAGAATATAAGCATTAAAAAACATCTCTAATTTAAAGATACAACTAAGATACTCCTACAAATGCAGAAACTTTTAAAATTAGAGCTTGAATAATGTTTAAGACTCTTTAAAGCAAACGTCATTGATTCATTACAGTCTTCCTTTCATTGAGCTTTAATTTAGACTAGTGCGGGAAGCAGCGTGCCCCCGGACTTTGATTTAGGGAATCGTGCTTTGGCCTGGAACATCAGCACTGGACTGTGTGCCCAGAACCTAAGTGAAATCAGTCAGCATCCTAATAGGAATCAGGCCTAACGGAAACGTAAATTATCTCAAGTCCTTTAAGGTTTAATATTCTTAGCAACACTCTGGACTCTGGACACTGCTTCCTAAAATGCATTTGCCCTGTGCAGTTAGGTGTCTTCATTCTGCCTTGTGAGATTGCAAGCCACGGGATGAGGGAGACAAGTGAAGGACAAGAAGGACAATTTGAATAAGGCCATGGTGCAACATTTGGCTGATGTATGTAATGCTTCATTAGGGAGCTGGTGATTTTTGACATGGTTGTGTCATGGGTGGCCTTTCAATGGAAACTCCATGAATCTGGATGAGGCAAAAACTGAGAGTGCCCAGTATCTCATAGTGGTCAGTGCCTGACAACGTGCTGGAAAAGCAGGTACCCTAATGCAACTGGCCTATGCTTGCTGAAATAACACCATTAAATTACAGACTCATTTCCATAGGGTGGGTTGTCATTAGACCTTCCTGTTTTGTCTGTGCCTGCCCAAAAGTCATTTTGGCATCTAGGTTCATTTCACTTTGCTCCTTTGAATACCTCTGCTTCCGCTTCCCCTTCCTTCACACCCTGCAGCTATTTTTTTTTTCTCACTTTACCAGTACAGTTTCTCCAGGACACAGCTCTTTTTACCCCTCTCCCTCACAGACAGCCGAATGTCTCCCTGAGCCCTCACTCTCTCCTCTCACACCTTATGCTCCATTTCCCAGCCCTTTGGACAGGGCACTGTGCTGTCACCGACTGAGACACACTGCTGTGACTGCCTCTTGTTAATGTCAGCATCACCTCATCACTTAGGCAAAGAGGGGAAAATCCATAAAAGAAATGGAACATGCATTTCTTTTTCATTTTATTCTACTTTATTTTAAGAAGGCTGAGGGGAGGTTTGTTCTCATCCTTCTTGATTTCTCATCGATTTTACTTTAAAACTGTCTAACTGGGACCATTCTTTTGATAAATTATAGATCAGGGCAGGTCACCCACTATGATGCATAAGACTGAATTTTTGAAGCGTGAAGTAACTTTTCTGTGCTGCTGAACAAATTGACTTAATTCTGTGTAAATATTTTGAATCATAGGCTTTTTATTGCCACTCCATTCTTACTACTAGTCATGATTCAAATATCTCCACAAATCAGGATCAGAACATTGACAATTTGTGGTTGTGTTCAGATCAACAGTAACTGCTAGACTCTTCAAAGCATGTAAAAAGAAAGTATAAGCATGTCCCAAATAATCAACAATTGGATGTTCAAAAGCGCTGGCTTTTCTGTTCAAGTGTATTGAACCGATCTGTAGGTGTAACCTTCTTAAAGGATTTTCAGCAACAATGAAGGCAGTTTGAGAAATGAGAAGGCACTTTAAAGACATGAAACCTTACCTTACATGGATATTTTTTAATGTAATAAGCTAATTGGATTCAGGTATTTTTTTCCCTTTAAATTTTTAAAAATATGTATTTCTAATTTGTTTGCATAATTAATTCTGTCAAAGCTGGAAATACTCATTGTTTGAATTTGTAAATGTTATTTGCAACCAAATGAAGTATTTATTTTTAAAAAGGAAAGGTGAAGGAACCAATATTGATTTGTACATAATGAAAATGTGTGCGTGTGTGTGTGTGTGTGTGTGTGTGTCCTCCTTGACACTACTTGGTCACTACATCAAGTGTATTTTTGTACATAATATATATTGGTTAGAAAATGTAGATTGTCTATTCAAAGAATTCTATCTCTGTGATAGATTATATTTATCCTAATCTGTTGATACCTCTGTTAATTTGTTTCAAGAGATAGAACTCTATTTTTTTGGAATTTGCATTCATGGCTTCCAATTGTAAGTATGCTATGGGTATTTTAATAAATCTTGGTTTCATGTCTATCTGGTATGCAGTGCAGATTTGTTTTTAGGAGGCATTTAAGAAACTTTCCCAACAGTACTCTAACATGGAGAATACCTGTCATTTCTAACTTTCATTACTGCCCAAGCTCAGTATTACTACTGAGCTGCAAGAGCTGGGTCAGTAAGTCCATCATTCATAGTTCCGCCCTTCTGCCTTATCCACCCCACCAGCAGTGAGCAACCTAGCCAGACATTCAAGGCCAGTGCCAAACAGACAAACCCAGCCAGGCATTGTCTCAGCGTGGCTGACCCAAAATAAATTGCCCAAGACGGGGTGTGTGAGAGAGCACCACAGGGATTGGTGACTTCAAGTTGTGAGTTGGTAAACAATGTACTTAGGGAAACAGAACAGAAATATAATTGTATTCTAGCTCTAAGCACAAGGTACAAATTCTTTTCAAGCAATGTTCTGACACATGCAGGTATTTAGAAACAAAAGACTAGAAGACTTTCAGGAGAATACCCTTCCGTTTAAATAGAAATGTGACTATGTGTTTTATAATTGCTTCATTTGTGAGTTGTGTTCCCAAATGCCATGCACTCTTGAGTTCTAGAAGTTTACTGAAATATGCCCCAGAGTGAATATAGACAGTTAATGAATAGATATAGCGATTATCTGGGAAAACATTTCATCGCTAAAAAATCTTCTAAATTATCGAGTTATACAGCTGCAAAAATCTTCAGACATCGGATAAAATCTCCATTTCACAGAGTAAAAACTTCTGAAGTTCACAGGACTTGACGAAAGTCACGCTCAGTGTTAGTAAGCACATCAAGACTCGAATCCAAATCTTGACCCCAAGGCCAAAGCCCTGACCACTGCTCAACTCACTCATCATGTGAAACTCTTCTCTTCTTTAAAATACTCCATTATGGAGAAATGTTTTAGAACTGCTAATTGAAAAGAATGCTCCTACAGGTTTGTAGAAACCATTATTAAAGTTGTGTTCTGAATTACATCACCTAGGAGAGGATGGGGGCCTGTGTGTTGTACGGACCTAGGGAATGTATCAGTCACCTCAGGAAGACTCCCTTCGGCTCTCACCAAGATGTACTCTCCTTTGCTGAGCGTAGTGAAACTTGTTGAATTTATAAGTATACATTTTTGTCTATTCTTTAAATAGTCCGTGTACATATGCTGATGGTCCAATGATCAGGCCATAAATTCCCGAGGCTAAATATTCCACTTCAGACTCTAGCTGCCCATTTTCACCTGCCTGTGGATGAACCTTTAAGACACGCTAAGTGAAATGACCCAGTCACAAAAAGCACAAATATTGTATGAGTCCACTTATATTAAATACATATAGAAGTCAAATTCATAGAGATAGAAAGTAGAATGATGGTTGTCAGGGGCAGGTGGGGAGAGGGGTGGGAGTTGTGGTATAATTGGTACAGAGGTTTAGTTTGGGACGACGGAAACATTCTGGAGATGAACAGTAATGATGGTTGCACAATTTGAATGTACTCAATGCCACAGAACTACTTGTATAAACACTTAAAAATGATTTTAATAGTAAATTTTATGTTATGTGTATTTTACCATGATAAAAAAAATAATAGTATGTATGAAGGGCTTCCTATATGCCAGATGCTATATTAAGCACTTTATATGCATTACTTTGGTTAATCCTATAGATACTATAAGGTAAAAATTACTATCCCCATTTTATAGGTAAGAAAACTAATGCTTGGAGAGGTTGATAGTTGATAACTTTCCCATGCAGTTGGTCAGTGGGGAAACCAGTACTCAGGCACTTCAAATAAACACTCTCAGCCATTATCCTATCTCTAACATCACAAATAGAATCAGCTGATTCCAGAGAAAGCAGGCTATACAGACGAATATTGTAAGGTCTTAACACCTGGGTAGTCTTAAAGTCTCATTTTTGCAATACAGTAAAAAATTTTCCTTCTAACAAGATGCTTCTTTTTCATATGTTACTGCCCTTTCAAACCTCACCATACTTTTTGTCAAATATCTAACTTGGGAGTATTGGAGCTGCCAACACTTTTGTAAAAGCCAAAGAAACTAACAGAATGGGTCTATATATTATATCCTTCAAGAAATAACTAAAGATGGTCTTCTAAAATACACATTTATTTTACATGCCCTCAAATGAGAAGTCATGACCCTAAGAGAACTGTCAGGGGCAACAAGGCATGAGAAAAAGATCATGGGCTTTGAGGTTAGACCAAATCTTATATCCCAGCTCTGCCACTTAGTAGCCTGCTGACCTGAAGCAAGTTACAGCATGCTAAAACTCAGCTTTCTCATCTAAAAGTGGGGGTAAAAATTATCTCAAACAGATTGCATAAGGTTGCCAAAGGTAAAAACAAATAATGCAGAAATTCCTGATACAAAACAATAAACATTATTTCCTTCTCTCTTATATGAGAGAAGAACAGTCTCTTATAAGAACAGTCAGTATCGCGTTTGCTTTTCCTAGGACCAGCCCCAGTTGAATTTCACAATGGGAAAGGATTGTCCCTTCTCCTCAACCCAAGCCTTGTCATTTTATTACCTAGTTTGCATGCGAGTTGATTTATTCTGACCCTCCTCATTCCTTTAGAGGTGACACATGCTTTTAGTTCTAGTTATCCCACAACAGTATATTATTTATGTGGACTTACTGCACTTTAATTTCCACATCTGTTTGAACTAGATGATATTTAGGATCCCTGATTTCTCCATAAGTAGTTATTATAGAAAGGACCCTATAAGCCCTTGTCTTTAAGACACACAATATACCAAGGAGGAAACACATCACTAATGAAAAATGGATGGGTATTTACACACACACATATTAATATTTGAGACTGGGTCACTGAAGTTTAGAGCTGAAGATTGGCTCTTTAGACAAGTGTTTTGAAGAATGTTTTAATAACAAAAAGGGTCCTGGCAAGGCAAAGAGAGAGCCTCTATCAGGTGGCAAAATGGCCCATATGAGAAGGAGGCCATGTAGACAGACTTCCTATGTCCATAGCTGCAGGTAAGACATAGGATATGACAGGGTGTTGTTTAGGCAGCAGGAATGTGTTTGCATATATACATCCTTACATCAAATTTGGATTTGGTCTTCACTGAGCACAACTAGAAAACCAGGGTAAATTTTTAAAATTTACTTGGAAGACTTTAGGAAAGTCTTTACAAAGTAAAAATTACTGAACTAAGATTTAAAAGATTAAAAACCAGAGATAAAAACATGGTATTTGGTAGTGCTTTCCACCTGGGGACTCTGAAAAAGATAACTGAGAGGGTAGGCTATGTTTTGGGGAGCCTTGATGTGCAAGGGGGACAAAAGTGGATATTAGGTCCCACTATGTTTAAACCTGATAAATTTGACTTAGGTTAATACAGTGGTTTTCAAATACCAGATGGCATTTGGCAATATCTGGAGACATTTTTTATTGTCATAAATAGGAAGAGGTGCTATTGGCATCCAATGGGAGGACAATGAGATACTACTAAACATCATGTAAGGCATAAGACAGCCCCCCATACTAAACAATAACCCAGCTTGAAATATAAATAGTGCTGAGGTAAGATGATACCAGACTGCTAGTGCTCTCAAGTGCCTGAAACAACAACAAAAATTATTTCTGGAAGAATACAATATCCTAGTTCTGTAAAAACAAGCCTTTTTTTTTTTTTTTCAAATAAAATGACTGTCACACAAGGATAAACAAGCATATAAGGAGACAACAATCACAAATGAGAATCAGTCATAACAATGCTCAGTAAAAGCAAATATGCAGAGGCTCCAGATATTAGAACTATCAGCTTACTATGTTCAAGGAGTAAAAATAAAAGATTGGAAATTTTGGCAGAGAATTGAAATCCACAAAATATTAAAGAGCAGAATTGGGAGAGAAAAATTCTAAAGCTGAAAAATACAATAATCCCAATTGAGAATGCAATGGAAAGGTGTAACAGCAAATTAGAAATAATTAAATAGAGAATCAGTGAACTGGAAGGCAAATCAGAGAACAATATCCAAAACAAAACCCACAGAGATGAAAAACTGAAGAGAAGATAAGAAAAGGAGAACACAGTGAGAACAGAAGTAATAAAGCAATATCAACAGAGTTAATGACAGAAGTTTTCAAAACTAAATAAAGATAATGACCAACAGATTCAAGAAGCTGTAAAAAACCCAAGAAATAAATGAAAACAATTCACTCCTAGACATCCCACAGTTGAAGTTCTGGAAACAGAAACAAAAATAAAGTCTTAAAAAGTTAGAGATTTTTAAATGGTACACACAAAAAATATGAACCATAAAGATGGATAAATTTTCCTATATTAAAACTAAGAGCTTCTCTCATCAAAAGTTATCTTTAAGGCATAGACTGGCAGAAGATATTTGCAATACATATTTCTGGTAAAGGACTCCCAACCAGAAGACATAAAGAATTCCTATACATTCATATGAAAAAACCCCAACAAATATAATAAAAGAATCAACAAGAAACTAGACAAAAGAGGATATCCACATGGCCAATGCATTAAAAAAAAAAATACTCAACATCAGAGAAGTCCAAATTACAATCACAATGAGTTATTACTGTGATTTACTATACACACCAGAATGGTGAAACTAAAAAGGCAGAAAATACCCAGCATTGGTGAAGATTTAGGGCAAGGAAATTCTCTTATACTGTTGGAAAGAATGTAAATTGAGATGGCTACTTTAGAAAAATAATTTTGCATTATCTGCTAAAGCTGAGCCAACGCATACATCATGACCTTGCAATTTCACTCAGGTAAATGCTCAACAAAAGTGCATGCATTTTTATACAATGATACACATACAACAATGTTTATAGCACACTAATGCATAATAGCCAAAATTGGATATGAGTCAAATATCCATCAAAAAGTAGAATAAATATGTATTGTGATATGTATTCATATAGTAGAATATTTATAGCAATGAGACTTAATGAATGACAGCTACAAATAACATGATTATGTCTTATCAACAAGGTTGACTGAAAGAAATCATACATACAAAATAATATGCCAAATGATTCCATTTATATAAAATTTATATAAATGATCCTCATTTACATAAGAATCAAGATGGCAGAGTAGGTAAACACTGTTCTTGCCTCCTCTCATGGCCACGTCAAAATTATAACTAAACTATAGAACAACCATCATTGAGAATTGCCTACAGTCTACCTGAACAGAAATCCTACAACTGAGGACATACAGAAGAAGTGACCTCAAAACTGGTAGGAGGGGTGGAGACATGGAACAGGATAGTCCCATACTGATGTGTGGGAGTTAAAAATTGAGAGGTATATCTCAGAGGTGGAGGTCCCCCCTGAGGAGTGAAGGGTCCAAGTCCCACAGCAGTCTCCCCAACCCAGGATTCCAGTGCCAGGAAGAGAAGTCCCCACAACTTCTGGCTGTGAAAAATAAGAGATTGATGCTGAGTGAGACAGAGGGCAGCTGCAGTTCCATACCCTCCTCTTAAAGATCATGCTCCTGGACTTACTCACTGACAGACTCATTTGCTCTGAGCTCCAGTGCTGGAGCAGCAGCTTGAAAGGCTCTAGGGACATACAGGAAGGAACTGAATTGTCTGGCTTCAGGGCAAGGGCTGGAAGAGCAGCTTTCTCCCAGACTGAAGTGCTAGCAGAAGCCATTATTTCTTGTTTGAGCCCTCCCCACCCCTGGTGTGCAGAAGCAGATGGGCACCATATCTGAGTCTCCATCAGTGGTGCTAATACTCTTCACCCTGCCCTGGTGATTCCCTGAGGCCCAGCCCCACCCAACTTGCAGGCACACCCAAGCTGCTTCCAGGGACATTTCCACGCGAACAGGCAGTTTTGGCTCATGCTACAGCCTTTCCTAAAATCTCTCAAAGGTTCACAAACCCCAAATAAGCAGCATCTGGCTTCAGTGTGCCCTGTAACTCTTGTTGAACAGTCCCAGCCTTGGCACTAAGGGCAGCCAGCTTTGATTCATGGTTTGGCCTCTTGAGGCACCTCTAAGCCCAGTGCAGGCAAATGCCATATGCCAATTGCTTGGTGGCTCACTCAGGGTGACCCCAGACAGGTCACAGGCTGTGCCTGAACTTCGCCTGCAAAAGAACCCCTCCCAGAAGGTCCCACATCTGGCAGCCTGGTGACCAGCTTTGGACTGAGCCAGAGCACCACCCAACAGCCTCCTCAAATGACACACCCAAAGGGCAGACTCAGCAGGCACCAGAGCCCTGCTAAATCAAATCCTGCTTCTTAGGTTCAGCCTCTGAACAGAAGTGCTTCCACTATTGTCACAGCCAATTCTAACAACCAATCAGCCTGAGAGTCAATCCCTCCCACTGAAATGCAAAGAGCAACCAAGATGCAACTACAATAGGAGGGCACACACAACACACATAGGGAACATACCACGAACACCTGACTAGGGTCAACAGGGAGACTGCACCACTGGGCCCCACAGAACACCTACTACATAAGGTCACACTACTAAGACTGGAAGACATAGCAGCCCTACCTAATATATAGAAACAAACACAGGGAGGAAGCCAAAATGGGGAGACAAAGAAACATGTCCTAAATGAAAAAACAGAACAAAGCTCCAGGAAAAGAACTAAACAAAATGGAGACAAGCAATCTACCAGATGCAGAGTTCAAAATGCTGTTTATAAGGATGCTCAGTGACCTCAGGGAGAACTTCAACAAATAGATAGGAAGCATAAAAATGGAGATAGAAAATATGAAAAAGAACAGTCAGAAATGAAGAATATAATAACTGAAATACGAGGTTGAACAATTAAGTTACAAACTTGTTGCAATGATGTTGCTAACCTTTTATGATATTAGAGAGATTGTTCCTTATGAATTTATGCCAACTGGATAGTTAACCAAGTTTATTATTTGGAAGTGCTGAAAAGTCTGCATGAAAACGTTAGACGACCTGAACTTTTCACCAACAATTCATGGCTCTTGCATCATGACAATGCACCAGCTCACAAGGCACTGTCTGTGAGGGAGTTTTTAGCCAGTAAACAAGTAAGTGTATTGTGACACCCTCCCTACACACCTAATCTGGCCCCCAGTGACTTTTTTCTTTACCTGAAGATAAAGGAAATATTGAAAGGAAGACATTTTGATGACATTCAGGACATCAAAGGTAATACAACAACAGCTCTGATGGCCATTCCAGGAAAAGAGTTCCAAAATTGCTTTGAAGGGTAGACTAGGCACTGGCGTCAGTGCATAACTTCCCAAGAGGAGTACTTCAAAGGTGACCATAGTGATATTCAGCAATGAGGTATGTAGCACTTTTTCTAGGATGAGTTGTTGAACTTAATTGGCAGATCTTGTATAGAATACATTAGAGGAAATCAACAGTAGATTAGATGAAACAGATGATTGAATCAGTGATTTGGAAAATAAGATAGCAGAAAACACCCAATTGAAACAGCAAAAAGAAAAAAAGAAGTCAGAAAAAGGAGGAGAGTTTAAGGGGCCTCTGGGACAACATCAAGCATCATAGAGGTACCAAAAGGAGAAGAGAGAGAGCAAGGAATCGAAAACCTATTTGAAGAAATAATGACTGAAAACTACCCTAAACTGGTGAAGGAAATAGACATACAAGCTCAGAAAGCACAGGGTCCCAAATGCAATGAACCCAAAGAGGCCCACCCCAAGACACATCATAATTAAAATGCCAAAGGTTAAAGACAAAGAGAGAATCTTAAAAGCAGCAAGAGAAAAGCAGATAGTTACCTACCAGGGAGCTCCCATAAGACTGTCGGCTGATTTCTCAACAGAAACTTTGTAGGTCAGAAGGAATTGGCAAGAAATATACAATGTGATAAAAAAAAACAACAACAACAACAAGAAACTACAACCAAGATTACTCTACCTAGCAAAGCTATCATTTAAAATCAGAGGACAGAGAAAGAGCTTCCCAGACAAGAGAAAAACTACAGGAGTTCATCACCACTGAACCAGTATTACAGGAAATGCTAAAGGGACTTCTTTAAGAAGAAGAAAATAAAATAACAAATGTGAATAATAAAATGGCAATAATTACATATCTATCAACAATTACTTTAATGTAAATGGATTAAATGCTCCAATCAAAAGGCATAGGGTGGCTGAATGCATAACAGGACTCTTGTATACGCTGCCTACAAGAGACTCACTTCAGATCAAAGACACACACAGACTGAAAGTAAAGGGATGGAAAAAGATATTTCATGAAAATGGAAACTAAAAAAACAGCTGGGGAAGCAACACATATACCAGACAAAATAGACTTTAAAACAAAGACTACAAGAAACAAACAAGGACCCAGTAATCTCACTTTTGGATATTTATCCAAAGAAATCCAAAACACTATTTTGAAGGGACATGTACATCCATATGTTCATTGCAGCATTATTTACCATAGCCAAGATATGGAAGAAAACTGGGTGTTCATCATGGATGAATGGACAAAAAGAGGTGGTACAGATATGGAATGTATTATTTCAGCCATAAAAAAGAATAAAATCTTGCCATTTGCAACAACATGGATGGATTAGAGGGTATTGTGCTGAGTGGAGTAAATCAGACAGAGAAAGACAAGTGCTATATGATTTCACTTATACGTTGAATCTAAAGAATAAGATAAACAAACACACAAGCCAGAAACAAATTCACAGATACAGAGAACAATTTGAGTGTTGCTAGATGGGAGGGGATTGGGGTTGGGTGAAAAAGGGGAAGGGATTAAAATTGGTAGTTACAAAATAGTTATGGTGATGTGGAGTATAGCTTAAGGAATATAGTCAATAATATTAGAATAACTATGTATGGTGTCAGATGGGTACTAGATTTATCAGGGTGATCATCTCATAAGTTATGTAAATGTCTAACCACTATGTTGTACACCTGAAACTAATATTGTATGTCAACTATAACTGAAAAATTATTTTAAAAAATGAAATTCAAAGACACAATATAATGTTTACACATGCAGACTGAAGTGATAAAACTATAGAGAAGAGTAAAGAAGGGACAACTCGTATCATAAAAGTTAGGATAATGGTTATTTTGAGGGAAGGGACAGGATTGGCTAGGAGCATGACTGGATACGTAATTTAACAGGCCCAGAGCAAAATGAAAATATTGGGTTCCTTCTTCCTAAGTTATGAAGAATTTCGAAACAGTGACAGCAGAGCATTATACCAAGTGTGGAGCCCTCCTTAGCACAAGTTTCTGTCTCACACCATCAAGCCACCCCAGGTAACGCACACAAAAGCCTTCGCAGATGTGGCCATGTTACAGAGGTCTTTGGCTTTTAATAAGTCAATAAACTTTGTTTTGCATATTTCTCTCTATGTATATATAAAGCATGGTAAAGAAAGGAAACCTTTAAATGACCAAAACAAAACACGGGAGCTACAATTTCATTCCCATTCAGGGAGCCTTGGAGGCTAAAGCCAATCAGACTATGTGGCCATAAACAAACAAACAAACAAATTGAAAAACGCTGAGTTCCACATTGGGAGGCTGCGTTCTTGTCACACCTTTGCTCTATGACATTAAGCGCATCGCTGGACCTTTCAGAATCTTGCTTTCTCAGTCTGCCATACATGCATTCACACCTCCCCACCTCGCAAAGTTAGGAGAATCACATATCAGACAGTAACACTATAGAAAGACCAAGTTGCTATGCATTGTAAGACAGTTGGACCGGAATGTCCTTAACACTTTCAATTTCATATTTAAATATGCCCGTGCTCTGTACAGTAGATGATTTCCATTTATATGGTGTCACCTGGCTCCCTTCCTCATGTTTTGATTTGGGTAAGGCGATGACATTCCCAGGCTGCTTTGCACTCTCCTGTGCATTTGGATTCCAGGATTGGAAAAGCCTCACTGAAATATAAATCTCAGTTCCCAGCAGTGATCTCTCCCTCGTGTAGATGCCAAGAAGTACCATGTTTCCCCAAAAAATAAGACCTAACCGGAAAATAAGCCCTAGCATGATTTTTCAGGATGACATCCCCTGAATATAAGCCCTAATGCGTCTTTTGGAGCAAACCTTAATAGAAGACACGTTCATATTTTCAGGGAAACACGGTAGCACCCTGCTTTGCTGCCCACAACATCGTGTCACCTGCAGACCAGACTTCAGTGTTGAGTGTACCCAATTCCATCTGCCAGACTGGCAGTCAGAGGGAAAGCCTGAGTGTCTGAGCTAAGAACTGGGGCTCATTCTCAGGAACTGAGTACAAATTGGGCTTCTGGCCTTTGGGATAAAATCCCATAGTCTCTGTATTGTTCTTTCTCAGGCCATCTAAAGTACAGTGGTACCTCGGTTTTCGAACATCTCTGTTGACGAACATTTTGGTTTGTGAACGCCATAAACCGAAAGTAAATGCTTCGGTTTTCAAACACAACTCAGAAGTCGAATATGTCACAGAGCTTCCCCTGAGGGCAAGATCCTGAGGCCTAGCTGTCCACTGTTTTCGAATGTTTCAGAGCTCATGGATTACATTAGAAAACTGAAGTACCACTGTACTTTAATCATATAGTTAGAACTTCTTTGGCATTCATTCAATACATTGAAAGTCTTCATTCAGACAGGATGAATTCTAAGCTTTTGGAAAAGGATAAAAGTATACGAAAGAGGCAGCTGGGCCCCAGGTCTGAAAGGACAGCTCACTTTAAGAGACCTCTGTGTAAATCATGGGTGAAGCCAGCCCCATTGGCAGTTCCGTGACTGCTAAGAGTCTCCCGTACACCTATGTGGATATAATCCTGTAGTAGCTGACTCCACAGACTTTTTAAAAGTAATTTTGCTACCATTTTGTTCATAATGCTCCTGAGTATACAGACTGGGTCTGATATTTTCTTCATATTTTTTTAAAACATCTAGTACAGTGACCATGGAGGGTAATATATTAAGGAGAGCTGGTTATTAGATGTAGTAAGAGCCAGCTTTTGCTCTCTACTTCCCAGCCCCTCCTGACCACCCATTAGGGTCCTAAGATCCTGTCTTGGGGGGCCTTCCTCATCAGGCTTAAAAGCTTCAGCTGTGGCCATCATTCATATTTCATAACTACAAAGTAGAAAGAAGTGCTTTCCAGCCTAATACATGATATCCAAGGAATTGATGGAAAACGGACTGGAAAATCTGATAGATGTGTCAACTCAAACGGGAGCCTCCAGGACCCCACGCCCACACTGCGAAGGTGAGCTGCACCACAGAACTGGGAAAATCAACATTCGCTGTTTTCTTATTCCTCACTTCCCTGAGTGCTTTCATGGTTTGTCCTTTCTTCTGGGGGAAGTTCACAGGGGACCCTTGGGGAGAAGGAATCAGAATGTTGCTGTAATCACTGTATTGCTTTGCAAACCCTTCTTACAGGTCAAACCCTCTCTGGTCCTCATGACTCACAGGCAGAGAGGCAGGGAAAGTCTTATTAATTGGCAGAGCGCTGGGGAAGGTGTCAGGAGATCTGAGTCCCAGTCTAGCCTTTCTCTCAGACTAGTAATAAGGCCTCCGAAAAGGCTTCATCCTTTAGCTCGATTTCCTCATCCTAAAATATGGACAGTTCTGTCTGGCTACCTCATGGGGTGATTATTAGGCTCAAATAAGATCTGTCTGTGAAAAGCCTTTTTAATCTAATAAAACGCTAGGTCAACATGAGTTCTCCTACTATTCCAGAAGAGAAAACAGAGATGAGGAAAAGCCATGACTCACTCAAAGTCACATAGATGCAATGAAATGTGTTGAAACTTGAACCCCTTTTCCTGCCATTCTTCCGTGTTCTTCCCTAAATAGGCTGCCTTCTCAGAGTAATTGTTCCACGTTTGATCCCCTTGAGGGCAGGGACTGGGCCAAACGTTTTTACCCATTTGAGTACCCAGTCAATATTGTTCACTTAGTATTAATTGAAGGAGATTCCCAAATGGCATGTAATTCTTGTCACGAAGTGAGGTTAGAATCAGATATTTGCATCTGCACTGCCAACAGGACTAATGAAATCAACTCTTGGCCTCAGCTGACTGGCTCTCACAGGCTGCCTCAAGGAGGAATAAAACCTTAGCTGGGGTGAAGGATACAGAGGGCTGAGAGAAGGAAGTCATTCTATTTAGGTGCCTTCCCTTAAATTGGCTTCTTCTGCTTTAGTACTTTGCTGAGAGGGGTGGTCTGCAAGGACCTTTTTCACAAATCTGGCAGGGACCAGAAGTGAGGAATTTCATTTTGGAGTAAAACGACTAGAAATGAAAAAGTTCCTGCTCCCAAGTAAGTCGTCTTTGTTTCCTTGCAGAAAAATATGCTCTCTGCTCAGCACTTCTCAAAAGCTACTGGCATTTTTTTGGCCTTCATTGAACCACCTCAGTTGCCTATATATAGCCCTGTCTGTGTAAAGAATTTAAAAAGCATTAGAATGCAGAAATCAAAGAGACAATAAATTTAAAACCAATCTTATTGTCTGCAGCCTAAAGTGTTATTCAGATCAAAGGGGAGGGGACATCTGGCTTCTGGCTTGCTACAAAAGGCAGATCACGTTACCTACCAATTGCTAGATTCATCCACTCTCTCAATTTTGGAATCTAGAGAACATGGCTTTTTTAGCTCCCAGTAAAGCATATTGGGTGATTTAGTCAAACTTCCTGATACTTTTGAAATGAAACAAGCTTCACAGGATCATATAAAAATTGGACAGAGAGCTGGAGATTGTGTCAGGATAGGTGTCATATAAAAATGTACTGATGAGTTCAACCCTGGGCCTCTCTGGTCATACTTGAGATCTTCAAGAGCTCAAAGCCATGGCCAGGTTGTCATCACTTAGCCCAGTCCACTGACGACTCTTCTCTAGCCCTCTCTCCCAAAGCCAGAATTTTGGTTTGCAAAGCTAACTTCATAATTGAGGATGTACATTCATGTTAGATTATTTGAATCTGTTTAGCCCAAATCTGGTGGAACTGAGTCATAGAATGTTTACTTGAAAACTTAAATATTCCTTTTCCTCCATTTTGGTTATAAAAGCATAGATTTGTCTTACCATAAATTTTTCACCGCTTTGAATGAAAGTTCAACTGTGCCCTTTGTCTAGCAATTTACTTAGTGTCTGTACAAATTCTGTACATGATTCAGTTTGAAGTTACTGAATAAGGTCTCCCTTATAGCAGAGATGAGGGAATTATAGCAATTAAAGGCATTATTAAAATCCCAAACGAGGAACTCTAGTCAATACATGACTCTGATTTCATTTGTTCTCATGAGCAAAGTGCACAAATGCAGGATTTTATTTTTCAGTTTGTTTCAGAGGGGGAAAAAATCAAAGAAGTAGCACTACAATTAAGAACATTTTCCAGTTACTCATTGCCTCAACACAACCCTCTTTCCCTTTATCAATTTGTCACACTAAAAAGTCTAGAGAGGAATGCAGACAATGGCAATATGTATTCTGGATTTGGGGACATCACACAAAACTCCCAGCAACATTCTCTGACTACTAACATGGTTCACTCATTTTCCATATAATGGGCAAGGTTTCTACTGAAGGATCCTCACAATTTGATACTGGTCAGGCCCAGGCCCACTTATGTATTTCTCTTCCACTACAATTTCCTTCTACTGATTTTGGTTCTCTCCCTGCATAAAGAACCTTCTGGAAACTTACAAAACAAACCAAAATTTTCTGTCTTCATTTATTACCTAAGCCTTCTTTTCTCCTCACCTATTCTCACCTACCCCAATCTTGCTGGGTCTTTGCCAACCGAAAGTTAAAAAAAGAAAATTACTAAGAGATTTGGCATGATCCTAGCCTGATAATCTTCTCCAAGAGATATGATTCTCTTCCACAATCTTACTTTGTTTTTTACTAAGTATGCCATTTTGTTGCTGATGAAAGACTGTCATTCACAAATACAAAGAATCTTGGGTGAGAGGTAAGAATGAATGGGGAAATTTTAAATTTTTGCACGACAGGATCTCAGAGTAGAAGGATATTTAAGAGTCCTCAGTTTTTGTGGGGGGAGAGTTGGAATTAAGATTTTTCCATCTAGTATTTTATCAACATTAATATTTCTTAATTCTACTTTGAGAGTAGTGCTTAGTTTCCTTTGAATCATGGGTGAGTATCAGATATTAGATTTTGATATGGGTCTAGCATTTAAGTTTTGACAATATGTCTAGAGAGGAAGTGAAGAGTTAAAATGTTTAATAAAACGTGAGGGAGAATAGTCAATAATATTGTAATAGCTATGTATGGTGTCAGGTGGGCACTAGACTTATCAAGGAGATCACCTCCTAAGATATATAAATGTCTTACCTCTGTGCTATACACCTGAAACTAATATAATATTGAATGTCAGCTGTAACTGAAACTTAAAAAAAATTTTTTTTTTTAAATATATAGAGGGAGAGACCAGCAGGGAAGAAACTAATCAAACTAGAAAGACAAATTTTCAGTGTTGAGTATCAGGGTAAGAAACCCAAATAACTTATCTTCTTTAATACCAACTTCTATTCTTTTTTCTTTTTTCTTCATAAACTCAGCCTCTCTCTGGGGCTCAGTGCCATCCCATAAATTCTTTTCTGGATGCCTTCCTGCTCTCAAAAAACCTAAGAGAGGTTGTACATGTCCTAAGTACTAACTATTAAATGAAAAAGTTAATGCTTCTGTTAATTAGGGTATTGATAACACAAAATCATCTGTGGCTCTGAAAAGACCGAGGGATATCCCCAAACAGGCTCTGTTCATTATGATATGTCTATGTATTTATTGCAGATACAATGACAGAAATGTTATATCATCCCCATTAAGGACCTTAGGTTTTATTTTGATAGATATATAATTTTTCTCAGATTTCTAAAAAGTGGACCTTTTATTTTTTTTTTCACTAGTGCCCTATCCCATGCCTCCAGAAAGCCAAATTTTAGCAGAAGCAAAAAAAAAAAAAAAAAAAAAGAAGAGTAGAAATGAATGTCTAATAATTGAAAGCATCATGGACCCAGTATGGTTTATGGCCTTATTCTAGGGGTCGGATGCACACACTGTAAAGAACGTGGCACTAAATTTATTAGCATGGTTATCATCTTTCAGACAAGACATAAAGCTAAGGGGACCCACTTCTTCCATCACCTGCCATCACTATCGATCCCATGGCACCTTCTACAAGAAGAGTTGAGTTATCCTGGCCCAGATCCAGATCCAACTATCTGATGACTTAGATTTCCTTTGTAGTATGCCTGGGAGACATTATAAGGTCTTCCTCTTTGAAACTCAGTCACTACCCATAAGAACTGCTAAAATGGGCTCCTGCAAAGGGATGTGGGAAAAAATTCTCACATCCCAGCATGTGGATCAAGTGAATAGAATGAGCAGTGTGGCC
This sequence comes from Rhinolophus sinicus, assembly GCF_036562045.2. NCBI lineage: Eukaryota > Metazoa > Chordata > Mammalia > Chiroptera > Rhinolophidae > Rhinolophus > Rhinolophus sinicus. Next base: position 69,612,131 of record NC_133753.1, on the reverse strand, counting down.
TAAAGTAGAAATTTGAGCTGGGCCATCAAAGTCTTCTTAGTTTCTTAGTAATGGGTTCTTGACCTACCCCATTACAATTGCACATATATATAAAATATCCCAGATCGTGAATTGGATGCTGCAATGCTATACAAATTCTAGATTTTCTGAATTCCATGTACTGCATCCTCCCCCTCAAATAAAAAGAAAAACAAGTCTTATTTTCCTTGACTTCTCCTTGTCATCTTTAGACTTAATTCCAGAACATTTCCCTAGAAGATTTAAAAGAAAGCGAATCATCCACATAACATTGTACAAATCATTTTATGTCTCTGATTTCAGCTTGTTCACCTCTAAAATGGAGATCATTTAAATATCTGTCCTGCCTTTCTTTCAAAATTAATGAGGATCACATAAAATGATGTATGCAAAAGTTAATTTTTTAAAGCACTCTATAAAATCAAGTTGTTGTCAAGTAATAATGGGTATACATTTTTGTTGGACTCAGATAAATCCACCATATAAATTTATGGGATTTTTTTTCTTGTAGAACTCCACTAAAGTAAGGAATTTAAAAAGTATAAACATACAAGAACAAAGAATAAAAAATAGAGATCGTAGAAATTGAGTAATTTCAGTAATATTTTAGGAAATGGAAGGCAGACAGGAGAGTGAACATTGATAGCACAATGAAAAAAGCTTCAAACTGAGTTAAAAATCCTCAGAGGTGGGGTGCAGCAGAAGACAGATGTCACAGTGAGCTGCAGGGCTGAATACAAGAAGACTGAGTCAAAATTTAAATACAGAACAGCTGAACCAGGTCCCTTCTCCCAGGAATGCAAGTCAGATGTGGTTATTAAAGATGGAGACAAATTATTTGACATCTCCCATATTAAGAGGTTGGGATATTCCCTTGCTTGAATGTGGGCAAGTCTAGATGGCTTTAACCAGTTGAATATGGTGGAAGTGACACTGTGTAGGCTTTCAGGCCCAGCCTTAAGAAACCAACATCTTTTGTCTTCTTTTTCTTGGAACACTTGCTCTTGGAACCCACTATGCTCTAAGAAGCCTAAGACATGTGAAGAGACCACTTGAAACTAAGCTTTCAGCTGTAGCCAACATCCACTGCCAGCCATGTGAGTGAGTCATATTGGGCATTGACCCCAGTTGAGCCTTCCTCAATGGCAGAAGATGCAATGTGGGGACAGAGTCCCAGAGAGCAGTTTCCATGCTCTCGACCTCACGTGGAAAGGGGCTGCCTTAGGTAGTAGATGGTCATCAGCTGTGACTAGTTGGCCATCAGCTTACCAGTTGGCTATTAGCCACTAATATAACTGCCATGGCTAGGCTAGCAAGTGCGGATTGCAGCTAGGAAGTGGGGTTGGTTGGTCGGCAGAGAAGCAGATGGCGGATTTTGCATTGTGTGTCTCCTGCTTCCTGTGTCTCCAACCCAACTGCCAGCAAGAATATACTGGTAGGACTCCCCTATCTATGGCTCCACTGTTGTTCCTTTTTGACTTCACCATATCCTGCGTTCTTGTGTGGGAAATGGGAGCTGAGACCCTGCATGACACACATACAAAAAGAATTGAAAACGGTTGACCTGAGAAATGAGACAGAGGAGAGTCAGGTAGAAGAGATGGGACCCTAGACTGATGTTTTTCATATAAACTCTTAAAATCTGTTGTTGTTGTTGTTTTCACCCCTGTGGGGACAGAGTCCCAGAAAGCAGTTTCCAGGCTCTTGGCCTCAAGTGGAAAGTGCTGGCTGGGGTGGTGGTTGGCCATCAGCTGTGGCCAGTTGGCCAATTAGCCACTGATATAACTGCCGTGACTGTGTTGGTTGGTTGATTGGTTGGCAGGCAGAGAAGTAGGTGGGGGATTGAGGATGGGGTGGATCCTATTTCCTGTGTCTCACCCGGCCGCCAGCGAGAATATAGTGGTATGTATGACTCCCTTATCTATGGCTCCGTGGGTGTTCTTTTTTGGCCTCACCATATCCTGCGTTCTTGTGCGGGGAGCGGGACCAGTGTCCCTGCATGACAACCGCTGTGTTTATGTATTACTTTGATGTGGCATCTTGCCCTCTTGGCACCTATTCCAGAATCCTTTTAGATTGGCTCCTGTACTATAAAGCCTAGAAAGCTAAACACTCACACTTCCCAGACGCCCATGAAGTTATGTTTACAATTTGCTCTAGGTTCTACACTAGACCTGTAGGCAGAAGAAACCAACCTGAGCCAGCAGCCATTCATAAAAACTCATAACTGCTGTCAAGCATAGAGAGGGAGTCATTGGGTTCTTGGGCATCTAGGTTACATTCTACATCTGTCCCTAGTGACATAAACAATGAATGGTGGGCAAACTAATGATGTAATCCTACAATAGCCCCATGGTGTGTAAGGCATTTTTTTCCATGGCTAGTTCATTTCTGGACTTTATATTCTTATGTAGTATCCAGACATTCTTGCCCCTCCACACACACACAGATTCTATGAGCCACCTGGTAACTTTTAATATATTGATTTCTGATTAAACTGAATTCTGTTGTTTGTAACCAAAAATACTTATTGATATATTTAATAAAAATAAGAATTAACTTTTAAATCTGTGATAATTTTTCTAGTAAACTAGTTTACAATGTAATTCAAAGAATAATTTCTTTTCCATGGATTATCATCCCTTCCATTCAAAGCACCCTTTACTCTGCTCTGTATACATTTTCAGAAATGTGAGATTTAGGATTTTCAATACTAATATTCTCTTTCTGGGCCCTTAAATTGAAAACTGCAAGGTACACAAGTACTAATTAGGCCTTTTCTTCTTCTAATTGAAAATTGATTCTAAAATTTTGATCTATGAGGAGGATGCCTGGGTTTGAGATTTGGAGAAGGAATGGGAAGGAATTGGAAGGCAGTGTAACAAGTCCCTCCGTGGCACTAATATTAGCTTCTATCTACAAAATGGTGCTCTGACGCTGCTGGAAAATTAAGTTACCTTTGCTGTAGGTTAAGGTCTAGCCTTCTGTAGAACTAGTTTGGGTGCTACTGATGATACAGATGTAAGACAATGAAACTAACACTGCTCTGCTTGCTTTAGATCATAAGAGATCAATTCACTAGAGTAAAACCAATTAAAAAACAAACATCTACGTCTTTCTTAGTAACTCAGATATAGATGCTAGTCAGGACTCTTTGGGTTCAAGCGACATAAACCCAATACAAAATAAGCCCAAAATTAAATTTAATGACTTAAGTAACTGAGAGTGTATTGATCTTAAAATATGACCACAAATTCTTTGACGCTTCTCCTTCCTCTTGAATGTGGGCAAACTTAGTGACTTGCTTCTGATAAATAGGGTAAAGTGAAGGTAAAGCTGTGTCGTTTTTTGGAGGATAAGTCATGGAAGGTCCTGTGGCTCCTTCTTGCTCTCTCCTGGATTACTCACTGTAGAAGAAGCCAGTTACCATGTTGTGAAGAGAGACTTACACTGTCAGGAGCTGAGGCCTCCAACCAACAGCCACGTGAATGAGCCATGTTGGGAGGGGATTCTCCAGCCCCAGTCAAGCCTTTAGATGACTGCAGCCTCTGCTGACACCTTGGCTGCAAACTCATGAGAGATTTTAAACCAGACCCACTCAGTTTGGTCACTCCCAAATCCATATCAGAAAATGTGTGAAATAATAAATGTTTGTTGTTTTAAGCTACTAAGTTTTGGCATAATTTATTACAAAGCAATATATAACTAAGACAGGATTACTCATAGGTTGGCCTGACTTGCAGCCTAGCTTGATCCAGGGAAAAAATTCTTTCATTGAGATACTTACTCCATCTTTTGGCTCTGTTTTTCTGTGTGTAGAGGCTTCATTCTTCATGCAGTTTCATCCATATACTTAGGAAAGATGTCTGTCATCAGATTTTGATCAACAGGCTTATTATAACTTGTGATCCTAGGAAAGGAAAGATCTTCTTTCTTCCAGTCTCTATATTCAAATCTTAGGGAAGATTATTATGGACCCAGTTTGAGTTTCAAGCCCATTTCTAAAATCAATCATGGTGGACAAGTGGAATGAATATTCTGATTTTCCATTGTGGTCTTATGTCACTCCTATGCCTAGAGAGAAAGCAGGGATGAAAGACACAGTAATAAGAAGCCTAAGTGGCACCACTCAGAATAAGGGAAGGGTAGCTCAAGAGAAAAAAAAAATTAAGGAAAAGAGATGCAAGAAGTCAAAAACAATAGGGAATATAGTCAATAATATTGTGTGCATGGTACAGTGTCAGATGGTTGCTGGATTTATCATGGTGATCATATCTTTAGGTATATAAATGTTGAACAACTATGGTGTACACTTGAAACTAATATAATATTGTATGTTAGCTAGATCTTTAATAAACATCTTTTTTAAAAATTATAGGAAGGGGTTTAGGGCCTTTATCTTTTCTCACTTAAACTGTTTGAAACTAGACTAAAGTGTAGAGTTTAAGGATGAACATTTTGATGATAATCCTATAAATATATGCAAAGAAGAAATTACTATAGAAGTCAGGAGAGTGATTATTATTGTGGTATGGAAAGGGTTAAAATTGAGGTGGGTCATAAGGAGAGCTTCTGGAGAAGCTAGGAAATTTATATTTCTTAACCTAGTTGAAAGAATGTTTGCCTTGTAATAATTCTTCGTTGTTAAGTTTTGAAATCAGAAGTGTGAGCCCTCCAACTTTCTACTTTTTCAAGATTGTTTTGGTCATTCTGGGTTCTTTGCATTTTCATCTAAATTTTAGGATTAGCCTGTCCATTTCTGTAAAGAAGCCAGTTGGGATAGATTTTGTTGAATTTGCAGAGCTGTATTAACTATTCTAATCCATGAACACAGACATCTTTCCATTTATTTAGTTGCTTCATTTCTTTAAACAACATTTTATAATTTTCAGTATACAAGTCTTGTACTTCCTTTGTTAAATTTAGTCCTATGTATGTTATTCTTTTTGACTCTATTGCAAATGGAATTATTTTCTTAGTTTCATTTTCAGATGTTTCATTGGTAGCATATAGAATACAATTAATTTTTATATCTTGATCTTGCTGCAACCTTGATCAATTCATTTATTAGCTCTTGCTATGGTCTAAATGTTTGTGTCCCTCCCACCCCAATTCATATGCTGAAATTCTAACCCCAAAGGTAATGGTATTAGTAGGTGGGGACTTTGGGAAGTGCTTAAGTCATGAAGGTGGAACCATTATGAACAGGATTACTGTTGTTATATCCAGAAACAGTACACCATGTGAGGATACAATAAAAAGTCTGGGACCTAGAAACAAGCTGTCAGCTGACCATGCTAGCATCCTTATCTTGGGCTTCCAGCCTCTAAAACTGTGAGAAATAAATGTTTGTTTTTAATAAGCCACCCGGTCTGTGGTATTTTGTTAGAGTAGCCTGAATGGACTAAGACAGCTCTAATACTTCTTTTGTGGATTCTTTAGGATTCCTACATTCAAGATTATGTCATCTGAAAATAGAAATAGTTTTACTTCTTCCTTTCCAATCTGGATGACTTCTTGCCTAATTGCCCTGGCTGGAACCTTCAATATAATGTTGAAAAGAAGTGGTGAAAGCAGATATCCTTAGGGGGAAATCTTTTAGTCTTTTACCCTTAAGTAATGTTAGCTGTGGGTTTTTCATAGATGTCATTTATCAGGTCTTTTATCAGAATTCCCTTATATTCCTAGTGTGTTGAGTGATTTTTATCATGAAAGGGTGTTGGATTTTGTCAAATGATTTTTCTGCATGATTGTGTGGTTTTTGTCCTTTATTCTACTAATATGATGTATTACATTGATTGATGATTAAACCAACTTTCTTTTCCTGGGGCAAATCCCACTTGGTCATGGTGTATCATCCTTTTTATATGTTGCTGAATTCAGTTGCCTAGTATTTTGTTGAGGATTTTTGCACACATGTTCATAAGGGATATTTGTCTATAGTTTTCGACTGTGATGTCTTTGTCTGGTTTTGGTAACAAGGTAATACTGGTTTCATAGGATGAGATATAAGGTGGTCCCGCCTCTTCTTTTTTTTTTTTTTTAAGAGGCTGTGAAAAACTGATATTAATTCTTGAAATATTAAATATTTTGTAAAATTCACCAATGAAGCCATCTGATCTAGGACTTTTCTATGTGAAACGTTTTTTCAATTGCTAGTTCAACCTCTTTGTGATCGTTCTATTCAAATATCTATTTCCTCTTGAGTCATTTTCAGTGAGACACCTGCATAAATAGAATGGACCTTTACTCAAAGTTTGGCTCGGATGTCAAGATTGATGACACCACACACACACAACAAGAGTATATGACAAGTTTTCTTACTCACATAACAAGGGTTTCTGTGGAGAACAGGGCAGGCCTCCCAACCTAGTCTGAAAATGGCATGAGAGAACAGAGCAAGGAGACTAACTTGGAGTTTTTATGGTTGATAGAGAGAGAGGCTGTGATGAGGGTTCCCACATGCAAGTAGGCCCTTGTTTGGATGGTTTGATCATCCTATCAATGCCAAATGAAGGAGAACCTGGGCTTTCTTATCAGCTTGCCCAGATCTGGGCCGACAGGGAAGAGGGAGGAGAGAGGCTTAAAAGATGTTCATAGTCAAATATCAAAAAATGGACTCAGATGTTTTGTCACTTTAGGAATTTGTCCATTTCATCTAAGGTATCTAATTTGTTGGCGTACCGTTGTTCATAGTAGTCCTTTATAATCCTTTTTTATTTCTGTAAGGTCCATAGTACTGTTCCCTCTTTCATTTCTGATTTTATTAGAGTTCTCTCTCTCTCTCTCTCTCTCTCTCTCTCTCTCTCTCTCTCTCTCTCTCTCTCTCTCTCATTTCTCTCTTTGCTTTTCAGCTCCTCTGGTAAAATTTTCATTTGTTATTTTAAGTAATGTAGTGTGGTAACTCTTGAAATCAGTCTCTCTTCCCCTGCTCGGGATTTGCTCTTGCTGCTGTTTGTTGTTTCTTTGCTTAGTGACTTTTCTGCACTAATGATAGTAGCATATGGTTTAATATTTCCAAAGACAGGAATCTCACCATCTCATGGCAGATCACTGCATTGCTGAATCACTCACATCATTAGAAAGTTTTTCCTTCTACTGAGCCCCAAATCTTTCTCCCATTTTCCCCTTGAACACTTCAAAATACAGCCATCATCATTTCTGTGTGCCAGTTCTTCCACTATCTGAAGTCTTTCCATAACCCTTTCTAACTCTTCGTTCTATCTCTGGGGAAGAAGTTGGTACTTTCTATTGCACACCTGCCTCTAACTGCCACGGCCTGAGGTGTCCCATTGAAATCAAGCAGGATCTGGAAGGTCCAGATGGAAGAAATAAATTCCCTTTGAGATTACATGAGATCTAATTATGTTTTTTCTACCTCTGGTCCTATGATAAGTGAATCCCGCCCCACCCCCCTACCCTGTGAATACTACCAGTTAAAAACACACCCATACACACACACAAACAGAGAAGAGGTTCAATTTATTGGTTGCTCTTTGGGGAAGGTTATATAGAACATAATTTGGATGAAATTAAATTCTAGTAACAGATTCATAAAACTTTGCTTTAAACCAAATTAGCTTTTATGAGACTATCAAATCCCCTCTTATCCTTATACACAGCAAAGTACCTCAACCATAGTCTATATAATCCTCTGTTGTTTTTAAATGATTAAAGCAGATATAATACATAATGCAGTTGATATTAAATATCTTGAGAATGACAAATCAATAGAACTACTTTCACTCTTAAGCGTTAACTAGTCATTTATAAATGTTTTGCACATACATTTTTCATTTTAGACTTTCTCCTTAAAAGGACTTGAGAACTATTCATTATTATCTGCTATTTGTTTGTATACACATATCATTAAGTCTCCCAAATTACATTTAAAATTATTCTTAATATTGCCTCAGAAATGTTAACCTTTAAGGAACATTCAATTTAAAAAAATAATAAAAGCTCAGGTCTTAACTCTGTAATGCATGTTCAGATGTGTCAAGATTTTATTGTTTCCTTCTGACCTGATAAAAGCCTCCAACAGAATACAATGTGCCAGCCTCTTCTTTGCTCAACTCAAAGGAAGTCAAATAAAGGAGAAAAAAAAAAAAATGCCTGAAATCACAGTGACCAAAGGAATTGAATTAATAATTACATTAAATAACCATAACTTTTTGTTTAACTATTCACATTCCACACAGTGGAAATTATCCTTTCCTCCGGATTTTTCACTTACATTTTGAACTTTGAAGAACTACAATAACAAAACAACAACTTACAGACTTGCAGGATGTGTGTTTTTCTTATTTAATGCCAAGTACAAAGTGTATATCGTAATATTCGTATTTGGTGTTTGGCATTATTTTAATACGAAAGATTGAGATTGAAAATATCTTGCCATTAAAAAAAAATTCTACTATAGTAATGAAAAAACATATCATTACATCATCAGTGACTTGAATACAATATGTAACAGATATGGCACTTTCAATAAATGTTGGAAGACACAACATACTTGTGCTGGTCTTGATATAGGTACACTGAGAAAAGCAGATGTTTCCCTCTTTGGCTAGTGCTGTGTTTTTAGGGCAGTTATGCTGATTATCCGAGTGAAGTTAATTTTGAGGAAATTCTCTTTACCTAAGTCAAATTCGACTTCCATGCAAGACTGTGGAAGCTACTGAAAGAATATCACTGCTGCCAATGTAATCATCTCTTTTTAACACAATTGCATGCTTGTGGCAGAGTTAAAACAAGAGAAACTCAGTGTCTGCTGGTTCTGAATGTCATTTTTCCTCTCTAGTGTGGTTTTACATTTTCAGCTCCTTCCCCTTTCTCTTCCTCTCCCCCACCCTCAAAATTCTGGCTTAGCATTTGCGTGCTTAATTAGATCCATTCTGTGCTTTATTGTTAGAGGATGTGGATGATAGAAAGATTTAGGGCAGGGGCATACAGTGTATACGAAATGCACAGACTGTGTCCGCACAAATTTACCTAGTGTAGGATCATCAGTAGTGAGTTTAAAAGTTTTAAAATTAGACCCAATATTTTGGGTGTTCAAAATAACTTCTGCCTCAAAGTACGGTTCCTGTTTAGTTAGATGGGAGAGCACTGAACCACAACAAAAATTAAATGTCCTCTTTCATTGCAATGGTTCTTTGAATGCTGGAGCCTTGATGGGCAACTGAAACACAAGTCTATGGTGTTTGTTTCCCATGTTACACGTGACTTTGCTAGTGAGGCTGAGAAGATACACAGCAAAAAGAGTGTTGGGGGGGTGCATATATAAAACCTTAGGCTTGAAGAGAATAGGTTAGCCAAACCCAAAATACAGTAAGGTCCACCTACACTGCACTTTGGCCATTAGATAAACCCTAAGTAGGTATTGCCAGTAGCCAAAGGACAGCCTTTGCAAGTAGGTTCTGAGCAGTTACAAAGTTACATGAATCCCACCAGCAGTAGACGGGGGCAGCTAAGGAACCCAAATGCTCTGATTTCTGGTGTAATTTCCCACTAGACCCTCAGAGGGCAAAGGAAAAAGGGGTGGTCATATCTCTCACATCTCCTCCTAGGCATTAAACTACTCCTTAGCTGGAGGCAATCTCCTTTACTTCCTTACTCTCCTCTGCTCTCCAGCTCAAACTCCTATCAATGTCTAAAACAAAAAGACCCAAACTATACTTCTGGCTAAAATGGAGCAGGACCTAAACTCTCTCATCTGAGCCTGGTTCTCCACTGTCAGGTACATTCAGCAGAGGCAGAATCTTTATAATACAGGGTATGGCTCTCAGAAGCATTCCACAGAAATAATGAACTGGGAAAGAGGTGATTATAACCAAGTAAAAGGAAAGACACTAGAACCTTCTGATTATGAGGTTTTTGGGGTTTTTCTTCCTATCCCTGCATAGGGGTTTCTGAACTACATCTATTGTCCACCTGTGGGGCAAAGCAGAAAGGGGCTGTTTTGGTTTAGCTCACTCATTTGGTTCTGAAAATATTTGGTCAATATTTATGTTTTAAATTTTAGCATTGGGTTACGACTACTTTTCAGCAGATCACAATGACAGCCAAAATTATTTTTATTTATTTTTTTTTACAATTTAATTTCTCCTCTGTTCACTTGGGTTCTGTTAAATACCAGGAAACATTTGCTAAAACATGGGTCTCAGTGTGTTTTGGGGTTGGCCTTCCAAGACTGCACAACGCCCCGCTGAATTCTGCCAGGCTCAACTGGTCCTCACGCTCAGTCCCTTGGCAATAGGGGATTAGACTGAAATATAATAATAGTCACTGAGATCCTAAGCAGGGATGCACCGCGGATGTGAGGAGGGAGGGAGGGAGGAAGCAAGCACAGGTTGAAATACCTTTCCCAAGTCTAATACAGCACTAAAACAGGTCCCTTGCCCTCAGAGTAGCCTCTTCCATGACCGCTCGTTCTGAAGGGAGATTCTGGTCCCAGGAGGGCACACGGAAGACAAAGGCAAAACCAGACCACAGCCCTCCCCCTTTGAATGTACCTTGGGTGGTGTGGGCTTTCTGTGCCATCCCTTATGGAAGCGGATTTGTTTAGGTAATAGGAAGTGCCCTCTAGCAGAGACTGTGTTTCCTCTGGTGTCTGCAGACACCCAAAGGCACCCATGCACACTCATGCACACAAACTACACACTAGCAGGCGCCTGTCAGGAGGCAGCCGGTGGTTCTTCTTGCCTCTAGGTTTAAGCCAAGTTAGAATCAGGTTGTTTTAGGTCTGGCTCTGGGCCCGCGTGGGGCTGCATCCCTAGGACAAGCGGGGTGTCCCAGCTTAATCCAAATCGATGGAGATGCAACGACACTGCTTCACGCGCGTGACCCTCTTCTTCTTGGTGGGTGGCTGTAGTTCCGGGCAGTTGAGTGTAACCATCATGGTGGTGAACTTCTTGGGCTTGCAGAAGGAGCAGGACTGAAAGGAGCCTTCCTCCTTCCGGATGTGCCTGGGGATGTAGAACGAGTTGCACTGGCCGTAGCAGAAGCGGTTGATGATGGTGCGGCTGTTGCAGCCCTCCTCGTGGATGGTCTGCTTGAGCGGCTGGGTTTTGCACCAGTCTCGCTTCAGGTATTTGCGCTCGGTCACATGCAAGGCCTCCTGGCTGGACTCCAGCACCTCCTCCCCGGGCATGACGGTGCCACGCCCTTGGCCCCGCCCCCGGTTCCTGGAGCCTGGCTGCTGGGGAGACTGAGTCTGCTCGGAGTCATTGTGCTGGGCCTTGTCTGGCGGGGGAATGGCACCTTGGGACCCCTTCTTTTTCCCTTCAGCAGCTGGCAGCAGGGTCCCCAAGAGGAGAAACAGGGCTCCTACAGTATAGGCGGTGCGGCTCATGCTGAAGGAAGGAAACACAGAGGGGAAACATGAAAAATAGAAAAGTTGATTAATGAAAACGTTAATACAGCCATGTACTGCATATCAACGTTTGGGTAGATGATGGACCACATATATGATAGTGGTCCCATAAGATTACAATGGAGTTGAAAAATTCCTATTGCCTAGTGACATAGTAGCTGTTGTAATGTAGCCCCACACATTACTCACGTGTTTGTGGTGAGGCTGGTATGATATTAGCAAACCTACTGTACTGCCTGTCATATAAAAATGTCGCACATACAATTCCGTATAGTACACAGTAGTTGACAATGATATCAAATGACTATGTACTGGTTTGTGTATTTACTGTAGTCTACTTTTTATCCTTATTTTAGAATGCATACTTTCTACGTATGAAAAAGGTTTAATGTACAACAGTATGCTGTGTTACACAGGCAGCAACCTCATCCATCTCATGTTTAGCACGTCTCTTGGTCGAACAGTTTTCTCTTGTGCTTGATTTAATCTCATGTTGCTTTGTACAGTAACCTGCTGTACAGGCTTGTAGCCTAGGAGCGATAGATAGCCTGTACCACACAGCCCGGGTGTGAGTGGGTTACACCACCTAGGTTTGTGTACTCTACAGTGCTTGAACAATGACAAAGTCGCCTAATATACTGCAATGTTAAGCAGTGTTTGTAATAACAGCTAACCTTTTATCAGGCACTTGGTAAACATTTTCTGTAAAACATTTATTTTACTTCTCACATATCTCTGTGAATTAGGAGGTGTTTTTCTCATTACCCTCTGGGCCATCAGGCCATGAGGTAGCTCACCCAGGGTCACACAGCATATAAGCTAAGATTTGAACTCAGCCAGGACCCATCTCTTCAACATATGTACTCCCGCAGGAATTTCTTCCTGGCTTCTGACACCAACTGCATTTGATTTTGTATTACGATCACTTAGCTGTACTCATTCTTGTGCTAGAAGATATATAGGAAATTGCTACTATCTCAATGCCAGGTTATCTTGCTCCTCTTTGGGGGAACTTATTTTTTATCTTGTTTTCTAGCAAAGATGAATTAGCCTTATTGTCCAAAGGGTTTCATCTGCCAGGAAAGTATCCGAGTCTTTTCTCTCTCACCAGCCTGAGTGTTTCCTGAGTTGTGCCTTGTTCAGTTATGTGGATGCTTGTGAGATGGTCACTGTTATCAGGCATTAGAAGGAGATCAGTGGGGGAGACCAGAAAGCACTTGACAGAGGGAGAATGCTTCACAGGAAGAGTACTAGATGAAAAGTCAAGGCTGAGTTTCTATTTGAAATCCTGGGGCAGCAACTTGCTATCAGACCTGAGGAAACTCACTTAACTTCTCAATAAATGACTTCATTTCAGCAAATACCTCATCTTCCCAGATAGGTTGTTCAGATCAAATTTGATGTAAAAGTGAAAGCAATTTGAGAACTGACCAAATGTATGGCTATGCTGCAGACAGAATGAATTACTTTACCAGAAAGATCTCATAACTCATAAAGACTCCTGGACCCTTCACCTTTTCTCATTTTTAAACTGAGAACAGATATTCATTCTATCATTCTTTATACCATGATGTACATTTTTTTCTACTTTAAATAGTAAAATAGGTCATTCACATGTGTGTCTGTGTGTGTGTGTAAAATTTAGAAGGTAGACAATGGGACGAGAACAGGTATGTGCAAATATTTACATTAATAAATACCATAGACATGTTGGATATATTAATGACAGTGAATTACTGTGGATGGATCTGGAGTTAGCTATGGATCAGAAAAGGAGGTGGCATATAAATAAATAATGACAAAAAAATTAAAGAAGGGGGAGGCAGAGGGAAAACTGACAAGAAAAACAGTAAAGCAAGGATGGGAAGAGAAAAAAAATGAATGGAGTGAGGAATATAAATCAGACAAAGGAGGACGACTCTAGAGGCAGGGTATTCAGGGAAGATGGGGCAGACGGAGAAGGAGGAGCAGAAGCAGCGTATTTTTAAAAAGCAGAGTGCAACAGAGAAGCATCAGACTATGAAAATTCTCCTGGGACAGTGCTTCTCTAACCTGAACGTGCAAGCAGTCCCCTGACATTGTAAAAATGCAGATTCTGATTCAGTCTGTCTTCCTTTCTAACAAGTTTTGAGTAGCAAAGCCTGTAGCACTTGCAGCCATGGGACACAAAGGGCTTATTAAAATGTGGAAGGCTTTTCTTTTCCATGAGTGCAGTTTCAAATTCACAGCCTCCCTCTTCAGACCATCACACCAAATCAGACTTGAATCCTGAGGCTCGCCCTGTCCCTCCATACCCCCACCCCATTCCCACCACAGTTTTCTGATCCTGAAAACACTGCTGTGAAGTACCCATTTCCCTGCTCTCTTCTGAACACTGGTGTTACTTACACAAGATAACTGGGAAGTGCAACTTAATAGTAATCTTCTCATGCCCCCCCCCTCCTCCCCGAGGAACTGTACCAGCAGGTATTATTAGCTAGAGCAATTACCTTTCAAAGACAACTGCAGTATGAAATCCAGACTCTCTAAGGGATAGGGCCTGCAAGTAAAGACCATGCAACCCTAAGGATAATGTCAAATTAAGATAATTAAATATTAAATTTAAAATATCCTTAAATGGCACCATCTTCCCAGCATCAACCTAATACTTTTGGGCAAGTTCAAGTTTGGAGCTGATAATGTGACATTTAGCTCTCTGCTCTGACTGCAGACTCCCTGGCTTTTGTCAGTTTATGTTACAACATCCCTGTTCTTTAAACAGAGCCTTTTTTGCCTCAACAACAAAAAAAATTAATTTCCTTGTTTTGTCTTTTTAAAAAAATCACTCATGAGAAAAGTCCAGCTATAAAACAGTGCTGATTTTCTCCAGAGACCAGGATAACTTGAGCCATGACAGTTTCGTCTCCTCGGCAAATACAGAGTGAATTTGAGAAGCTTTCCCAAGTGTCTGCTATTTATTCAATTCAGGGCCAGGATCTAAACTAAAATGCAATCTCTGCCCATTTGAAAGAGGAGCATATAAGACAGCCCTAGGCCTACACCCATGATCTTCCCCAATCCCTACTAAAAATGGCCTCCAGGACAACTCAGCCCTCCCAGAGCAAGACCCCAGAGCCCACATCACAGAGGCCAACTGAGACTGACCGGAAACGTACATTGACTGCATATGACAGGTTCACATCATGAGGCCATCCCCTCCCACAAACATCTGTGCAAAAATGCTTTTTTTTTTTTTTTTCTTTCTCCAAGACCAACTTAGGACCTCCATTATACTCAGATTTTCCTTTTGGGCATGTTCACATCTGTAATGAAATAAATACCTAGTCTGAGAGTCATGAGGGCTCATTCATCATCTTACCCTCAGTGCCTGGCACACAGTAGGTGCTCTGAATGATTGCTACAGACCTCATTGATTTAGAGTTTCCATTCTTTGCGTTTTAAAACACCTTCCCACATACCAATTAGTAACACAGCCAATTGGAATCCTTTTGTTCTGACCCTCAGTATAGCAACCTCCTTATAGTCCCGGAAGCGTCTTAACATTTGCCCTCTTTTTTCTAGGAAAACTCCAAATACCCACTAATTTTTACCTGGTCCCATGCGGAATGCTGTGGGTTTTATTTTCCAATTGAAGCCATTGTATTCACTATGGCAGAAACCAACAAAAAAGCAGTAAATCCAAAATTAGTCAGCTGTGATTTTCAGTTTTAGTTTGGACAGACTTCCCGTTCCTATGGGAGTATGCATACCCCATAAGCCAAAGGGGTCTCAAGTGACAGGCTGCTTTGTATTTTTTTGTAAGCCAAAGTAAATTTTTCACAAAATAAGATTTATTAGATGTGGAAAATATTATGAAATGTGTTTTGTTTTTTTTTCCATATTTAAAAAGCCTACTCTTCAAAGATCTTCAATGTTTATTGTGAGGTTTTTGAGTTCTTCAACCTTATTAACTAGTTATTTGGAGAGAAGTGAAAACCAGCTTCAGGAATCTCAATCCACAGAGCCCTCAGCTTCTTAGAGAACAGCAGTGCTCTGAAGCACTCTGCGTGTTTCACATGATTCAGAGTGAGTGGGAGGAGGACGGTAACTAGTACTAGAACCAGGGCTCCGTGAAGTCACTGTGGTCAGTCACCCCACGTCCCCCCACACCAAACTGGTCTTAATTACTCAGTGAAGGAAATAGGACGGTTTTGCTCCTGAAATCCCATTTATGTGACCACTAAATAATCTGCACTTTGTAAATATCATAGACATGGAGGAAATCAAGAAGATGTAAATTCCTTGGGGACAATTCTTTTCCACATCAACACCTAGCAGAGTGTCCCCATTATCAAAACTCAGTCAAAATGCTAATCCAGATTTAGGTTCCTAGGAATTATCACTCATGTCCAACCAGGAGCTGCAAACATTTTTGGTAATTTGCATTCATGAAATGATCCACTCACATCATTAAGTTAAAGCTGCATCTCGTGGATCCCGGGTGCCTCGTGACAGCCACGCAGACCTCCCTTTGTTCTCCTTTACCGATAATCTTCTTTTCAAACCTGCCTCAACTTCCCCTTAATGCATTTCTCCTCCAAGTAATAATGATCATATTTTCATGGTGAGTTTACTCTGCAACCAGCAAGACCCATCCCACCTCCACCTTTCCCCCTTCTTTACCACTGTCGTCCCCTCTAATCCACTTGTCCCAGAGGATATAGACACTCTCAAAGCAGGTCTTCTCTACCTGATGCTTTCCTTCACGTTTCCCTTAGCGATCAAGGGCAAACATCTGCATGCAGGATAAACCAGATTAGCCACCTCTGTCCTATGCAGGTCATGGTGACATATTCCAATCTTCACAAGGCTCTAAGAACACATCATCTAATTCTGGGGAATCAGAAATAAAAATGCTGTGTGTGACCCATTTCCAATGTTCTTGATGTCTTTGGGAAAGTTTAGGCCAGCTTCTTTCCACACTCTTCTTGCCATATTTGTCATTTTAGCTAACTAACCTGCTTATAATCAGTTAAGTGGAGTGTTGGGTGGAAATTACAGTGAAGAGACAATGGTCAGCAAGCCAGATGTCTGTCTGTGCTTCAACATCTCATCAATTCCTCCTGATGAATTAAGTTTTAGAAAGACATTCAACAGGTAAAGCATCAAATCTTTCTCCCAGCATTAAAAAAAAATAATAATGGAAGAGACAGCAAATACTCTTAAGTGCAGGCCAGGTTTTAGAATAATCTGCTATCTTTTTCTCAGGACTAAATCTTTGGGAAGGTGAAAGTTTATTTTGATTTTGATCTTTACTTTTTAAAAAGATAGTCAACTTTTAAAAATTAAGTAGGTGATTTCTTAAGAATACATTGGGTTGATTTTTTTTTTTTTTGAGACAAGTTGCACCAAGAAGATAAAAAGAGAACCAGTAGAGCATAAAGTCTCATCCTGTACATGTTGCAAGTACTGGAATCACAACCTCCATATTTTGAACACCAGTTAGGCTAAAACACGCTGGGGCCCAACATGGCACAGGGCCGGAAGGAGATCACCGTGTAGTTAAGTATCTCAGGAACTCCATCCTCATTGGAAGATTTTTTTGGTGAAGTTAGTGAAACTTCACCAACAAACTTCAGTCAACAGGAAATACATTAGAAAGTAATAAATTTTAAATGTTCACTGAGCAGTACTAATGGACGGGCATCCTAGTTATAGGTTCTGTCTTGGAGCAAAAGATGTGTGTTAGTCTCTGCGTCAGTGAGATTTGGGATTTAAGTTCAGACCACTTTGTAATATATCCGGGTGCTATATTATGTGACTGCCTCTCCCAATACCACCACTAAAAATAAGAATTATCTATATTTTTGAGCCCTTACTATGCTAAGCATTATGCTAAATTCACAACAAAATATGAGGTAGATAACATTGTTTTCCTTTGACCAATCAGGGAATCCAGACTCAGAAAAGTTGGGTATCTGTCCAAGGTCACACAGCCATCAAGTGGAAGTATTAGGGTTTGAGCCTCGTTCTATCTAGCCCCCAAACACATGTCCTTAACCACTATTCTTTGGACACCCAGCACAGTATTTAACAAGGGACACATGGACGTGTTTCTAATGCAATAAAGTTGGAAGACTATCGTAACTCAAATAATTATCTATTTTGTATCTTCATGTTCACATGTGAAGAAAAAAAACTTCTCTTGTCCCAGGAATTAATGTTGTACTTTGCATTTCTAAGCGCATATGTTAAAATGAAAGCAAATTCCTTGCAGATGTATGACGTGGGCTGGTAACACTTGCCTGATCTGTGCCTTTCAGTGGATGCTGCAGACACCTCCCCTACCTCCTCCCACTTTCCTTTCCATAAAAGCCTTAGGTTTTCCCGTCTGTCCTTTATTCTCTGTTCTAGAACATGCTCCACAGCTTTGCTGTTGACAAGCTTTTCTTGGAAGAGGGATCTGTGGCATAAAATTTCTTGGCATTATATCACTTTCAATACTTAAACGCTTAGACCAAGGGCTTCAGTTGAGAAGACAAGGCAGGCAGCTCTCATTCAGAGATGTGGGGAGTTAGTAGGTTTCTACTCCTCCCTGTGTAACCACTCACCTAAAGACTGTTTGCCAACTTGGATTTCCTATAGATCGTGAATTACTAAAACATTTCACTCAAAATGAACTTTTAAGAAAATAGGAAATCTGTGAAATTACCAAGTTTACAAAAGACTTTAATTTCTACAATGACCTAGGGTTTAAACACACATACACCACACACACAAACAGCAACTACAGTTCTAAAGAACACTTAAATCATTAATTAATACTAACCATTGGGGAGTATAATTTATCCAGTGATAGTACTCAAATCACCTAGTGTTGTAGACTTGGGTGTGCCAGGAAGATGAGAATCCATAGTTTTCTGAAGATCTTCCCCTGGTTGCTTTGAAAAATCTGTCCCTTCAAGTCCCCATGCCCCACCTAGCAAAAAGAAGGGGAAGGAAGGAAGGAAGGAAGGAAGGAAGGAAGGAAGGGGAAGGGAAGGGAGGGAAGAGGAGAGGAGGGAGAGAGGGAGAAAGAGAGAAGAAAAGGAGAGGAGAGAACAGAAAAAGGAAGGGGAAGGGAAGGGAAGGGAAGGGAAAAGGAAAAGGATGGAAAGCCCTGGGGTGAAAGAAGACTCCTCACCCTGGGAGGAGGGTTATCTTAACCTCTTCTCCGATATTTATTTAACTTGTGTGTACAGCCAGAAGAAAACCACTACTCTGGGGTCCCTGGGACAGTTTAAATCCCTGGTGACCCACTTAACACAATAGATTGTTTTAATCAACTCGTGTCCTGGCACCATCTCGAAAAGGAACATAAACAGACACGCACACCGCTCGGATCTGCTCTTTCCAGCGGGATATCCAATTACCTATTGATGGTCTCCTCTCTGCCCTTGTACTATTTTTAAGAAGAGATTTTTAACCCCTAACTTCGAGGCCATATTTCTGTCTGAAAGAGCCGGGGTTCAGAGTCAACAAGGGAGGGGAAGGAGGCAGCCGGGTTAGACCCGGGAGCCCATTCGGCCCGCAGAGCCTTGGTCACCGCTCATGTGCCCCCCACCTCTCCCGGGAACTGTCGCCGGAGCGCGGCATGGGGAAACACCAGGCTGGGGTGTCCCCAAGGCGGAGCTGGGATCCGAAGATAATGCCGAAGCGGTGGCGCGCCTATTCTTCCCAAGCCTAAAGTCTACAAATAACTGGCTGACGAAGTGACAGCCCGATACCCCTGCATCGCTGGCCTTGCTCCGCGAGCTGCAGCGAGGTCACCGGGCTGAACAAGGTGTCGGAGGAGGACAAGAGATGACCTGGATGTCCGAGCCGGAGACCAGCCTCCTGCCGCCAGTCTCGCGTGGTCCGTCGCTAGGGAGGCGCAGTGAGGCGACGCGGGGACCTCTGGGACACAAACTAAGGGGTACCCGCGGAAGTGGAACCAGGCAGATTGTCGCAGCCCTGCGCCTGGACGTCCGCGGTTCAGCAGAAGCACGCGGGGTACCGGGAGAAGCCTAGAACAAGGAACCTAGCGCCCACGAGTGCGCAGCCAGCTCGTGGTGTGTTCAATGTGAGCACGAAGGGCTCGCTGAACTCCGCGTCCAGGACCGAGTGTCCTGTCACCCGACCCTCGGGCTTCCACTGTGGCCGAATCCCGCGGCTTCGCTCTTGTGAGAGTCTCCATCTCACCTTGAGGATGAGCAAATGGGCGCAATCGCTGATTCTCCGGATCCTCCACCCCGCGCCAGGATCACTCACAGCGCTGCGACAGGCGTCCCCTGTCCCAGCGCCCTGCCTCAAATACATGGGACCCCTGCAGCATAACTTGCCCCGCCGTCTACTGCTGAGATGCAGGTCCCCGCTGCTCCCCATTGCTTCGGCTCACTAGTCTTCTGCCCCGGCGCTCCTGCAGCCAGGACTGCACGCCCTCCCTGTGCGGGTGCCGCTGGCGCTCACGGCTGCCACGCGCACCAGAACCGCGATTATTGGGGCTCCGGGAGGAGAAAATGGGATGCGGGGCCATCTCTCTAGTTCTTGACATCCTCTTTCCCAGTCTTTCCCTGCAGACCGCGCAAGGCGAGGTTACCACAGCCCCGACTTTGGCAGAAAGGACCCCGCGATGGTTCTTCATGGTTCACCCCAAGGGACCGCGCTCACAGAGAGCTGCCACGCATCTCTACACCGAGCTGAACACGGGAGTCGTTTTGCAAACCTCTGCGCGCGCGCACACCACACACACACACACACACACACACACACTCTGACCCGCGCCTCCACGCTCACCTGTCAGTGCGGCGGGTCGTCGGGGCCTGCGCTCTCGACGCGTGGCGCGGTGTGAGGCCGCGGCCCGAGCCTCCCGGGCTCCGCGCGGGGTCAGCCGGACGGAGAGAAACGCTCTCGCCGCACGCTGGGTCGCCCGGTCCGCGGAGGGCGCACCGAGTGCGGGGCATCGCTCAGTCTCTGGTTTAAATGCCGGCGGCCGTGCGCGGCGCCCGGGGCCGCGCCTCTCCATTGGCCAGGCGCCGTCGCTGCCGCGGGACCCGCTATCCACCCCCTTTCCCGGTACTGCCCCCGCCCCCCGCACCCCTCCTGCCTCCCCGCGGGGTCCTCTCCGCCTGCCTCGCCTCTTTGTCTGCTCCCCCCGCCCAGGCCGGCTGGGAGAGGTCACCCCAGGGAACCGAGCCTGGAATGCACAGCAAATCACATTTTCCGCTCCCGTTGAAGGGGGAAGCGCAGGAGGAAATCCCCCCCGGCTCCCGGCCCCTCATTCCTCCTCTGCCCCAGGCCTGGGCTTTTCCTCTCCTGCGTCCGCCCCGCGACGCGCTTGGTCGCGGAGACCGTGCTGGGAAGAGCAAAATCTCGGTGGGATCGTGACAGATTAGGCGATTCTCTCCCCGTGGGGGGAGCAGGACTGTGAGATGCTCAGGTTGAGTGGTCGCCGTGGCTATGTCTCGTCTCCGCCCAAGGCCCCCAACTTCGAGGGTGCTGACCCCTGTGCCCCCGTTAACCCCGGCAGGCTCGCTGGCCGCCAGCAGGAGCCTGTCGCCAACATGACACCCTCCTCTCCTCTCCCGCCACGGGTTCTTTCAGCTCGGATGCTGGCAGCCACGGCTGAGAGTGTGCAGAAAGGAATAACGGGGGAGGGGGGAGAATAAACCTAAAAGGGTCCTCAAAAGTCAAGGTTTCCATTCCTAAACCGTCTTAAAAAGGGAGAGAACAATCGCTAGGGGAAGAGGTTTTCTGTAGCATGTTAAAGATGAATAAATCAGGAAAACGAAACGTCAAACGAGGAAATAACATCCCAGAAATTGAAGACAAAAAGCTCTGTATGTGAAAAACCGATGTCACATTCTGTATTCATTACTGAGAACCCAATGAATAGTGGCGAACATACCAAGCGCATATTTTTCAAAAGATGAGCGAGCACTTTCGTTTGTTCTCTTAGCTTGAAAATTGGTTCCTCAAAGAGGCCGTAAGTTGTGTGTGGAAGTTATAGCCCATGCGAAAATCAACCTGGCTGCAAGGTCTGCAGACCGCCTCCATCAGCCAGGTCAGATGATGACTTCGGGGGTGGGGGTGGGGGGAGTTTGTTATAGAAGGAAATTTGAAGGTTTCTGCACCGACTAAAGCAAAATAAACAAAACAGTGAAACCCATCAAAAGGTACTTAAGAAACATTCGTGTTTTAAGCACTTGGCTAAGAAAATAGAACCAAACCACCAAACAACACGATTTTTCCCCGGTTAGGCAGGCGTTAGGGGGAGGGGACAAGACACAGGGAACACCTACTAGGTGCTATTCAAAACTTGAAATCGATTTTTCAAAATAAAGGGAACAAGAAGGAAGTCTGCATTAAATCAAGACCTAGAGGATCTTCATTGTTTGAATGTTTTGTTTGTGCAAACAGCAATTTCTCCTTATGAACAACTCAGTGCTGTACTTTAAATGTTTTCAATACTTTTCTGTTAAATCATCTCGTGAGCCATAGTTTGTAGTTGCCTGCTGGGTGTGAACATTCAACAGGACTTTAAAGACTTATTCTGGTGGACGGGGCTGCAGGAGGATACACATAGTCAGAAATACACATACTAAGGCAATTAACAGACCAGCCAAAGCCCAACACCAAGCTGTAGGAGACAGCTGTTCTCTCACTGTGTAAACTATTCCCCCAAAGAAAGGGAACATAGTTTGCAAATTCATGGCACACCTTCTAACCTAAAATCAATGCTTTATTCATTTTTTTCAAGATGCACAAACTGTCCCAAATAAATATGCAAAGAAGCAGAACTTACCTACTGCATTGGAAATAATTGTTTTGGAGCCCTGACACTGGTTTTCTGTATCTCAATCTGTCTCTATCACTCTACCTCTATCTAGTAAATGTTGCTGATAATCACTATGACCTCTCCTACCAGGGCTTCTCAGACCACACCCATTTCACTACCCTACAACTCTATCCCATTTCATTGCATCATTTTTCTTCATTGCCACTTATCTCTCACTGCCACTAGAATGTAAGCTTCACGGGGTGGGGGGGACTTTAACCACACCAAGCACTTAGAATACAAAGTGTCTAACACAGAATTGAGATTCAATCAATTGTTGTGGATTAGGAAAGTTCAGCACATACCTACTAAGTGGGATTATCAACTGAGTGGCATGCTGAGGATATTACCATCACAAATATGGGAAATACGGGCCCTCACCTCCCAGTTTATAGTGCAGTATGTTTGTAAATATTTATATGGATATCCAAGCTTTTTGCCTCATATTTGTGTTTCCACAGCTCTCAACCAGTCATTGTAAACCATTATCCAATCAGAATGAAGGCATAAGAGTAAAACCCCTTCAGCCCTCTTTCACCATAATTACATAATTGAAACCTGCTCTCAGTAAGAGAGAAAAGAAGTAGAATGACTCCATGTAGTCAAAGGTAAAATTTTAAATCATATGCCTAAACAATGATCAACAAATGATACGTTGCACTTACAGAAACTAATTTCAAATTACTTTGAGGCTGTTGAGAGAAGTGTAGAAACTGCTCAGCTCCTGATTTGTAAAAAGAAAGTCCATTTTTCTTGTTTTGTACACCTATCTATAGAATTTATCTCCATCTAACTCCCAAGATGCTAAGCGGAAGCTACTTTCCAGATTTAGAGAAGATCCTTAAAGGCTTTGTAGGGAAGTTTTTGCTTATAGCTGCAAAAGCTATGGCTGTTCACCTAAATATGAGACTATATGTACTGTCTTGCATTGGATTAAAAAAGAATAAAGCCCTTTACCCATTTGGAACTGATGTTGTATGCCCTTCCTTATAAAATGTGATAATGAACTTGACAGTACTTAAAGAAAAAGATATTTGCAATGGTCAAATAACAGTCAAAAGATTCAGATGCAGAATGGATTTCTCTTTCAAATTAATAAGAAAAAAAACTCTACAAATAACCTAATAATAGGAAAAAATGGTTTGCAAAGCTCATGACCAGGCACTTCACAAGAGAAGAAATCCAAACAGCTAATAAACATAAGAAGATGCTACGTGACACTAGTAAATTGAGGGAACATAAACTGAAATAAGAAGATACCATTGCTTACATAGCAGGTTAGCAAAGACTTAAGTCTGCCAATATCCATTGTTGAAAAGGTACAGAAAAGCACGCACTTAAATACAATGCCAGTGAGAGTGTAGATTGGTACAACCATTTCAGAGAATAATGTGTCAATATATGATAAAATTAAACATGCCCCTAGTATGCCACCCAGCCATTCCACTTCTAGGTAAACACCTCAGAGGAACTTACGTGCGTGTGTGAGGACTAGAAACTTGTGTGAGCACTTCTATTGCAGTATTGTTTTGGGCAATCTTAGTGTCCATCAACAGGAGAAGGAGAAGGCATAAAAAATTATTCATATAACAAAATGCTGATAGCTATTAAAAGGAATGGACTTTAAGATGTCAAGATTTCAACATAGACCTCCAAACCATAGCAGTGTTTAAAACAAGCAATAAGTTGCAAAATGATACAAGCAGTATGACACTATTATGTATATTTTACATAAACATATAACACAATAGTATAAATTGTGTATGAAAACATATGTGTTCATGTAAATGTATAAATAATGGATTGGAAACCAACCCTCTGATAGTGCCCACCAGAAAGGTGTGGGGGAGGGAGTGGATGGGGGATAGAAGACAAAGAGGTTTCACCTTTATAATGCTCTTTATTCTATTTTGAATTTTTTCTTATTTTTTTTATTTTTCAATTACAGTTGACATCCAATATGATTTTATATTAGTTTCAGGTGTACAGCATAGTGGTTAGACATTGATATAATTTATGAAGTGATCCCCCTGACTAGTCTAGTACCCACCTGGCACAAGTTATTACAGTATTACTGACCGTATTCCCTATGCTATTGACTATTAGCATACATCCCCATGACTATTTTGTAACTACCAATTTGTACTTCCTAATCCCTTTACCTTTTTCACCCAACCCCCAACCCTCACCCAACTGGCAACCATCAGTTTGTTCTCTGTATCTATGAGTGTGTTTCTGTTTTCTTTGTTTATTTTGTTCTTTAGATTCCACAAGTGAGATCAGATGGTACTTGTCTTTCTCTGCCTGACTTATTTTGCTTAGCATAATACTCTTTAGGTCCATCCCTGTTGTTGCAAACGGTAAGATTTCATTTTTTTATTGCAGAGTAATATTCCATTGTATGTATGTACCACTTCTTCTTTACCAAGTCTTATATTTATGAGCACTTAGGTTGCTTCCATATCTTGGCTATGGTAAATAGCGCTGAACGTAGAGATGCACATATCTTTTCAAATTAGTGTTTTGGAGTTCTTCAGATAAGTACCCAGAAGTGGAATTGCTGGAAACTCCAAACTGTTTTCCATTGTGGCTGTACCAATTTGCAATCCCACCAAGACTGCACGAGGGTTCCCTTTTCTCCACATCCTCACCGACACTTCTTGTTTTTTGATTTATTGATGGTAGCCATTCTGACAGGTGTGAGGTGATATCTCATTGTGGTTTTAATTTGCATTTCCTTGATGATTAGTGACGTTGAGCATCGTTTCATATGTGTATTGTCCATGTGTATGTCCTTTTTGGAGAAATGTCTATTCAGGTCCTCTGCCCATTTTTTAATTGGATTGTTTGTTTTTTGGGTGTGAGTTGTATGAGTTCTTTATAAATGTTAGATGTTAACCTCTTATCAGATCCATTGGTGAATATCTTCTCCCATTCAGTAGGTTGTCTTTTCATTTTGTTGATGGTTTCCTTTGCTGTGCAAAAACTTTTTAGTTTGATGTAGTTCAATTTGTTTATTTTTTCTTTTATTTCCTTTGCCCAAGGCGATATATCAGAAAAAAATATTACTAAGAGCAGTGTCAGAGTTTACTGCCTATGTTTTCTTCTAGGAGTTTTATGGTTCCAGGTTTTACATTTAAGTCTTTATTTTGAGTTTATTCTTGTATATTGAGTAAGAAGGTGATATAATGTTTTCTAAATTTTTATCTTTAAAAATCTTGAAACAAGTATGACAAAATGATGACAATTTTAATTTCTGAGTACATGGGTATTTGTTATTCTATTTATATTTAATTGTTTGATTTCTAAAAATTACAAAACTATATGATCTTTTATCATGATTTCAAGAGTGATTTTGATCATCATTTGGACACTGAAATTTTTTTCCTTCCTGTGTGTCCTCTGTAACCAGCTCCAATCAAGGTAGGCATGTTTTCTAAACATATATAAACCCATACTGGTGTTTGTATGTCTGCTGATCTGTCTCCTCCTGGAGAGGATTGGCTCCTGGCTACCCACCTTGTTCTCTACACAGAAGCAGGAAAACAGCTACCGGTTTCCTGTATATGAAGAAGGCACATGGGTGTGATAAGTCTAAACAATGCTGCCAAATACAAGTATATGAAAGGATGACTCAAGCAGACTATTTTAATACAATTCCAATCTAATTCCGTACAAGTATTTATTGTGTGCACTACATGTGCAGTGTAGTATGCAGATGGTGAAACCATAAAAGTACAGACATGGTCCTTCACCATCAACATGTAGGCACAGTGGAAAATGCACTGAACGTGGAGTCTGAAAAATCAAAATAAATTCCTGACTCCTCCTCTTAAGAACTGAGTGCCCCTGGGTTAGATATTTAAATCATCAGAGCCCAAATTCAATCGTCATGTTATAGGAATGGTAATGATACTACCTCTGCGTGGATGAGTGGATGATGGATGTAAGCAAAATAAGCTTTGTGAAAGCTCCAGATAGTAAACAGCAGTGACTGCTTAGATTGTAGAGCTCAGTTGGGAGCTAAAACAAAGACAAGGAAGGTATATGATCAGTATGGGTCATGTCTTATGTATCTTTATGTTTACAGTGCATAACGCGGTGAATGCCACATAGTAGTTGGTTGGTAAGTTACTAATGAGTACTTGCATAGGGGAAAGGGGGGGGGAGGAGACAGAGGAGAGGAGAGCAGAGAAGAAGAAAGTAGAGGAGAGGAGAGGAGGGGAGGGAAAGGGAGGGGAAGGGAGGGGAGGGGAGGGGAGGGGAGGGGAGGGGAGGAGACAGGAGGGGAGGGGAGGGGAGAAGAGGGGGAGGGGAGAAGAGGGGGAGGGGAGAAGAGAAGGGAAGAAAGGAGTGATGCCATTCCAGTAAGTGGCACAGCAACTTCTATTTTTGGTAAAGCCAATCAATGTTATAAATACCCACAGAGTGGCAAAGGCAGAACAGCAAACCCTTCTAGCTCTCTTTTGCCTGCATCATAAGAATCATTTTAACTAAAAGTTATAGTTCTCACTGTGTTTTCACTGCAGTAACAGAACCTGAGAAAAAGAGCAGAAGCTGCCTGGCCACGCAGCAAGAGGCTGAAACTCCCATACCGAGGACTGCTGGCAGAGCCGTGGGAGTGAAACAAGACAGAAAGGCAGAGACAGAAATGTATTTCTCAACATTCACACACCCAGTGCCAGAATATAAAGGAACCTGCTGCAAATGAGACTCTCGTCTTCGTCTGCAGACTGAGTGACTCGTCTGAAAAGTTTCTATTTGTTTTGAGCTCTTGGACGTGACCTCACTCTTAGAAAAAATTGGATGGGACTTTAATCAGTTATTGATTTTCTGCTTCCCCTTAGGGCTTGAACTGCTGTGTTTCTTAATTTTCTCAATCTTTTTAAGGTGCATTTTCCAAGAAAAGCTCATTCTACTGCAATTGTAAAATGCCAGTGCCTTGGAGAAGATCTGCTGAAAGTGCTCATTAAACTGAAGGTTTCTGAGTTGTACGCCATTGTCTTTGGCTGCCCTGCTCCTTCTTCTTTTACTTTTGCCTTATTAAATTTATTTCCAGCCTTTGTTCCCTTGAGATCTCTGCTGTTTACTAGGAGCCATGTTTTAAGATTGATCTTTCCACTTTTTTGTCCTTTTTTAATGCATGGAAGCAACCACGTGATTTCTGTCCTAAAAAGTCACTGTATGGATGTATACCATTTTTTAAAATATTTTATAACATTATAAAAATATGATAAACTCATCGTAGAAAACTTGGAAAATAGAGAAAATACAAAGAAAATAAAAATGTCCCATAATCCCCAAAACCCAAATAACCACTGTTTACACACATATCACACAAATGTACACTCGTACATGGATTGCCTTCCCATTATGTGTGTGTGTGTGTGTGTGTGTATAGTGTGTGTGTGTGTCTTACCATCAGTTTTTACTAACTACTTAAAAAGTACTAACACGAGGCTTCACGTACATTACCTAATTTAATTTTCAAAACAATCTTATGATGTTATTATTAGTCACTCTTTTTAAAAGTGAGGAAACTGGTGTCCTGAGAGGTTGTATAACTATCTCAAGGGTTCACAGCTGTATGAGGCAGAGAAGGAACTTATGGCCTGCTGATATCTGTGCCCCCTCCACTTACTTTCTGCACCAAACACTGTGTAGTTACAGTCTACACTATGTACTGGTGTTTGAATTGATAGTCAAACACCATAATCACTCCACAAAAAAAGCAACCTAAATGCCAGGTGATGTAAATGATTCAATAGCTGGTATTATCAAGACATTTGGTTATATAAAACATGTATACATGTATATGTGTGTATATATATATATATATATATATATATATATATATATATATGAGAAATATGAGTTTGGATCCTACATGACTTTACTTACAAAGAATTCTGAACACAAGGCCATTGAAAACTCAGATAAATCTGGCCTTCTTAGAGTTTCAAGTAAATACTGCCTTACTGTCATTATAATTGTTGTTAGCGACAGTATTAATCCAATTTTTTAAAACTGGGAGCGCTTATAAATTCAGTGTTTTGGGATCTGCTCAGGGCAGAGAATCATGGAGCTGAAGGTGACAAAGTAAATTCAAGACCTGCTTTCTCCTCTAAAAACCCATGTGAGCTGTGTACCAACGTGCGCTTGGCTCACAAAGGGTCCAAATTTACACTTTAGTTCCTTCTTCACTTTTCCCTCCCTAGCTTAAAGAATAAATCATCTGGAATATGATTTCTCATTTCTTTTTAAAAGAAAGGCAAAAATGTAAACTGTGGGCTCCTCTCTGCTATGTCAGAGCAATACATGTGTGCTTTATGTAAACTAACCATTTGTCTATTAATGTTTGTAAAGAGCTTCGTAGATATAAGGCATTTGGGGCACAGTCTCTACAGTAATATGATGCTTTTGGAAAGAGGATCAGAGAAGGAAGAAATCCATGGGACTGGTAAGAGAACGTGAAAAGAAATCTCTAAGATGAGCACTGAGCTGCATTTTTCCCCTGTGTTGAAGGCTAGGGCAGGAGGAGAGAAACATTTTCAAGGAGACTTGGCAGCCTTGTCTTTAATGTTTGTTTCTGTATGTTACCTGTCTGTGTGACAAGAAAGAGAAAATAAAGAGGACATACTTTGGACTGGACACTGTGGCAGCGTGTCCCCAAATACTGGCTTTGAGATAATGTCCCATGGGTCTCACTGAGGCATCGGGGGTTTCCTGGTGACTGGTCACCCCATCAGCCTGAGTCGTGAGGGGCTCAGCATCTCCCAAACGCATATGTCCACCTGCCCACATGGCCACCATGTTGTAGGGAAATGCAGGGCTGAGCGCAGGGCAGGCTAAAGACTGGAAAGTGTGGTTCTTGGCCACAGGGACATAAAGCCAAAGAAGAAAACCTGTCGGAAAATCATAATGATTCCTGCAGCAGCTACTCTGCTAGCCAGAGCAATCCATGAATGTCTGTGAACACATTAGGATGTACAACCTACCCCATAGACAAATCTCTGTGACCACCTCTCAGCGCCAGCAACCTCCAAAAGCCTGCCTAGCCAAAGGCTCAGGACACTACTGAACCCCTGGTTATGTTTCCAATCTTCCCTGAATGGAAGGAAGAAAGGGAGAGAGGAAGGGAAGGGAAGGAAAGGGATCATTTCCTTTAAATAAGAAAGACAAGGTAGTTAAAAAAACAACACCTTCCCTTCATTGGTACCTAAGCTTTAGCGCTGTAGTTCTAAGTGTCTGTTTCAATAGCAATTACTGCTATATGAGCTCTGTGCTGTCAGTCTGGGGGAAAGAATCTTATCAAGAAGAAGAATTTCAAAGTGAGTGTTTGCTTTTGATACAAACATTTAGTACAGATAGAGAATTACACAAATAAGGCCCAGGATGTCTACTCCTACCCCTGGAGTTCACTGCTTGCCTGTCTCAGTCAAACTTTCTGCAAATCCAACACATCACACCGGTCCCACTCCCACGCCTTTGCTCCCGCCGCTCCCTCCACTTAGAATTTCCCATCCTCACCTCTTCCTGTGGAAGTCATCCTCTTACTTCAAGGCTCCGTCTTAGACCCTTTAGCATTTTCTTTTATTTTGGTTACATGTACACTTGGCCTATCTTCTTCCATGGACTGTAGCCTGTTTGAGTACTGGCACCATTTCTTTCCTCTTCCTGGAGTTCCCTGTAGGTCCAGCTCAGTGCCCTGAAAAAAAGAAGATGCTCAGTCATTGTTGAACTGAAAGCAAGGATTTCACTTAAAATAAAGGAGGCTGAGTTGAATCGTAACAAAAGTGCTCCAAATCTCCTCATTATGTCCAGTTCCATCTTCTGTTTTATCCCATCACTTGCAGGAGTTGTGTCAGAAGTATTGTTGACGTAAGAAATGTCCAAACCTGAAGAGAATTTTTATGAGTTTATTTGAGCCAAACAGATGACAATTGCCCGGAAGCAAAATCTCAATGGATTGAAAAAATGCTCTGAAAAATGGCACTTTCACAGTTTACTTTATACATTAGAATCAAAGGAAGAAACATAAGGAGGGTTACATGAAATGCATTGGTGGTAAGTTAAGGGGGTGGGAGAAAGCAAAGTGGGGAAATCTCTGGGATTGGATAAGAAAAATGAAGAGATACATACTTCTTCTACATTGTCTGGTACAGGTTGGTTAATAATTAACATTTACAGCATACAAAGATGGTATTCAGAGAACAAGATAACAGTGAGGGGTTCTGTGGTCTCAGGCTCTGGTGGGAAGTTGTGCCCTGAGGAGTACAGAAAAAGGGGATTACTCTGACATTTCAAAGGTATGTTGTTGTCATGCAGGGTGTCATGCTTGATCTCTGGCCCTGCTCCCCGCATAAGAACACAGGATATGCTGAAGCCAAAAAGGAACACCCATGGAGCCGTAGATAGGGGAGTCATACATACCACTATATTCTCACTGGCAGGTGGGTTGGAGACACAGGAAGCAGGATCCACACAATGTGCAATCCGCCAACCACTGCTCCGCGTGCCAACCAACCAACGCAGCCACGGCAGTTATATCAGTGGCTAATTGGCTAACTGGTTACAGCTGATAACCAACCAGTCACAGCTGATGGCCATCTACTACCCGAGCCAGCACCGTTCCATGTGAGGCTGAGAGTCTAGAAAGTGCTCTCTGGGAGTCTGTCCCCACAGTTATCTTAGATGCAAAAAGATAATAGGCTCACTCTTAATAATTGACCTTTGTAAAGGAAGCTACAGGCCTAGGATGTGACTACTTGTCATGACTCACTTGTAGTTAGGAATTTTTATGCTCAGACCATCCTATGTGGTTACTTTCAGTCTCTGAGTTTGTAAGGCCCACCATGCAGGCCTCCCTTGAGCTTGTCAGGTTTAGTATGTGGTCCCTTTTTTGTCCACACTACTAAGAGCCAGAGCTCATCCCAACCTTGGTTGCTGATAATGGCCATTCGGGTATTGAGCTCCTGTCAATCCCATCTCTTCACTGCCACCACCCTAGTCCAGGTCAAGATCAAGGTCATTTCTCATCTGGACAGCTGTTGTTGCCTCTTTAAGGCTCTCCTCACTTCCACCAAAGCTGACACACAGCCGCTGGAGTCAACTTTTAAAACTGCATACCAGATCATGTCCTTCCCTTGCCTAAAACCCTTTCTTCCTAGCTCTTACCAGACTTTCAAATTATTCAGTTTGTTAATTTGCTTCATTTGTCTGTCTCCTCCACATACCTGTAAATCCTGTGGGGCAGCAACCATCTCTGTCTGCTTCACTGTCTCCTCCATTTCTAACATGGTGCCTGGAACATAGTAGGTGCTCACACACGAGTTAAATGAACAGATAAAAAGTGCAGAGTTGTTATCATTCTCCTTCACATTGTAAGCCTCCCTCCACTTCCCATTGTTCTTGCCCCAGGTTCTGGTTTCTGTGCTTTGACTGGACCTCACTGGAGAAAGGAATGTGGTGTGGCTCTGGATCCAAGCCCTCTGGGGTAACTTCAGTCCATAGCTTTTGTCATTCAGGGTCTCTAGTCCCGTTCTCCACACAAGAACGCAGGATATGGTGAGGCCAAAATGGAACACCAATGGAGCCATAGACAGGGGAGTCATATCACTATATTCTCACTGGAGGCTGGGTTGGAGACACAGGAAGCAGGAGCCACACAATCTTCAACCTGCCGTCCTCTTCTCTGTCTGCCAACCAACCAACCAACCAACCAACCAACCAACCAACCAACCAACGCAGCTATGGCAGTTATATCAGTAGCTAATGGCTAACCAGTTATAGCTGATGGCCAACTAGTCACAGCTGATGGTCATCTATTACCCGAGCCAGCATGTTTCCATGTGAGGCTGAGAGCCTAGAAACAGCTCTCTGGGACTCTATCTCCACAGCTTTGTTGTGGGATCAGTGAGCACACCCGTGTGTTCTGTGTGCACCCCTCACATTGAGGGATAGCCAATATGATGGTGCAGCCTCATTCTGGGAACTTCTATGCATCCTAATAACTTCCCTTTATAAAAGTAATCATGAGACAACATCCCAAAGACCCCAGAGAAGTAAGCATCATGGTCTGCCAGGAAGGATAGCAGCCACTCCGCTAAAAATATCACGGTAGCGTTTCATGAGAAAATGATAATGCACTCTTCCCCTTGTGTTTCTGGGAGACTGTCAAGATTTGTTGTTGGCAGATATTTTCATTTTCTTAGCCTGGTAAAAGAGGGCACAAAATAGGAAAGCCATACTGATTAAGAGAAGGTATGTTAGCACATGTGGCCAGGAATGATACACGTTTTACCACGGATTTAATTTTTTACTCGTTTTTGAATAAGGGTCAAGTAGCTAGCCAAATCCATTTTCAAGGCATCCATAGTTCCAAATGCCTCTTCCTTCACTATTTATTGATGGAATCCCAAGTATCTCATCCTAATCCATCCTGAGGAAACAGGGGATAGCAAACAGCATTTTATCATGGTTTTTGTGGCTTCTGAAAGCACAATTCCAAACCTCAGGAATACATAATACTTCTGGGAGGAGATGGGCTAGTTAGCAAGGTCTGGGGTCTTAGAAATAAATTCAGGTGACGTGACATATGTTTTTCAGATCTGGTAGAATTTTGTGAGACTACGAGTGTAGTTTTGCAGGCTACTCACACAGCAGTGGAGATCTTTTATTCTACCCCCTTCTCTCCTGGTCTCTTACCTTCACCGATTCTCATGCTATCTCTGGTTGCAGTTGTGGACATCATTTCCCCAAAATGACCATGCATCTGAGTCACTGGAAGAACTTTAAAAAAAAGTTGACTCTCAGAGCTTGCTCTGGACTACTGAACTAGAATTTCCTAAACTGGGGCCCAAGAATCTGTATTTTTACAAAGCTCTCCAGATTATTCTGACCAGCAGCCAGGTTTGGGACTTGCTGGTGTAGCAGAATGAATTCTATGTGTATGGAAGCCCAACCACCAAACTACCTAAGCAACTTCAGACAAATCAACTCTTGGACTATCAGGAAAACAGAAAGGGCTGACCCGGTGGCTCAGGTGGTTGGAGCGCCACGCTCCTAATGCAGAGGTCACTGGTTCGATTCCCACATGGGCCAGTGAGCTGCGCCCTCTACAGCTAAGATTGTGAACAACGGCTCTCCCTGGAGCTGGGCTGCAGTGATCAGCGGAAGGTTGGCGTGAGCTGTGGCAGGCTGCTGTGTGCCTCCATGAGCAGCTGGTAGCCAGCGTTGAGTAGCCGGTAGCCAGCGTGAGTGGCTGGTGGCCAGCATGAGTGGCCAGCAGCCGTTGTGAACGGCCGGCAGCCAGCGAGAGCTGCCGTGAGCTGCTGTGAGCGGCTGACTGACAACTGACTGCCTCAGAAGGGGGGAGCACAAGGCTCATAATACCAGCATGGGCCGGGGAGCTGTGTCCTACACAACTAGACTGAGAAACAATGGCTTGAACCCGAGTGTGGGGCGGGGGAGAGGTGAAAGAAGGAGAGGGAGATAAATAAATAAATAAATAAATAAATAAATAAATAAATAAATAAAGGAAAACAGAGTTATTGCAGAATTAGAGGAAATCTTGAACGTGATCTATCCCTATGTGTATTTAGTAGACTGAATTAGTTAATACTCTGCTGGTAACTGAGAAGCTCCCCAGAGTCTTTTTCTGAAATAGTGTTTAGCTTCCTCTTCTGTGTTTAATTCCTTATGAAACTTTATTTCTCCCTTTGTCAGTCACCAAGGATAAGACCATATGTAGATGAATCATAAGACCATTATGCCATGTGTTCTAAGAGCCTTCCAAGTTCATTGCAGCAAGAAACGTTCAACATTTAATGCATATTGTTTCTCGATATCTCTTTCCAAATTGCCAGTGCAGTTTCCATTTCTGGGAAATTACATAGACATGTCTGGATCCAACTCTTTTATCTTTACATTTCCAACTGCTCTGTTTTCCTTCTTTCTTCCCATCAAATTCTCATATTTTGACAGTTTTAAGACCAGCTCTTCCTTGATCTTTTCCTTCCTATAATATATTGAATTGAAATGAGCCCATTCTCCGTGGTGTGTCTTCTCTCCAAACACAAAATACTCTGAAGTTCATATTTGCTTTCTGTGAGTGGGTTAACATCACAAAAAGTTTGTGGTTTCATCCATCATAAACAAGAGTGTTTTAAATGAACTCTGTTTCTTTTCTCCCAAGCATCACAGAAAGGTTGGGGCAAAGTGAAATAAATGTTTAGAAAGAAAAACTTCTTATTAAAAATAGGTGTGATAAAAAAATATGTAAATTGGCTCACTAGAACAATTTGTAGAGTGCTTTAACTTAAAAGGAAACGATCTTGTAGTCATTCACAGTGAGTCAGGAGGAAAACACTCTGACCTCTTGAAAAAGCTGTTTACACTGTTCAGTGTTGACAAAATACATCCCAAAAAAGCCCTTTTTCTTATGATGTGAGACAAGGAGGCAAACTGCATGTGAGAGCATCTGATCATACTTCATTGAGAAATGTTACAGTTTTGCTTGTTGTATACCCACTTGATCTGAGCATATTAACAAACAGTATTAGCTGCTGGCAGTGTTTTGTATGAAACACACCCATTTGGAAAACTAAAAGAAATACTATATTCACATTCTCAATCCTCTTTATTTAAACAAAAATACTGCAGTGTGGTTTCAGTTGTGAATTATTGAGGACATGTTTGATGAACCAATGGTCAAGGCATATGTAAAAAGTGATTTTGAAATTTTCTCAAGGGTTGTTGTTTGGGGGTGGGGTGGGGGATAGACTATTGGGCATCTCTTCATTCTCTTTCTGGCTCTTCCATTGACCCCTTTCACTTTCTAAGTTCATCGGCTGTTGCAATAAAAATAACTCCCTCTTTCCTATGCCAACCTGTCTCAGAGTTTTCTGAGGTATGACGGCTTAATTACAAAGTAATCTGATGTTTTTGGATAATTGGTACCATCTAAATATAATGCATTATTTCACATCAGACACTCTAAAATAGCATCATCCAAACTGAAACCTGCCCAAAGCTATGGGGGATAAAAAAAATCTGTGAGCCCAATCCAAAAATCAAAAACAACAACAAAGAGCCAAAGTATAGTGAAAAATGAAAAAGAAAACACCTCCATCTTCACCTTTTTCACTCATGCCATCATGCATCTAGGGGGACAAATTGTTTCCATGTCATTACTAATGATAAAGCTTGAATTTAATGTAAATCTTTGCAGCAATTACTCATTTTTTTTTTAGAACACAGTTTCTTATTTTATCAACCAGGAAGGATGTTAAAGAAAAGTCATCTCTAAAATTCCACAATCTACCATTTGGCCACACTTTCTTCTGCAGAGCGATTATAAAATAATGAGTTGCTGACTAACCTGAGATCAGAGCAACTGGGCTCCAGTTACTCATGCTTTGTCTACTCCTATATGAAAATACATTGATTTCCTAATTATATACTTCTGATAAAGTGGAGGAGGAACATATGATGTGGACTAGTTTCACTTCTAAGAATAATAGTTCATGAATGCTGGCTTAAATTAGCATATCTATTAATAATAATGGTTAAATTTATGATCTTATTATGTATAAACACTGTGATACTTTAAATGTTGGATATAGTCAACTGGCACACAATATCTACTCCCATCTCCTACTATGTGTGTTCTTGTATTGCAGGGGCTAGAAAGATAAAAATTCCATTAGCTGACTCCCTGGCAGCTAGGATTCTGGAAACAAAATAGAACAGCAAATCGATGCACTCCCACAAGATTTTAAAGGTGGAAGAGGAAAGAGAAAAATGATTTACTTTTGCTGTTTCTCCTACGAGAGACAGTAGGTGAGGCAAACGCAGCATTTCTGTGTCAAGACAGCAGCTTCGGGAGTGTCATGCATCAGTCAGAGAAGTGTGATGATGGCAGTGGCATACACTTCCCAACCTCTGGATCCCAGCTATGATGGTGACCTTAAACTGGTTATGTCCAGCATGACTCCTTGCCTCCTGCTCCTCCACATCTTCAAATAATTTTGTAGGCACCCAATTCCTTGCATTAAATCACTTTCATCTGGAAAAACCCAGAGTAAAGAATTTGTTTCTTACACTATAATCCAACTAACTCTGAACTTGTCATCCAAATCAAGGTTTAATACACATGCTGTATTGCAGGGAATTTATTCTCAGATCAATTTGATGAAGGAGATATTGCCTTTCCCATTTGTCAAACGAAAGAACTCCAATTCAATGAGTTGAAATAACCTGCTCAAGGTCACACAACTTGTAAGTAGCAGAACCCAATATCAAATAGAAATCCAATTATACAGGTTTTGTGAATTGTGACGGTATGGGATCAAATCCATAATAATCATATACAAAGTGCTAAAGATTCATTTATGTATTTGCTAGAAACTACAGGAGGGAAGTAGATTATCTTCTACACCTGTGTATAAGACCCCCATAGCAAGGCTCAGTATTTGGCACCTAAAATAAGTCCTTGATAAGTTACTGCTGAAAGAATGAATGAATGAGTGAATGGTATTGTAATGAATCCTATCAAGGAAAGTGACACGAGAAGATGAAAATTCATATGATGGCCTGCTTGGAGATAATTTACTACTGTGGCCAAATTGGTTTTATTAAGATGTTTCTTACTCTTCATGTTTTCAATTGCCTCTGCTAAGAGCTATTACAAATATTTTTTCTGTTTCCTGTGTATATGTTTTTGGTTTTTGCTGGAAGGAATAACTTATCAATAAGCTCTACTGCCATATTAAATTCATCAAACAACAGAACATTCACCTATTAGGATGGACTTTTTTGTTCTCTTTCATCCCATCTTGTAGCAGCTTTTTTTCTAAATGGTTCTTTCTTTATAACTTATAAGTTAATGCTTCTAAACCCAAATTCAAAGACACATTTCTACTAGAATCTTTGCAAACACCTTGCCTTTGCTTATGAACTTCAGAAGCTAAGGTATGACATTCATGAATCTCTTGTTAGTTTTCTGTATGGTTTCCTCTGTGTCCATTAGAAATCAAGTTTCCTTTCACTAAATAGTTAGGATCATTTTACTGGCCCCTGCCTTCTCACACGGCTGGTGGCCACCAAATCTGCTATATTGTACATATTTTCTTTTAATTGCCAAATCCATGTGTATTTTAGGAGGAAATTTGATCCATATGTTTCTGATTCATCTACAATGAAGTCATCAAACAGGGGAGAGCAGCCTGACAGCCGCAAAGTCTTGGGAGAGTCTCTTTTTTTCCTTTGAAACAGGAAATCAGGTATATGAAGAGGTAGTACCCCAAATCCTGCCGTGCTCAGGCTGCTGGCAAAACCCAGGCCTCAGAAGTCTTCAGGAAATGTTACTTTTTCAAGATGTTAGCCTCCTTATGTAGATCTGCCTTTTGAGGGATCTTGTGAATAATATCCTGGAGATCCCTTATGTGAGGTGGTGGAACTGACCTGCTCTGTTGACTCCTCCTTTAGGCTCTC
Source organism: Rhinolophus sinicus (assembly GCF_036562045.2). Taxonomy (NCBI): domain Eukaryota; kingdom Metazoa; phylum Chordata; class Mammalia; order Chiroptera; family Rhinolophidae; genus Rhinolophus; species Rhinolophus sinicus. The sequence continues at coordinate 69,574,407 of NC_133753.1, read as the reverse complement.
TTCCTGTGCTCTAAGCAAACTCCCCACTGTTTGGCCAACGTTTCCCAAGGTTTCTCTGTTCTAATTCCCAAGGCTGTCTCCACAGCACTTGATATACCCTGTTTCCCTGAAAATAAGACCTGGCCAGACCATCAGCTCTAACGCATCTTTTGGAGCAAAACTTAATATAAGACCCGGTCTTATATTTTATTATAAGACCGTGTATTATAATATACTATATTAGACCCGGTATATTATATTATATTATATTATATTATATTATATTATATTATATTATATTATATTATATTATATTATATTATATTATAAATTATAGACCCAGTCTTATAGCAAAATAAGACCAGGTTTTATATTAATTTTTGCTCCAAAAGACACATTAGAGCTGATGGTCCAGCTAGGTCATATTTTCAGGGAAATGCGGTAGTTAAAGGCCGGCATATGCCCTATGTGGCTCCCACATGCCTACTGAATATTCCCATGCTCAGAGTAGCACTGGCCGATGAAAGCCCATGCATAACCCAAAGCTGAGGCTGCCCACAGATCTGCCCTCACGGAGAATAGGACCTCTGCACGGGGCTGGTCTATTTCTCTTATAAATAGGTCATGCACAGCTGTCCTTGGAGTGCAGCACATTGAGGGACTTGGCTGGAACTCTGTGCCTTGCCATTTCCTGAACTGCCAACACTTGGACAGTGACTGGGAGGAAAAGAAAAGAAGAGAGAAGTTTTATAGGCTAGGTTTAAAATGACCTGATAATCAATGACCCAACGTTAAGTCAATCTGTCAACCCCACCAAAGTAAGAAGTAATCCCACCTTTCCTTTTTTTAAATTTGGGAATATTGAAGAACGGTGCGTTTTTCCAGGATGCCAAGTCATTGTTTTTTCAATCTAGTTGTGGGGTGGTGCAGCTCAGCTCCAAGTCAAGTTGTTGTTTTTTTCAATCTAGTTTGGAGGGTGCAGCTCACTGGCCCATGTGGGACTCGAACTGGCGACCTTGGAGTTATGAGCACCGCACTCCAACCACTGAGCCAACCAGTCACCCACTGGTGGCTTAGCTCCAAGCTCAAGCCGTTGTTTTCAATCAAGTTGTGGAGGTTGCAGCTCACTGGCCCCAGCAACCTTATTGTTAAGAGCTCATGCTCTAACCAACTGAGCCATCCGGCCACCCACCCACTTTTCCTTCTTTACACATAATCTAAGATGATCAACCTTTTATGGCTTAAAACGTCCCATAATGTTCATTCATTCAGCAAGCAGCTATTGCCTTTGTCAGGCCCTATGCAAGGTGCCAGAATAGAAAGAAAAATGAGACACAGTCCATGGCCTTAAGGAACTTATAACACAGTAGAGCCACACAAACACATAATAAGCAAATTAGCATTGGGTAGCAGTGTGGTGCAGGGTTGACTCTCAACTGTGGAGTTCAAGTTCCATCTCTACCATTTACTAGTTGTGGAGTCTTCCTTAAGCAATGTAACTTCTCAGCCTCAATAGCTCCATGTAGTAGGGAGGGAGGATTAAATGAACCACATACATAGAATCTGGTCTGTATATATAGTAGCTCTTATTGTTATGCTTTGTTGCAGGGACTGTACTGAAATATGTGTGAGATCCCACAGGAACACGGAAGTGTGTGGTAAGAGAATCAGGGATAACCGATTTGGGGGAAAGAGTGACTTCTGACCTGACTGTATTTCTGGGTGAAAGTTGCTGAGAAGAGAATCTACCCAACATGGTGGAATTCCTTTTGTCCTGAAATTAAACTTAAATATTGTCATGCAGGGTCTCAGCTCTCACTCCCCACACAAGAATGCAGGATATGGTGAGGTCAAAAAGGAACACCCACGGAGCCATAGATAGGGAAGTCATACCACTATATTCTCGCTGGCGGCTTGGAGACCCAGGAAGCAGGAGCCGCACAATCCACCACCTTTCTTCCACTTCTCTGTCAACCAACCAACCAACTCACTAGCTAGCTGCAATCCGCCGTCTACCTCTCTGACAACTGACCAACCAACCCTCCAACGCAGCCATGGCAGTTATATTAGTGGCTAATGGCTAACTGGTAACAGCTGATGGCCAACTAGTCACAGCTGATGGCCATCTACTACCCGAGCCAGCACCTTTCCACGTGAGGCTAAGAGCGTGGAAACGGCTCTCTGGGACTCTGTCCCCACAAATACTCTGACATAATGAGATGGAGGTGGTATTCACACCCAGCACTGAAACCACCTTGCTTTACAAATAGCTTCCAGAGCTCGCAGGACCTGGAATTTCTACGTGCCCTAAAATTTCAGCATTTCTAGTTCCCTAGTCCCGCCTCCTATTCCTTCTTCACTAGATTGTAAACTTGAGCAGCCTTTGGCCTGGTCTACACACTGTCACCAGTGAGCTTTCTAAAATATGAACTTGATAATGCCCCTTCCCCTTATGAAATCCTCTTGGGACTTATCCTTCAGGATAAAACGCACACACTTTAAAGTGTGGTCCATTTGGCTCTTCATGACATAGTCTCTTCCCCCGTCACCATCCTTACCTCTTAGCCTCCAACTGCATGTTGCCCTTAAAACTATCACCACATTAGACTCATTTGTGCACTATTGCCTCACTCTCTATAGTTTTGCACATGCATTCTTTTGCTTGAAACATTCTGCTTTCCATTCTCCCTTTTTTGAGGGAGAATGGAAAGCCTCCTAAAGAGGCTTTGAAAACCTCGTTAAGACTCAGCTCAGGAGTGACCTTCTGGTTTCCTTTCCTGGCCCACCCACTCTAAGTTAGCTGTCCCTCTTCTGAGTCCTCATTACACCTGCACAGATTTTACTGATTCCTGTCACCCTATCATCGTCTCTACTTTGCAGGTTTCTTGGACTCATAAATCATTTGTATCTCCCCACCTGGCTCAGTCATGACTCATGAAATGTCTGTGAATGAATCACAGAACCTTAGAGAGAATCTCAGCTATCCTCCTACTTGGAGGGGCATGAATGCCTTCTGCAGAAATTGAACCAGTTGCTCAGTGAAAGGGCTACACAAATGCCAGCCTCATCAGTGTGTTGGCGGAGGGGAAGCCAAAGCAGAGACAAAAAATGAGTGCTATTCCTGCAAGAAGGGCCACTTCCTCTTGTCAATTCTCATGATGTCTTGGCAAAAGGGTCTAACTAGAGCTGGTCCGTTCTCGAGTGGTCCTTGGAAAGAGGACAGGGGAGAGGGTGTGAGGCGGCATATGTTGGAGCAGCTCCACATGGAGTTGTGTTGTACATAGCTGATAGCAGCTGTGACTCGGAACTAAGCAGGTGTTAACTTCATAGCCCAATCCTGGAGCTCACGTCAGCTCTCCTGGGGCCTTGGCCTGGCATTCTGCTAGTTAAGGGACAAGGCATTAGGCAAGACCAAGCTTCGCCAACAAGGCTGTGTAGTAGCAAAAAATAGCTGTGGTGCCTGATCATGCCCAATGAGCCCATCCCTCCACCCCCACTTCAGACTGGTGAAATACCCTGGGTGTCTTAGACAATTGTTGGGGGAGGCCCTAAGAAAGGAGACTCTGGACCACCTGCCAGGTATGTGCTTGAATGATTATGATTATTGAAAACATCAAATTTTATTGAGTGGTCGTGTTGATTGTACAGTGGTCAGGAACCCAAGATCCCACCAGGGGCGCCTTGTAGTTTGATGCTCTGATGGGTAGTCCTTCCCCCTTAAATGTTCACTGGCTCCCAGCACCATCACTAGGAAAGGGCTCGAGTTCAGGTTTGGCTAAACAGGATGCAGTTCTTAGGTGTCAGAGAAACGGCAGTATCTATTTTGTTTTGCTTTCCTTTAATTTTGCCATAATGAGGTTACTAGAGTCTAGAAATGGGAGCTTTCACAAATACAGAATCAGTGAGGCTCTGAACTGCCGCTGCTAGTACATCCTGCCCAATGTGACCCCAGGTCGGCATCCTAAGCCTCCGTCATTCCATTTGACTCTGTAATGTCACCTCTGAAATGTGGTTGTGGGCTTATCTGAGCCCCATGTGTCTGTGCCAAGGCAATGGCACCGTATGATCACCACGTGATTCTGTGGCACACAGAGGATTTCAAATAGAAAGGATTTAATACCGAAACATGGTTAACAAGTGACAGAAGAGCCAGGAAGCTACGGGTATTAGTGCAATAACCCAGAGAATAACAATATAGAAGCAGCTATGGTTTCCTTTGGCTGCAGGGACTAGGGGAGGAAGACACGTGACTGGAGCTTGGCGGTCAGGTTCACCTGGCAGAGCCTGGAGCCTCTGAGAAGAGGCAGCTACAGAGAGAGAGAACAAACTACCCTGTTTTCTCCCGTTCTCTCACCATCTCCTCTCCCCTCACGTTAAACCCAGCCAGAAGTTAGCAGACAGGGGAGCCTGGGAAACCCCACCTGCCATTCTGAGAACAACAGGGGAGGGCAAGAATGCATCTGGGGGCAAACAGGACAAACACAGGCACAGTAACCCCACCTCCTCCTGCCTCACCTACCACTTTCTTCCTCATGACCTCAACACTTATTTCTTTAACCATTTTTCTTTTTTTCTGTCCAACAACCTTAGAGATAGCGCTGTCTTTGATTTTCATAAGAGAGTTAGAACTGGTCTAAAATGTAACTAAAATGCCTACAAAATCCAGAATTCATAGGGTAGACCCTCCCAGCTCTATACGTCTCTAGAATGTGAGGGAACTACTTTTTGAAATCAGGAGGTAAAGATGCTTCTGAAATCATGCTGTGGGATGTGGAGAAACTGCCTGCAGAAGCCCGCTTGGAAAAATGCCTCCTCCACGAAAAAGGTGCCAATACCTTTCTTGATTTTTATAAGCGATAACAACAGACTCGCATTTTCACTAAATAGGGTCAAGCTATTTCGATTAGACAAGTCACTGACATTTAGACTTAATGTGCACTCATTACAAGAAAACTCAAGAATGATCATTCTCCCTGGGTGCTTTTTCACTGCTGTCTCCCTTTTATAGCCAAGGAAATTGAGGCCAATGATATCAAAGCCTGAAAGTGTTGTCTCCTTTAGCACGAAGAGTTATAAAGGGCACGGAAATAATCTCACCGGTGAACTGATTCCTGCCAGCCTTTCACTGAATTGTTTTTCTGACTTGGGAGAACTCTGCTGGAAGAAAATTGCACACTTCTTCAGAAAACAGGCAAGAGAGTGCTCCTACACCAGCCATTCCGAACTTCCAAAGCAGAGTGGTGCTGACTGGTATACTCTCTGCGCACAGAAAGAAAGACCTGGATCGAGACCTGGATTGCATGCTCTGCTGCCTGAGGCCTTAGGGGTCAGTTTGGGTCCCTGATGCACCCCCCCAGAGCCCAGCCCTGTGCCTGGCACATGGCAGAAACCCAACATTTACTGAATAAACAAAGTAACTCAAACTCAGAGGACCTTAGTCATGATTACTGAATGTGCCACTTTCAGCTTTCTGTAGAGCTGAGTCTCAGTCCCACCATCTGTAAATTGGGGATAATAATACAACCCCATTTACTTCACAGGATCATTAAGAACAGATAAGCTCGTATGTGTGAGTTTGTTCTAGTAAGCAAAGACATTGTTTTTATCATGCCCTAAATAAATAAAACTTCCCACACCAATGCTTGCATACACATTTATTAAGACGCAGCCAAGGGAAATGTGTCAGCTCCTCCTCTGAAGCACAGTCTTCTTTATTGGTGTGTGACAACGCCCAGGGCTGGGGGAACAACATCATCAAAATCAAATGCCAGTTTTTACAGACTTGGCCCAAACAGTGCGGCCCAAAGCACCATTCTAAACTGCAAGAAATCTAAGGACGTGTCATTCTTAGTCTTGCTTTTTACTGTTGTTGAAGTACACACTTTCTTTTTAATATTCACTGCAGATTCGCATTAAAAAAAAAAGCTCCTATTATAATTTAGCAGAAAGCAGAGATATCAGTGTGAAGGACAATGCACTAACAACATAAAGCTGGTTTTTATCCATATTTGTCTAAATTAGAAACATGCTGCCATTCATGGGGGTTTTAATGACACGCGCACATCAGCGAGATGGAGGCCTAACGGGCAGTGTGGCGTCCACCCAGCATCTTCACTTTACTCTGGGTCCTTATCCTCATCTGAAAAATGGGGCACCGACTTCTTCGCGACAACGTTGTCCAGTCTTTGTCCTTTTAGATATGGGTTGACACTCTGAAAAAATATGTATGGTTTGATATTATACCTGAACATTGAATACAGACATCTCACAAAACAGATGAAAGAGAATCATTGTTGGCCTATTGGGTTCATTACAAGGTAACAGTGGTACCTACCACCTAACAAAGGATTACTCCAGGACACTAACCAGTACCTCAATAGGCAGAGAAACGTTGTCTGACTGACAAATGTGTCTACTTATGTCTTTCACACAGCTGTAAAGTTCTTATCAGATGCAATATGCCCCCCACTTTTCTGGCACAAAGATTTCATGTGAACCATCTAATACACTCTCACTATTAACTTAGACTTGCAAGCCCTGTATGAAAGAGAATTGTTGTTTGGTGGCATTATTTCGGTGGGAGAGAGAATCTGAAGTGCATTAAATTATTTTACAAGAAGAATGTTCTTAAGATGACAGAGCAGGGCCAAGTGGAAACTAGCCTCTGCAGACTGGTCACAGGTTCACCCTATTGTTGCACTGAGTCTTCCATGCCAGTATTCTACTAAAGAGGATTCATCGAAGCTCTAGCAGATTGAAAAGCTGAAGAAAAAGGAGGAAGTTAGATGGAAGGCTCCTTTATTTTTGACTCAAGTCTCCATAGTCTGACATCTCTTTCATCTGTTGGTATTCTGAATGAGTCAAGGTTTTTCCATTCCTTCTCTAATACATATCTTTTTTTTTTTTTTTTTTTTTGAGGTTTGGATTTGAACTAGTAATTGCAGCTTTACAACACAGGATTTATTTAGCAAGCAGAAAAATTTCAAAACGTTTTGAAATATTTGTTTATTGAAATAGCCTTCTAGTCCCTGAATGAAAATATACAAAAGAAGCTGTAGTTACAAATGATCAGCAATCCCCTTGGATACTAAGCCCCCAGGAATGAATGGAGGCAGTTCACAGGTGGGTCTCTCTTGCCCATGGAACAGGGTCTGACCTTTAGAAAGGTGAGCAGACATTCTCCAAAGGAAGAAATGGAAACCTGAATTTAGTATTCGTAAATGTCCTTCCACATTCTGACAGGTAATGGATCATGAACTGTCCAACTCACCCTGCAATACTGTGTCACAAACAAGTGAAGAATTATAACATATGCAACGTCCTCATAGATCTGAACAATGACATGTCACAAAAGACGGCACTTTGCTGGGAAGGAATCTTTAAAATATTTTAAATAGCTAACATACTTTTTATATCAAGGATTGTCAACTAGAATGGCCTGGCCTACCCCAGGGAATCACATCAGAATCTTTGGGTAGGTGGAGCAAGTATGGACTGAAAAATTATATTCAATATCATAGATACCATAAATGTTTTGTTTGTTGTTTAATAATAATATCTATTCTGAAAATTCTCATATATTAAGAAAGGGCATGAGATGTTCATGTTTATGAAATATGGAATAAACGGTCTATAAACTCTTTGAACAAGATAAATAGTAGATCTCAACTATTAACAAGAGATCTCTTAAGAGTTCAAAAGTTTGCAAGGTCATTTAAAGGTGAGTTAACCTTTTACTCATGAAGCAACTAGGAATTCAGTTGGATTTGAGCCAGTACGGAAAGTTACATAAAACCACCTGGGGCTCAGTTGTAACTTTGGGGAGAATTGTCTTGGTGAGGGACTTTTATGGGAGATAGTCCTTCTTCCCAGACCCAGAACATGACAACGATTGGAAGGGAGGGGAAGTAAATTAATGAGAACTAAAAGGGGCAATCAGTTGAACATTTTTGATAAATGTTTACTAGTATTGAATCCTAACTTAAAAGTAATAATAATAATGGCACTCGGTTTTAATTATCCTCTGAAGAACTTGAGGCACTGATATATTTATCTTCTCCATTGGGTGAGGGACTGGCTAGGTTACACAACGAACATTAGTCCCATTTCACAGCTGGAAGAACCACTGTGATGTGATCCTTGTTTTTGATGTTCTCTGGAAACCGACAGCAGATGCTGAGATTCATTGGAGAAAGCCTGGATTGTTCCCAAAAGGAAGCCCATAATTTCTTTATATTGATTCATGCAAGTGGTCAATGTCTTTAGTTAAGATGGAAACACCATCTGAGGCCTGATGACAGGAAAGGCAAGTTCTGTTTCCCCATAAGTCCTGAGAGGCCCATGGTTTACGGCATGAGCATGGGTCTTTGTAGATGCCTGAGAACAGAAAGAACCTAATACCTCTAGGTCAAAGTGACCCTTATTTTCACAGATTCTAAGCCTTTCCTATGCGGAAGAAGTTGAGGCCAAAGTAAAACCTTTATAACATGTGTCCTAGCCAGAATTCTGAGTTTTGGTCATCCGGGTCTCATCACTGAACCTAAATCATGACCCACAGCCATGACTCAAGTCAGGGCAGAAGGAAGGGTGAGCCAGGAAGTAGAGACAAAGCTTCATTCCAAGTTATTCATTTTGGATCCATCATTGGTCTTGTTTGGAAATGTCCTTGTTGTGCCATGGGGAGATATTCAAGCCACCTTATTGGTAAATTATGTGTATTCTGAGCTCCTGGAATAAAATTTCTTGATGTTCTCTCAAAACCACATTACACCCTTAAGGCCTCTTCCTGCCATACTCTGCCACGGGAAACTGTAATCACCCAAGAAAAACCCCTAATAACCCGGTTTACTCTCCCGAAGAAGATCTGTTTCCAGGCGTCAAAACTGCATCTCACATAGAAAATTGGCTGTGGGTCTTCTGTATTTTGTCAGGTGGCACAGAAGCTGGGAACTCTCTGTTGCTGGGGTCTGAAAATGAATGCTGAGTCCAGAACATCCACACCTCTTAAAGCACTCTCTGACTGGATTTGGCAAAACTATTCAGCATTGCCACAATGACCACTGTCCAGAGTCCCAAATTTTGCCAGGATCCCGGCACTTGCTAGGCTAATAAACAGTCGGTGGCCATGGGTATGAGGTTTAGTTTGTATATTCTAACCAAAATGGTTACTATCTGGCAGCACTGTGCTATGTAATAGCAGGATCTTAACTCTTTCTCCATCTGATGAAAAAAAGATGGCCGGTGGCCAGGCGCTTCTGTGTGGGAAGGCAGCCGTGGATTGACAGGACAGACAATGATCCCTTATTAAGTCCCGATGCCATCAAATGCACTGGAAACCCAAAGCATATGCGACAATCGGCTTTACATGAAGCAACGCCATGGTGGCTAAAAGTAAAGCACCCAGACCAAGGTCTCACCCTGGAATGGTTAGTAACGAAGCCTGCAGTAAATTCAGAGGTCAGCAAACAGATATAATCTATCTAGTGGGTTTCTATATCAATCCGGCTAGGCCAAGAAAAATGGTACGTAGGAGGAATGAGGTTCGTTCATTTCATCTTTTGTCCTCATATTCCTTCAAAATTATTGCCTGGAGACTGCTGCTCATCACTTCCTTGTTCCTACCTTGTGGGTTTATATAATGGATGCAGATGTGTGAGCAGTTACCCCCAGTGGCCTACACACCCTTTGCAGAAAGACCTGTCCTAATGCACTCCCCGCATTTCCCACATCTATGCGAGAGACACAATGCACATTTCCTGTGTGCAATGGAGGTGATGGAATCACCATACAACTTGGCTTCCCACTAAAAATCACATGTGAGAGCTTGAGAAAGCATCCCAGAAACCAAGGGCGGACTTTCTGGGCATGGCGCTCGTCACATGGGACCACTGCTCTGCCCTCCCAGGACTGCATGTGAAAGGATTCTCTATGTTCCAGCAACTGAAAGTTCCAGCTTGTCAACTACCCCACTCAGAAGCTTCAGGCATCCCAACAACAACCCAGCCAGCCGTACATTACCCTCCGCTTTCGTCTCTGTCCTCCCTTCATCTTCTCATAAAGGAGTTTCTTGTTCTAGAGCGGGGAGAAAAGAAAACAAATGCAGAAGTATGGATCAAATTTGGTGAACGTCTATTTTAAAAGCAACCCTTGGTGTGTCCCCTGGATATTTACATACACATATTTTGGAAACAAAGCTAGATGAAAGGAATGTCGTGTCAGAAAGATGGACCACAAGGGAAAAGCTGGTGGTTGTGCAGCTTTTAATAAAGTTCTCTGCAATGCCCTAAGGCACATCAGTGTCATCGACAATCATATAAACAGGAAAATACAACATTCTGAAACACAAGAGGCGTTGGAAACCCATCTCCCCACTTTGAACAGCCTTTGTTTAAAACAAACAATTTTATCTCGCATTAATTTTGTATCTAACTCCCTGTTTAGGAGCTGCACACAGAAACTGTTCTCCAGAGTCGTGTCTGACTATTAATAACAATCTTCTAGGTAAATAAATGAAACACTCTGACTTCTGCAACCTTTCCTCCTGTGGCTAAAGTCAGTGCACCCAGTCAAGACAATCGGAAAACCATTTGGTCTATAACATTTTTAATAGAGTGAACCTTTTAAAAACTGCCAAAAAACTTCTTGGCAGAAGGAAAGTTATGTTGGGGGAAAGAACGGGATCTGTTACCACAGTTTGTATAAGTGTTTCCACATATTGCTGTATTTCAAACACATCGTGGACTTAAATGAGCTCTAGAATATCAGACACATGCTCAACAGATTTCCCTTCTATTGGGATTATAAAAGACAGACACTTAACCTGGAGGCAGAATGGGAGAAAGGGAACTGGGGGGGGGGGGGGGGGGGGGGCTTTACTTGTGTTGTTTTTTTATTTGATTTTTAATCAGAAGTGAAATAATGTATAAAATGGTGATTCATCTTACTCTAAATAAAAATACCTTGACATTGATTAAAAAAAAGGAGACGACAGAGTGTTGGTAAGGAACAAGTTTATACAACACTGGTATCCTCTGAGCTGTCTGGAGAGAACCATTTTTTTTTTTTTAATGGTAGATTTAGAAATGCAAATGCCAAATGCCAAGAATGAGCTTCATCATTTTCATGTTCATTAAAATCTACCTCACCCACAATTTACAGTGCATATCTCTTGCCCAACCTCAAGTATGTGGAAAGGCTGTGCCAGGGAGGGAAGCAGCCTCCACTGCCAAAGGGCCGGTACTGGTCACAGCTTCCCTCTCGTGCTCACTCGAGGAACTGATCAATTTAATATCTCTTGAAATCTTGCCATTTGCGACCACATAGATGGACCTTGAGGGTATTATGCTAAGTGAAATAAAGTCAGACGAAGGAAGACAAATACCGCATGATTTCATTCACATGTGGAATAAAACAAAACAAAACAAACTAACAAACAACAAAACAAACCCCTAGAGGCAGACAACCGATTGGTGGTTACCAGAGGGGAAGGCGGGTGGATGGAGGGCAAAATGGGTTAAGGGGGTCAATTGGCTGGTCATAGATGAAAATTAGACTTTCGGTGGTGAATACGCTATAGTGTATACAATGTCGAATCATAATGTCCTTCACCTGGAACTTATATAATGTTCTAAACCAATGCTACCTCAATTAGCAACATGTACATCTATATCAGAAGAGAGAAAAGGGGGATGTGTAGATCATTCACTTGAGGAAGGAGGATATCGCCGTGAGGCTCATTCCTGCCGTTTGTAGATGCCTTTCTGGAATGTAACAATTCCTGATGCACAGAGACTGTCCGGGGAGTTCATGCAGAGCTGGGACAGGGGGCTGGGGAAAGGGCGCGCAGAAAGAAGTTTCTTCATGTGCAACCCCTCATTCAGCTGCTTGAGCAGGAGGGAGTGTGCGGAGGCACCTGAGTTGGGACCGTTGTGTAGGACAGCCAACCAGCCGTGACAGAGCTCCACTGTGCCACCAGGAGCATTTTAATTACTCTCCTTTTGAAGGCTGCGGGGCCAATTATGTCTATAAGAGCCTTCATTCTAAAGGAAATGCAGAAGGTCTGGCAAGTCTTCCTGTCAAGGATGGTCCCTGTGTTTCCCTAAGAGCTAGGGTTAGGATTAGCAGGACGATGCTGTCCCACCCTTGCATGACAGTGGCCAGGGCATTCCAGATTAGCCCTACTTTATATGGATTTAAAGGCAAGGAGTGGCAGGCACAGTGGAGGTAAAAGAAGGATACAAAACGAATGCGAAGAAGCCAGCCCCCTCTCCTGACACCCGCTCCTTGTTGATGGGTGAGGAGGGAGCCGTGTGGAGCCTGTTTCCCATGTGAGTAGCAGGTCCGAGTTCATAAAAAGGGCTTTCCATTGTGCCATCAAGATTTTGGACAACTGCCCAGATGTTGGTTTCAAATTCCATTCCTAAATGGAACCAGGGAGGCTTCTTGGAGAAATGTCTGTTTGCAGGACTAAGGCAGGGGAAGCTCAAGGATGAATGAAGTTGGAATATCTAATTGAGCCACAAAGTTAAGGAAGCGCCCAGAAAGCGATGGGACATGTCAAAAAGAAAGAAAAGCCAGCTTGCAGAGACTCCCACTGGCTAAACCTAGGACAGTTTGAACAGCAAAATAAATAATACCAGGTATCAACAAATCCATACCGATGTTACACAGAGAAACCCAATTTAGGATATGTGCTGCCGAAGCGAGCACGATAAACACAATTTAAATAAATACATAAAGCAAGCAGGGGAAACTCTTGCTTAGGACAGAATAAGTGCATAAAGACTACTAGAGTAAGAAAATCACCATTAAAATGACCATAGTTATAACTGATTCTGGCGAGTATCATCAATGGATACTAAAACTGTTGGTTAAAATTTTAACACGGACAGAGCATTTAGACAGTCTCAAAGTATCTCCCTGCAGATCAATTATTCATTTCAAAAGCAAAAATGGTAATTTTACCTTGGAGAAAACTGGCAGACACGACTTTAACCAGGTCACCAGCAATTCTGGGACCAACTGGGACCGCGTGCCTCCTGATACGCAACACTAAGAAGAACGTATCAGAAAAGTGTCACTTAAGTCTGATCACGTAGAAACATGAGACAAGCGCCAACTGCAGAGCACTGGACTCTTCAGACATGTTGAGGTCAGGAAACGCGAAGAAAGGCAGAGACAGCGTTCCTGGCTCTTCTTTTTCACCTGGCTCCGGCTCTCACCATGACCCGTGGCTTCCGTTTAAGGAAGAGCCTCTACCTGCCCAAGCTGCTGACGAAAAGATGTGATACGCACTTGGAAGGGAGAAATATTGGCTTTCAAGACAACTTTTTCCTGGAACCCTCGGAGAGGAAAATGTGACGGGAGGAGGTGACTGACATCTACTAGCCACCCTTTGGTCACAGCCACTCAGTGCTGTGCGTTACACATTGTCTCAAAGGTAACCAGGCCGGGGTCGGACTCAATAGGACTGCTGGACAGGACACATTCTGAGCAATGAGCCATGAAGAGATAAGGAATTTCTCCAAGTTTTAAAGAATTCCTGGAGTCAGATGGTCTGGTTCAAATCCCAACTCTGGCAATCATCAGCTCTGTTGTGTTGGGCAGCCTATTCAACTCTCTAAGCCTGTATTGTCTCATCTGTAAAAGGAGAGTGATAGGGATGGGCAGATTGAATGAGATAATTCATGTAAAGTATTTAGCATAATGTCTGGTACATAGTATGTGCTCAATAAATATGACTATCTATTAATGCATTATAAAATACAATTACTGTTCATCTTCATATTGCCTTCACCTAACACAGGCCTGGAAGACATATGATATGTGCATTTAATAAATGTGTCTTGATGCATTAACAGAGATACAAATGTAGGAAACAAGGCAGACACTGATATATTTTGTGAATCTGCTAAAGAAAGACCCAGCTCAGCTTCATCTAATGTCAAAAACAGGGAAAGATTATTAGCAAATAAGGAATCAGGGTCTTATATGCAGTTTCATGTGAAAGATAATCACTTTGTTAACCTAAAGGATGGTTGAGCTTAAGACAAGCTTGAGGCCATCATTCTATATAAATACTGAGGAAGACTTATGGACCCCAGCTTAGAAAAGCAAGACATACTCAGTTCACACTTCCATGTGAAGATGAAGCAAACCATGTTTTACTGCCAGGTGGTAATGAGAAAATAAATGAAGGAAACTTAAGTTTAAACAAACCCATAAATATAGATGGTAAAAGGTGTGCAAACATTGGTTCTTGGTCCCTGACGCTGTAATAGTACTCCCCTTTTACATTCAGTCCTACTCTTGAGCTCTGACACAAATATAGAAGGGGAAAGACTGGGAAAACAAATCAGTATTCAGAGAAGGATACACAGAGAACGAAGGATGGTGGTTGGCCTCTTACTGGAGTGCTGAGAGTGACTAGAACTTGGTGAGACGAATCTTTAAAGCTTTTCAAGAAGAGGCAAGGAAAGTTGGCAAGAGAGAAGTTTCCATCTCTCCCGCTTCCCCAGTTGGGATCTCTGCCCTCACTCAAACTGTTCTCAGCCTCCCTCTTGCTTTCTTTAGTTCATGCCTAGCCAACCAGTTACGCGGGTACCGTCTCCCCTTAGACCTGCATGCTGACCTTTTTAGCACCTTCGACTGCCTCAGTGGCTGTTGTGCAATTGGCCATGTGAGTCCTCAGTCCTGGATCTTCCTCTACACTTACCTTCCATCTTTCCTACTGCAGTACTTGCACCTGGTGCCCATGGTGTCGCTAGAACATGAAGCTGAACAGTGCTAAGTCGGGTTTTCTTTTCCTGCAGTTCTTCTCAACCAGAAGACTAAGCGATTTGAGAACCAGTACTCTGTCTTGATGACCATTGCCTGTTGAGTACCTATCACAGTGCCTGAAACGAAGCAAGCTCCATGTCTTCTGTTTGGTGTTTGTTGAACCTGCCCCTTGCTTCTGTTAGGCAATACCTTTGCCCGCCTCTGTGTATTCCTTCCCAGTGCTCCTGCGTGATCTCCTACCCTCTCCCTCCCTCTCTCCACTCCCTCCTTCCTCTCCCACCTCCCTCTCCTCTTCCTGCCTTTCTTTTTAAGATTCCTTCAGAGGAAAAGTTCACACCGTCCACTTCATATAAACCTGACATCTCTTCTTTCCTCCTCGTGCTATATTTATGCCATATACCAATTCTAGTCGGTTCTCCGGCCTCCTCCAGAGTGTCTTAGATTCTCATCATGTTGGTGAGATCCACTTGAGTTCACTATATTCACAGACTTCATAACTGGAATTACTTCCCGTATTTTTTCCTGCCTTTAGTTCCTTCTCTATTACACCACCAGAATAACTTCTTTTATAGGAGCCTTTCATAATTTCAGACTCTTATCCAAGCACCTACAGATGTTTGCCTATTTAATTCAACATGTTCAAACTCTACTAGTAGGCTTCAAAACGGCTCCACAAGCCAATTTTCCTGAACAGAACTGCTTATGAAAAAGAAGAGAAATAGAATAATGCATAGTAGAGGAAGCAAATTCACTTAGGGGGTGTCGTTGCTTTGCCGTTTCAAGACAGGAAATGTTTGCACGTTGAGGGTTGCATGTCAGTCAACTCGGTGCAATGTTAAAGCAAGATGATGAAAAACTGAAAATGGTCATTAGTGAGGCAGGACAGCGCTTTCTTTCCACAACAGTGTAAAAGGAAGGGAGAGAACTCAGTTCTCTGAGACTACAGTATTCCCAGTAAAGTAGGAAGCAAGGTCAGCTGCCAGTAATGAGCTGGGAAGGGATCGATAGCTTTAGACGGACTTAGGCAGTTAGGCATATCTGCTCATTCACTCATTCCACAGATATATTAACTACCTACTGATACGTGAATGAACGCTCAGAAAGATTTCTCTTTCCAAGTGTGTACTTTTCCACTTTCCTCACGTGGCTTTAGCATTTGATTACATAGGCCCAACCACAGGGACCTACACACATCCCCATTCAAATGTGATCTTATTTGACTCACTGTTCCGGCCTGTTAAGATCATCTTGAATCCCAGCTCTGTCATTCAGTGCTATCCCTTCCAACTTTGTGTCATCCTTTGAGAATCTGCTAAGTACACGGCCTAAGTTTTTTATTACAAACATTTATAAAAACGTGGACCTGCAGGACGCCATGTGAAATCTGTCTCCCTATTGACACAGACTCTTTAATAAGCTCCCTTTTGGTGTTGTGCTCTTGCCTGGGCTCTATCTCTCCACTTTTTCCAATAGGAGATCATGAAAGATCTCATCAAATGCTTTGCTGAAGTCCAAGTGGACCATGCTCACTTCATTTCCCTCCCAAGCCAGCCAGTAAGGGAATAATGCTGGCAAGTGGAATACAATTAGTCTGACAAAATGTGTTTTTAGCAAACCTGTGCCATGCTTTCTCTTTCCAAGTGCTTAGAAAGAATTTCCTTAACTGGCAATTATAGATTCTTGCCTGGTATTGACAGCAAGCTCACTGCTACACATTTTGGAATTTGTCTTCTCTTTCTACAACACAGAATTACATACATCTGTTTCTAAGCTTCTGGCATTGTTTTTCCTTCGTTCTGCAGAGGTCATCTCCCTCAGTGTAGAGATAACATTTGCAAATTTTCTCAGTATCCTTTCATTTTAAAAAAGTCACATACTTCCTATAAGAGCTGTGTGAAACACTAGTAAGACTTTAGGATGTGTTACGACCCAGATTGGAGTAGAAGTCTCTGGAGACTATAACTGATGAGATCGGTTCAGGTCATCGACTCTTCAGATGGGCAGGTATATTGTACCCTAGACATACGATCGTGGTCTGGAATGGTAATTACACAAAGTCCCTCTCAACCGCAGATTTCTGAAAAATCAGTCTACATAATTCTTTATTCTCTCTCCCCACCCATATTGCTCATCTCTGCCATCTCTGCCATCAGTACACTTCAGAGCACCAGAGTGTAAAATCTACTGGTAACCAAGATTGGACTTACCCACTTGCCCAAGCCTGGATAGTCATGTTCTGGATCATAAAGGTGCTGGTGCAGCTGGAATTCTCGACTGAACTCTGCTGTGTCAGGGGTGTTTTCGAGACATCCATCATCTACTGCAAACAGCAAAAGGTTTTTGAGGAACAGCCAAGGCACTTATCATTATTCTAAGAGTTAATTTATTAAAGACAACTAGACACCCAAAGGTCAGATTCTATTCGCATCAGTCACTTTCCCTATGGGATTTGTTCATCTCAAACTCACTTTTTCTCCTACCTGTGACTGGTTGGCTGAGACTGGTTGGCTACCTACCAAACCCACTTCCCTTTCCCCCTCTGCACACAGCCAATTTCCCAGCCTTGCTTTGCAATCAGGTGATGTTATATGCCTGAGTTTGGGCCAATGGGGTGTGGGCAGAAGTGATGTATTTATTCCACTTCCAGGCCTGGCCCATAAAAACCTCCTATATGATCCTCATTCCCTGCCCACCCACCCCACCACCCCAGCCTCATTGTTCTTCTTGCCACCAGGGCAACTGTGGATGTCAAGTGCAAAGATGAAAGATGGCAGCCAGAGTTCCTGAACCTTTCCTCCTCACCACACCCTCACCTACCTCTGGCAGGACTTCACACAAGTGAGAAACTCCTACTGTGTTAAGACATTATAATTTTTTATCTGTTATAACAAGTATTTCCTTAACTAATATACCTACATTCCACATGACTCACTTTGTTTTCTCTTGGGTGAGCTCTTTAGAAATAATTTCAGCTTCTTGGAAAAAATACATTATACAAGAACAACAGCAATCACTAGACAATACGTGATGTGTGTTACAGTGATAACAGGGTAAACTTTGAAGGCAAGTAGACCAGAACACACAGTTCAAATCTTGGCTCATAAGTGATAGATGCATTTCATGCCTTGCAAAGGTTAACTTAGTCTCTCTAAGTCCATTTACTCCTCCACGAGATGGGAATAATCACATATCTACCTTATAGAGCTGCTATGAGGAACAGACATGATCGTATACAGAGCATCTGGTGCATAATATGTTTGCTATTTGTTTTAGTTCTCTTCCACTGTCTGTTTTAAAGGACAGTTTGTCCTATTACTGCTCTTTGAAATCAAGCATGTCTTCCATTCAAAGCCAAGGAAGGCTATCCCTCTTGGCAGATGCTGTTATCTATGCCCTGCCATTACTAGACATGATGTTCTGAAAATGAGTCATTTTTTTGCTGTCTCTAATGTGCTTTAGACAACAGCTTTAAACGCGGGGAGGTCAGGGGCAGATGGATGGCTCAGGTAGAGCGCGAACTTTTAACAACAAGGTTGCCAGTTCAATTCCCGCATGGGATGGTGGGCTGCTCCCCCTGCAACTAAAGATTGAAAATGGTGACTGGACTTGGAGCTGAGCTGCACCCTCCACAACTAGATTGAAGGACAACAACTTGACTTGGAGCTGATGGGTCCTAGAAAAACACACTGTTCTCCAATATTCCCCATTAAAAATTAAAAAAAAAAAAAAAAGGCGGGGGAGATCAGAGAAGGAATTGAGAATTTTGTGCAGGGCTAGGGGGAAGAAAGAATCTCTTTTCAAAGGGATAAGGAAGCATCAAAGTCCATGCTAAAAGGGGTCTAATACAATCAGCCAAGTAGTCTAGTCTCTTGGGTCTGCTCTGAGGCCTTCCAGCTGCTTAGGCATTCAGCCTCTTGGCTCTTTGCAGCATGAAGTTCGTGGGGAAGTCACTGGCATTCTGAACAAGTCCCTAATGTGGCTCTACTGTGGCTCCCCACTTTTTACTGAACTATTTGTCTAACTTCTTCACCCACAGCAATTAACATGTAGGAAAGGGAGAGCAAATCACGCGAGCTCTGGCAGTCTCCATAGGGCAGCTTTACAACCTTTTCATAATTGCTTCTATGAGAGGTAGAGATAAAGCCCTGCTCCGGGAATCAAAGGTATCTTAGGTTTGAAAAACGTGCCCTGGAATTCACATCCTCTCTCCGAGGAGGGACTCTCTGAGTTCCGATGCTCTATCCAGGGTGAGTGGGCCATGATTCAGAGGAAAACACGGCACAGGAGGGGAAATTAAGATTTTGTTATTGGATTGTTCCCCTGTGGTATCACGATTCTCAGTGAGGGTACCTGAAGTAATGTCTTACAAATAATGGCCACATCTACCAAGTGATTTCCTGTTTAGAATGCAAATTATGGTCTAACAAAGACTGAGAAACATGTTAGCTTAATGGAAAGACAGTAAAGGAAATGGCAGATCCTCTGTGACAAGAAAGGGTCTGGGAGTTGGGTTTCTATCCAACTCTATCAGCCCACCTGTCTCAGCGCTCCTAAGTGCTGCATTACATAGCTTGGTAGCTGTCTTTTGGGGGATAGCCCAGAGCTACATTGTACGTGTTTTACAGGCACTGACTATGTCCTCATTTCAAAGATGAAGAGGCAGAGTCCCAGGGAAGTAAAGTGACTACTTCTCAGACGTGAGTATGCACCAGAACCATGTGGAAGGCAGATTAAAATACAGATTGCTGGGTCCTACTCTCAGAGTTTCTGATTCAATAGGTCTAGGGTAGGGCCTCAAATTTCGATTCCCAACAAGTTTCTAGGTCATGCTGATGCGGCTGGTCCCTGAAATGACACTTTCGAAACCACTGCACTATATTATATCTAATCCATTTAACCAAATTCCCATGCAGGCTGTTGGTCTTCAGACTCTGAATTGGTCTTTATTCCTACCCACCCAACGCTTTCCGAGCAAGTAAAGTGTGGCTGAAGGGACCGGCTCCGTGCAGTGATTTAGGCTTTCCTGTAGCCCAGGGCCAGCATCCCCACATTGGCTTGTTCCATCTCAGGATGGAGGCTCTGTGCCCCAGGAAACACAGACACCTCACCCTAAATGAAATGAGAAGTATCTCTCAGAGACAGTGACTTCCAGAGAGAGCCTGCACTATGTTTAAGAAAAGCTGAGGGGCCAATGCTGTCACAATTTTCAGAGCAAGGCAATTTGTCATGGCGGCTGAGTGCAGCCCTCCGTCAGATGGACCTGAGTTTGAATCTTGGCTCAGCTACTTGCTACACAGCTAACCTTAGGCATGTCACTGTCTAAGCTCCAGTTGTCATCTCTGTAAAGTAAGGATCATAAGTACCAGCTATTATTATTATTATTATTATTATTATTATGCTAGGGGGAAAGACTACTCTGGTGCTAAAAGTTAGCACGAGCCCAAGGAGAGAGACGCATTATTTGCTGGTGGCAAAGCTAAGTATAATCAGGATGCCATGTAATGACCCTTACTCTGTGCTAGGTACTGTGCTAAGTCCTTGACATGGGTAATTTAATTTATTTCCCACAATTACCACTTTGCAAATGTGGAAACTGAGGTGCAAAGTGGTTAATTAACGTGTTTAAGGTCACATACCTTGAACTTGGTTTGAATTCAGGTAGTCCGAATCAAGGGCCACTATTCTTAGCCCCCCAGGGAAGCAGCTCAAAGCCCAGCGTAAGTGTAGCCCACTCACCATTCATTCTCTTTGGCATTAGGGAGCAGGAAAGTGGAAAGCATACACAAGGAGCGAGGTAAGTTTCCACCTTCTACTTTAGCCAACTTCTTACCCTCACTCTCATGCCACCTCCCGGCCTCCAGACAAATATTTCAAGGTAGATGTTAACTGGTTAAGACAGTTGAAATGTTGAGTGTCAAGAGAAGTAAGGAAAACAAATGGGCATGGGTAATCCACAAGCCAAATAATCAGTACCAAAGACTCTAAAAATAGGCAGCAGTTGTAGCAAAGAAGAGGCCAAAAAAAACAAAAACGAAACAACCCTCTCTTTTTATATAAAGAATAGCAAGTGCAGAAAAGACCATCAATTCCCAAAGAGGGAGAGAGACAGAAGGTCAAGCCTTGGCAAGGGAGTCTGAAGTGGGTGCATCTGAACACCAGAACTCACCAAGGGTTCTAGAATAAATTACCCTTGCCAATCTACCTACAAACACATAGGGGCTCATCGGACTAGAAATACTACTTCTAGTCCAAATATTTGTAGCTGATGTTCAAATGTTTAATTTCCTCCCAAAGCCTCTACCATCCCCAAGAACCCAAGGGCAAGTGCGTTACCTGTTTTCCCAACTGGACAAGGGTTTGGAGGGTCTGGGTAACCCTGATCCTCACTGAAGTCCTTGGGAATGTTGTCACCAGTCAGCTCTGCCACGATGTTGGGGATGTTCCCAAAAGGACCCAAGTGCTGCAGCCCTTCATGAGCTCCACCTGCCAGAGAATCACAAGCAGTTCATGTCAGTGCATCTCATGTCAACTAATATTTATTCCGGCTCTGTGCTCTGTGCTGTGGGAAAGAAAAAGAATCAAACAATTCCCTGTGTTCTTTAAATTAATTACTCATGTATCATTTCCATCCAAAGCACATTATATACATGCTCTCATTAAAATGTCAATACAGCATTATGGGAGCACAGAAAAGGGAGAGTTGCATTTGGTTGATATAGGATGGGGAGGGTTTCTTGGACCAGTGAGTACTTGAGTGGTACTGACACAAATGGGTAGGGCTTTGGAAGCGGGGCATGGAGCTTGGGGGCTGGGAGAGGGAGCGGTGGGGAAGAGAAAGGGAGGCAACTGGCATCCAGGTATGAGAACAGGCTGACTGACAACATATAACCAAAAAAAGGTATGTGAAAGTCACTATCTTCCTGCCATTCTAGAGCAATCACTTAAAATTTGGTATATTTACTTCAATCTTCTCTCCCCTACATATCTTTTTATACATAAATGTTCATTTATTTTTCACTTAAAACATAAGCCACCATGTGGCTGCATGGTCTCTATTCCCTTAATTACAAATGGCTATGTAGTTTTCTATTCAGTGGTTCTATCATGGCATATTAATCATTGCCCTATGTGGGACATTTAATGTTTCCCAATTTACTCTTAGGCATTTGATTTTTTCCATGTTTTGGTTTAATTTTCCTCCAGATAGATTCCCATAAGTCAAATTCCTGGGTCAAAGGCTACAAATATTTTTATGGCCCTTTATATTATATCACCACATTGTTCTCTAGAAAGGAGCTACCAGTTTATAAAGTATCATCAACAAAAGATGAGAATGCCACTTTTACAACATCCTTACCAGCACTGGGTTTTATAAAAATAATTTTTGTTTTCCTTGATAATTTAAAAGGCTTTCAGAAAAATTACTGTTTTATTTTGAATGTCCTTGATTACCAGGTCAGTCAAATATTTTTCCATGTATTTACTTACTAGTTTTAATTTCTTTTTTGTGAGTTGTCTGTTTATGCTCTTGGAATTTTAATGTTTCTATTATAAATTTGTGTGCACATTTTCATAATAAAGATATCAGGCCTTTGGATGTCATATTTCCTGCAAATATTTTCCCATGTTTTCTGACTCTGATTTCTGGATATTATTATATTTTGTTAACATAAGTTTTTAATATTTATGTAGTCAGATTTATTGCTGTTATTTGCCTTTGTAATTTCTTCTCATCCTTTTAAGCTTACAAAATTGTTGTCCCTTCAGAAGTACTACCAAATATGTGGATATTTCTTTTAGTTTTTCTATTTTTAAAATTAACCCTTTAATCCATATGCTCTGTTTTAGTGCATATAAAAATAGTTAACCAATTATCCCACCAGAATTTGTTAAGTAGTTCTATATTTCCCCACTTCATTCCTTCAACAAATATTTAAGTGGCCCATACATATCAAAACCTGCTCTGAGTACCAAGGCATAGTAGTAAGCACAACTTACACTGTGTAATTGCTTTACTTATATATACAAATGCACATCAATTTCTGCACTCTTTCTTTTCTTGTATCCTTAATATCCTACAAGGTACAGGAAGCTTACTTTTCCAGCAGTAGAGCAGACCATTTCGTGGAATGAATTCCTGTTCATTAACTTTACTGGGTCACAGAGGCTCCACACTCTCAGCTCCCTTAACGCACAATCACCCTGTACATGAAACTATACACAAAGGACCAAACCAAAATCAAAAGGTGTGCATGAAATTAGAAGTAAAATCAGGCTACAATAACTCCATACTTGCACCTCCACGAGAAGGATGGTCTTGCCAATCAGTCATATTATTCAAGCCCAGCAGCTAGATAAGACTCCCTTTAATGTATTCAGCAAGATCATGTTAATATAGTCAGTAAGATCATGGCTAGATCTTAGTGTCCTTGGAATCATATTGTCTCTTCAAAGTGACTTTGTGTCACTCTATCTTAATTTATTATGTATGGTTGAAGTTTATCCTTAAAAGGATAATCTTACCTACTTTAATTCCCATTTCTTCTAGCCCCCAAATATAGACAGTACCAAGTGGCTAGGTTGTTTTGTTTACATTTATATTGTTATACTTCCTTGCTTTGTGATGGGTGTGAGTAGCCTGCAAAATTTCTGCATTTAAAAAAAGGTATTTTTGTAAATTTTCCAAGTGAATATTTAAAACGGGATGCATTTGTATATAGTCCATAAATGTTTAAATATAACCAATTATTCAACATTCTTAATTATATTAGTTTATGTCTTTATTCATATATTATCTTGTTTAAATTATCATAATATGATGACTATAGTTAAAGTATACCAACATCTATCAATAAGTATCTACCAAAATACATTTATCTACCAATAACTGTCTGTCAATCTCTTTTATTTCTTACTGTTTTCACTTTAGCATGTTGATGCTATGCTAGTTGGCATGCCCCAGAGTATAAATGCTTCATTTTGATTGTGTTATTAATGCATTAAGTAAAAACTGATAAATCGTATTTTGTTCCAGATGTCTTCTATTGGCACTGCACCCTCATTCTGATGTTTTGTGTTCCGGTAAATCTTTGACCACCATTTTATTTTTAACCTTTCTGTATCTTTCTGATGGTTTGCCCAATTCGTACTGTGGTGGCTGCCTTCAGAGACATTCTGGAGATTCCTATTTATTATCCCACGTTAACCCAAGACCTGCAAAAGGTAAAAGAGACAGATCAGTACGTGTGGTATTGATATATTTGAAGCTTTGTACAGTCTTGGCAAAATAATCACCCCTGTGCTTGCTATAGGGCACGCTCTCTGGTGTGTCAATACATGCCTCAACTTTTGAAAGCACCCTAGTCTTAAGTGCCAGGAATTATCCAACTTGGCTCAAAGGAGAATGCATGTCTTAATGCTCCATTAGTAATTAATGAAGGAAGCAAACACAGTTTCCTTTATGGAAGGCCTGCCAAGGCTCTGTTTACCTCTATGCACCAGTGCCATTAAAATGAATGCAGCACTTGTGAGGAAGCAACAGATGTTTAGCACCAGGCAGATACATTATAACACAGGCTCTTTAAAAACTACATTTTATGACATCAAATCAAGAAACACTCACTGAGGTAGGAACTGTGGGAGACATGTAGAAGTAACAAATACTATCCTTGGCTCTCCAGGAGGTTGCATTTTTTAGACAAGGAAAACACCATGTATAGAAAATAATTTGATAATTATAATGAATTGATAATTTCATTATCAATTATATATCAGAACATGACATAGTTGAGTACACAACCAAATGCTACTTATCTGATTCTGTATAATGTTTAGGTTATACTTATCTATACCTGAAACCAAGTCAATCAAAATGTTAAGATGCTGCGGATGTTATTTAGTTCTTTTGTCCCAGTCTCAACCAAACACATATTTTTAAATCATCAATCATTCTGTCAGTTAAAAAAAAGTATGTATTGTGCATATATCAAGACCTGTACTAAGTGCTAGAGGGTCAATGATGGACCAGATAAATATGAGCCTTGCTCTCATAGAGTTTATAGTCTATAAGAGATACAAAAATAAAAATAAAAACGGGGAGTTGTGATGCACTTATAATGTAACGGGAATGCAGCAAGATATCACTGGTATGTAGAGGAGATATATCTAACCCAGATCTAGGACAGGGAGGACTTCCTGCAAGAAGTAACATACTGATGATTATGTTGAGTGCTTAGAAGATCTAATTGTGAAAGATGTGGTTCTTACTCTCTAGTTGGTTCTTCGTTCTCATCGGTTATTTAAGGCTAAAGCTATAAGCCAGTGGTATGTGATAAGATGTATTTCCCAATAAAAGTCATTATGGTTTAGACAAAAATGATGTAGAAATTTAGGGAACAAGGAACTTGCCAGAGAAACTTCCTTGGAAGAGGTAACACTTGAATTGAATCATGAAAAACAGAATCCATCCTTACTGGTGGCCAAGGAAAAACCACAAGTCAGGGTACAGAGGTCGGTGTGAGCACGGGATATTTGAGCATCACTGATGAGCACTGTTGGGGAAGGGAGGAGCTGAATGGGAGGGAAGAACAATGCCGGGCAGAAAAAGTACGAATTTATATAATGATAAACAGCAACCAAATCTTTCTGGGCAGGAGAGCCATGTAATAATCGGATGCTGCGTAGAACATTCATTTAGCAACAGTTTAAAGTCCTTGTTCCCACCTAGGGGTGCACAGCAGAATCATTTGTGGAATTCGTGCTTGTTTTTTTCAATCCCAATGACTCTACTCCAAATCCCCTTATCCAAGTGTTCTTCTGAAGACCACTATACAAAGGTAGATTGAAGGAGAGTTAAGAAGCCCTGCTGTAAGGCTATCGCTGAAACTCAAGGGTAAAGAGACAGGATTGGGCTTAGACTGGCCAGAACACGAGCAGAAAAATGAGAGATTTCAAATAATGCATCAGGGCGAAATAAGTCAAGCGTGCATGAGGTTTCCAACGTCGAGAGGCTCACTGATTTGGGGAAATAATGCCACGGGGTAAAGACAGGACCTTTCATTACAGCTTTAAAATTATTTCAGGCAATTAATTAATGCTACCCTGTGAGGATGCTTTATTTATCTGTTTCCATCACAGCCACATCACTCCACAAATGTCTCTAGAATAAATAGATAATATCCAATTCTTGCCAAATAAGTTTTAAGCCCAGTTTTGTTTATATAAACTTGCTTTATATAATAAGATTGGTACCCTACAGCTATGTATTTCCAAGCAGCTAGAGCAAAAATTAACATAAGACCTGGTATTATATTATATTATATCGATATCTAGATATGGAATTATTGTAGGTTTTCTGTGCATTGCTTGGCAGTAAGTTGTCATGATCAGAAGCAATAGAGGGCAGGGAGTGAGGAAGAAATAGGAGACCTGGGTTGGTGTGATCTGGGCCAGGGCCCTAAAATCTTCTTGGCATGAACAGGAACACTCCCTAAAAGTCTTTTGAGGCCTTTTCCACATTTGGGGGGTGGATTTCTTCAACAGCTTTCAGTTTTTTTTCTATGTTCCCATCCCCTGCTTTGTGCCTGGATTCGCCCTCCTCTCAATGGCGATTCAGCTGGGTAGTTGATCTTGGTTTCAGTTGGCTATCTGGTCAACCTCAGATTCAGGCTTTCCCACTCATGGACTTGTCTAGTCTCAACATGGCAGCTTCCAGCAAGACTCCTGAGGATTAACAGCTGGGGTCCAATACTCATTTATCCAGAAAAGGGCACTAACTTTTCTGGTTAATTAAAAACTCCTTTTCATTTCAAATCCATTTTCCTGCCTTGGTGACTTTGAAGATAAGTTGCCAGTATACAGTGAATGAAAATATAAAATTGAATACATACTGACCCCCAATTTTTACCTGACTCTGAATAGTCATGGGCCTTTTGTTATATTGGTTGGGTTTTTTAGTTGTTTAGTTGTAGAATAAATCTCTGGTATCACACCTTATCTCAATGTCATTTGACTCTCCTAAGTGTATTGCATAAAAAACAAAATCTGTGTGAACTGAGCTTTCCAATTATAGAAATATCTCACTTATTTCTTTACTGGAGAATGTGGTTTTCCATATACTGTGTTTCTCTGAAAATAGGACCTAGCTGGACAATCAGGTCTAATGCATCTTTTGGAGAAAAAATTAATATAAGACCCGATATTATATTATATTATATTATATTATATTATATTATATTATATTATATTATATTATATCATATTATTATATTATATTGTAGACTGGGTATTATATACTATATTATATTATATTATATTATATTATATTATATTATATTATACCGGTATTATACCAGTATCATATTATATTGTATTACATTATATTATATTATAGACTCAGTCTTATATTATCTTACATTTATATAAGACCCAGTCTTATAGTAAAATAAGACTGGTTCTTATATTAATTTTTGCTCCAAAAGACGCATTAGAGCTGATTGTCCGGCTAGGTCTTATTTTCGGGGAAACACAGTAGTATCCAGATTACTGATGCACCCCCTTAAACATCAATATTCATTTATTTCACCACATTAAAGGAAATTTTTCACTGTGAATTTTAAGTAAACAGCAGCTTTGGAAAAATGACTTTACTTCTTGACAGGGTTGTAGCAGTGTGTTCTCACAGAGCTATAACTATATTAAATGGTCCCAGCTGCTATGGCTTTTACAGTTCTTTGTCTTCTCCTCCCTTGTAAGCTAGTAATCCTAGTCGTCCCAAATCTTTTTCTTAATGAAGTATAGCACATAAATAAATAAACTGAGAGCGGGCCTAGGCTCTTCCAATTTGCTTTACCACACACACACACACACACACTCACACACACACACACACACAAATCACGTGGGGATTCAAAATGCAGATTCTGAGTCAAGAGGTGAAGGGTGGGGCCTGAGACTCTGCATTCCTAACGAGTTCCCAGGGAATGCTGATGCTGTTGGCTCATGAATTACACTATCAGTAGCAAGGGGTTGGAACATGAGAGAGCCAGACTTACTCAAATTATATAGAAAATAAGATTACATTAGCTCTGAGAGAGCTCTCAGTGACTATCTCGGTTCATGGAGTTTGTGACATCCAGTGTGGCTGCTAAGAGGGCTTTTGAAAAGTCACTTGAGGGTTCAGATAAGGGCGCTGTAGCTACAGTTAAAGTCCTTTTACTTAAGGTTTCACTCTAACTAAAGAGGCACTGCCTCACATTTCAAAAGAAAAGGACTCCCCAGCACCCTTTCTCCTTCAAACGAATTCTGTGGGAATCGGCGGTAAATACCTCCCTCTTGAAGGTAAGGTCTCACAGTACCAGTGATGTTCTTTAGAATGAGGCAAGAGCCCCTCCTGGCTGGGGCTGGTGGAGACAGTTTGGATAGACGTCAAGATTGGTTGGAAATGAAGAAAATAAATGAGGACCTGCACCACTCCGCCACCCTTTTGTAACATTATGGTTTCAATGTCCTTTTACATCCTTATTAAAACATTTTAACAGGTCAGTAGGACAAGAATTACTACTCACAATTAGAAGTGAGAAAGTGAGTCTTGGGAGAGAGTTCCTTGCTTAAAGCCACAAAGCCAGTTTTTGCTACTTAGAGGCTGGGGCTCCCAGCACTGCTTCCCCTCCACGATGGCACCAGAAGGGCCCCCCATGGGGCCGTATGGAGCCTATTCAAATCCTTCACAGTGGATTTCAATCTTCCAAAGATCAGATTAATTCTAGCTCCAGAGCATAATGGGCAGAATGACCTGTCAGAATAATAGGGGCCTCTCCTATTTTCTCACTCACTCTGAGGATCCAAAATGTCAGTGACTGGGGCGGGTGGGAGGGTGACAACTTCCCAGTCTAGCCAGGCACCCATGGGATGGGAAAGACGCTGAGATGGGGAGCCAGCTGCGGTCCTCGCGTCTGTGTGCCAGCCTCGTGCCAGGTTTAGAGAATCCAGACGCAGCCCCTGCCCAGCAGTCTCTGCCTTACAATTTGGTAACACCCTGACAAGCTCGCAGCCAGCAGTCTCATCCATCCCCCCACCCCCAGCCCAGCCCCACGCTGGGGCTGCCCATGGAACCACGTAACTGGGCATCGGTGCTGGGCAATAAAGGATAATTGTGGCGGGGCAGCCTGGTGCCAAGGAGCCAGTCACCCAGCTCATAAAAACGGAGTTCCATGAGGAGAGTCTGGCAGGGAGTGGGCACACTCTCCTGAATACCAGCCATTCAGCTGAAGGGAATGGATCCAGCAGTTTTCACTTATGTTACCACAAACAGCAGATGCTAAAAATACACTGTGGTCCCGGCCTTCATTCCTCCAGCACGTCTCGATACATCATTTATACACCAATGACGAGTTTTTCTTTTGTTAATGGTCTGGGAGACTGAAGTAATCAGATAGGTTATTCCAACGAACGCTACCCTCCTTTGGTGTTTCCCCTCAGAGTCCTGACAGAGAGCTGAAAGGGCAAAGGAGAGAGCACCTGAGGAAACAAGGAAAGAAAGTGGGAAGATGGAAAAGATCCCCTGCCGAAACTAAGAGGAGGGGAAACTAACAGGGGACAGATGAGGTGTCTGACTTCTCCTCAATTATTCTCAATGAAATAATTAATACTGGGACTCATTTGTTTTAGGAACAGGCAACCCCTATCCCCACCCAGGCAGCATAATCTCTCTCTCTCAAGGATTTACTGTCCAGTTACAGGGTACAAAACATATCCACCTCAACACATATCTGATGTACATGCCAGTTCAGTGGAAGAGACCATTAGCACTATACAGACAGAGAAATATGTGTCCTAGAATGAGAAAATGAGTATATGGTCACTTACAATCAGAGATGGATGTTATGGCCTCAACCCTTCTCCTCCCTAGTAACAGAATTTAGTTGAAGCTGTTTAGAATTGTGAGGACTTATGTTGCAATATCCACATTCTCTAAACCCATGACAAGTGACCCCAAAGCACAGAGCATTTGGTAATTGAGAAAAACAAAGGAATGATTCTATCTATGCTGAATTGGCTTATTCATTGATTTGCCCCAGGACAGGGGGCTGGTCCAGGCACTTTGCTAGAGCCATCCTAACGCTAACTAACGCTCTGAGTCCTGCACCGGGACCTCCCCACACACCCGCCTGCATCAGCAGCAAACACACCGCACTTAGCTGGCTCCTTCCTATACGTGCAGGAGATCTGAATTGCGTCTGCTGGCAGAGAAGCAAAGTGAAACTCATTGTTCAGATATTTTGTCTTGAAAGGCATTTGTTTTCATTCCTTTTCTTTCTTTCTTCTGCTGCGCCTCTCATACTAGGATCTGAAGCACTCAGGCTCCTTCGGGACCAGAGGCAGCATTATCATCATCTACTTGGAGGCACGCAAACAGCAGAGGCAGAGACTCAGAGTCGAGCAAGCGTACTGCATTTCTAGCTTTCACATCTACATATGGTCTCAATTTAGGATCACAAGCAGAGTTGTTTATTTTAGAAAAGCTTTTTAGTTCACTTTTAAGGTATTTTGCTTAGGCATTGCTTGCTTTTCAAAAGGAGAAAATGTGTACTTTTTTCCAAAGTGGTGTTTGTTTTGGTTGTTTACTCATTTACAAAAGTTCAAATTTTATTCTGTGAATTAAACTAATTTTCCTGCAGCCACCACAAGCCCCACCCTTCTGAACACATACACACACACACAACCTACAATTAACATAAAAGACATTAATTCGAAAAGGAGGCATTTTTTTAGGATAGCTGTGAATTTTGTAGGTTTTGGAAAAAACAGTCATTTCAATAGGTAATTTTCAGTAGCACTTTCAGCCCTTTCATATAACTTTATTTGCTGCCTGAAATGAAGCCTTTACTCAGCGATTTGTATGGAAGCCAAGTCTGTTTTTGTACTGAGGTTAAGGACCGCTTGGGGTCCTTTAAAAATTTATTCTATGATTCTTGCTGAAATTATATGACCTCACTGGGAGTCAGAGTGGAGCTTAAGCTGAGGTACCAAGTATTCTTGAAAAATTAATGGGACATAAAACAAAACTGTGGTGGGTATTGGCATTAGGCGAGGGCATGGACAAACCTCAAATACGAACCGAAAAAGTCATGACATGAACTTGGGCCCTCTCACGCCCAGTCCCATCGAGCGTCCTACTGTCTCCAATTATTTAAATCCTCTCACTGCATCTTCCTTTCTGAAACCTCTCTTATGGATGACGTCCTTTGTGCAGCGCCTGCGCCCCACATCTCCGTCCTCAAAGATGATGACAAATCCAATGCATCATTCCTCTGGGTACGTTTCTCTACTAACATGACAATGAGTCCTAATTCACATGTGGGACTCTGCTCCCTTATAATGCGTTTGCACTCTAGAGAATTTCTGGGATCATTATTGTATCGTAAAGTAGTGACTTCACTAACTGGAATTCCAGGCCCCCTAGTATACCCGTGAAAGAGACAAGCAGGGAATGTCAAGTTCTCAGGTCAGGAGAAGGGGCAGGGGTAGGGACGGCCCTGACAGGCAGGCAGAAATGAACATATGTAGGACATCCGAGGCTAACCCAGACCCATGTAAATGGATAAGAGGTTCAGAATTAGTATTCAAGGGTCCAAGGAGATAGCTTCCAACACAAATGAAAAGAATAAAAGAGACCTGAAGAAACCTAGGAAACAGGGATGCAATGAATGGGTAAGCCAACAGATGGCATGGGCACCAAGACATCATGGTAATGGAGGTGGTCCTCTGCCCCAGACTCAAAAGTTCTTTGGTAGTTTCTGTTAAGGCTGAACTTTTCCAGCCAGCCTGCGCTTCAGGGGAAGTAGGTCACTGGGAACACACAGCTGAGAAGAAGGTGTGACGAAGGGGCAACAGAGCCAGGATGGGCCCATTATGGAAAATGGAGGAGGGAGGTGGGAAGGCCTGGCAGTGCTGGACCAGCCCAGACCCCTCTTCTATTGACTGGCTTGGTGTCAGGAGCCTCCTTTCTGAGGTTCTGAACTGGCCAGGGGAGCAGCACCCTTGCCCAGACTGGGGGTACACGGCTCGGGAATGCGATGATTTCCAATGGCAGTCCCCTCCACTCGTCTGTAGCTTAAGACAAGGGGAACTCAATTTGGGTCAGGGAAGGCCTTCTTGGCCATGACCAGGAACATTCAGACTTGGCCTTACAAATTCATACCTGCCTTAATTATTGAGTCCTTACTTCTCTTTCTCCATCCAAAGCTGCTGTAAATAAGTAAACGTCTTTCATAAATAGCTAGCATAAACATTTGTTTTGGACAAACAGTGATCTCCTTGTAGAACATTCTTTTCTGTTTCTGAGTTTCTGGCAGTTACTACCTTTTCCTTTTCTTTCCTTTTTTATTTTTTTATTTTTTATTTTTTTAAAATTCCAGCCTCAGGAGGGAAGGGCAGTTGGTACGTGTCTGGAGAGAGGGAGTTGGCTCAGACTAAATCTTCTGCAAACTTTTGGTATATTTTTTTCTGGCCTATAGTTTTTCCATCTCACACAAATATTCCCAGCTTCTTCCTTTCATATCCATGTAATCTCTGCCTGGAATTCTTTTCTTCAAATGGCTTCAACCTTCCCACCTACTCACAACCAAAATTTTAACAAGAGCTACTGATGAAAAACAATGTTTGGCCTGAGTAAATTTCACCATCTCTCATTACTTGAACTAACATACAGCAGCACTGTCCTACAGAAATGTAATGCGAGTACAGCATAGGGAATATAGTCAATAATATTGTAATAACGATGTACGATATCAGGTGGGTACTAGACATGGGGATCATTTGGTAAGTTACATAAATGTCTAACCACTAGGCTGCACACCTGACACTAACATAATTTTTGTACTGAATACCAGAATTGATTACTGAATACCAGAATTGAAAAAAATTTTTTTAAATAAATAAAAACAAACAAAAAAAGAAAGATAATGTGAACCCACACAGGTCATTTTAAATTGCCTAGTAGCCTCATTTCAAAAAAAACAAAAAGAAACAGGTCAAATTAAATGTAATAATTTATTTTATTTATCCCAATAATATCCAAATTATTCTCATTTCAACATGTAACCAATATAAAACAAATGACTGATGAGCTATCTTGCATTCTTTTTTCCACACTGCCTACACAACCTGGTGTGTAGTTTATACTTAGAGCACCCCAGCCATATTTCTTCAAGAGTTCAGGAGCCCCATGTGGCTGGCAGTCATATTGGACAGCTCAGGTACGTAACAGAGGTTTGACACGGCGAGCAAGATTCTACAGTCCAACTGCTGGGGTTTTAACCTTGGCTCCTTCATACTAGCTGTATGACGTTGCCAGTAAAAATGAGGATACAAGTAATGCCAATCTTAAGGAGTTGGTACAAGGACAAAATCAAATAAAATCGTCCTTGGAAAGCTTTTTGCATGGATTCTGGCAAATATTAAGTGGTTGTTATTTTACAATGCACGAGCTCTATACTTATGTGATCCTGGATGAGTTTTCTTACCTCTTTGAATATTCGTTTCCTTCTCTGTAAAACAGGGTGATAATAATACTTCATTGAAAAGATTAACTGGTACAAACATAGCACTTAATAAATATTCATTTCTTTCTCCTTGGATTCAGGTGTCAATAAACAGAGAAATAGCCCAAGGGCCAGCAGAGCGGGAACAGAGGTAAAGGGGCCTGGAGAGTAGTTGGCCAGCAGGATGGTCCCAAGGTAATTACGCCACAGGCAAGCATCCAGATGGTTCCCACCTACCCCAAGAAGTGTGAGAGTGCCCACTAGGTGTGTTTCTTTGGAAGTCCCTTTACTAGAAACTACATAACAGCAAGCAGGCTCAGTGTTTCACAGGCTGATGAAGGAGGTATCTGCACCTTATATGCTATAGCCCTATGTATGCCGAATTCAACAGACAGCCATTCAGTCCTTTAAAGCTACAGCCATGACTCAGCTCCCTTAGTGTTAATGAGAAGAAAAACAAATAAACTATTTGTTTATTATGCAATTCAAAATCTCTAATGGTAATGGCTTTGACTGCTTTCCTACTCAGAGACTGGTTGTTTTCACATTAAGGGCTTATACAAGATGTTGAGAAGGAAAACTCAAAAATTTGTAATTAAAACCATATCCTAAATATCCTTCTGCTCCTCTGCGCATTTGTTTATTTTTTTCTTAGGATTGATTTGTTAAGCGTTTGGGGGAACAGCTTGTGAGGGTGTTTGAAATCTAAGATTCAAGCAGGGAGGGACACCCGAGTGATGGGATTGGTCATGACATCAGACGTCACTGGCCATTCCTCAAACCACCAGCTCGGAACCCTTCACGGAGCACTTTAAGGAGATGTTGTAAACGCTCCAAAGGTTTTAATGCTCCCTTGCGCTATAATGTTCCAGAAGGCTCGTTTCGAATGACAGTAAAACTGCCATGAAGAAGAAAGTGAATTTGGATGACACCGAGGGCTCAGCCATTTCTCCCACCAGTGCTAAGGAAAATTTTGATAAGACACTGAACAGTGCTTGGTTTTACCTGAAGGGACTTACGATCTCACAACTCTGACTCCTCACTTCTCCACAGGAATTCAATAAAACTAAATGTAACAATAAAAAAAGGCACTAAGAGGCAGCCGGATGGCTCAGTTGGTTAGAGCGTGAGCTCTGAACCACAGTGTTGCCGGTTTGATTCCCGGCGGCGCCCCCTGCAACTAAGACTGAAAACGGTGACTGGACTTTGACTTGGAGCTGAGCTGCGCCCTCCACAACTGGACTGAAGGACAACGACTTGGAGCTGATGGGCCCAGGAGAAACACACTGTTCCTAAATATTCTCCAATAAAATTAAAAAAAAAAAAGGAACTAAAACAAACATAGCAAAACACCCTCCACTAAAGTAGTTTCCCTCCTGACCCTAGATTTCTTTCCATCTCTATGTTATCGTTCAGAAAGTGGCAGAAACCCTGCTTTTTTGATGTTGCTACATACAGGAGCTAATACTAATGTGATTGTTTAAACAAACAGAGTTGGGTAAAGATGCGGACTTACCTAAATAGAAACAAAATTAATTTCTTAAGAATATACATACAGACCATTCAGGATACTCATGTTAATCTAATTATTTCAGCGGTATTAAGCACAGGCTTGGGAAAAGTGGCCCTGTTGAATAAACATACTTATAATTCATTTCAAGGCAGTGATTTGAGACTTAAAGGACTTTGGCGAGGGGGGGCGGGGGTATAACTACAAAAATAATACTTAAACCTTGAGAAGTTTTACACCAGAAACCCCAAAGGGTTTTACTCATGCTGACGTACATTTCCCTGTTTGATAAACGAAAAAGAATGACTATGAGAGGAAGAAGATTCTCTGAGAATTGGAGACACAAATGGAGGCCGGGCTCCCTTAGGCATCGCTGTTCCAGATTGGAGTTGGGAGGCACGACTGGCAGCAGTTCATTACTATTCTAGAGCTTCCTTCCTTCTCTCTGCCTGCTCCAGTGTTCTTTACATGAAGCAGATATTCCATACTTATTTGTTGACAGGACGGCCTCCATTCTGTGCGACTGGAGGTGACTGAATGGTTCTAGACAGAACACGTTATTTACATACATAAAATAATTAACAGAACATACATGACTAGGGTTCTTGCTACTACTATTTCTAGAGGTGGATTTACAGTGAAGAAAATGAAGCTTAAGATTCAGGGCCATTTATTTGCAGGCCAATTACAAGGCCCGGCACCGGATTTTGTATTTGCAATTTTATATTCTTCTTAAAGGTTTCCAAACTGCATAAGCTTCAGGCCTCACAGAACTTGGATCTGCCCTGGGCTGTTCTGAAAAGCCATCCATGAATTCGATCTTGAACTTTTCATGTCATTATTTCGACTCCTACTCATCCAAAACAAATATAAATCAATTAAGTCAGTAACCACGGACATATTAGGCACGGGTTTCCTCACTTCTGAAAATGAAAGGCAATTGGCTATGATTCCTCAGGTCCCAAAAGCGGGAGATGTGGAAAAGTAAGGCACAGTGGGAAACAGGAGGCAAAGCATCCTGGCTACACTGCTATTATAACAGCTGGCACATAACCTTCAGCAGAGAACTTCACCTTGTGGGACCACAATGTTCTCCACTATGAAAGGAGGCAGGTGGATAAGATGTGCTGAAGTCCCATCCGGGCTGTGATTCCAATACCCTAACTTGCACAGTGTGCTACATCTTGCACCCTCTCTCTCTGGATTCGCACACTAACCCTAGGGAGTATTCAGTGGAATATTCTGGCAAGCTTCTAAATCAGTGTTCTTTCTGCTGTTGGCAGATATTTGCCAACTGAATATACTAAAAACCATTAAATTGTGTATTCTAAATGTATAGCATGTGGATTATATCTCAATATAATGGAGACATATATATGTGTGTGTATATATATGTATATATATATGTATATATATATATATATAGGTATGCAAAAAAATGTACACATTTTAAGAGATGTTATCTGTGTATTACTTTTCAAAGTTGACTTGAATTATAGTAGCAATATGTAGTATGACCTTGGTTCAAAAGATGGCGTTAATCAAATAAATATTAGCCTCATTCATTGCATCACAATTTTAATAGTTTTTTCGTTTCTTAAAATGTGTATACATCTTTTTGTCACCCTCTGTGTATATGTTTAAAACCAACCCTACCTAACCTTCCCTTACACACACACACACACCATGCCAACTCATAATCATTGATAGGTCAATTATAAACGTCCAAATTGTGAATGTCCTGTGTGTGTGACTGGCACTCAGCATTCTTATCACGTCACTCACCTTATAACCACTTATTAATACCCTTCCCCAGCCCTGGCGACTAGAGAAACCACTTCATCATGGGCCGGTGGCACCACCTGGTGGCCATCCCAGGAAATCCCTGACCAGCTATTTCTGCACTACCTCCTCTCTCACGGTCCTGGGACCTCATGCACAAGCCATTCTCCCCTCTTTTCTTCCTCCATCTTCAGGGTTCAGTTAATTCTAGGTTAGGTAAACCCCAATCTATACACAAGCATTCCTTTCCACCTCTTCACCTAACTCTTGCCCAGAGTCTCCCTGTATTGCTGCTAAACAGCTTAAGGAACTTCAGTTACAAGTCTGCACTGTGAAAAGGGAAAGCAGCAAATCATAAAAGGCCAGACAAAATCAGAGCTACTAAAAAGGCAGCCCATCTCACTAACAAGTAATTCAGAGGATAAAACAAACAAATAGCTAGATAATAGATGGAAAGACAGTCAGTTTTGTTGGTAATCAAATTAAAACAATGAGATGCCATTTTTGCCTGTTAAGTGAAAAGACATCTTTAAAAAGGCGATACTCACAGTTAGCAGGAGAGACAAATTCCCACGAACAGATGGAGAGCAAGCAGCCATATTAGTCCAACACACACAGAAAGCAATGTGACACTCTGTTAGAAATGTCACCTAAAGAGCTGCAAGGAGCTTGACCCAGTTTTTCTTTTCATAGACATATATACCCTAGAGAACTTATCAGAAGCCTACACAAAGCTTTATGGTGCAAATATGGTCGCTGAAACAATGTATATGATGGGGACAAACTGTAAAAGCTGTAAATGGCCAACCTGCGGAATCTGAGGAGAGCACATCAAGCTTACTTAAGGGAACTGTGGCATAAACATACAATAGGATATAACGTAGTTACTAAAAACAACAGTGATTTTTCATGATACATGAAAAGGCTCTTGATATAATATTCAGTATAAAAATCCAGATAAAAATATTTACAGGATGATTTTAAAAAGCTACATAGATACATAGAAAAAAGAGACTGGAAGGAAACACGACAAATGTCAAAAATGGGTATCTCTAGGTGGTAAGATTGGAAACCATTTATTTTCTAAATCATCCACAATGGGCTTTATTACTCCATAATACAAAAAACTACTATAGTCATAAGTAACCCATACTGCTTAGAGTCTTTATAGGCAATCCCAAATTTCCTTCTGATGGTGCAGTGGTAGGAAAAATAAAGCCTGCCGAGCAGTGGTTTTCCAAAGGGGGTGAGGCTGACCCACAGAGGACATCTGACAGTATCTGAAGACATTTCTAGTTGTCACAAGTTGGGGGATTCTCCTGGCATCTGATGGGCAGAGGTCAGGGATGCTGCCTCCACAATGGAGAAGACTGTGGCTCAATGTCAAGAGTGTTGAGAGTGAAAACCCTGCTCTAGAGCCAAATACACGATTTGAATCCACATCCCATCCCCCTTAGCTGGTCAGTGCCGGGCCAATTACTCACATCCTATGCCCTTTACCTGGTCAGTGCCGGGCCAATTACTCACTGTACACCACAACTTCCCCTTGCAAAACGGAGTGATCACATAGCGTTTCCGAGGACAAAAATAACAACATACAGAGAGAGTCAGGCACATAGTATTTGCAAAGTAAATATTAGTTCCCTTCCCCTAGAACCACGTTTAAAGAAAGAACAGTATTATTCAAATTTGTGTGTTTTTGTTTGTTTGTTAGGTATTATGAAATAGTACTTTCTAACCTTTTAATTACATCTCAATTACACTCATTTCAAACATAGTCTTGGAGTTAAGTAAGCTTTAACGTGTTCTTCCCAGATTCTAGAGCTTTAATATCCCAGATGAAATAGTGAATTCTTGGGTCTATAACAGTGATTACCAAAAACTCATGGAGGCAAATGTCTCCATGAGTATGGAGCTGATAGAGATGAAACGCTAATCGCCTGTCCTGACATTACCCAACTGGGTCCACCCTGCAGTTAAAAGGCTGAGTCTGGAGAGGGGTGCGGGGAACCAAAGGACACAAGCATAGGTGTCATGCATGCATCTCTCACTAGCAACCAAAGCTACATGTGATTGATTTGGGGCTCATTCATCAATTTGCATTTCTTGCACTTTTTCCCTCCACCAATGATTCAAGCTCTACCTATAAATCTGCTCATAGAAATTAAAAAGGGTCTGGAGAAAGCAAAACTCTCCATCCAAGATACCCTCATTGCTGACTGCTTCTCCATCAAGACAGTACTGGTACAATCTGGAGCCGGGGGACATCCCACCAGCTGCCGCTCAGCTCCTTTGCCTAAACTGGGGTGAGGCTGACGGCCGCTCATGCACTGTCATCAGAGCTGTAACTGATGAGGGTGAGGGAGGTGCCCTGACGTGCCTTGGAGCATGGATGAACACAGTGAAGCAGGGTCGGGAGGACGGACAAGGCTGCCTGAGGGCTGATAACTTACTCTGGTCACAGCCAGGGAACCAGCAAGCTGGGAGCGAGCTGACTGGCCCCTGCCTGCAGGTACATGTTGCCTGTGCACGGCCCAGACCCATAGGCACCAAAACCCTGCCTGTAAAATAACTAGAGGTGCTTACGAGGCTCCAGTGTGCTTTATACAGACCTAGTAAAATGAGAACTGACTGCCAAAAATTCTCTTCACTGACCACACATTTGAAAAAAAAAAAAAAAAAATCCTTTCGATAATTAGTATAATGCATCATTGACTGTCGGAATAACTCTTCTTTCCCCCCCCCTTCCTTTCAAAACACTTTCAGACAATAGCACCTGCCTGGTTGCCATATTTTTGCACACTCCAGTGACCAAGGACTATTCACAGTTTGAACAAACTGAACAAATGGTCCCTCCCATCATCTGCTGAAGGAATTAAAAAAAAAAAAAAGGAAAGAAAGCAGGAGAGGAGGAGACCCACTGGTAAGCTTAGGAGACAGGCGTCTTTGGAAGTTCACAGCAAAGGAATTCTTCCCAGCAGGCCCAACCATTCCTGCTGCTGGGGAGGAAAATGTTAGTCACCACCTCTTGTCCAAACTATGCAGGCTTTGTTGACACAGGCCTGCTGGGCTGTCGTACCAGAAAGATGGCAGTAGGAAGGTCCCCTGGGCCTCTGCAGGGAAGGACAGACTGGACTGTCACCTCAGCCACAATCTCTGTCTCAAAGAAACACGTTGACAGGTTACTGGGGGAGCAGACCAGGAGTGCAGACGCCCGCCACAAATCTCCGCTGGAAGGGCCCGTCACCATGGGCATGTCCGACTCTGGGTAAGTGTCGCTCTGCCTTGCTCAGGCCAAATGCCAGCGGACAACTCTTCCCACTGCAAGGTGTGCCACCACCCACTGTACACCCAGGTATACTCTACGGCACTGTGAGAGGTCAGCGTCTGGCCCTCGGGGAGCTTATAATCAAATGTGTCCAAGTGAACGACCACATTCCGTCTCTGTCAACCATGCAGGCCGAGTAACTGAAGAAATCCCTACCTCCATCTCCCGAGACCCCAGCGGTGTGAGGGCCAAAATGTGCATGTACTTGACCAACCCTAAAACAAATAGCTAATGCAGCCTCCCACCCAATACCACCACCACTGTCACCATCAAGGGCGTCTCCAGGTTTGGGGCAGCCTTTTTATCTGCAAGGAGAGATGTGTTGCAGGACACTGCAGGCAAGGTGACAGGTTGTGGGAGGCAGGAGCTTCCCTGGGGAAGCTTAGGGAACTGAGTAACACACACCCTATGCCCCCATCCCCACACGCTTTAAGTCTAGAATATGGTGATACTCTTAAAAGTGTCCAGGCTTCCCTGCTGCCACAGTCCGTCCCCATAATCACCCTGCACTCAGCACATACTGGGCTGCTAAAACATCCTTCTTCCTGCCTGAACCCCATGGTCCACATCCGACCCCTCCTTAAG
Organism: Rhinolophus sinicus; assembly: GCF_036562045.2. NCBI lineage: Eukaryota > Metazoa > Chordata > Mammalia > Chiroptera > Rhinolophidae > Rhinolophus > Rhinolophus sinicus. Next base: position 69,533,903 of record NC_133753.1, on the reverse strand, counting down.
GAAGTCCAGCTCAAGTTCAACTGACCCATGATGCCTTTTCTGGAGGCCAACACTTTATCCCCGTCCAGAACTCCTTTAGCGGTGACTGTCTGACCCACATCCTGGGCTCCCAGCTTCTATCCCAGTGTGTTGTAGATACGCATTTCAATGTTTATGGCCCTCCCCCTCCCCTAGGCTCAGGTTCCTTAAACAAGGGCTGCATGTCACAGGAAGGGAAAGTGGGCCCTGCTACTCTGCTGTGCAGCAATCTAAGCTATCAGTTTGTATCACACACAGTGATCTAGCTGGCCACCTCCCTGCAGTGAGGTGGTGGATGAAAACAGTTCATTATCCCTGATCTCTTCTGTGTTTTGTCATTCTCACACCTCCGGATGCGTCTAGACTGAAGCACCAATGGAAAATACAGCCAGAGAATGGAGAAGCAAGGAGGCAAACAGTCGAATCCTGCTCCATCCCTGATTTGCTATAAAAACAACTCAATTCCTCTGGTGAGAGTTTAACCTTTACTAACGGGTTAAAGGAAGGTTATACCTGACACTTACCTATTTTACTAAGATCCTATATAAATAAACTAGATGCGTGCTTACTGATTTTAAAATGCATCAAGGTCACAGTTCCTGGCGTATAGTAGACACTCAAAAACTGCAAGTGAGTAAATAAAAATGAAAGCGTGTAGACCGCATTTTGATAGGACGCCCAGTTCCAGGGAAGAATATCGGTCACGGCCCGCAGACAGGCCAGCCCGGGGACAGTCTGCCGTCAGGCCCCCGACAGCACGTCGCCGGGGCCTCCGCACACGTGTCTGACGCGGACATCGCTTGTGTGCACAGGCGCGTGCTTCCCTCGTGGCCTGGCAGTTCACCAACGAGTCTTCTTGACTTTAAAACGCCTCTATAACCGAGTTCACAGCAAAACACAACACGTACACAGACATAAGGACAAGATAGTAGAACAGAGCAAGGTTGAGGATGGAAAAGTTGCCATTTACGAGAATGTTCAGGAGGAAGCCGCGCTCACTACAGTCACATCTTCCTAACGCCTGACGTCAACACCGACAGGGAGCAGAGAGCGTCGTTTTAAGACCCAGGGGGGGAAACGGGTCCCTCTGAAGCTGAACACGCAACTCCTGAGGGCAGTTTTCCGAGGCCACGCCTAGAAGAACGCAGGGATGGGGAACACAGGACGTGGCCGTAGATACGACCATCTACCATCCCTGAAGTCATTTACACCTGGAAACACACCTGGTGGGATGGAAGGAGGAATGACCACAGAGGGATGCTTCTCTCGCGCGGGACATTTCAGATGGTCCCAAACGCTTTGGTACCAATGCTGGGGATGCACCAGACAACTTACCTCCATTTGCAGACTGGAAAAATACAATTCACAGAGTTTAAGGGACTTGCTCGTGCCACACGGCTGGTTGCCTGCCTCAGTGCTCTTCCTGCCGCCATACAGTGCCCACCCACCCCCACCTTCCATACCACATGCCCTGACCGCTACGCCAGTCACATAGCACCCCACGGTCAAAAGCGCACGCCTAGTTTTCATGGTGGTGCCGAGCAGTGGCCTGTGAAACCCTTCTGGTCTGCTTCAATAGCTTTCTTTACGAACTGTGGTGCCCCAGGTATTGCACCCATTTGTTCCGAGAGGGCAGTTTGTCAGCAAATTTGCTTCCTGAAGCTTCATGTCCCCAAAACACCATCTGGCCAAGTCCGCATGTGGTTTACCACGACTCCCAGCGTCGTATTAGGTTGGTGCAAGAGTAATTGTGGTTTTTGCAATTATTTTTAAACTGTTTAAACTGCAGTTACTTTTGCACCGACCTAATAGCTTCTCAGCTAATTGCACAGGATTAGACGGATCTACAAGGGGACAGGGACAGAAGCCAGCTGGTTGGAGAGATGCATTCAAACCTAACACAGCTGGCTTGCCAGCTAACTTGTGAAGCTCAAGCTGTGTCGTGGGGGCAACTTTCAACTTTCCCCCCCACTGTTATAAAGATTGTATCCAATCAGACAGAGTACAGGAAAGTATTTTTGCAAACCATAAAATATTATATAAAATGTAGTTACCACTATTCCATTTCCTACATGTGCATGATCCACTTTGTCGATTATCTGTGGAAGTGTTCACTGTGGGGCCCCTGGAAACTCAGCACGCTTCTTGTTGCCTCACCCTTTTCCCAGATGGCCTGTCTCAGGTAATGGGGACCGAGGCCCCAGCTTGAACCCACTCTGGGCTTCGGCTAGGATAGCATGTCCAGGAGGACCCCTGTCAGACACGTATTTGCAGGAGGAACTGAGATGCCTCCTTGGGAAAGACGCACACTAATGGAAAGAGGAGTCTGGCTCGCCGAGGCTGAGGCAGGGACAAATCACAGTCAATGAGGAGGGAGGGGTTTTAGCTCCTATGGTGCCCGATGCTTAGTTTGATTTGTCTCCCTGTCCAATCACTCACGTGAATCCTATGGAAACCACAGGGCAGGGGTATGGAGGGGTTGTTGGGAACATTGTGAAATAAAATGGCAAGTTTTGTTTCCCGAAAAGCTCTCCAGGATTTAGGGGCACACGGTATACTGAGGGATCTCCCTCTGCCCTCATCACCAACACCTTACAACAGAACTCCCTGCAGCTGCACCTGCTCAGTGGCTGGAGGACCAGGTGATACCCAGGTAAAAGGGACCAGGAGAAGAAAAAGGGGGGGATGGGGAACTGCCCCTTGATAGCGGACCGATTCATTATGTTCAGGATCATACATGGGGTATGTTCTGGGATCTCCAAGAATATTTAGGGCACTTTGCAGGGAGCTGAGGTCCTGAGTGGGTAGTTGTGAGAAGTCCCAGTGAATTTTGGATTATTAAAGTTAAAATGCTCCAGCAAAGTAGAACATAGGGAATATAGTCAATAATACTGTAACAACTATGTATGGTGTCAGGTGGGTCCTAGATTTATCGAGGTGATCGCTTTGTGAGGTATATAAATGTCTAATCAGTCTGTTGCACACCTGAAACTCACAGAATACTGCACATCAACTGTAATTGAAAAATAAAAAAGAATTTTAATTTTTAAAAATAAGCCTAAATAAATACATAACATGCTCCAGGTGTACTTATCGGTTGTATCACAGGCCTGATGATCTTGACTGAAATAACACCAGTCTCACTTGCTGGTGTCTCAGACATCGATGTTGTTTCAAAGAGGTTATTTTGACAAATATTTAGTAAGTGTCTATTACGTGCCCGGCCCTGTCTAGGTATGGCTGACAGAAAGCCAGGCAGACACCGTGTCCAGTGAGGGAGGCAAGCAGCGCCTCTGTAAGCAGCAGTTCAAAGAAGGATCCACAATGAGCCCAGGAGTAAGTACCATCCTTTAAACCTGCATCACAGTGTGGTCTCAGATCAAGCCTGTCCATCTATGTCTATACCTGTGATCAACTAGCTGTGTGGGACGTAACAGAAGAAATGACCAGGGCTCTGAGCCCATTCATAGCGACTAGCTGCACCCCAAGATAGGTCACTTCTCTGAGCTTCTCTTTCCACACCTGCAAAACGTGACAAGAAATGTCTGCCCTCCTTGCCAGTCTCAAGGAAGTGTTTGTGAGGGGGAAGCATGCGACTGGGCACAATGACCGCCTGAGATCCAGAACCGATAAGGAGGCATCCAAAAGCACTAGGCTAGTTTTATGTGAGTTAGAATCATTTTGCTTAGAAAAGTGTAGCTACGTGGCAACTGTGCTACTGTGTTAGTTAGTCATCCACTCCTGTGAGATGGTTAATTATTTGTCAGTTTGGCTAGGCTATGGTGCCCAGTTGCTTGGTCAAACCCCATTCAAGATGTTGCCGTGAAGATTTTCATTTTTTAATTTATTTTATTAAGCAGGGCACAGCTCACAGTGGCCCATGCAGGGATTGAACCGGCAACTTTGGTGTTATTAGCACCACGCTCTAACCAGCTGAGCTAACCGGCCAACCCCTGTGAAGATATTTTTTAGATGTGATTACCATTTAAACCAGTAGACTTTGAGTAAAGCAGATTATCTTCCAGAATGTGACTGAGCCTCATCCAATCAGTTGGAGGCCATTAGGTAAAAGACTGAGGTCCCTGAAGGAGGAAGGAATGCTGCCTCCAGACTCAAGATAACATCAACCCTTTCAAGGGTCTTGGCCAGCTAGTCAGCCCTGCAGATGGCAGATTTTCCAGCCCCCCCAAGTGCATGAGCCAGTTCCTTAAAATAACTCTGTCTGTCTGTCTCTCTTTTGTAAAACCTTAACCATACTTCATTTGACTGCATCTTATTTAGACAGCTTGCACATTTAAAATCCCATTAAATCTCTCTCTCCAAACAGGTATGGGACAATAGAAGAAAATATCACAGCAATAGCCAGTCCTCAAACAGCAGTCCAGTATTTTGAGGTATATGTGATATTTTCTAGATACTCAGCTCATATTGGACATCAGCATGATTTATGGTTGTTTTTACAAACCTGAAAGCCCTGTAACATTATCGCCTCATTTTAGCAATGTCACGATACACTGAAAAGTAACTCCAATGCACTACCAGTGTTTGTGTCTCTGCTCCTGCTAAGTGATGGACTTCATGATTTTTAGATACCATAATAAATATATAAATATATTCACATCCAGTCTTATACATGTCAGCCTATACATTGTATGTACACATACACACACACACACACACACACACACACACACACACACACTAGGTCTGATAATTAAGTTCGTGAACTTGTTGCAATGATGTTGCTAATCTTTTTTGATATCAGAGGCATTATTCATTATGAATTTGTACCAACTAGGCAAACAGTTAACCAAGTTCACTATTTGGAAGTGCTGAAAATGCTGCGTAAAAAAGTTAGACGAAAACGACCTGAACTTTTCACCAACAATTCATGGCTCTTGTATCATGACAATGCACCAGCTCACACAGCACTGTCTGTGAGGGAGTTTTTAGCCAGTAAACAAATAACTGTATTGAAACACCTGCCCTACTCACCTGATCTGGGCCCCCAGTGACTTCTTTCTTTACCCGATGATAAAGGAAATATTGAAACGAAGACATTTGGATGGCATTCAGGACATCAAGTGTAATATGACAATAGCTCTGATGGCCATTCCAGAAAAAGTTCCAAAATTTTTTTGAAGGGTGGGTTAGGCACTGGTGTCAGTGTGTAGCTTCCTAAGGGGAGCACTTCAGAGGTGACCGTAGTGATATTCAGCAATGAGGCATGTAGCACTTTTTCTAGAATGAGTTCTTGAACTTAATTGTCAGACATCATATACACACAAATTATATATAGATAGATAGATACATACATACATACATACATATAGATATATATAGATATATAGATGTATATATATATATATATATATATATATATATAGAGAGAGAGAGAGAGAGAGAGAGAGAGAGAGAGAGAGAGAGATTTATCTACAAATATAGATATATATAGTTTATTCTGTTTCTCTGAAGAACCCTGAGTTATACATTTGGGTTCTACTGACTCCCATGAAAATACACCAAGGCTCAGACTCACCTGCGCTCAAAACTTTATGGAAGTGAGCACTTCACAAGGATTGTCCTAGAGTCAGACACCTGGCACAATGATTGGCAGTTGTTATACAGTAAACTTAATTCCAGTAATTTTGCTGGTGTTCTAAGTACCTCTTTGATGGTCACATTTTATTTACAAGATGAACTGAAGATCTCACATGATTCAAAATTCACAGGATTTAAAATAATCCTAATCAAGGATGATGAGTATTTCTGCTTATCAGCTAAAAGCCAATAAGCATTGTTTACAATTACCAACTAAGCCTACTACTTTGAAATTGTGATTCTTGACAAATTGTTGTTTTTTGAAGATTCACATTACTTCATCTTTTGTGCATGCAGTGAAACTCACTTAAAATGTACACTAAGATTATGAAAATTATTTCCCATTTTTGTTCTGGGTTTATGCCTCATTAAAACATTTATTACTATTAAGTAAAAAAGAAAATGAAGACACTCTTTAGATCTTTTGATCTTGAATTACATTTTAGAAGCTATCTAGGAGTTTCATAATGCAAATATAAAATGTTTATAATATAATTAGTAAAAAACCATTAGATTATATATAAAAAGTTAAAACAAGTCTTGTCTGAAATTTTAAAATATTAGAAAACATGGATGTGAGGTATATGAGATGGACGAAAAGGAACAGATGTAGGAGGCTGATTGTTTTTCATTCTTATCTTAATTCTGAGCAGGTGGCTCAAAAGAGTAGAGTGTCTGCCAACACTAAGGTCAAAACCTCTGAACTTGACTGCATCCTGATGTATTTTCCCTTGTTCCCATCGGAGGGAAGACCCAGGCCTCCACCTGTGCTGCAGTTCTCATCCCCTCCCCCCGCCTCAGGAACTTTTACCACTCAGTCACCTGCTCTGCATCCCACATCTTCAACTCTCCCTCTCCACTGGCTCTTGCCAATTAGCACTTAAACAACTTTAAATCTTTAAAACAACAACCTAAACAAAAACCTTCTTTGCCTCCATATCACCCTCCCTCCAAATCCTTCCACAAGCATTACCCAGTCTTTTCCCCCTTACCTGGAAAACTCAGGTTAACAGATTTTTACACTGTCTTCTCTTTCCTGCAGTGTGGTTTCTGCCCCCACTACTCCACTGGGCTTTGGGATCCATCCAAAACCCCCAATAACTTTGGTGTTTCTACAGCCAGTGAACGCTTTCCACGCCATGGTCCTTATTTCACGTGAGCTCTCTGCCAGTTTGACAGTGGTGACCACTGCTCCTTCCTGAAACACTCTTTCCTTGTTTTCTTTGCATTTCACATGTCTGGTTTCCCTTTATGCCCGGTCTTTCTCGGTTTCCTTTGCAGATTCTCCGTCTGCTACCTGGCCTATGGACCGAGTCTGCCCAGCCTTTTCATCAGGTGCTCTGCTCCTCTTCTTTGATTCTCACCCAGGGTGATCTCATCCCTTCCCACAGCATCAGCCACCACTACCACGGGGCTGACTCCCAAATAGCTTCCTTCACCCAGACACCTCTCCTGTGTTATGTACACCTACGTGCTTCCTGGACACCTGCACCTGGATTCCCCAGGGCACCTTCAACACAACATAAAAATAAGTCATCATTTTCGTCTCCCTATTCTGCCCTCCCCCTCAAAAAAACCACCAAAAACCTCCCTGTATTCCTTTTGAATTTCTCATCACTACCCACGCAATTTCCCAAGAAAGAAAACTGGAAATCATCCAGGGACTTTTGTAAGGATTTGAGTTCAGGGTGGGCTCGATGGACCCCAAAAGGACACGCGCACCACTGGAGGCCCCGGCCCACTCAAAGACATCCCTTAAACCCACAGCTCTCGTTGGTTCCCCAGGATGGGGATAACCTAGAAACAGATTTGAGTCAGGATAGCTGGATGGAGAGCCAGCCCCACTTCTTCCTCCAACTGCAGAGGGTGGCTAGCCAGAAACAAGAGAGGCCCTGTCCTGTTCTGCAATGAAGTCTAACTTCCCTCCAACCTTAAAATAGGCAATTGTTGCCACCTGGTGGCAAAGCAGAGGCACAGCAGCCCCCTTACCGAGGCCAAAGGTTGGTTAAGGAGAGACTTCTTAGGATCTGCCCCTTCAAATAGGCTTTCTCTTACAAAGGACTCTTTTTCTGCTTGATATTTATTAAGAAAATAATCTTGGTTCTCTTTGTTTTGACATGAGATCACTGAAGCCCCAAAGTCAGTCTTATAAGAAAGAATTTTGATATATTTTTAAATTAGTTTCAGTTGTATAAAAGAATGTAATAGACATGTACATGCCTCACAAAGTGATAAGCAATATAGTAGTCCCTGGGTATCTGTGGGGGATTGGTTCCAGGACCCCCACGGATACCAAAAATCTGCGGATGCTCAAGTCCCTTAAGTAAAAACAGTGTAGCATTTGCATATAACCTGTGCACATCGTCCTGTATGTTTTAAATCATCTCTAGTTTACTTATAACACCTAATACAATGCAAATGCTATATAAATAGTTGTTATGCTGTATTGCTTAGTGACAAACGACAAGAAAAAAGGTCTGTACCTATTCAGTAGAAACGCAACCATCATAGGCCTAATTACATAGTATATGTGAGCAACAACATAACACTTATTTTGCCCTGATATTATGTAGTTACCTACTATTGTCTCCTCCATCCCCCTCCTCTGCTTTGTATTTTTATAGCACTTATAACCATTTGACTTATTATATATTTTACTTATTTGTTTATGTAAAGACTATATGTCCCCTGCCCTGCCAATCTTTGCAGTTCATGCTTATTTCCTCGGTACCTAAAACCATGCCTGGCATTCGAGAAATATCTGTTGACTTGACAAAGGCGTGGTGGGAACACCGGACTGCAATGAACTAGGAAAGAAGGGGAAGTGAGGAAGTACAATCAGTATGTGTCAAAAGGTTGCTGTGACGGGGAGCAGAAAAATGTTACAATAACTAGAAGGGGTATGGGATGAAATGAGGAAATTATTGTTTTTAAGGGAGTATATAACCTCAGTGACCTAATGGCAACCTATGCTCACACTATCCTATACTAAAAGGTTAGCTTATAATACTATGTTTGAGAGCTAATATGCATCTTCAGTAATGAGATTAATCTAAGGATCATACAATTTAATCAGAGTAGTCAAAACGAGAAAATTGTCTTCCATGTGCCATGGATTAGACAATGAACGACCCTGCGGCAAGACACTCAGAATCCAGTAATTGTCATCTGAAGTGATGACGATGATTCATTTAGAAGTGATTTCACAGTAGGGCAGTCATGGATGCTAAGACTTTACTTTTGCTTATCTGATCTGGAATACTACCTTGCAGATGAGTACATTTAAGTCCTACCCCCAAGCTAAACGGAAGCTTAGAGAAGTTAAATAATTTGCTCAAGGTCACATCACTAATAAATAATGGAGCTGGTGTTTAAATCCAAGTATCTTTGGGAATGTTAAAAAATCACACCGGAATACATGTATTATGTGTATTCTTTCTATAAAAATTAGGGGAAAACACTTTTCTAACTTGGTCCTTCATAATAAAATCATAAAATAAATGTTGGAAGGGATATGGAAGATACTCCATACATCGTCAGAAGCCTGGGAATTAGCATGAGAAGAAGTAGAGTTTCTTTGTCTGAGTAGAGACAAAGCAAATAAATGCATGAGTTGCAACAATGTTACACTCACTTGAATAAGTATTAGACTACCTCACGAATTAGCGCCAAGGTTCAAGACTGGGAAACATCCAGGCTTCTTATTTTATTTCCTTTTTCCCCTTAAAGTTTTTGGTCTATTTCCTCTTTGTTAAGCTATTACCCAAGCTGTAATAGGCGAATATTAAAATGACCCCCAAGATCCCCCACGGCTGTACATGTCCTGCATAATCCTCTACCTTTGATTATGGGTGGGACCTGTAAACAAAATGGGATATCACTTTCTTGTTAAATGGCAGAGTCTAGTCACTCCCATAATTCTATTATATTATAATTAGCAGACTAAAGGGATGGACAGTCTCCCTCTGGCTTTGAGGAAGCAAGCTGCCATGTTGTGCAAGGGCTGCCACATGACTTACAACCTGAAGGTGGCCCCTAAGAGCTGAGGGACTCCAGCCAACAGTAAGAAAAAGGGGACCTAGGTCCCACAACAGCACGACACTGAATTCTGCTGACAATCTTATTGAGCTTGGAAGAGGACCCTGAGCTCCAGCTGAGGTGGCATCATTGGCCAACACCTTGATTTCAGCCTGGCCCAGCAAACCCAGCCCTTCTCCTGACGAATGGAAACCGAGATAATAAATGGCTATCGTGTGAAGCTGCAAAATCTGTGGCAATTTGTTGCACAGTAACAGAAAACTAAAAACAAACAAATATTCATCGTTTGTACAGACACTGTTAGAGGACACCTAATATGGTCATGACCTCACATTACAAGGGTAATAATAATGGGAAGAGGATTTTTAATTCTGAATTGTCCCAGTCCAGGCTCTTTCAAACCTCCATGCCTTTTCCCTTGAATTCCTAGTTCAATTTCAAAACCCGTAATTGCACACTTGACACCTGTGTAATTCTACTAACCATTGTCACCCCAATAAATTTTAATTTAAAAAATATATATATATTGCTTCTTCCAAGAAGTGTTTCCTTACAGCCAATCCCATCCACTCTCAAGCAGAATAAGTACTCCGATTCTCTGCTTCCATGGCAGCAGCTTGTCTGTACATCTGTGATCCCCTGTCCCCCTCCCACCCCCAGACAGTAAGTCTTTAGGGCAGAGCTGCCAGCCTCCTGCACGGTGCCTGGCACATACTGGATGCTAAATAGTGGGCTATCCAGTAAAGAAAATGAGGCTCGGGATAAACACAGGCTTCTGAGGCCAGGGAGCTATTGCTTTTCCACATAGATGATCAAGGTATTAACAGAAACTCAAAAGGCTTTCTCCATGACAACAGCTGGGTGACTCACCAAGCACTTCCTGCATTAAAAGGGCAGATATTTACTGTCTCCAAAGAGCTGGTTTGAAATGGACAGGTGTGCTGGAAGCAACAGGTGGCAGGGAATGGGAAGGATTTAGATTCTCCCCAAAAGGGGTGGCGTGAAGCCCCGTGATTTGTTCTGACTCAAGCCCTATGGGAGGTCGGCAGGCTTGCTGATTCAAGTCATCCATGTGCATCCGTTTAGGCTGAAATCAAATGTCAGCCTAAATAGACAATAATCCCACAGGGTTAGTTCTACTCAATGGCTTCAAACTGTGGGTAGCAAGTCAGATACGAGAATCACGTATCAACAATATCCAGTCACAAGACTCCTAGGTAGAAAGTGTTTTTAGAAAATTTAAAACTCAGAAACATTATGCGTCATCAGTCCACAGGGAGGAGAATTTGCTGGGTGTGTGTTCTGACAAAACTCAGACAAAGAATTCACCTTTTTCCGTAAGACCCACTCCTGTGGGCAAATACTTGAAATGCTCCCTGCAGTTAACCTACTTTAACCATGCTACTGCTTTAGGGCTGCGCCTCAGTGGAAAAACAGATCATTCTGAATCAGAGAGGATACAAAGCAAGGCATGGAAATAAGGCACTTGTTCATAGAGCTGTTGTTCACCAGCCCACAAGAGCTAGCTTCAGATTCTCTCTATAAATAAATCATTAAACAACAAACTGCTGCTTTTTAATAAAAGTATTACAACCACATTGCCAGAAGTCAGAAAAATTCTGTGGGGAAATGGTCTTGCCACACTAAAACAATTTAATTTATTTTTTTTAAGTTTCTGACAAATTCTTTTTCTTAGAATCTTTTTTTAAAAATTACAGTTGACATTCAATATTATTTTACATTAATTTCAGTTGTACAGCATAGTGGTTAGACATTTATATAACTTACGAAGTGATACGCTGATTAGTCTACTACCTCCTGATACTATACACAGTTATTACCACATTATTGACTATATTCCCTAAGCTTTACTTTACATCTCCATGACTACTTTGTAACTACCAATTTGTATAACACTTCTCAATCCCTTCACCTTTTCCACCGGCCCCACTATCCTTTTCCCATCTGGCAACCATCAGTTTGTTCTCTGTATCTGTGAGTCTGATAAACTCTTAATGTTAGCTCCTCTTTTGCCTCCTTTTGGGTTTATATGATGTCATCCCTAAGAATTAAATTAGATCCTATAGGTCCTACATTTTGAAGATCTTTTACAAACAGTGTCTCACAGAGGCAGCCAGCTAGGGGGTGGGGGGTGGGACACAATTTCCCAAAGATCAGTATTGGGAGAAGACATGGGAGCTGGGTTCTAATCTTTCTTTAGTGATAACACTAGATCTTCCTTCATTCATTCAATAAATATGAATGGACCAGACTTTGTGCTGGGTGCTAGGGCTACAGGTGTGAATTAGATAGATAAGGACCCTGCTCTCATGGGACGTATATTCTCCTCTGGATCGTATGTACTGCGTAGGGTAAGAAGAAAGGGAAAACAGAGAGAGGGAGTTTCTTCAATATGCATTAATTATGTTAAATGCTAATGGAAACTTCAAAGTGGCAGAACACAGTACATACCTTCGATGTTCTGTGGCCCCACAAGATTCATGGCCTGGTGAGCTGGATACTCGACTCGTGGTCTGGCAATGCCCAATTGCTCCATCACGCCATGGAGCAGCCTCTGGATGTCTGCTTCTGAGACCCGGTCAGGGGTCCTCGGGCTATAAGCGGATGTGGGAGTCCATCCAAACGTCAACCAAAACACTAGGCCAGATAGTATGGTGGTGACCATCCTGGAGACCATTTTTAACCTGCAGAAATAAGACCAATTACAGCGAATGGCCACAACTGGCAATTGTGGTGATATAATCACTCAAGGGACTATTTCAAGGACCACCCAGAAAGGGACTGCAATGAAAATCCTAGGGGTTTGCTTTTGCCTTAAGTGTCCACTCTAGCCAGGACATCGGCTGTGAAGAGGTGTTAAAGAAACAAAACAGTTTGAGATAGCCAATTCGCTTTGTACTTGAATTCTTGGGAAGACTAGACTGGAACGGCAGTTCTCAGTCATTTTTTAACCTTACAGCTCCCTGGAAGTTCTGTATTACCCCTAACCCACCATTCTCGTCCTCTCTTATTAAAACAAACAAAAATTCTTGCTTCAATTTTGAGAAAAGGGGAGGGAAAGCAACATCTTGAGTTTTCCCAGTCTTGGGGGAGAAAAGGCTCACAGGAAGGAGTGAGGAAGACACAAGTGGTAAAGAACCAAAAACGTGAGGAGTGGTGGAAGGAACACTGCAGCTTAGCGGACATCTAATACATCTGAGTTCCTGAGGGGGATGAAAGTACACACAGCTCAGGCCTGCCCTGCAATCTGAAGGGGAGGTGGGTCCGCGCGCTCACTCACATACCAGCTGGGTGATTTTGGGCAAATGCCTCAGCTTCTTCTTCTGCAAAAAAGGTGGATGAGCAAAGCATTTGTCTTACAGGGTTGTTGCGAAGTGTGGGAAAACACGTAAGCAAGATTAGAACCCTGCTAAGCACAGGGCCCCTTACGTTGCTATTATTATGTTGGCAATATTGCCTTAGGGTTCTGGGGGTTACACTTTGGGGAAGCAGAGTGATAAGAGGGAAGACAGACCGGTGAAGGAGAAATCTAGTCTGGGGAGTCACCGTCCTAAACGCCAGCTTCTGTAGAATCAGAAGCCCGCAGAACAAGGGGACAAACATCCATGCAGCTTCCCTCTGCAGCTGCAGACCCACACTTCTGGCAGTGGCAGCACAACCCCTTTCTTTCGACCATTTTTCTACGCATTTTCTTCCCTGAAACCGAAATATTCATAACCTCCCTTTTTTTCCTGCATAGAAAAGGCTTTTTCTAGTCACCCGTGGATGTAAGACCTTGCTCTCCAAAGAGCAAAGCCTGCAATTCTGACGGGAAAGGCCGGAGGAGCCACCAGCCTCCCCAGACATCTCCATCTTCCCCTTAGTCCGCTCTCGATGCAGGATGCCTTCTGTTTCATTTATACCCTGGGCAACACCGTTGTCATTTGATGAGCTACGAAACCTCCCTCCGTACCCCTTCCCTCGTGCTTATAGCTGCACCTCCTAACCCCACACACATCCTTTGTCTGCCCCCAGCCTCCCAACTCAAGGATTTCAGGAGGTCGCCCGCCCCGACTCCCGATCCCCAAGAACCCGCAGGTCGGCTGGACATGAGGAGGCCAAGCCGGCATCAGCGCAGGACTCACCCGGGGCCGGAGGAGCCTGCTGCGCGCTGGGCCTTGCTGGGGGTCGGGCGGGAGCGGCGCAGTCTGTCTGGGTCGCTGGTGCGTCACCTCCCTCTGCATCTTAGCTCCGCCCCGGCTCCTCCTCCAGCAGGTGGAGGCCACCGGGGCTAGGGCTCCCCAGAACACAACCCAATGCTGGTGCCTCCTGCCCGAGCCGCACAGCGTTCAGTCCTCGCTTTCCAGGTATATCTATCTCCTAGGGATCCTCTATCTGTCGACCCCCATGGAAGTGACTCACCTTTTCTCAAGCAAATTAACAAGGCGCCTGATTGCCACTTTGTACTTTGCCCCCATTAGCACATCTTTAATTTTGCCCCCTTCCAGCATTTTTTAGTCTCGAAGAGGTAACGGGGCAATGGTAGAAGAAACAAAAGATAAAGACATCCTAAGAACTTTTAATGATGTCGACGATAGGGTGTATCATAAGGCTGCTTTCAGGCGCCCTTTCACTGAGCAGAGAAATTATGAGGATATTTAATACAAAATGATAGAAACTCCTGTTAAAGTGATACACCCAGAACACTTGAAAACCTCTGGGAATATTAATTCTGAGTGTTATTTCTAAACATCCACACCAACTGCCAAGTAAAAACCCTTTGGCCTGCAAAGAAACCATGCTCCCCACACACAGCAGACATTTATCCAGGTGGGCCCAGAATACTGTTCAATATTTATAAAGCAACCTTGAACATTTGGATTTTGTTCAAAGACAAAAAATGAAATGTAAAACCACACAATAAACATTGTATTGCAAATTTCTTTCAGATTGGGGAAGACTGAAGTACCTGGGGGCCTGAGAGTAACTAATAATTACTAATAAGTAAACAAACTTGCCGAGGTTAAAATGCAGCTCTCTTGCCCTAGTTCTATACAGCAAATCCGTGATCACCTATAGCAATTTTATGCAATGGAAGGCACAGGAAATTCACCCATGAGACACATGGCCTTTTGGGTAGAAGCCAAGCCTCCTTCCTAGCACCTTACCTTCCATGGATGCTCTTCGGCTTCCTGCTTTTTGTTTCGGTGTGTGCTGGATCAACACTATTAGTTCTGGGCGCAAAGACCAAGCTGGGGGTTAATATTATTATTCATGCACACTGAGCTTCTACATTTTTCAATTCTGAAGTTACTTTAACATTGTTCACTGTTATTTTGTGCTGGGAAAAATGGAGAAGTCATTGCAATATTCTGCTTTTGTGGTGAATGTAAATTTGACTGAAATATACCAAACTGTGTATGATTCATATGAAATTTGGTATTTTAAAAACACCTATCATGTATACCCTGAGCTTAATGATGATCAAAATCCTGTATTTCTATAGGGTGCTGCTAAGCAGCCTAATTTAAGTTCTATGTAATTGTATTATTTGTCGCTCATAAATTAAGTCTTTACTTGTTTAAGGACAGTGAAAATAATCTTTGAAGTTACTGTACATGTCCACTTTTAACTTTGTTAATCATATTTGCATATCACTTGATCAAATATTCCCACAAGATTAGCAACATTATTCTCTATTTTGTGCAAGAAAAAAAATGGAAACAGATTAAATCAAGTCTAAAATCAATTTTCCTTTTTTCTCCACTTCCCATGCTTCCAAGCTATTCACTTTCAGCTAACAAAATTGGAGTGACGTGATATTTTTTTAGAAATAAATATCTCTCATTATTGATTATTGATTCATCTCTCAGAAAAGCCACTAATTCAGGTGATATGTAGTTAATTTCCTATGCCTTTTTACTGACATCACTGTTCCAGTTGACCCTTTCACCCATCCTCATGGATATACAAGGACATTAATGCATGTTAAAAAGTTCAAAAAATTTCTTCAAACTGGACAACACATATCTCAGAGTTTATGAATATTTTCTATCTCTACTAGTAGAGAAATACTATAAACATCTGAAACACATACCCAGTCTACATTACAAAACTGTTTTGATGTCACATAAACATGATGCTTGTATCTCCAGATTTTTTACAGTCTTTAAGTCAAATACTTACTAGTTCTGAGAAAAGGTGGATTCCTAGAGAGAGGAAAACAGCTCTGAAATAAAACAGATGCTCTGCTACCAACTTGGTAAAGCAAACATCTGATGACTTTAAATTCCTCATATATACACACACTGTAAATCCGGCTGCTCTGAGTAGGGGAGCACTGCTGCTCTATTCAGCCCGGACTTCTCCCTGTGGAGTTCTAACAACTGACCAGCAGGACTTCCTCCAGTGGTTGGTTCTGCCTTGCATAGTCCTTCCTCTAAAACTTAGAGAAGAACCTCTACTGTTATTATTCCTTCCTTAAAGACTTGTAATTTCTAATAATTTAAAATATAAACTTAAATAGATTTGCTTGACAATTTGGGTCAAATTCTAAAAGGTACTTTGAATTTCATTAGTCTCAGGCGTCATTTTCAGAAAGTTATCTTTAATGTCCATGCTAAATAAATAACATTTACATACAAGACAAAACCATCATAGGCTTCTGTAAGAATCTAACATGTAAGAAGAGTCCAAGGTAAATATGGAGGTACATCAACTACTTCAAATTCTAAAGTCAAGCATCTCAACATAAGAAATCACCTTGATTAAAATTTTCAAGCTAATTCTTCCTCCTTAATTTTAAATTCTATGTCAGATAAAACACACAAATGTATTTGTGCAAATTAAATTTAAAAAAACAGTATGGTTTAAAAGTCATCAATTACTCCTGCAGCATCATATTATATGAGGACACTCAGGTCGTTATTATGCTTTAGCTATTATTCTTAATTCAAGGGAACACACTCTACACATCTACAGGCAATAGAAACCTAATTACTTTGCCCCAAATAGGAAGAAGGGATTAAGATACTATTGAAACAAGCTAATGTCTAGGTATTTGGGTAAAAACAATAAACATTAATTCAAGAAATAAGATTTCCAAGACTTGTCTCTTCCCTTTACATGTTAGAAATGTCCTATAGAAACTTTTATTGACTTAGGAGGAATGATAACAGGAAATTGACACAACTCATTCCATTCTTCCTATCACATTTAAAAAATAGAATTCATGCAATTTTCAAAAATTTCTCATAAACCCAGTCAACAATTTCTTTTAAAAAGTAAAGTGTAACCTCTGCTTTAAAAGATCACAATAAAATTAAAGTTTTAAATATTGCCATAGTTAAGAAAAACAAAGGCTTTTATATAAGCATAAGAATTCAAGTTGCTTGTACAGTGAAATTAAAATCCATCATGTAACAATGATCCTGAGCTATAAATTAACATGTAGATTACCTTTCAAGTCACATCACCAACTGCTAATTTTATTTACATTAAGGATAAGTATAACATTTACCAATTTCAAGTCTACAAAGTATAACATTTACCAGTTACAAGTCTACAAAGTGTAACATTTACCAATTACAAGTCTACAGGTTTACTTGTTGGTAGTAGCTGAGCTTTTCCAATAGGATTTTTGGGAGAACCTTTATACCAGATCCTTTCCCTTTCTGATGGTTTCCTAAGGACCCTGTTATTTATCTCAGAAGAAAAGCCCATATTATTATTTACAACAGATTTTAATATAGCATGATTTGTCAGATCATCAAAGGGAACCTTAATTTGGTCATCGGATATCCCTTTCTGTTTATAAACTCTGGTAGACCTAAGAGAAGCATTCATGGAGTCTGGGAGCCTCTTCATCCGTGAGAAAGACTTAGAAGTTAATTCCATGCTTGATTCTAAAATTGCATCATTTGACTGTTTGTATGGTGTAGAATTCTGTTCTTTAGGACCTGACTGGGTACATGAAACTGAGGAATCTTTTGACCTACTTTCTACACAAGAGGGAAGAGCACTGTCACAGCTCAGTGATTTAACCAGAGGAGAAGCTGTATCACCAACATGTGCCAATTTATGCCTCACAGGTTGTCTGTTATACTCCAACAAAGAATTAATTCTTCTGACAGACTGACGGACAGGTGTACGCTGAAAATGAAGAGGTGACTTAACTTTTGTCCTATTTGATTCATTTAAAGAAAGCTTATTAAACCACTGTATGTGGTCTGAAACCTTTCCATGCTCTGTTACTTGTAAACTTTCAGAAACCGTTGTATCACATGTTTCTACCAATGACTGCTGTTGAACCATTCTCACAGACCTAGGTTTTGACAAGTTGGTTACATTACATGCAATCTGCTCTGAGGAAGAGGTGCTAGCCACATCCTCCGTAGTAGCTGTGCATTTCGGTACGTTTTCTTCAGTCACATTGTCCTTCTTTAATTCAGTATTTAGCTTATCCCTTGGGGAATGTTGATTCTTTATTTGTTCATCGAGGGGCAATTCCTGCTTGCTTAAATAATCGTTTGGTATATTTGAATGAATGCTTTCTTCATGTACCATCCTCATCTCAGTTGAGTAACATTTTATAGTTGCTTCTCTATCTAATTTTTGAGTATGATGTAGTGAGAAGTCTCTTTCTGAAAAACGATTTTCACCTTTACTAGTGTGGTATTCCTCTGATCCTATCACATTCAAATCATTAGTTTCAAATAGATTTTTCTCTGGGCTACATGCTAAAAAAGATGTTTCATTTAATTTTACTTTCCCCACATTAGTTACTGATGACTGCCCGTGATTTATCAATGCATAAAGATTACTTCCAGATTCAGAAAATGCTTCCTGAATTTTCAACAAAGTCTCTGTGCTCAAGGTATTTTCATTATCACTAAGAGAGCTTCCAGTTTTGTTGTGACTATGTTTACTATGTACATTAGAAGGGGTGAGCTCATAAATAGATGACTTTTCCACCGTAATATCAGGCTCCAAACAAGAGTTTTCCACCTCAAGATTTCCTTCTATTGAAGAAGCTTCATTTGTATCGATTCCTCGAAAACATGAATTACTAGGTCCTGTCCAAGACATCCGGTAACTTGTTCCATCTAGTCGCTCTGGAGTTAATAAGTTTTCCTCAGACTTACTAATCTTTTTTGAACCTAAAATAAAGCAGTTCAGGGTTTTTAGTCATTTATATTTTACCTGGTTTTGAAATATTATACAAATACATGGTAAATAAAAGTATTAAGCATTTAATTCCAATAAATTAGAGAATTATATTAAAAGTAATTTTTAAATGTCAAACATTTCACATTTACATTCATAAGCATCTTCCAGTTGTTCACAGAAAAATACACTGCCAATTCTACTATTTTCATTATTCAAACATGAATTTTAAATTTTTAGAACAGTAAATTACCTAATATATTTTGTCATTAAAATACAACTAAAGGTTATACATCAATTATATCTCAATAAAGCTGGGGGGGGGGAATTTTTTTTAAATCAACTAAAGTAGGCTTTTTGGGTAAAACTCCTAACAATATCATAGAGATGTAGCTTTACCTTTCTTTGTTAATCTTTCATCAATATCTGGGCTAAAAAGCAGACCTGTTTTTACAGATCCAATCCTATTTTTCAAACTTTGTTGATTTGCAAGTCGTCGACCAACATTTTCAAATCTATTGACACCAGAACACCCATTCTGTACAAAAAAGAAAAATTCAAAAAATTCTGGTTAAGAAATGAACCAGTTAATTTTCAAAATATTAAGACAAATTAAATTTTTTGTAGTTACCAAATCCTCTATAGTGAATTGAAAGGGATATGTAATTGAATAACAATTTTATAGCCAACACAAATATATTTGCATGTATGCTGATGAAAACTGTACTCATTTGACTTGGCTATTAGTTAATATGTTATGATCTAAAATAAAAACAGCCTCATGTATTCATTAACTAAAAAAATTTATTTTTGAGGATTCTGTGCCAGGGACTGTTCACAATAGTGAAAGAAAAGAAGAAAAGAAAAGCAAGCAAGCAAACAAACAAATAAATCTCAAGACCAAAACCTTCTGAAATTTATGCTCTAGATGAAGAACAAACATTCCAGGGAGAGGAAAATGCCAGTGCAGTCTCTAAGGCTGAAGCCAGATCTGGCACATTTGACTAACAGCAAGGAGGCAAGAGCGGATGTAGCGGAGTGTACAAGGGGCAATGG
Organism: Rhinolophus sinicus; assembly: GCF_036562045.2. NCBI lineage: Eukaryota > Metazoa > Chordata > Mammalia > Chiroptera > Rhinolophidae > Rhinolophus > Rhinolophus sinicus. The sequence continues at coordinate 69,514,025 of NC_133753.1, read as the reverse complement.
CAGGAAGAGGCTAGGAAAGGGATCCCTGGCTGGGAACAGCTCATGTGGAGGGCTGCAGTCAACCTAAGAACTTCGCCTTTCTTCCTGAGTGAAATGAGGAATCACTGGAGGCTTTTGAGCAAAGTGACATGACTTAACTTGGGTTTTAAAAGGATAATTTTGGCTGTAGTAGTGCAGCAGGGTAGAAGCAGTAGACCTACCAGTAGAAGCTTACTGCAATAATCCACGTTCGAGAAAACAGGACTTAGAGAAGGTTAGAAATATAGTCCTGGTGAGAACTGGTCAGTCTGGATATCTCTGAAAGCAAAAGTTAGATGGGATTCCCTGAGGGTTTAGATAAGGCGTGTGAGAGAAAGTGTGGAGTTGAGAATGCCTGCATGGTTTTTGCCTTAAGTGACTGAAGAACAAGTTGCCATTAACTGAGATGGCGGAGACTGCAGATAGAAGTGTGGTTGGGGGAGAAGTGGGGAAATAGAGGCAGTGAAGAAATGCATTATCAGAACTCTATTTGGGACAGGTTACACCCGAATGTCTATTGGATCAACATCCAAGTAAGGAGGTAAGGAAACGAATGTTAAGAAACAGCCAAGTTGTTCAGGAGAGCATTCTGATATAAACTTGAAAGCCTCAAGTAAACATATGATGTTTAAAGCTGATGACCAACCACCACGAGTGGAAAAAGAAAAGATAAATCCAACGACAAAGCTTTGGGCCCTCTGATACATGGGAGTTAGAAAAGTAACCAGCGAAGAAGGAAGAAAATCATGAGTGCAGTGTCCCTGAAGCAAGGAAAGAAAGAACACTGAAGAGGGGCAAGTGATCGGCCAGGTCAAACGAAGCAGGCAGGTCAGGTCAAACCAGGGCTGGTATTTGTCCGCTGGCTGGGGCAACAATGACCTTATTCATGGGTGGCCTTGAGCAGCTGCAGTGAGTGTTGGGGAGGAAAGCCCCACTGGAATCGATGTAAGGAGGAACTGGAGACATTCACGTGGAAGAGGTTGGCCTAACGAGGAGCAGTGGATGGGACAGTAACTGGAGCGGGGGCATCGAGAGGATTTTTTAGCATAGAATCTACAGTTTTATGCTAACACGAACATCAATGAAAAATGGTGAAAGATACTTACTACATCTTTGCTACTTTTCCCCAGACTAAATTTCACACGAAGAGATCTTCGAATCTTTTCTTTACGACTGATTTTAGGAGAGAAGCAGCCTGCTTTTCCTGATTCCACTCTTAAAAGAGCAGAATTAGAAACGTCAGTTTGTAGCATACATAAACCCAGAGAAATGCTTGCAAACTGAAATTTTAGAGAACGTCCAGAGCAAGTCATATTGTTAGTAAGTGAACAGTGTAGTAATTTTCTAAAATCAATTAAGCTTTATGATACCATATATGAACATGTTGTATTTGCAAATAAAATTGATCTTTCCTGCCCATCACACATTAGTCACTTATAAACCAGAATCATTAGAATAGACTAGCTTTTTAAATTAATCAGAAATTTAAAAATTACACACATCAACATGAAGCAGGATTTTAAGCAAGCAAACTGACCTCAAATTAGGAATTTTTCTCTAGAGGATACATAAGGGGCAGTTGATTAATAAGACTATAAAGGCAGAGGGAATTTTTAAAAATTATGATTCTCAGTATAAAGACAAAATATTTTATTAACTATATTATATATACAAAATATTTATCCAATGAAAACAAAATGTCCTGAATAAATTACCTGCAAACTTTTTTGCTTGCAATCCTTTTACTTCGCCTTGGAACATCTGTACCGATCAAATGATTTCCACTGATGGCTACAGGAGAGAGTGAACTCTGAGATGACACTTCTGGGCTTGTATCAAAGTGAACTATAAAAACAAACACATGTAATGTACCACATATCTTATTTTCAAAATATGAACTATTAAAAACCTTAATTTCTACCCCTAAGCTACAACAAAATCACATAATTTCTGGTTAAAAATTTCAGGAGCCAAATAACCCAACTCAACTAAAAAAAAAAAGTATCAATTTTCTAATTTTTAGATGCCCGTTAGAGGTCAGATTAAACACTGCTTTCACATTGGAGTTTTGCTTTAAACTTGTTTAGAAATACAAGGGAGGGGTGGGCACAGCTGCATACTGGAGAAAGAGCAAGCCTTCGAGATCGACTTGAATTGGTCCCACCACTTACTAAATGGCTTTAGGCTCTGAAAATGGACTTCCATGGTTGAATATAAATATTACTGGAATGTACATTAAAAGTCCAGCACATTACCTGATACATAATATTAATTAATGCTATTATAAAATATTAATTATTGAAAAACAATTTAGAGTCTGAGTATCCAGTATGCACCTGCTAGCCAACTGCTGTCCACCTGACTCTGGAGTACAACCTGTCCAATATTTTTGGCAAATAAATTGTCTATAACACATCCCTAATCACTTGACTACTGCCATGTTCCATGCTAAGAACTGGCAGTTACTACAGCTCGTTCTGATTAAGTTATTTAACACTACATCATGAAGCTGACTATAACAGAAACTAGGAAAAAAATAAAATAGTGATGAACAGAAGCTCCATATACATTTGACTTATATTTGAGTCATGCCCAGGATACACTGTACAAACATGAACCCTCTCAACTCAACACCAGTATTGATAAAGAATTCACACGGGTCCCCAGAGACATCTATGTTTTTTAATTAAAACAGAAACTATTATAACCATTATAGTGACTTTAGGATGCATTTGGCGAAAGAAAATTTTGGAGGCCAATATAATATACCCAATGTGACACAGGTAGCTTTACTCTAGGACTGTAGTATGAAAGCAATTATAAATAGGTATGCTATTTTAGATTAATATTGCTGCCTGTATACATTTTTAAAAAAGCATTTTGCAGATGGAATTTATCAAATTCTGCCAAGAAGGTAGGGTTTAAAAAAAATTGTGAGTTAAAATAACAGGATTACTGTTGTTGAACTTGTTAAATTTTTTATTAAAAATGTTTCACTGATTAAGCAGGCTCATACTAACGTTACAATAACATAAGAATGTTATTTGGGAGTAGTTTGGAGAGAAGGAATCAACAAGCTCTTTCCTTGGGGGAGATGCTATAATGCAAATAAGGCAGGCAGAACTACAATTCACATGTGCCATTTGGAAAAAGTCCTTCAAAGTGGAAAAGCTTTTAAATATCAAGAAAACATGAAGTTACTTTAAAAGAGTTTTAAGCCTCCAAATTCTGAATACTGAAAAAGCTACAGACGTAGACTCAGAGTTCTTATTACACTTTAATGAACCATAAAAAAACCTGTGAAGGAACACAGAGAACAAGTTGCTATTCTGTTCAATTTTTTAAATAAAACAAACAAGGAAAATATAAACCTTTTGGATACTAGAAACAAAAGAGAGGCTTTTGCGAAGATCTGATAACCCAGCTAATGAATTCAAAATGGAACTCTTACCACTGTCTGAAACCAACACAAATCTAAAAGAATCAGAGATCACCCACCTTTTGACTAAATGTGAGACAAATATGAGGAGGACCCTGGGTTAATTAGTTTCATTTTGGGTTGACCACAAGTTACTATGAGCCAACTTGTATTCTACACATGCACAAGAAGCCAGCTCAACCTAAGACCACACTAACAAAAATGTGGTTTTCAAATTGGCATGATTATATGATATTATCCTCTGGAGGCTCTGGTCGGCCACAATTAGTAACTTGTGCAGTTCATTTGGAAGAAAATAGCTGGGCTGGTAAGGGGTCTGGAAACCATGCTATAACAGTGCAAACCAAGTTTTTAAAGCTTTTATAAAAACTGAATATAAAACATTAAAAATACCACCCCTCCCCCCAAAGAAAATGCAACTCATAATGGTTACTCCAATGGTAACACCCCCACCCCACTCTAGATTCAGAGATGATCAAACTTCTGGCTACCCAACAGAAGACAGCTATACAGCCATAGCTATAGATCCAGAAATAACTAAAGTAGAATTCAGGATGTCCAATCACATAACACCTGAGCACCAGTGCTATGCACAGAAGCCCAAACGCTCACTCCGAGCTATTTATCATAACGCTCAATGAGCACAGCCATAAAACACATACATTAGTTATACGGACCAGTGTCTGTTTTAAAAATTAGGGACTTCATAAAAATTCAGATTGATAAAAAAACAGAATAAAGCTCTGGCTCCTAAAGAATGGTATCAGGAAACATTTTTCTCAGTCTGTTGAGATCTTGCTTCCAGGTTTATTCTCTGTTTGGCTCAAATAAATTTTTATAAAAATAAAAAATAAAAGTGTTATTATTATGAAATAGCTCTTTGCCCAGAATAGGCACTCATGGTAATGTTTACAACCCAATTACATAAATTATAATTGCTACCTGACACGGGTGTAGAACTGCTACTGAAGAGATTACTTGGCAACAGCTCAACATTAAAATTGTGCTTGATCGACTTCCTTTTCTTACTTGAGAAACCAAGAGAAGAATCTACTGGCAGTTTACGCTTAGCATTTGGTGTGAGATTCACTGGTGATTCAGATAGTTGGGCTGAAAAAAAAACCACAATTTGTTGTTTCTCCCACAGGATAAAATACAGAAGTTTTATTAATTTATTCTTATAAAGTTATTACTTAGGGCTAACCAAAGAATAGGGTAATATGTTTACATTATCAAATGTATGTTATACATCTAATAAACACTATGCAATTCCACAAAATAAAAATAGGTAAGTTGCAAATAGGCAAGATTCTTAAAAAAGAAAGTAAACAGTAGAAACTGACACCAAATAGACTAAGATTCATAAAATTCACATTAAAGAATATTAACATAGGGAAGAAAATTATCTTCAAAGAGTTGAAACAAAAACTGATCTAAATATTATTTTTGCTCTTCATTATAACTGAGTATTAACCAGTTAATTTATTTAATCTGGAAAACAAAACAAATTATTATATTGTCTGTTTCTGAGCTACAGAATTTCAGCTACAAGCCAGCCAAGATAAAAAATGGAACATACACTAATAAACTTCTGGTTCTAAAACAAAATAAGATTGAGTTATTTTCACATGTTCAATAGCACCCAACTTACAAGCAATAGAAAAGCATGATTTAGAAAATTAAAGATACAACAGTAGCCTAAAAGAAATTCTTACGTACAATTTTGGATTCATTACATCCAATGTAATTAGCAATGTCACAGCATAGTATTATACTACAATATCTCCATTAAAAATAATATTGGATTTGATTAAACCAAAACAAGTCAGAAATTTTCATTTAAATAAATATGTATAATACCTACCGATTCTCTCCTGTTGAGGTGTAATAGAGGGTGTTCTGTTATATTTAAGTTTATTTAGGGCTCCACTAACAAAATCTGAAATGCAAGGCATATATAATCACACAATCAATTGTAACTTAACATTTACCTTTTGTTTACCAATAATTTATATCGATATTTGTGGTCTAGTGTCTAAGTTTGTATCAGATTATACATTTTTAAAGTCAGGGTATTTAAAGTGAGGGTATTTAAAAGGAATTGTTTCAAAATAGAAAAAAAACAAAAAACTAAAGGATGTATTTTTATTCCATTCCACTTATACTCCCATACTCCCATATTTCCCACTCAAAAACACACACACACACACACACACAAAAGACAACGTAAAACAAGTATGTATAATGTACAGAAAGAGTATGGAAGAGGAAAGCATTACTTGTAAAGAAAGGAACGAAATGGCAGCAGGAGAGAAAGCTTTTCATGGGAAGTAAAACCTGGCCTGTGTTCTAAAGAATTAGTAGGTGTTGATTAGGTAGAAAGGTAACATTTGAAGCAAGGTGAATAGCACATGCGGAGGCATGTAAGTAATTAAAACAGGATTTATGTATACTAGAAACCAGTAGTTTGATATTGCTAGAGCAAACAGGGAGCAGTGGATATGATAAGGGATAAGCCTTGTGTATCAGGCAGACCAGGGCCTGTGTGTCATTTTCAAGAACTTGAACTTCTCCAAAGACAAAGGGGAACAAAATTGACTGATCTGCATTTTAGAAAAATTACTTTGGCAGCAGGTGTGAAAGATACACTTAAGGGAGCAAGCCTCCTTGGAGGCAGGCAAACTAACTGAAGGTTCTTCTAAGTACGTTACTAAGTCATTCAACAAATATTTATTTTGTGCCTAGCCCTGGAGATGTAAGAGTGACCAAAACAGACACGGTCTTTGCCTTCATGGAACTTATTCTCCTGGAGGAAACAAACATTAAATACACCAAGGAAATACTAAATACGTAATGACAAATGGGATAAACAGTCTGAAGTACAAATACAGTAACAGATTTAGATTGGGGAGCCAAAAAAGGTATCCTTGAGGAAGTGATATTTAAGGTGAGACCTGAAGAAAGAGTGGCAATTATCCAGGCCAGAGAAGAACAGAGGAAGCATCAGTGGAAAATGGAGGCAGGAAAGAAGGTCGTTAGATCAAAGGGATAAGCGCTGGTGAGCAGTGGGATGTGGGGATGAGGAAAGAGTAAATAAGGACATACAGAATTTTAACTTTGATGACTGAGTAGACAATGGTGCCACCAAAAGAAAAAGGAAATTATGCAAAAAAGAGTTAGACATGTTTATGAGACACTAACTGGATATAAATCCATTTGTGGTGAGACCAGGGCTGGAGAAGTAGACTTGGGAGTCATCAGCCCAGAAATGGTAGTTTTTAAAAATGAAAGTGAATGAGATCACTTAAGAAGAGGAAAAAGTGTAAGAATCAAGTATGGAAGAATGGGACATTTAAGAGATTGTCAGAAAAAGAAAATCCAGGAAATGAGCCAGAACAAATAGCTAGAGGTGGGGAAACAATGAAGCATAGTATTAATTTTAAAAAGAAGAAAAAAGAAAAAATCAAGAAAAAAAAATATATGGAAGGAAATAGTCAAGTGGTCAAACAGATTCTGAATAATACAGGCCAAAAAAATATGTACTGGACTTAGCTATTAGGAAATTGTGACTTAAACAGGAATAGTTTCATGCAAAAATATGCTCCTAATTTTCAGTCACAATGAAACACAAAGGTATTTTAAATATGTTCATTAAATATCACTCAAAATAATTATTTAAGCTCAGCTATACCTCACTTATGTGTATATACTACACACCCACAAGTGAAATAGGCACAAACCTCACTGAAAGCCTCACTGAAGAGCCAAAGACAGGAAATGCTCTATCTAATTGGTAGGCAGTGGCTAATCAAGCCAAACTTCAAGGCACCTAGGCAGACAAACAAGGTTAATATGCGGGAGAAAAAGGAAAAAAGAAGAGAAACAAGAGCCAGAGCAGAAGAGAGAAGAGACAATGGAGCAACAGATTCAGCCCCAGCAGACAGTAACACACAATTAGAACAGCACAGCGAAATCAGGAGTATGGAAAGACAAACTGTTACCTCTATAATCTGAAATGCCACACATTTCTGACTTTTCTTCCTAATTTTCCTTCAAGTCTCAATTCTTCAAACCAGATAACTTTTAAAATAGTTTAATCATGTTATTCCTCTTCTCATACCTTCAATGGTTTTCCAATACCAGCTTAATATTCTAAGTCTTGAGCCTGACACTGAGCTAACCCAGTGTCATCCTAAGGATTAGGATGAATGCTTCAATCACGTCATGCTCGTCTTTTTATAGACAGCAATTCTTCCTTACAGAATCACTTCTTCCTTACAGAAATCTTTTTCCATAGCAGCCTTCTCATCTAGAACAGGATGCAAGTATTCTTACCCTCCACCCACTTCCCCTAGCTCTACCCATTCTTCAGGAAGGGTCAGTTTGACCTCCTATTTGCAGAGTCCCTGACATTACAACCCCGGGAACTTTTCTCCTTTGAACACATTTTATTTGTGCTAAAGATCTAGCACTTAATATTAGACTGTACTGTCATTTTCACTTTTCACATGCATATGCCATGTCTTTCCAACTATGCTGTAAGCACCAATACACTATAGCTTCTGCTTCTTTATGTTCAAATGCCTTTCGGATAAAAGCAAATCGTTGTACTCCCATAAAACGGACTGTCACTGACACTTACCTCCTACACTTTGTCTTCGCTTTCTCTTATGGTCACCAGGAGTTTCATATTCACCTTCTTCAAAACCTTCCAGTGATGGAGTAGCACAGAGACCATCAACACCCAACATAGCTGGTATCTTCTCCATGATGAAATCTGGAACATGCCCTAAAGGAAAATGTTCGCAATTAAGATCTTTCCTCTACTCCCCCTAGAAATATTTAAATAGTCTATACCAACTTCCTCACAGTTGTCTTTATAGTTCACTTGGAAGAAGCTGGGATCTCCCTCATTTAAACAAATCCCATTATTTAATAATGCAGCTACATCTTACCAATATCTGATGCACAATCAATAAGAGTCTGTACTACTGCAGCCTGCAATCGTAGCTTTTTTTCTGTGTTAGCAGACATTTTTTCGTGTCCTTCACTTGTCTGTAGAAGGTTTGGTGCAAATATCACTGCAAGATTCCTGCTATCCATCTTATTCTCACTGGACCTTAAATGAAAAATGGTTTTATGAGATGTAGCCAAAGATAAAAAAATATGGAGTAAAAATAACATATTAAACACATTTTGAAGAGCTCTTACTTTACCAAACACAAGGGAAAATATGTTACCCTTCATCTATCCATCTACATGATTGGCTTGAAATAAGACTGAACCAGAAGTACACAGCTTATGTGTGCTTAGATATACATCATAAAAATCATGCAAACTTTGTTTTTCCACACAAATTGAACATGTTTATTTGATTTTCAAACCCACACACAGAAAATTTGAATTAGAAGGCAGGAAGTATGTCTAGAACAAACAGGCTCAGTGATATCAGGGAGAGGGGACAAATTTGAAAAGCAAAACAAATATTTTAAAAACACTGTAATCTGAAATCATTCAGTGGACAAAGGATCCTATAGGCATCAATAAGCCATTAAGACATTCATAGGGTGGCCGAATGGCTCAGTTGGTTGGAGTGCAAGCTGTGAACCACAGGGTTGCCAGTTTGTTTTCCACATGGGCCAGTGAGCTGAGCCCTCCACAACTAGATTGAAGACAACGAGCTGCCGCTGAGCTTCTGGAGGGGTGGCTGCGTGAGCTCTCAACAACAAGGCTGCCTGTTCAATTCCTGCATGGGATGGTGGGCTGCGCCCCCTGAAACTAAAGATTGAAAACAATGACTGGACTTGGAGCTGAGCTGCGCCCTCCACAGCTAGACTGAAGGACAAGGACTTGGAACTGATGGGCCCTGGAGAAACATACTGTTCCCCAATAAAATAAAATAAAAATTTTTTAAGACATTCATGATGACTCTAAGACACCAAAGAAATATTAAATCATTTGGTATATTGTTTCTTAAATTATACAGTGTACACATCTTAGAGTAAGGAAATGTACAATATTTTTTAGAAAATTTTCCATTCCAAATGAAATTCATTATCTAGAGGGGTAAATCTAGCTAGTTGAGAAATTAAACTATTATTTCCCAAGACTTACTACTCACCTAAGAGAAACATTCCTGAGGAAGTTAAAGAAGTATCTTAATATATCAATTGTGTGGTCAGGCATAAGACAGGAGAGCAACAGTGTAGCTTTGTTCTTCTCCTCTGTTCCTAACTGTTGAGCTTTGAAAAGTGCTTCATGCAAATCAGCTGGGAGAATGGGCTCTGGCAGTTCCCTAAAAAACTGCTTAAGAAGCCCTGCAACATCACAAGGCGGTGCAGAAGACAGGCCACTTTCACCATGATCCAGTTTATTCTGAAATAAATAAAATAATCTTGAGTATTTATGGGCTTAAGAGTACAATGCAAATAAAGTATCCTTTCTTACACTCTAAAGAGCTTTCTTTAATGAATTTCTCTTAACTTTTGCCTTAAGACATATCACTCCCTTTCAGAAGACTAAAATCAATGTTAAAAGTGTTTGTTTTCATTTATAGGAACAGGGTAACGAATTTAAAAGTACTTTGTAAACTTTGAAAACATATAAATAGCTTAACTGTGGTGACCACTTCACAACATATACGTAAATCAAAACATCAAGTGGTACCTATTAAATGTTTTGTGAATTATACTTCAATAAAACCGAAAAAAAAAAGAAACATTACACAAATGATATACATTTTCTTTTGGAAAAAAGTTTTTTTTTCTCCTGTCATAAAAAAAGCTATTTGCAAATTCAATTTCTGTCAATGATTCACGTGATACCTACAAATATTTCGGTCGTAAAAATCAAATCAAAAAGTGGTACAAAAGAAAAATTACAGTTCACCATATAATCCTAAAATTTATGTGGAACCATAAAAGACCCCAATAGCCTCGGCAATCTTGAGAAATAAGAACAAAGTTGGAGGAATTATGCTACCTGACATCAAATTATACTACAAGGCTACAGTAATCAAAACAGCATGGTACTGGCATAAAGACAGACACAAAGATCACTGGAACAGAGTAGAGAGCCCAGAAACAAATCCATACCTATATGGTCATTTAATCTACGACAATGGAAGCAAGAATTTACGGTGGGGTAAAGACAGTCTATTCAATAAATGGTGTTGGAAAACCTGGACAGACACATGCAAAAAAATGAAGCTGGACCACCTCCTTACACCATATACAAGAATTCAAAATGGATGAAAGACTTAAATGTAAGATCTGAAACCATAAAATTCCTAGAAGAAAATATAGGGAGAAACTTTACAGATATTACCCAGAGTAAGATTTTTATTGATATAGCCCCTCGGGCAAGGGAAGTAAGAGAAAAAATAAACATGTGGGATTACATCAAACTAAAAAGTTTTTTCACAGCAAAGGAAACCATCAATAAAATAAAAAGGGATCCTACTGAATGGGAGAAGATATTTGCCAATGATATATCTGATAAGGGGTTAATATCCCAAATTTATAAAAACAGCACTCAACTCAACTCCAAAAAAACAAACAATCCAATTAAAAAATAGGCAGAGGGGCCAACCCAGTGGCTCAGGCGATTGGAGCTCTGTGCTCCTAACTCCGAAGGCTGCCGGTTCGATTCCCACAAGGGCCACTGGGCTTTCAACCACAAGGTTGCCAGCTCAACTCGAGTCCCGCAAGGGATGGTGAGCTGCGCCCCCTGCAACTAGCAATGGCAAGTGGACCTGGAGCTGAGCCGTACCCTCCACAACTAAGACTGAAAGAACTACTTGAAGCTGAACCGCACCCTCCACAACTAAGATTGAAAGGACAACAACTTGACTTGGAAAAAAGTCCTGAAAGTACACACTATTCCCCAATAAAGTCCTGCTGCCCTTCCCCAATAAAAAAATCTTTAAAAAAAGAAAAAAATGGGCAGAGAACATGAAGAGACATTTTTCTAAAAAGGACATACAGATGGCAAACAGACATATGAAAAAATGCTCAACCTCACTAACCATCAGAGAAATGAAAATAAAAACCACAATGAGATACCACCTCACCCCAGGCAAAATGGCTATCATCAATAAATCAACAAACAACAAGTGCTGGCAAGGATGTGGAGAAAAGGGAACCCTTGTGCACTGTTGGTGGGATTGCAGATTGGTGCAGCCACTATGGAAAACAGTATGGAGGTATCTCAAAAATCTGAAAATGGAACTGCCTTATGATCCAGCAATTCCACTCCTAGGTATCTAACCGGAGAAATCCAAAACTCTAATTCAAAAAAATGTATGCACCCCTATGTTTATTGCAGCACTATACACAACAGCCAAGACATGGAAACAACCGAAATGCCCATCGGTAGACGACTGGATTAAGAAACTGTGGTACATTTATACAATGGAGTATTACGCAGCCATAAAGAAGAAATCTTACCATTTGCAACAATATGGATGGACCTAGAGAACATTTTGCTAAGTGAAATGAATCAGTCAGAGAAAGACAAATACCATATGATCTCACTTTTATGTGGAATCTAAAGAAAAGAATAAATGAATGAACTAATCAGAAACAGTCTCAGAGACATAGAAGAAAAACTGAGGGTTGCTAGATGGGGGGGTGGGGTGGAGATAAGGGGGAAGGTGAGGGGATTAGAAAGCACAGTCAGTAACCACAAGATTGCCACGGGGATATGAAAGTCAATTTGGGGAATGTAATCAATAATGTTGTAAAGATTTTGTAGGGTATCCAATGGACACTTGTCTCGTTAGAGAGACCACCTCAGGGATGATGTAGATGCCTGATCACTGCACTGTACACCTGAGGCTAAACAACAATGAATGTTAACTACAATTTTATAAATATATATATATTTACAAGAAGCGGAGTACAGCATAAGAAATAGAGACAGTGGAAATGTAATGGCTGTGTGCGATGTCAGAGGGGTAGTGGATAGGGGAGGGGGTTGTCACTGTGTGAGGGATATAAATGATAAATGTTTAACTATTACATTGTTTTGTGCACCTGAAACTAATTTTAAAAATGTTGAAAAAAAGAAAAAGTACAGTTCAAGAATATGCTTACCTTCAGTGCTTTTAGACGAACAACAGATCCTGATTTCCTAAAAAGCCCTTCTGTGTGAATATGTTCTTCTAAAGATGTGCAAGCATCAACAAGAAAACTGAAAGAGAAAAATCTTTTCAGGTGGCCAGATACACATCTTTCTAAATCCTATTATTCTGCCAAAGTATATCAGCAGACCAGGCACTACACTCCCTTCAGAAGCTCCGATGCCACAAATCCCTTTAATCCCTGTGATAAAAGGTTACTAGCTCCTAAATTCTTCTCTAACACCCATCTTTTTATCCATAACAAGTTCAATGAGCCCGCTTAATCCTACATCCTTCTCATCCTACTCCATTTCTCCGCTTCCACTCAGAGCACGGGATTTGTCACTTTTATTGCCTCTACTTCCTCATAGCCCAGTCTCTACTCCACCCTCTCCAATCCGACTTTTACCCCATTACTCCAACAAAACAGCTCTCGTCAAGGTTACCAATGGCCTTTGCCTTGCCAAACCCACGGTCAATTCATTGTCTTCATCTTCTCCTACCATCATTGAACACAACTGACCATCCCCTGATCATCTTGAAAATACTCCTCATCACTATTCTGGTTTTTCTGCTGACTCCCTGACTGCTTCTTCTCAGACTCCTTTTCCGGATCCCCTTTTTCTGCCAGACCTACATGCTAGGATGACCCAGGACTGTCTAAAGCCTTCTTTTCTTTCTCTCCGTGTGTGACCTTACACAACATACACAGCTCAATCAAAATATCTACCATCTACTACATTAGCCCAAAAATAAGGCAAGGTTTTTTTCTCACCGTAACATTACTTCTCAGAGAAGTTGGATATATCCCAGTCCTTACAATCCTTCTCGTATTTAAAGGTATGTGCTCAGTTTCTTTACATTAACAATTCTGAACAATCAGAGTTGGCTTTAAATGCTTAGCTGGTACCAAGAAATTAGAACGGATGTCAGCTGCAAGCAACTGATAGAATCATAGTGGTACACAGTGGCTGACCGTTGCAGAGGGCAACTGACAGAAGAGTTTGTTTTTTTTTAAAAAAAAAAAAGCAGGCAACGAAATTACAACAAAGATGTAGTCATTATTACTGGGAATATGACTTTGCAATCTAAATGTTGAAAATCATTATAAAGAATCCTTTTATAGGTCATATAAAAAGCAAAACAGCAAGTGGTTACCTTATAAAGATTGTGAATCAACACCTATATGCTGAAGGAAAACCTTTCTAAGCAGCAAGGTGTTCAATAAATGCTTTTGGACAATGCATTGATTAAAAACCCAGGTTACTGAACTAGAGTAGCCAGAATGAACCCTACTTTGGACGGAGAGGAAATTAATTAGTAAGAGCTAAGACAGTTTCCTTATATATATTTTTTAAATATTTTCTTCAGATGTAACCTTCTCTAGTAATTTCTGATGCTGTTAGTCCATAGGTTATTTATAAATAGTGACACAGAACAGAAAAGTTAGTGTTACATAATTTATATTCACAAATACTCCAATATCTTAGCTTAAACATTCTTTTATCCAACATTTCTAAAACAAGAAATACAAAAATTACAACTGAATTGGTAATTCAAAATATTACTGAATATAATCAGAATTGCAGCAAAAGAATTGGCACAGAACTGAAAACTCTAACTTAATAGAACAAAAATAATTTTCTTTCTAACTTTTATTCACTGCTGAACCTTAAAATTCAATCCTGGGAATGAGTACAAATCAAAAAGTTAAAATATGTAAAAGTTTCAAAAAATTTTTACATTACTGTTAAGAAATGAAATTATTTGCTAGTTCAAAAACAAATGTGTGCATCCATCGACTATTTTTAAACATTCAAACACCAGTTTGAAATATTTATTCTTCATTTCAAACTCTGCTTACCTTGGAATGTGTCCATATTCTGGTACAACAGAATGGGGTAATGCATTAAAAGGTACTCCAAATATTTTACCCTAAAACGACAAATTTAGTTATTCTAACACAAATATTAGGCATAATATAAATTTTCATAAACATTAGGCAAGTTAAAAATATCAGGAGATAAAAAAAGATAGCAGAAATAAACAGTCAAGACAATGAAAACAATTATTTTGAGTACATTTGGTAAAAAGTAACTACTATACACCAGACATTATGCTAGGTGCTGGGAGTACAAAGATAGTAAAGATAAGTCACTGCCCTCAAGCAATGTGGTAATTTCCACCAGTTTCTAATGTCATAAAGGAAAATCAATCTAGTTAGCACTGAAACAGAAAACTCTTAAACAGAATTTGGCCCAAAACTCTTGCATTCACCCCCAAAATACTACCGGTTCCTTCAGTAACCTTATAAATAATGACCTTATATCTTCCTTCTGTCACCTCTAAATACTAATTTGAACAAAAAGCTAAGTCAATTTACAGTGGTACTTCCTGTCACTCATTGAGTACTTCCTAAACTATACTAGAAGTGGTTATTTTTAGACTTGATTATCTTTTCCACAGTCCATGGAAAAGTGCTTATTGAAACTATGTTCTGAGGTATGCAAGGTAGAGATTCTGCAACTACTTAATTCAAATTTCATTTAACTACCATTGTTTAAGTCATATTCAAATGTATTACTCACATTCAAATTTTAATACTTGAAGACCCCAAGAGTAAACTTGTATGTTGGTTAACTTGCATGTTTGTACATACCTCACCATCTTTGTGCATGCATTCAAACTTCTTTAAAAAGTGTCACTGATTTAAAAGGTTATAGCTATTCACTGGACTTAAAAATAAATTGAAGCTTTATACAAAGTTAAATAAGTGGGTATACCTAATCTCACAAAGGTTAATTTAGCTTAGATGCATGCGCTCTCCATGAACGCTCTTGAAGCACTTATGTTTTAAGAGCATATTATTTAACCTTATATTTACCATATATGGGAAATCATCCAGCATTGTTAATGATTCAAAAGAGTAACAAAATCTCACTAGTCCTTTTCCAAGCATCTGGTTCCATTTAATTGACAAATATAGAAAAGATAGTGCAGTACAGTGCCTAAGAGGGCAAGCTCCTAGAGGCAGGACTGCCAAATTTTAAATCCTGGCTCTTCTACTTATCAAGTGACCTTGATCAAATTAATATTATTTATGTCTCAGTACCCACATAGGTCCTAAGTCATGGTTGTAGAAAGAATTAAATAAACTAAAAGATGCAAAATATTTATAACAGTGTCTGACACTGAGTAAGCATTCAAAGAATATTTGCTACTGTTACAACCATCATTTCAAGGTGAGCTACCTAAAAAAAATGTTAGTATGGACAACCGCTTAGTTCGGTAAACCAGAATTTTCTTGATACTATGCAACCAAACAAAATGCTAAAATAAATCAGATGCTGAAGCTGATTGTAAGTCTAAAAATGTTATACATAAGTAGAATTTAGGGTGTTTCTTTTTCTTAAGTTTCATTATTCTCAATACTTTTATTATCCTAATAACCATCATTAATTAAGCGGCACATGAAAGGCATTGTGCTAATCCTATCTACAGATTTTAAATCTACAGTTTTTTAAATCCCTTAAACAACCAAGGAGAGATACCATTATTACAGAGAAGGAAACTGAAGCAGAGGAAAATTAAACAAGCAGGCTAAAATCACACACCTAGTAGGGATCAAGCAGGATTCAAACTCAGGTCTATCTGACTCTAAAGATAGGTGTCAGTTTATCTTAAGCGGTGAAAAAAAAAATGCACATACAAATTCTTTCAGATACTTACAAAACCAACTACGTTTGAGATCTTGGAAAGCCAGTTTTACAACCAGAAAAAAAAAACACTGTAGCTTTTAAATATAAACAAATATGTTGCCATTAAGTTGCAAACAACAAAAACAATTTTTCCAGAATTTAAGAGGTATACAAATTTTTGTTAGTTTTCTTCTCCACATACTTATCTTTCAGAAATTATAAATTAAGAGCTATGCAATTTAATTTTATTAGTTTTCCTCTCTAAGCACCTAGAAAGTAGTAATAGGCAAATAGATTTAATAGGCAAATAGATTTAAAATAAAATGCATTATATGCAATTTATTTTTCACAATGAAGTTCTGGATGATGCAGTAGAGATATAAAAATCTCCTTCAAAATCCCCTTACTTTGACCACCCCAAAATTAGCAACAGCTTTTTAATCATTCCACTCTGGCTTCTCCACTTACTCATTAAAAAAATAATAACTTCATGTCTCAAGATATGATATAGTGAAGCAGCAAGCTTTTTTTTTTTTTAATTGGTGAATATAGAGATATTATCCGAAACCTATTTCTAATGTTCTGTCACACCGCCTCACCTACTGATTCATTTAGAAAATGTATCGGTCCCCCTTGTTCCTCTCCAAATCTCACTCTTATAACTGTGGTAATGGGGTAGTGTCCGTCTCCCTTCCCATGTGCTACTTGTTCAAAATACAATAAATTGGCAATATCTGGAGATATTTTTAATTGTCACAAATGAGACGCTACTGGCATCTGATGGGTAGAAGCCAAAGACGCTGCTAAACATCCTACAAAGCGCAGGACAGCGACACTCCTCCCCCTCAATGTTATAGTTCAAAATGTCACGCTGCGGAGGCTGAAAAACCCTGCCACCTTCTCTCAAAGACCAAAACTTCCAGTAAAGAATAAAAAACGTCATTCTTTAAATTTCAGCAGTTGACCATCTGTATTGAATTAGACGCACCACCACATTCTCTTTTGGACCCATACAGAACGAACCTTTTAGCATGACCTGGTAATAAGTGATGATACAGGGTGTGCTTTTTAAAAACAAAACCCTCAATCCACTTCCTCAGAACTTACCACTGCTTCCGTGGCTGTCGTTTCATGTCTCCTGCGATCGCACTGCGCACGGCTACCTTTGACCTTAATGCCATAGGCAGCCCGAAGCTGCTGCAACAAGGCCAACCTCACCAGCCTCTGATCCCACATCCCGGACACGCCGCCCGGGACTCTCCGAGGCAGGATCTGAGTCCGGAATCTCGTTCGCCACCAAGTCTTCCAATTTCCGAAAACGCTCAGGTTTGCGCTCTGCTCCGCTGCCTTCCGGCCAAGGCTGGCGCTGTTCCGACCCCGGACCCCAGACACGTCCACGGCGTTTTCCTTGTTCCTCTATCCACTTCCACCCACCGTCTTCTTAGTCCTTTGATCTAGCCACACCTCACCTTTCCTTCACTTACACAGACCTTCTTTCTTGTCACCGATCCTTTCCGCAACTTACACACACCTCCCTTTTTCCTCCTGCTCCTTTCGGATCCTCGTACCAACGCCTGTTACCAGCTTCTCGCCACTTCCGGCCACTTCCCGAGATCCCGCGTCCTCCAAACCTGACTCAGCCCTCGTCTCTCTGCGAACTGTTCAGACGACTCTTCTCGCCCTTCCTGCCCCGGCAGGCTCAGTGGAGGGCTCGTCTCTCTGACCCCCCGCGTCCCCGCCTTAGCCCAGCCGCCGGACCAGCCGGCTGCTCAGGCGCCTCTCCCAGTCCCGGTCCCCGCCCGGGCTGGTTGCCACCGTCACCCCGTTTCACAGGCTGCTCCTGCCCTCCGCCATCAGCCCGCCCGAGGCCCCCGGCCCGCACATCCCGGTGCGCTCACTGAAGCCAAGCAGCTCTCCTCATGCCTCCGCCCCCACCTCCTGGGCAGACACCCGGAGCTACGGCGGCCGTCCCACCCTCAGTTACAGCTCAGGCTCGAATGGCAGCGCCAAACATCGCTGCGCACTCTGATTGGCCGGCTCCTCTTTTCAAAATCAGGACCTCGGAGGGTGGCCAGATGCTGCCTGTCTAATGAGATGTGGTCGGAAGGGCGACAACGAAGGGTGTGGCGGGCAAAACTAAGAAACATTAAAAAAAAATGAGTCCCACTTGTTCTTTCGTAGCCACATTTTTGAAGGAAAATACTTTATAAAGAGTTTTTTAATACACCTGGCCTGCGCCTGAAGCAATATATTCGGGGAAATGTGATAGACACCTCATTCCCATTTTTTCAGAACTTGACTGAGGCTGAAGGCCCTTTTACGGAGAAACGGCTTCTACGGATCCCGAGGTGCGACAACTTGAGTCAGGATTCACAAACGCTGATTTTAGTAACCCGGACTCCCGGCTTCTGGTGGGAATTTCGGCTATGGGAGCTGGTCCATATTTGGGGGCTGATTGTGACGCTCAAATTTTAGCACATAGGTAGTTAAATATAACAAAGAAATCCTGTCGAGAGAGTAGAGTGCGTGAGCCATGCGAAGTCCGCGGGAGGCAGCAGCTGCAGAAGCTTTATTCGGTGGGATTTGGAGTTAGGACACCGGGGAGGAACCCAGCTTGGGGCCCACATGTTTCTGAAACCTCGGTCATCTTGTTGACAAACAGGGCTACACATACACGCTGCTTGTTCCCCGCTGCTGTTCCATGCTCAGTCATCTGTGACCCCATCAGGGTGTTGTCTGTTCTCTGAGATGTAATTATTTTAGGATTCCCGCTGAGTGGTCTGTTTGCACGCCTTATCTTTCCTCCTCTGAGGCTAAGACCCTTGAGAATGACAGGAGCCGGGTTCATGTTTACTTCCCACAAAGTGTAGCCCAGAACTTTGAATAAAGTTCTCATCGACTGCTTTTTGAATGAATTAATGACGGATTCAGCTGCCACTCGTATACAGTAGGGTAAACAAACAAGCAAGAAAACACCTTGGGGGTGAAAATTAAAGGTCTAAATTTGGGAAGACAGGAAGCAGGGAAACCTGTGTAGCAACACGGCTATGTGCACAGACTCCAGATCCCTAGTTCTGTGGAGTGTTAAAAAGCAGATCCCTTGTCAAATAAATGTGGGGATTGAAACCAGTTCCTTTGCCACAGGATCTCCAAGGGCCTCTAATCCACCATTGTACACTGGGACTTACCAGTAAGAGGCGGGAGTTAGGCTGCACGTCCTAGTGTTTGACTGCTGACTTACTTTTTCTCGTTGTTTCAGAGCACTTGGGTGGTTGGTGTTTGAGGAATGAGCTTTGGTGCGCTCTGCACCATGTTCACGGAAACCCACGGAGAACACCCTTCAGGACTGCTCTTCTCACACTTGGTCGGCTTTCCTATCATTGCACTCACACCGTCTCCAAGGTTTAGTTGCACGTGTCTGTGGTTCCTCAGATCTAAGGAATTTGGACACAGTTGTAGATCCTATGCGTTTTTTTTTCACAGTGGGTGTGAGGAAAGTAGTGGTTTGAAATCATCAAAGGCCTTTTGAAGACAGGCTGTTGTCCCATCAACCTAAAATGTCATCAGCAATTCATGCTTGACCTTTGACATAAGCAGACAAAGATGGGGAGGTTTATGCCATTCTCCAGAATAAGTCAGGGGTAGTGTATTGTTTGCGTCCTTCAGCAAGCAGACGCCAAGACATGATTAGATGTGCAAGAGATTTTGGGGGGGAAGTGTTTGTGAAGGATAAACCAGAGGGAGCAGGAGTGGGTAGGGAGAACCTTTAGATCAGGATGCAGGTCTGACACCTATGAATGGGGAGGGGGAGGGATGGAGGACTGAATAGGAAAAACCTCAACTACAGCACAGTTCTAAGAAATTTGGCGAGGCTGATGGAGAGTTCCTCACTTAAAATCACATGTGGGAGGAGTCTTGTATCCCATAGGAATGGGCCAGTGCGAGTCATCCTCAGTCATTGGCTGGGAGCAGCCCCCGGTGCAAATGTCTTGGTGGATCCAGCGGACCAACAACTGGGGCTTTCAGTCAGCTATGTATGCTCCTTGCAACAGAAATATGAATGGCACATTTTTATGACCACCGGGGAAATGAAGTCAGATAACCAGGATTTGAATTCCAGCTCTACCACTTAGTTATGGGAAACTTGTGTAACTTGTCTGAGCCCCTCGTTCCTCATCTGTAAAATGGAAATTATTAAAATACACACTTCAAAGAGTTGTTATGAGAATAACGTGACTCGTGTGAAATTCTTAGCATTTTGCCTGGTACCTTAAAGATCTCAAAAATGTTAACTATAATTATGACAGACACTTGTAACTGGTACAAAGTCAGGAGTCTCAGTCCTCAGGGAATTCTGACAGCTGGATGAAATTGTGAAAGTTGAGAGAAAGTCTTTATGCTGTGTACCATACTGTGTGTGTAGAACTCTATTCTTTCACATAGATCCTTTCTCCCCGCTCCTCAGAACAAAGGCATGCTCTTCAGACTTTCACTTCCAAACTTTTAATACAAGAGAAAAGGATAGCATCCCCATTTCCCTGCTAGATATGACATGGCTTGTTTCCCTTGAAGAGTTTACTGTGTTTATCTATTTATTCTGTGTGCCTCCTGCAGACATCAATAATGCTGTAAACAGGAGAGGGCCAGGCTCAGTCAAGCAAATTACAGAATATTGAAAAGGTCATGGCTGTAAAGTACATCACTATAATCCACAGAATATATGAGGCATTAAAATCCTAATGCCTTGACTATTGATGAGAATTTATAGGAGATGAGAAAAATGAACTACCTCAGTGCATTTTTATGGCCAAAATTCAAAGAGGGGTGGATTCACTTAACCCCCGACAGCAATGTTATATTCATTGGACTATCTTCTGTGTCACAGAATTCTGTCTCTAAGGAACTCGATGTGATGGGGAAATTCGTACAAGGTCCTAAGCTGTTAAGTGGCAAAGCTGGATCTGCCTGGCTCCAAAATACATGCTCCATCTAAAACACACAATACTAATTGTGACATCTTTCCGGTAGGGAGACACCAGTGAACTTGATTGAAAGTAGCCTTGATTCAAAGCCACTGCTTTTATTTTTTTTTTATGATAGGCAGTATTTACTTTTATTATTATACTTGATACTATTATTGAATCAATCAAGCTATGCTACAAATTAGAAGCATACAGTTTAGGGAGGAACTTTTTATTCTATATTCCTGTTACAGCATAAAAAAGGAGGGGGAATAGTGTGTCAAAGTTTTATGAAAGGCCACTACCTTTTGATTTGCGTGGTAACTGAAAACCTTTCTATCTAAAAATGTCTCCCTCGGAACAGCCAAATGGCTCAGTTGGTTAGAGCTTGAGCTCTTAACAACAAGGTTGCTGGTTCAATTCCCGCATGGGATAGTGGGCTGCGCCCCCTGCAACTAAGATTGAAAATGGTGCCTGGACTTGGAGCTGAGCTGTGCCCTCCACAACTAGATTGAAGGACGACTTGACTTGGAGCTGATGGGCCCTGGAGAAACACACTGTTCCCCAATATTCCCCAATAAAAATTGCCCAATAAAAATTTAAAAAATAAAAAATTAAATAAATAAATAAATAAATAAAAAATGTCTCCCTCACTAATCTCTGTAATTTCCTGTTAAAAGTTGGTTGCTTTGGCTTTAGTTCTGGTTTTCCTTTAAAATGCAAATTCTCCTGAGAGATGAAACATTGTGAATAATTGTTGCAGATGCTTTATTTTCGAAAGGCAGACTTTGATGGGGAGACTTTGATAGCATTATACCATTGGTCACCTGGGGAACAGGGGTTTATAGAAAAAAAAATGGCAAAAAACAGAACAGAGGTGCCAAGTTAGTGAGCCTATTTCACAATTTAACTGAGGCTGAACACAGAGATTCTTTGTGCTTTTTAGGAAGAATAAGTTCTATATTTTAGAATGTTCACACCTATACCATGGTATTACTGTAAGAAATAAGACATACATACCTGAGAATGCTTTGTAATGTAAATGGATTGGTATAAAACAAGGTGTGGTGTGGTACTATTTCAGTTTGTAAATGAATTCAGTTTTTGTGGTCAAATACACTCTTCCTATTCTCTTGACCATGCATCAAATGTAAGTGGGGGGAAAATAACTGGATATTAGAAACAAATTATATAGACCAAGGATTTGTTCTAGAAAATAATGTCTAATATTTCAAACTGAAAGAATTGCATTTTAGGAAAAGATTGAATACTTTTTCACAATTCTCAACATTATTGTTTCTTACTGTTTTATAAACAAGTGATGTTTTTAGCAATTTGACTTTCACAAACAATTAAGCGCTATCTTAGAATTAACCAGCAGAGGGGAGTAAAGGAACACAAAACATTTTTCAGTTTAGGATAATTTTCGTGAATAAACAGGGCAGCCAAGTCCTCAAATCTATGGGGGGTTTTTTTGTTTGTTTTTTTGTTTTGGGCATTTTTTTTTTTTTTTTTGCTAGTGGGTCCAGGTGAGCACGTTAAATTTTATGAACAGCTCAGTCTGTAACTGAGGCAAACAAATACATCTGTAGGTCACAGAGGCATTGACTTTTGATCAGAAGTTATAGGAGATGAGATGAGCTACCTCTGCAAGTTTGCCAAGTGTGAAGTTTTATTGTCCACGTTTGTTGAAACTATAGTGAAATCCATTTTACTATACTAAAATAAATTTCTTAATTTTGTATGGCTATCTTTGAATATGTGTTTAGAATGAAATTCCAGTGAAACGCATTTTTAAAGGCAGGTAGCTCTCTGCCATTTTGGATGGAAATTTGATTTTCACAAATTGTATCCCAAACATACAGAGTCTTTATTTATGTCAACGTAAGAAACGCCCAAACCTGTAGAGACTTTTTGTGAGTTTATTTGAGCCAAACTGATGACATGGTGGGGAGCAAGATCTCAAATGCTCCAGAGAGTAAGTTTTACACCTTCTTTTATGTATTTGAAATTAAGGAGGGGACTAAGGGAGATTACATGAGGGTGGGAGAAAGCAAGGCAGGAATAAGATAGTTAACAAGATGATGTGCTTTCTTAAGGGTGGTTATGCCTTCGAAGGGTATTACTTCTGGCATCTCAAATGTATTAACCCAAAAGCACAAAAACACCGGATAGGGCTTGCTTAAAAACCTTTCACTAAAGTATGTCTGGAGCATGACTACCCACCATGACCTGCCCAGTTAGGAATTTATAATTTATTACAACACCCCCTTTTCGCCCATATTTAGCTGAAGAGAGTATGTAGGAACATAATCTGATGCCTGTTTAAAATGCAGAGTGGAGTTAAAAGATAAACTGAGGCATGTTACACATTTTCAGTTTATTTGAGTAAAAATTGATTCCCACGGCACGGCATCAAACCAGAAGTGGTTAGGAGCGCTCCACTGACAGGAGCTGGGAAATTTTTATACAGAAAATGCAGAAGCAAAGCAAGGAAATTAGTAACTGACTGTAGCTTAGAGCCCAGTTGTCTGTTTATGACTGGCTGTCCTTAGGGTTTGATTTTATAATCTTGGGGCATTTGCAAGCTTAGATTTTGGTTTGCTTACTTAGGTTGCCAAGGCATTAGAGCTGCCACAGTCCAACTGCCTCCTTGCTTAGTTAATCTAACGATGGTGACCAGAGATTTGCACTTTCATAGGAGAGTTCCAATCTGGTAGGCCAGAGAAGTAAAATGTGAGCTTTAGGTTTCATTGCATGAAATGTTCACTTATCTATTTCGTCGTCATTGGCTTTTTCCACAGGGTGTAGTAATAATACCATCCTCCTTGCTTTGATGAGTGTACTGTATACATTGGGACTTACCTGGCTTAGCAGCTTTGAAGGTCTTCTATTCATATCAATATTTTCTAGTTCCAGAACTTCAAGTCTTGATAGAAGGACTTGATATTGTATCTTTTGACTCACGAGGATTCCAGAATGTGTTGTCAGTTGATAAGATATGCTGGATTTGTTACTGGTCTTAGTGAGAGCTTTATAGGTCAGCACGGCTAGGCAATCAAAGAATTCTGAGACAATTGGGGAGGGCCTGATAAGAAAAAGGAGTGGTAGAGGGCTTCAAAGATAAGGGGAAAATAAGAGCATGAAAGGGGAGTAAAAAGCAGTCTAGGTAGGAGACAGTGCTTAGTGAGAAAGCGTTTGATAAAGTTAATTTGTACTCTGGAAACCACAAAATGGAGGCCGCCCCAGTGGCCTGGCCCACATCACAAATCTACACCTAAGTCAGCCTGCACTTTTAGGAAACACCTGTCGAGGAAACCTAACATACACCAATCACAATCCTCCAACTCAGGTTTAGCTGCTTACCTCACCCTAGAAAACAGGACCTGCTCAGTGTGTAAGGAAATCCCTGACCTCCTAATCAATCATGCCCTGTTTCCACATTGCCTCTTCAACCGCTCTGTAAAAGTCGCTGCTGCCCCAAATTCCTGCTTGTGAGGCACTGTACCCCTCCAATCCATGGACTGTTTTCCCTTGAATAAAGGACATCAAGTTCATTATTAAATTGTTTTAGTCTTGTTATTTGACAAGTATACATACTAGAAAGCACCTGCAGAATTTAAAGAATGATGAGTAATGAGAGGGGTAAGTAGTAAAGATCACTTAGTCTTTCAGAGTTTAAGGGATGCCCTACTAGAAAACATGGTAAAAAACAGAGGAGACTGTCCTGGATCTAAAACATACACCTGGGAGCCACTTCAGTAGGTTTCTCTCTCCCTGAATTAATATAGATGCATTGAATAGCAAAGAAAGTAACTATTTCACAGGTTTGGAGAAAAATGAGATTATGTATACAAGATTTCCGTACTACAGTGGGTAACCAATCAGTATTAGCTCTCTTTTCATTCATCATAATCCATCTTAGAAATATTAGTCTCCAAAAACATATGGCAGTTGGTAAGCATTCAATGTTAACAAATCTCAGAGTGTTATACAAAATACAGTGTCATCAAGACTTTTAAAAATAAATATAAGCATGAATAATAAATATTGTATTTCTCAATTACCTTCTTGTACTCTATTGTCAAGAAAATAGTCTCGCATGACCAATGCAATGTACACCTAAAGCTGAAGTAGAATAATATTGAACGACAACTATAATTAAATATATATGTTAAAAAAAAGTACTTTGACCAAAAAAAAGGAAAGAAAATAGTCCCTCGAAGCTCATAAAAAAAAATGTTCATACTTAAGTCCTATCTGTAATTCTCTATGGCAAATCTTTTCTGTTTTTCTCTAGCAACAAACATGATGCAATTGTATGATGGATGTGAGTGTATAATGGTGTTTCTAAATTAAATCTCTCTAACAACTCTGAAGAATTTCTCTGTTTCCTGTTCTGGAAAGGACATAGGTACTATTTTTGCATCATTTGCTAAGTGACATAACAAATTTCAGGGTTAAGGAAACAAATATCCTTTGTGTTTTATGGCAAATATTCCCTTTCATAAAGACTACAAAATTTATGGGGTTAGGGGAGACAGCAAAATGAAGTATGGAGTTACATTGGCACTTAAAGTAAGGCTATTTCCTATGTCAGGCCATTTTGGTAGACAATGTTAGATAGTGACATGGTTGCTTAGCAACCCTGCCATCGGTGAACTAGGGATTCCTGTTTTGCTGGGAAATTCTAAGGAGAATCCTTCTATTGTTTTCTGATCATTCAAACTAAAGGTGATTTTTAGAAAAGATTTCATTGGAGTTTAAATGGCTAAGAGAGGAATAAAAATTTAGACCATAGGATTTGTATTTCTCTTGTTGTTTTAATAATGGAGAAGATGTTGATCTATATTCCATCTTTGACGAGACTTGCTGTAAAGTGCAACAAGGAATGATTTCACTTACAGAAGAGAGATATGGGCCCTGGAACTTCTATCTGTTCTTACTTCCTCTTGTCCAATGCCAATACCTTCACTTGCTCTTTTCAGCCTATCCAGCTTTTCATCTCAGGATCTTGTTTCATCAATTTTCCCCCATTTCCATTGTTTCCTATTTTCAATTTTTTTCTTCTCCACTGGTTCCTTTCTCCCAGCCTAAAAACTTATTCCAAAAAATTAATAAATAATTTTTAATAACTTCCTTTTAGTTCTTCAACTATACCTCCTACCCTCTCCTCTTTTTACAAAAGCCCTGAAAAAGTATGCCACATGTATGGTTTTCAGTTCTTCACTACCCCTAAGGTCACTGCAATCTGTGTCCTATGGCCATCAATCCACTAAAAATACTCTTGCCAAGGTGACAATAACATGTTGCTAAATTTATTGGACAATTTTCAGTCATTATCTCACTTCTTTGGCCAACCAGAGAAATTTTTCCCCTGGCTCTTCTAACCTCTTCCTGCCTCTCTCACCCTGTAAGTGCTGGGCTCCCCTGGAGTTTTGTCCTCATTCTTCTCCTCCTCTTCTGCGTGGTCTGCTGAGTGATGTCACCCCCTCCCACGGCCTTTGCTAATTTATTAGTGGTGACTTCCAAATCCTCCATGTTGCTCTGGCTCAGACCACATTCTGGGGCACCAGGCTCATTTTTCCAACTACGGCTGTAAACATCTCTCTTTCTATATGTGATGGGTACTTCATACCTCTTCTATCTCCTTGTCATCCTCCTGTGGTCCCCACCCCAGCAAGCACCACCAACAGCCTGCTTGTTCTTGCCATTTTCTCATCTCAGTTAATGCCATCACCATCCACCCAGTTTCTCAAATCAGAAATTTGAGAGGCATCTGGATTCCTCACCTTCCATTAGGCGCCACATCAAACTACTCATCAGAGTCCATATATTCAACTCCTATCACTTGAATTTGGCCCCATGCAAACATCCCTACTTAATTCAATCCATATAAAGACAATTGAAATTCCTGAATTGTCCTCCTTATCCTCAATCTTGTCCTTTCCTCCTCTCCCCAACCCCATTACATTTTCCATTCATGTCACTTCCCAGATCATGGAGGTGACATCCTCTTCTAGAGTATGACACACAAGGCCCTTTAGATCTGTCTCTTGCCTACATTTTAGCATCAACTCTGTCATTTCGTTTGTCCCTGATGAGACTATTAACTCTCTGATGGCATGCAAGATGTCTTTTTAAAGGGCCTTTATATCCCCTTACTCCTAGCACAAAGTAGATGCTAAACAAAGGCTGAGTGAATGAATGAACAAGGATAAGTTATTTCAGTAGTAAAGATTATATGGCACTGAAATAGACCCTAATAGAAATTGTGGAACTTGTTAGTCAAAAATCAATAAGACTTACACCCATTAGGATGGCTGCTACCAGAAAAATAGAAAATAGCAAGTATTGGTGAGAATGGGGAGAAATTGGAGGCCTTGAAGACTGTTGCTCAGGCTGTAAAAAGGTTTAACCACTATGGAAAACAGTAGGGTGTTTCTTCAAAAAATATAAAGTTTGATTCAGCAATTTCACTTTTGAGTATATATCCAAAAGATTGAAAGCAGGATCTCAACGAGGTATCTGCATGCCTATATTCATAGCAGCACATTCACAGTAGCCAAGAGGTGGAAGCAACGAAAATGTCTACCGATGCATGAATGGATAAACAAAATGCGGTAATACATACAGTCAGATGCTACAACATGGATGAAACATGAAGACATTATGCTACTTTAAACCAATCACAAAAGAACAAATATTGTGTGACTCTACTTATATAAGATATCTAAAGTAGTCAAATTCTTGGAAACAGAGAGTAAAGTGGTGGTTTCCAGAGACCAAGGAGAGGAGGAAAGGGGAGTTGTTATTTATGGGTACAGAGGGTTAGTTCTTTGAGATGAAAAAGTCCTGGAAATCCATTGCATAATAATGTAAATATACTTAACACTACAAAACTGTATACTTAACCTGGCAAATTTTATGTTATCTGATTTTGCCACAATAAAAAAAATCAATAAGAGCACAATAGATAATGCATTTTATATATAATAGATGCTGTCTGCAGGCCAAGTACTTGACAGGAAGACTCAACATTCGTGACTTTGCTTGTATGGGTCACATCAGCCTGAATGTCTATATCGTCTACCTTGAATGCTTTTCGTTGTAAAAAATTCCACAGTACAAATTACATAATATTTCAATATAGTGTCAAAATATGACAATGTGAATTAATAATAGGAATTATAATATGATATGAATGACCAAAAAATTCCAATTCCTTTTTCAGGAAATGTGCTCGCTGTCTTTTCACCATCTCCATCATGTTTATGTTTCAAATACCACATAATAATAGAGTTCAATATCAACCGACTTAAAAGTAGTCTTCTTGGAGCTTACAGTCCAAAGACTGTGACCCCAATGCAGACAACAATCTATAATATATACAGAGAGAGAGTTATCCAAAGAGCACACATGAAAATATCCACACGTGTGCGTGAGCATGCGCGCGCGCGTGCGCGCACACACACGATTTACTGAAGCTCATAAAATATTCACGAGTCAGGTTTTTGAATAATTAAATAATTTTGAGAAAATAATTAAATAATTTCATAAAAGACATATGTTGAGAAAATGTTTCTAAAGACGAAAGTGAAGCTGGAACTTTAAAATGTCTCTATCTTCATTGACTTAAAAAGGTTGTCATAAAATCTCCAAACAGCAATCACCAGTCAACCAAAAAGTGGACCTCAGGTTGAACTGATTTTTTGGTCTTTAACAGTACGTTAAGCAGCAGGAAATATCTCAAACTTTCCCATCAGGGTTTCAGAAATTTCCTTTTTCTGAACCTACACATTTTCATCTCTCCCATGGAAAACATAAACACCAGGGGTGAAATGGAATTCAGGATTCTTAAATGATCTCCTACTCTAATATAGTTCATTTTCCATCATTGAACCTCTGGGGTTAGTTCAATAAAAAAGCTTGTTAGCCACTGAAATTGAGCAGTTGATGCAAACCTGTGAAACTGACAAGGAGAGGACCTGTGAAAATTGCCACGTGCCTAGGGTGCAATAGACAATCTCTGACATAATACCCCTTCCCTCTATATCTGCAGCTGGGGGACTGAGCACAGCCCCCAGGCCTGGCTCTGCATCCCTTCCAAATCTGCAGGAAGTGCATCTCTGCTAGTCTGAGCCCTGCCATTTCAGAGTTGCCTGGGAGCTATAAGCAAACATCATTAACTCAATCTGTGTTAACCTGAAATGCTGAAAATAAAAATAGCATCTAGGGGGCTACTTCCCTAGATTCCTGTTATTTCATATAAAGATTTTATTTTTTCCTTGAGCCTCTGTTGCTTGCTGGCCACCTTCCTTATTCTAGCTGTCTTTTATGATTCCAGCTTTACTGAACTATAACTGACATATGATAGTGTGTAAGTTTAAGGTGTACAGCGTGATGACTTGCTACATGTATATATTGCAAAGTCATTACCGCATTAAGGTTAACACATCCATCACCTCACATAATAATAATAATAGTTATTATTATTATTATTATTATTATTTTGGGGGTGAGAAAATGTAGTATCTACTCTCTTTATAGCTACTCTTTTAAATTTTTACTTGCATTCAGTTCTGCCTATAAACAAATTTACTTGGGAGAGGGGGAAATAGCTTTCTCCTCTCTGTGCAGAGGCAGGAAATGGAGGGAAGCAAGTCCACTACATTGTGGGATCTCCTCCCTAGTCCCACATGTATTCATGCAGTTGGAACCAATTAAAAACGAATTCCTGTAAAAAGCAGGCTTAATGGGAGAGATCACAAAAGCTAAGGTCCTTTAGAAACCCTATGAGGAAATATGGAAGAAGAGAGGTCAGGCGTGGCTGCAACCCTATGCACTTAGACTTGGGGATGGCAGAGGGTTTCTAGGATGATGGTGTGTGTATATGTGTGGGGGACAAAGGCCAATAATAATGTATTAAATCTTGCTCTTTTTTGTTTGCTTACTTGTGTGTTTTGGTATGAGCTTGCCACAGGGCCACTGACACTTGGCTCCTTTTCTCCTTCAGCAAATTATGCTGTGAAACTTGCTTGGTTTTCTAATCCCAGCTGAAAGAGATTTGCTGTAGAGAGGCACATTACCCCACCTTACCTGTAAGGATGACCGTATAACCTATCATATAAATCAGGACCCATTTCAAATTCAACGTAGGCACTAAAAAGAATTAATAGGCATAATTGATCTACAACAGGTGAAAACTGGGACATATGGTCCATAGTTCACACGCAAGCACCTGGATAATGACAGTAAACCAGATCCAGTTTCTCAAAGGGTTCACAGTGGATGCTCTTTCCCTCCAAATATCCTGGAAGCAAGGGTGAAACTGTAAGATCATTGGTCCATTCTATTTGTACTTCACACTGTAGCCTCAAAAAAAAAACACATCTTATTTTGTTAGTTCAAATGCTTATGAACAATTGCCTATTTTTGTCTGTATTAGTGTGCTAGGACTGCCATAACAAAATACCACAGACTGGGTGGCTTAAACAACAGACATTTGTGTTCTCACAGTTCTAGAGGCTTGAAGTCCAAGGTCAAGATGTCAGCAGGGTTAGTTTCTTCTAAGGTCTCTCTTGGTTTGCAGATGGCCATTCCTCTTTGCGCCTGCATCCCTAGTGTCTCTGTGTGTGTCCTAATCCCCTTTTCTTATAAGGACACCAATCAGATTGGATTACAGCCCACTCTAAAGGCTTCATTTTAACTTAATCACCTCTTTAAAGACCCTGTCTCCAAACACAGTCACAGTCTGAGGCAGGGGTTAGGGCATCAACATAGAAGTTTGGGGGAGACACAGTTCAGTCCCTAAGACTGTCTCTTTTCAATCAAGCTCTCTGTGACATGAGGACACAGCAAGAAGGCAGTCACTTGTGAACCAGGAAGCAGACTCACCAGACACTGAATCTGCTGGCACCTTGATCTTGGCCTTCCCAGCCTCCAAACTGAGAAATTACATGTTTGTGGTTTACACCACCCAGTCTATGGCATCTTTGTTAAAGTAGCCTGATTGGACTAAGAAAAGATCTGATCATTTTGCAAACTGCAAATACGTGGATTTACTGAGAAAATCTGGACTAGGGGGCATCAGGCTGTGCCGGGCCTCCAGTGGTAGTGGGGGTACCGTCAAAACTGGTGCTGAGATACAATACAATACAATGTGAACTAGGAGATAAAAATCACCTCACAATACTACGGTCACGTTTCTTGGATGTCAGGTGCCTGCTGAAGTCAGACAGTCTGTCTGTTTTCATTATGGCCCAGAATGAGGGAGCCCCATGGAAGCAAGCGCTGATGGTCCCTTGATGTTAGGCAGTGTGCCAGCCCTCGTTATCCTCAGGGAGTGGCAGCAGGGGAGCTCCCAGGGACATTTCCTTCTTTCTATGAGCATGTCAACATGGTTTCCTCTGACACAGAAAAGTGATCTACAGGGATCCGCAATTTGAACCAAAAAAATGCAAAAAGTATTATTTAGCTTGCATTGTAGCACTGCTGGGCTGCAGATAATGAAATCTAGGGATAAAACCATGAAGTTATCAGAACTGGAGGAATTTGGATAGGTTCCAAATTCATCTTTCTATCTTCAAGAAGAACTACCAAACCATGACTACAATAAAGGATGGCGGAACACTGGCGATAAAATGTTTTGGCCTTAATGGCCAAATGTGATTGATTTATCAATATAAGAACGTCCAAACCTGGAGAGAATTTTTATAAAAATCTATTTGAGCCAAACAGAGACTATACTTGGAAGCAAGATCTCAATAGACTGAGCTAACTGCTTTAGAGACTAACAGTTTGTAATTTGTCTTATGCATTTGAAATTAAGGGTTACATGAAGGTGGAAGAAAGGAAGGTGGGGATCAGATTACAGAATGGATAAGCTTATGTGCTTTCTTGAGGGTGGTCATACTTTAGAAGGAGAGATTTGAAAAGTAGCCCAGATGCACAGACACAATGGGCAGGGCTTGCTTAAAGCAGAGATAAACCTTTTACTAAATAAGTTATATGCCTGGGCCTGGACTCCCTACCATGACTTACCCAGTTAAGAATTTATGATCAGATACTCTGTGAGGTAACTTTCCATAGAAACCCTTTTTTATCCACAGATTGGTGGGCTGGATGTGTGTTTCCCAACACCACCAAGCAATTCTCAGCAAACTGAGTGTCCTTTAATTTAACTCAATTCTGATACTACCTGGCAATAGCATCAGATCCCACAGGTTAAAGACGCAGTCCCACAAAACCACCCTTACTTCAGATGCCATTTGCAAGGTCAGGTTGTTACCTGTGCTTCTGACTGACTGGCTATAAATTGGAGGTTCTCACGACCCTTCCTCGGTTTTTGTTTGTTTGTTGTTGCTAGAGCGGCTCACAGAACTCAGAGAAACATTTTCCAGTTTATTATAAAGGATATCATAAAAGGTACAGTTGACTAGCCAGATGAAGAGGTATGTAGGGTGAGATCTAGAAGGATCCCAAATATAGGAGCTTCTGTTCCCAAGTAACCGGAATAGTCCAACCTTACCAGCATATGGATGCAGTCACCCAACATGTATGCTCATCAACTCTTGTTGTTCAAGAGTTTTTATAGAGCTTAATCTGTAGTCATCCCTGACCCCCTTCCCAGGTCAGGGGG
This sequence comes from Rhinolophus sinicus, assembly GCF_036562045.2. Classification (NCBI taxonomy): domain Eukaryota; kingdom Metazoa; phylum Chordata; class Mammalia; order Chiroptera; family Rhinolophidae; genus Rhinolophus; species Rhinolophus sinicus. The sequence continues at coordinate 69,481,147 of NC_133753.1, read as the reverse complement.
TGTGACTAAAAGTTCCAGCCCTGCAATCACTTGTCCTTCTGGTGACCAGCCCCATCCTGAGGCAAACTTGAGGCACCATTCTAAGTCAGCTCATTAGCATAAACTCAGGTGGACTCTAAAGTAGCTCCTTATGAGTGACGACGAAAGACACTCCTAACATTCAGGATATCCCAAGGAGCTTTGTGCCAGGAACCAGGGAAAAAGACCAAATACATTTTACTATACCACAGTGGGAAAGGAAAGGCACATAGTTTTTTCATTCAATTGTGTTTTAAGACAAAGTAAAACAACAACAAAAACAACAAACCCTTTTATTCAAATAGGTAAGGAAAGGCATTTGAAGTTTGTGTCAAGGGCTGAAAAGAACATCCAAAATGAACACTTGGTTAGAAAGCTGGATGTGGATGATACAGAAATGAGATACGCAGAAAGGGAATGCTCTGGATAGCTCCATTTTAAGGAGAGATCTGGATGTGACTTTCAGCTGAAAAGGCGCAGATCAGAGCCAGCAAGCTGGGACCAGAGCCTAAAGTGTCTGACAAACCAGGAGGAAACACCAAGAAAATGGATCCAGGTTTGAATTTGGTTAAGTCCAAACAAATTGGCATCAGCTCTCATCAGAGGATCAGAGAACCCAAGGAGATGGGCAGGGAGCAGACAATTTCCCAACACTCAGCACAGAAGGTCAAGATCCATGTTGGCAGTTTAATAGTTGTCTGATTGCTGATCAAACTAGTTGCCTTTTTCTCAAGTCTTATATATTTTGCCTGGGTATGACAGAAAATGAATGCATTTGTGACCCGGCCCACATCCACTCAGCCAGCCTCATCTCCCAGCTTGCCCTCCCTGCTTTGGCAGGATCTAGCTGACGTTTCCTCAGTGCCTCTCTACTGCTAAAGGGCTGTTTATTCTGCCTGAAGGCCTCACCCTTCTTACCTACCTGGAACACTCCTTTCTTGAGACTCAGCTCAGGAGTTACTTTCTGAGTGCAGCCCTCACACACACACACACACACACACACACACACACACACTCACACATCCCACTTACCACCTACACACAGACACACCACATACGTACTTATGCATACTTGCACATACTACACACACTCATGCACACACTTCACACAGCTCCGCCCAACCCCTTACACACCACAAATTTAAGGATCCTTTCCTCAGTACTAGCAATTTAGGTTGACATGCCTCTACTGCTATATATAATATATCATACAATTTTAAACTGTAATTTCCTTAAGAAATTGTACCCAATTAGAACATTTCAAATGGTGTGAATTCCAAAGAGGTTTTAACCACTGCTTAATCCACCATTGGACCCCACCCCACCCTTAATGACCCTAGAACTGTAATAGTTTTAAGACCCAAAGCCAACGTCAGTTCAAAAGCTGTTATGGGGGAGGAACCACAAACTTTTGACAACTTCTGATTTAATCAGAAAGATGTGATTTCTATTCCCTTGGTTCAAGTAAAAAGAGAATGCTGTCCAACACATAAATAAGGAAATCACCAAGAACTGCCATGATTTATTTTTCCTATTAGAGACAAGGTACTCAACTTCTGATTTACTTCTCCTCACCTTAGCTCTTTACCCCCTGCAGCTTTGTTATTTCCAGCAAGACACCAAGTATCTCCTTAGCAACTATCTCGAATAAAATCAGATTTACCTCTTTTCTAGAGAACACTACTTCTTTCTTTAAAAAAAGAAGACTTGACTTTCGATGGAGAATACACAATGCAATATAAAAATGATGTATTATAGAATTGTACTCTTGAAACTTATATAACTTTCTTAACCAATGTTACCCCAAAATATTTTTTTTAATTTTTTAAAAGAAGAAAGTATTCCTTTTATAGTTACAAATCCAAGCCTAATAGAACATTTTAAAAGCAAACAAAAGTAAAGTGCAGTTTTATTACAGAAGTCTCACCAAACGGAGTTCGACTTATACCATATAAGGTATAACTAGCCTACACATGAAGTCACCTATGAAACAGCCGTGAAATGGCCAAAAGGCAGACTAAGAGAAGGAATAGACAATGAGAAAAAGCAAAAAGCTTCGGTAATTGGTCCCTGAATTATCTAAAAAGCTGAGCCTTATCATTAATGCGGAAATTTAGTGTTTCTGTAAGAAGGGAAATGAAGATATTCCGTCTTCTTACTCCATTGAGGATTGCCCTGAATGCAAGCTCTTTCTAAAGGCTGATGTTACCCACCTTAAAGGGCAGAATAAGTTTTTACAGTTGTGGGATTGGAGAAGGGTTGGGTGTTCCATCTTCTGATTCATTAGCACACATTATCTTTGGCTTTTGGGTAATGGAGCAAATAATGCCCTTGACAACCATTCTCACTCTTTAACTCCAAGGCAAGGTAATTAATTAAGGCGATTGTTAACAGCTGTTAATGAACCGCAGTTGAAAGAATTACTTAGGAGAGCACTCTTAGAGCCTATAAAAGTACATGAACAAGAGTAGCTTGGGTATCTAATGTTCCTTGAACTTGCCATCACTGTTCAACCACTGAGGGACACATTAGATGTGAAATATCATGGGAATCTCCATGGCATAGCCCTGTCCAATTAGGCTTGTATAACTTTAAGTGGCTATGTATTTTCAAACCCCATGATAATTTCTAGAGAAACTTTTCTAGGACACACACTTAATATGTAGCACACACCAAAATATAACGAGCCAGATTGATTAACTGATTAACCAGTATTTATTCAACATTGTGTGATGCAGTCTGAACATCACACGCATACTGAAAAAAGGATGTAAGGTACTCTGTATCCAAAGACGTCATCGTCTCAATAGAGTCACATGATGGACACAAGAAACAAGCGGAGACCACTGTGACCTGAGAGCATGTCATTAAGTGCTAAAGAAGTTTAGAGAAGTGAGACAGCTATGTGAGCAGAGCAGGTTTAAGAGTAGAGGTGGAATCTAAGCTGGGCTCACAGAGAGTCAGACTAGGCAGAGAGGAGCAGGAGCTGCACCGATAAAGGCAGGCGGAGGATGGCCTGTAAGAGAACAGTGAGCATTCTGTGGTCTACAGAATTACCCTTCTTTCTTCTTCTTCCTTTTCATTTTTCCCTTCTCCTTCGTCTGAAGTTTAAAGAGACAATCTGAGATTGCCAAGTTCCACTACAGACCTCCCAACACACACACACACACACACACACACACACACACACCAGGAGATAGGCCAAGTGGCTCATACAGGTCTTTGGTGACAGAGCACAGAACTAGACTCCGACAAGGAATTATATTGCATAATTGTGAGTCTGGCATGCAATGGTTTTCTTACAAGGATGTGAGTTAGCTAGATTGTGTGAGGGTAGATTAAAAAGATCTATCAGATAGAGGAGTTCAGACAGATGATGCAATAAATGAGAAGCCTCTGTACAGAAGTGCGTACTGAGGAAGTGTTGGGAGTAACTAATAATGCTTCAGATTTGTTAACAGATTACTATGTGTCAGGCTCTGCTAAGGATCTCACATGTATGTTGTCATCTAAGGCTCACAACTACTCTCTAGGGTGCTAGCAAAATTCATTCCTATTTACAGATGAAAAGACAGGCTTAGAAAAATGAGCTATCTTGCCCAGGCCAGTAAGAGTAAGACCTGAAGTTCTAAAACCCAACCTACTAATGATTATGCTTTTATTGCTTCTCATATAAGTCTAGTATGTGGTTTTTATCCTTTTTGCTCAAATGCCCCTTAAAAAGTAGTTCTCAATTTTGGATATTTGGCAATATCTGGAGACACTTGGTAGTCACAACTTAGGGCAAAATGCTACTGGCATTATTGGGAAGAGACCAAGGGTGCTGCTAGGAAATATCCTACCATGTATAGGACCGTCTTTCAGCAAAGACAGCCCCAAATGCCAATGGTGCCAACACTGACAAGCGTGGCCCTAAAAAAATTTTGAAAAATTATGATCCCTTCCCACATATTTAAGTTGACACATAACTGTTGTACATTTAAACAGTGGCAAAGAATACAATTTCTGGTATATCATTAATAATGATATTTAAAAATAAATACATTTAAAAACAAAAGTCATCATTCTGTTAAATGTATCCAATGATATGTAAACACCATATCAAATCGATGTCTAACATCATCCATTTAAAAGATACATGAACAAAGTATATTTCCATTCCACTTTCTTCATGGAACACTACTCCAACATGATACAGTTTATGCTTGTAAGTCTTATTAGTTACACAATCATTTTCTCTGCAACAAAAGAAGTATGTAAATTAAAATATTTTAAAACATTTCTTGTGAACCTAAGGCTCTAAGTCTGCAACTCCTGAACTATTTACTCAGGTGTGCAAGATATTTTAAATTTTCAAGGGAAACACATTACGAACTACCAGTTTGGAGGTAGTTCACAGCTTTGACATGAGATTGAACTACATTCCTTTGATGACATATATTTTAGAAAAACTGTTTGTTTTTTTTTTTGGGTTTTTTTTTTGGCAGATGCTGTGATTAAAAAGCAAGTCAGCACAAAAGTAAGCCAGGAATGGCAAATGAGGGTAATAATAGCCAATCTGATTCCCAAGTTTGAGAAGTCATGCAGCATACAACAGGCACATATGTGTACATTCCATTAGTAAGCCAGGGTGGCTATTTAACGATGAAATAAAAATATTATTTTTTTCTTTCACTTTATGTATCTTATTTTTACAGATGGCTATTACGTTGTTATGATATAAATACTTATGTGTTTGGATCTAAGCAGTTGATAAATGGAACCGAGAGGTATTTCTTTTGGTCTGGGGACACAGCGGAAATTACTGGTTCACTAGGGATGCTGGGAAACAAGAAAGTTTGGGAACCTCTGATGTAAGTGTCAAAAAACAGTCTTCTGGGTTGAGATAGTACCACAATGACTATTAGTGTGTAATACATCAAAACATTACTATATTATAAATTTCGGTGATTATTAAAGATAAAAAGTAAAAAAAAATTGGAAATGCACCTCTAGTGGATGGGTTTCCCCACTAATTAGCCATATACATGTAGATGAACAGTATTACATATCCATGGATAAATGTCAAAAATGAATGTAAAATGATATTCCTATTTTCATTTTAATAGATGTAAACACTAAAAAAAAAAACTTGTTCACATAAATATCAAACGCATTTTATTATAGCCATGTCATGCAATCCTTGAACTCCCGAATAATTTGCCAATAGTCACATGGTGCTTTAGCATCAACAATTATTTTTAATGAGCCATCCGCTCTATTTGGTGGTGTTTCAGTTTTGTTGAGAACAAAGAACTGGAAACATTTGATTTTTCTAAAGAATGTGTTATCCATTCATTAGAATTACTCACTTTCTCAGCTCCAGAATTTCTAATTGCTCCTTGTTTGGGGTCCTAAAGATTGACAACCTGGGATAATGCATCTGATCAATGTTTGGGAAGGGTGAGAGGTGTCCTTTTCTGTCATAAATTGGAAGAAAGGCTATCGTGGGAGAGAGGTGGGGGGGAAAGCCTGTCTATCACTGGTAAGTTCTTGAGAAGATCCATTTTATTTATTTATTTATTTATTTATTTATTTATTTATTTATTTTTATTTTATTAAATTTATTGGGGTGACAATTGTTAGTAAAATTACATAGATTTCAGGTGTACAATTCTGTATTACATCATCTATAAATCCCATTGTGTGTTCATCACCCAGAGTCAGTTCTCCTTCTATCACCATATATTCAATCCCCCTTACCCTCATCTCCCACCCCCCATCCCCCACCCGCCTTACCCTCTGGCAACCACCAAACCATTGTCTGTGTCTATGAGTTTCTGTTTCTCATTTGTTTGTCTTGTTCTTTTGTTGCTTTTGGTTTATATACCACATATCAGTGAAATCATATGGTTCTCTGCTTTTTCTGTCTGACTTATTTCACTCAGCATTACACTCTCAAGATCCATCCATGTTGTCACAAATGTTCCTATATCATCTTTTCTTACCGCCAAATAGTATTCCATTGTGTGTATATACCACAACTTCTTTATCCATTCATCTATCGAAGGACATTTTGGTTGTTTCCATGTCTTGGCCACCGTAAACAAAGCTGCAATGAACATTGGAGCACACGTGTCTTTATCTCTAAATGTTTTCAGATTTTTTGGGTAAATACCCAGGAGAGGGATTGCTGGGTCATATGGCAATTCTATTCATAATTTTTTGAGGAACCTCCACACTGCCTTCCATAACGGCTGCACCAGTCTGCATTCCCACCAACAGTGTATGAGGGTTCCTTTTTCTCCACAGCCTCTCCAACATTTGTTACTATTTGTCTTGTTGATGATAACCATTCTGACTGGGGTGAGGTGATATCTCATTGTGGTTTTGATTTGCATTTCTCTGATGATTAGTGATGTTGAGCATTTTTTCATATGTCTATTTGCCATTTGTATGTCCTCTTTGGAGAAATGTCTGAGAAGATCCATTTTAGTTAAGTACACTTGGAAGGTGAGGACGTGGAAATCAGTGCCCTTAAAACTGACTGCACCCACATAACCCTTGGAAAGCTTCTGCACACACCCAGGAGCATTCGTTCCCCAGTGTGAAGACCACTGCCAGCTCTGGGGAAGAGGCAGGCACACCACGACCACCCCCACCACACCATTAGGGGCTGCGGGGCTAACAGGCAAAGCATTTTTGGATCACTCCCTTCTTCCCTTTTTCTTTTCTGAGTGGCAAGCTGAGTATGGCCTCTGAAGTCAGACTCCAGTGTGTAAGACCCAGTTTTCCCACTTAACAGTTTTCTAAATTTGCACAAGTTACTTAATTTTGTGCTTCAGTTTACTAATGTGCAAAATGTGGATTATAATAGCATTTAGCTTGTAGGATGTATGTGAGAGTTAAATTAATTCAGACCCATACCGCTCTCAATAGTAGTGCCTGGCAAATGTCAAGTACTCAATTAACGTAAACCAGTACAGAGGTTCAAGTGTCCCCATTTGTGGGGAGTCCTGCCTTCCATCCTGGGAGGCCTAGCAGGACCAGGGTGAGGTCCCAGAGAAAGAGATGCTTTGTGGCCAATTCTCAAGAAGAAAGCTAGCTTCAAAGAAGCCCCTGACTGCCTGTTTTAGAAAAAATATAAAAGACATTTTCATGAAGTTGTGAATGCCTGGTGGTAGCAAAATATCACCTTTCTAAGAAATATTTGTTTCTGAAAAAGAGCAATTTTATAGCTTAAATGAACAATGCCATAACAGTGACATTTTGGGTATACACCCTAAATTTGGAGGGAGGTATTTCATAGCAGAGAAACCTCGGTAACACTCCTGCACCACAGAATATGGCTGACCACCTAGCTGTCTATATGTCAGGCTGAGTCTGTGTGTAGTGCCTATTTACATGGTCGTGTGCTGCGGATTTGCTATGTGTGTTTGAAGGATAGAAGGGCTGGTGATCTGTTCAGAATTGGCTTGGCAGGGACAGTGCAAGTAAAAATGAGGGGCTAGCAACAAATTGAATTGCATCAGAAAAACATATCTTTAATCTTGATCCTTCAAAAAATTCATGTTCCTGTAAATCAAATGTCTCCTGCTCCAGTGTCTACATCCTTTTGGCAAGTGCTTATTGATGGGGGCAAGAGGCAAGAAGACCATCAGTGAGCAATTCTTCCCTGGGTAACGGACTCAGCGGTTCATTCCACAGTTTGCAGGTAGCTAAATAGTTCATATTCCTGTTTGAGTTCTAGGCAAAAAGAGAAGGTAAAACAAAAGTCAATATTTGTAGAGTTTATGAGGCATCCTCACATATGTTATCTCATGTAATCCTTACAGCAATTCTGGGATCTGGACTCTAAGCCCCATTTTGCAGATGAGGAAGCTGAGGCCCCCAGAGTCAGGTGACTTCTCAGTGACGAGGAGGGCCATCCAGAGGAGCCATCCTCAGTGCACATGCACGTATTGGCTCTGAGAGAGCTTAGTGAATTTATCAACCAGGTAAGGAGACAAGGATAGAACTTCAAATTGTATCTGACGGCAAACAAGACAGCCCGGCAGCACAGTGCATAGCCTGCAACTGTGGCACATTTTCACCTTGTCTTGAAGGTTTTATATCGCTTTGAATCTTCCTGAACGCGTTGACTAAAGGAGATTCATTTGAGAGTTGAACCAATATTCATTAGCCCCAACGTCACGCAGTTCAGCTTCATTTTCTGCACGGGGAGGGCTGACGTGGCACATTTCATTTCTCCTTGCCTACAGTTCGGACATGAAAGTTAGCCTTAATCTGCCAACTCATTCTGATGAGATTGCTTTAAAAGTCACCATGACTAAATGGGATGTGGCTGTAAAGATAGAAATGCATTTCAGTTAATACTTTGTCTGCACTGAAGCTAAGCCAGTGCCAGCCCTAATTCCTAAAGGAAAACAAATGCGCAATAATCCATCTTCTAATTCTGTGCAGATGGTCACAACACCAGATCATATCAGTGATGAGTTCTCTTTGCCTCACAGCAATGCCCAGACCAACCCCTCACAGGCATCACTGAATTTGAGGTCAGCAAGTCGCACACATAAAAGTATGGGGCCCAAGATGACATCAACAGCTTCCTTGGTTGATCTGAAATGAGAACATTTACTCTGATGACAGAAATAAGCTCATTCTTTCTCAGTGAAAAATCAACTTGACCTGAGCAGCAAGCGAAGTACGCTCTCTTCTGCAGGGTGTAGGCAAGTCTTTGTTGGGTTAAACTTGACTTTGTCTTGTTTCCTTTGCGCGTCCTCAATCTTCATGTTCTCTCCAGTCTCTGAGGAAAGACCTTGATTTTTACTCATTCACACCAAGCTATAAGTGACTCATGAGACAACCCACTACTTTCTAGAAATATTCTCATCTGAATATCATTGTTTAACTGGAGTAAAAGGAATAGGTGTGAAGGGAAACAGACAAGGTTGAGGGGAAGATAGTGGTTTAGGGAAGGGGTAGGCAAACTACAGAGCCCAATCAGGCCTGCCACCTATTTTTGTATGGCCCACAAACTAAGAATGATTTTCAAATTTTTAAATGGTTAAGGAGTGAAAAAAATCAGAAGAACGATATTTTGTGACATGTGAAAATTAGATACAATTCCAATTTTAGTTTCCCCAGTTTTACTGGAATACCGCCATGCTATTCCTTTACAGGTTGTCTGTGGTTGTTTTTGTGCTATTTCACTTGGCTATGATGGCCAAGTGAAATAGTTGCGACAGAGATTGCATGGCCCACACAGCCTAAAATATTTACTTTCTGTCTCTTTACAGAAAATGTCTGCCACCTGCTTTGAAGTCAACTGTGTTAGGCCATATTTAGGCCATATTTATGTCAAGATGGTTTATCTTAAAAGCCATCTTGTCTTGCTTTGTACTTTGTATCTACCAGGCTTGTGTTTGCCTTAGACCTGGAGAAGCCACCTGGAATGTAGAAACCATCTTATCCTGTCTTGCTTTGTACTTTGTTTGTCTCCTAGGGGCTGATGATCAGAGATCAGAGCGGGCCTGGGATGGAGGCCTGGGGGCCAGGGTGTGGAGCCTGAGGGCTTGGTCATGCCCCAAAACCTTTGGTTGCTAGAGACAAAACAACGAAAACCCCCTGAAGCATTGAAAGGGGAACAACCTCATTTATCCCTTCCTGTAAAACTCCATACCCAGTTTTGCTTGGGGAGGTCATGGTCTTTTCTAGCCTGACCTCCCGCAGCTCAAGCACCCCAGATAAATTCTAATAGACCAATTTTGGTCTCCTGCCACTCTTTCCTCCAGCCATGCCTAACAAACTGTTTATACGACAATCAAGCAGCTCCCAAGAAGCAAGCAGTTCAGTAGGGGAAGGATATCCCCATTTAACACCAAAGGTGAGCGAGCAAAGCTTTCCCTTCAGTGAGCATCTCCCCGGCTAGTATTAAATAGCAGGCTTCTCCCAGGGACAGGACGCCGTAGAAGACGTCCCAGGGCAGTGGACCTTGAGGCACCTGCCCTCCAAGATACTGGCTAACGCAGGGTGCAGATTACATCACTGATGTCTGGGCAAATGTGCAATGCTTTTGGATGACTCTGCTCTGGTGCCTGGCTGCCACTGCAACTTTGAGTTAATTGATACATAAATAGTTCTAGCTGGTTGTGTCTAAATCTCCCAGAAAAAAAATAAAAATCCCTTCAAGTTATTTTTTGGCTTAAAGTAGCTGTTTTTCCATTAATTGATTCATTTATTAAATCATTTGTTCCTCAAACAATTGCTGAACATCTACTATCTGCAAGGTGCCAGACATACAAAGAGGACTGAAGTACAACCACGGTCCCCACTTTTGAGGGGCTCGTAGTCTACTGGTGGAGAAACAGAGAATGGTTGAAAAAGACGGTTTCAACAGAGGACATCGTTTTATAGTAAAGGTATAAGTAAGGTGCCCGTGAGATCTCAAAGGACACATAGAATTTGGGATGGAAATGATGGGAACTAATGCTTTTCACTGTGTACTGAGTAAATTTATCGACAAGTCACTTGATTACACATAAAATTTTGGAGAAAAGTAAGATTATGTCGATGTAAGACTTCTAAACCTATAGAGAAGTTCAATGAGTTTATTTGAGTCAAGCTGATGACAATTGTCTGGAAGCAAAATCTCAACAGATTGAGAAAATGCCCCAGAGAATGGCAGTTTTGCAGTTTATTTTATACATTAGAATCAAAGGAGGAGACGTAAGGAGGGTTGCATGAAATCCATTGGTGGTAGATTAAGGGGGTGGGAGAAGAAAGCAATGTGGGGATATCTCTGGGATTAGATTAAAAGTAAAATGGAGAGACCCATACTTCTTTTCCATTGGTGGGTACAGGATAGCTAACAATTAACACTCACAGCACATACAGATGGTATGCGCGGAACAAGATAATAATGAGGGGTTCTGCGATCTCATGCTGTGGAGCTGAGGTTGTGCCCTGAGGAGTCCAGAAGAAAAGAAATTATTCTGACATTCCAAGGGTATGTTATTTTAGATGAAAATAGACAACAGATAGGCTTGTTTAATGTAAAGATGGACCTTTGTCAAGGAAACTACAGGCTTAGGATGTGACTAGCCACCATGACCTGCTTTCAGTTAGGAATTTCTACGTTCAGATCATCCTACGTGGTTATTTTCAGTCTCTGAGTTTGTAGGGGCTGCCATGCTGGCCTCCCCTGTGCTTGTCAGGTTTAGTATGTGGTCCCTTTTACGTCCACAACTGGTGCCACATAATGGGACCCTCAATATTACCTATGGTTTTCTGAAAGTCCCAAGCACAAATTCAGGCAATGACAGTGAATGGCAACTTAAACATAAGGTAGTTATTCAGGAGATCAGAATAGTGTTAAACATAATGTTTAGAATAAAATAACAGCATAATTAAAAATATCCATTAGAAGGAAACTCTTGGAACCCTGAGGATCCAACTATGGGCCAGGGCCCAATCTCAATAGAATACTTTTAGTTTATCAGAGACCATCAAGAGAAAGATGCCTAATTCCCCAAACATCTGGGATCCTCCCAGGAGGGCATTGGGCAGGGGGGTCAGCAGGTAGCAATAAACGTCTTCTATTCTGCAGGGTTGAGTGCTGAGCCTTCATTTTATTGAACCCCCAGTCTTATGTTGATATCTAATGCTTAGAAATGAGAAGTAGATTGTCCACTGAAAATGTTTATCTCTTGTGAGGTTGAAATTAGTTCTTTCTTATTGACTTCCTTTACTTCTCCCCTTATTCTGAAAAGATTTTGACCCTGTTTTGGAAGATTGAAAATCAGCCATAGGAAGCACTATTTATTTGTTGGGGAGCAGACCATGTGTTTGGTTCGAATGCAGCACTAGAAAAGGTCTGTCCTCTTGCTATTCCATCAGAATTCACATCTGTTAGCCTCTGGGCATCACACCAAAACCATCTGCTTGACCACTATTTGCTAGGAGCATTGGGAGCAGCAGTGAAAGGGACAGAGAAAGAGTAAACTGGAAAACCTTCCTTTGACCTTTCAGGATGTTGAGAGGCATCCAGTTTCAATTGGTGCATGAGACACATGGAAGAAACATTCCTGGCTTCTTTAGACTCCAGGAAAGGGGAAAGTCAAGTTTTGGGACACTGGAGCAGGGCTATCTGTTTCTTTGTAATTAAAAAAGAAAAAAAGATTAAGAAAACACTTGGAAACTTACAGATATATAAAGTTTTGGCTATACATGGATCCGCCACAAAAACTCATAAATCTCAGGTGATCAAGCCACATGAGTGAAAAATCTCAAATAGCTCTTGATTCAAATAGTCAACATGAGCCTGAGGGGAAAAAAAACAGCATTTCTACACTGATAGCAACATCACTAACTCCCCCTCCCACAACTGAGTTCTCTCTTCGTGCATATTAAGTGTAGGAAATAACCTTTCTATTTATTTAGATTCATGGTGCTCAACCCTGACTGCATGTAAGGATCATTTGGGAAACTTGCAAAACATACTGCGATCAGGTCCCAGCCCTGGAGATTCAGATTTAATTGGTCTGAAGGTGGAGTACAGCAGTGACATAGTTTTAAACTTCTGAGACGGTTAGTTAGCATGTTGTTAGTCAGACAGGAAGGTCCCTGGTGGAATAAACAAAAGACAGCCATATCCTGAAACTCCAGGTTCTGAGGTTAATAAGTTATCTCAAAAACCCTTTTAGCCCGACAATGGAGCAGATCTGATAGATATGAATGGGTTCGTTAATCCCTTAAGGATGGACAAACAGACGAATTCCATTAGAAGGCGCCAGCCCCCTTCCCCAAGCAGGCAAGGGAAGGTATAAAAGGAAGAACTTTTGTCTCAGTCACTGGGCATTCCATTCGGGAACCCCCTCCTGCTCAGGAGCTGTATTTCTTTGCTTTTTAATAAACTATTCTCTTTGACAACACCTCGCCTCTCCCGGATCTGTGCTTCCATCCTTTGGTTTCACGAGACATGATCCCGGCACTCACACGGAAAAGTCTCCTACCTCACTTTCCCCAGGCAATACTAATGGGCAGAAGAAATATTGAGGACTTCTGATTTGGAGAAACACTTGATATTTTTCTGCAGCTGTTGGTAGCCTAATTCCAGAAGCTAATGCTTCAAAAGAACCCATTAGACCAGGAGAAGAGGTATTAAAAGAACCAAAAAGTGTGATTGAACGAAGAAAAGGAACAGTATCAAGATCAAACTGGGTTTCTCAACCACCGGGCTCTGAAGATCTTGGCTCAGATTGTTCTTTGTTGTGAGGGCTGCCCTGTGCCTTGTAAGACGTTTAGCAGCACCCCTGGCTTTTACTCCCTACCTGCCAGTGGCAGCACCTTCTCCCCGCTCCCACCTTCCAAACTGTGACAATCAAAAACATGTCCAGGTATTGCCCGTTTCCTCTGGTATGTATATGCCTCCTTTCTCCAGCAATTTGGGAACCACTGATCTAGACAATTAGAGTGTGGGGTTTCCCTTCTTCTTTATTTAATCTGTTCTACCTTTCTTAAAATTAATAAGCCTAATACATTCTTAAAACCCATCTGGAACTGGCAGAAAAGTTAGCAGCGTTGCTGAAAGGCCAGGAAGGCTGTTTAATGATAGAAATAGCCATCTTTATGGATGTTTTGGAAACAGGGTAGCATCCAAAATAAAAGAGGTTTTTTCGTTTGTTAGTTTGTTTGTCTTTTTAAATGAGGAGTCATGAGTCTTACAATACATTTATCGGAGAGAAAGAAGATCTTAAATCCAAACTTGGTCTTTAAAAAATACTAGCTACAATGAAAACGTAGCATAGTCAGGCCAAGAGAGTTTTTTGAAACTTAGACGTATTTCAGACACTAGAGAATAATATTGATGCAATTTGTCTTAAATTGACTTCTTCATAAAGTATCACTAGCTTTACTAAAACTTTATTTTTTATCAAACAGAATAAGTAATCTGTGAGCTAAGGTAAAGAGGAAAGCCCTAACAGAAGACTGGCTGAAATCACTCGCATAGGACTGTGACAAACCTCAGGGGGATGGTTAGTTTCCTGGCTTCACAATGATGGTGGTTGACACCAGGTATTACAGACATTACAGCAGCCACCGTAGCAATAGCACTTGATTTGAGAAGCTGTAGGCTGAAAAGCCGGTGAATTTGAAGCTGAGTTAGTAAGAGTACTTAGGGCTAAATATACTTCTCTAATGGTGACCAGGGTGCTGTGGATTTATACCGCTAGTATTTATTGATCACTTGTGTGCCAAGCCCTGGGCCAAATTCTTTAATTGCATTATGTCAGTTAACCTTCACAATAGCCCCCAAGTTATTGTGGGGGCTATTAGTCTTATTATCACGCTTTTATAATTGAGGCACTAGTGGCTGAGCTTGGATTGTTAACTTTCCCGAGGTCACGGGGCTGGGAAGCAGCCTATCCATCTCAAAAGTTCCCAGACTTGTTCTGTTCACAGTGCTTTTAGTGTTTTGGTAATTTTTTTTTTTTTATAGAGCACATAGGCCAAAAGAAATACCGAACAACAGTTCTATTTATTAGGGAGCTAGGTCCAAACAACCTCATAAATATTTCGGTCTTGACAACTTAGTAGTCATTTGAAAAAACAGTACACGTAAATTGGAAGAAAACATAACACGTTTTATTTCGTTCTTAAAATAGCCGCCATCACTTATTAGCGGGAGGAGTATACGATTTGCACATACAGCTTCTCAAACTTATCACCCTGGACATTGCCTTTCCGTGTTGAGTTTTGCACGTTACTTGCTTCCTGTTATAGCACAGCAACTGCTCCAAACTTAGCTTTGCAAAGATAGGGCATTATCAGAAGGAATGTTTCAATCTAATGGTAAAGCTGTGAACTACTTTGAGTTAGTTGTTCGTACTGTGTTCAACAGATGTCAAGCATTGCTGTGTTTTTCTTGAAAATGTAAAAGGTGTTCACAGTCTGGGAACTGCAAATCTGTTTTACTCTACTAGCCTCTGAGCCCGTTTACAGGCAGCCAAATTCTCTTATTCGTCCCTGTACGCTCACCCTTAGAATAGTGCCTGACACATAGCAGGGTGTTTGTTAGTGGGGGAAAGCAGAGGTCTGGATTCTTGCTTCTACTTCTCGCTCTTTATAGAAAAGGCCTGAATTCTTTCGAATCTCCAAGGGGCGACTTTCCTCCCTAAGCTTGATCATTCCAGACGCTGCTCCTAAGGATGAGCTGAAACTGGCCTCCACAGGCTGGGGAACCCAGCACCCCCAGCACCAAAACCTGTTTAAGCTAGCAAAGTTAGACTCAAGCGAACCTGATCACACAAAGTCAAACTCTCTGTGACCTCAGTGATCTTCACAGCGCTCCCTAAAAGCAGCAGTCACCATTTGCCCCCATAGGCAGGCACACATTTGCCCCCAAGTCTCTGATGCAGCTTTTTGGGGGAATGAGAGCAGGGAGGGAGGTAAGGAGGAGCTTGCAATTAGGACAACAAGTGACCTTAACAGGAGTGAGTGCTCTTGCATTGGTTTTCATAGTCCCCATACATCAGTAGATTTGTGAATGGAGACCCATGCTTTCCATCTGTCAGCTTCACACAGTCCCATTCTAGGGGAAGGGTTGAAAACTAACACCGTTTACTCTCCTTTGAAATGCTGTTCTTAATTTCATCTCCCAACAGCAGAGACTTCTCAACTGATTCTTGCCATTAGTTTATCTTCTGGCCGTAAAGCTTCCTTCACATCATTAATGCTGGTGGGACCAGATTAACAGACATACACATATGTACACGAAAAGCTCATGACATGTTTTGCCCAGTTATCCCACACCTGGACATACTCACAAATGTCAGAATGATACACGTATTAATATATCAATTACAGTAGTATTTGTAATAATAACAGATTAGAAAGAACTGGTGAATTCTTAATAAGGAACAGAAAATAAAGGACCATACTTCCTATGTAGAATATTAGGCAGTCATTTAAATCAAGGGTCAGCAAACTTTTTCTATAAAGGGCTACAGAGTAAATATTGTAAGCTTTGCAGCTCATACATTCTCTATCGCAAATACTCAGCTCTGCCCTGTAGTGCAAAAACAGCCACAGAAAACACAGAAATGAATGAATATGACTGTGTTCCAAAAAACCTTTATTTACAAAAACAGGCGGAGACAGGGTTTGACCTGTGGGCTGCTGTGTGTCCACCCTGATTTAAAGGAATGAGGTAAGTCTATTTGTACTCCTATGGAAAAACTTCTAAGATCTGCTGTTGAGTAAAGCAAGGAGGGAAAACACACACACACACACACACAACACACACAAGGACATATATAAATACACAGAATATTCTAGAAGGCTATACAAGAAACTGTAAATGTGGTTGCATCTGGGGATGGGAACTGGAAGGCTGGGAGGAAAAGGAGCTAGAGAGGCTTTCCATTGAGTACCGTTTTGTCCCCACTGGAATTTGTATTGTGTGCATGCATTACTTACTCAAAAGAAACAAACTGGTAAAGAGTGGATTCACAGTAGCAGAATCCCAGTTTGAGATATGAGGCTAACCATTTGTATACTCTCTCCACAGCCAGCCTGACATCTCCATGTTCCTGAGCTCATTTGATTCCCCCATATGAATTGTGAATTCTTTTGAAGGACTGTATTTGCAGCCTTTCCTGCTTCCTCCCAGACCATACAATTGATCACAGGGTTTTGCACAAAGCAGACATTCTCTACATACTTATGACTTGAAAAGTGTAAAAGAATATATTAATTTATAAATGTTGTGGTGGGAGGGAATCCTTTTTCCCACCCGCCTCATCCCCCAAATCCAAAATTCAGTTACTTGTGTAAAATTTGAATCAAATTCAAACAAACTTCAAGGACTAAAGGAAGTAATGTGCAGAAATACTTGGCCCCTAGCAGGTGCTTCTTCCACTGGGTTAGAGTCACTGTCCTCTCTTCACCACACCACTTCTCCCTGGGCACACGAGATGATATTCCCCAGCCTCCCTCTCCTCCAGTATTCCAGCTGTTCCCAGGACCACACTGAATGTGTCCAGAAACGCAGGGGGCGGCCAGCTCTCTGTACACCTACATAATAGGCGTAGATCAGGGCAAGCATAGGAAACACCCCCTCCTCCCTCAAAGGAAGGTTATGTCCAGTCACAGAGGACCCAGACAGAGGTATTTTCAACCCATGGGGAGGTGGTGCGGATAGGCAGTGAAGAAGGAGAGACATTTGCTGTGACTGTATTGACTGTTGCCCTCTCATTCTCCTGAAGCAATTACCCAGTCCCCTGCTGGAGAACCAGAGGACAGATGATGCAATCCTCAGATGCTCGCTTTTCAGTGATATGATGACCCTGGTGTGAGTTGCTATGACAATGTCCACACATGAGATCCACATTCTTTGCGTCTTTCTATGTCTTTAGTGGGGGATAAAGCTTGTGATATCCAGCACTGAAATTCTATCTACTCTTACAGACTCAACAGGTCAGAGGTTTTAGCCTCCCCCCACTTGATGGCCTGCGGTTGCTCTATGAACTGGGCCCTGGGTATGGATTCAGGCATTTGTGTACACCCTGAGCTGGAGAGAAGAAAAAGAGAGGATAGTCTGTCATAAGAACAGTAAGATCACCTTTTGTCAATCACAAAATCTTAAATTTGGAGGGATCATAAAAACTGTCCTGTTCAGGCGCAGCGGTTTGCTGGTGCAAAGTGGACACAGAAAGGAGAAGCGACTTGCCCAAGGTCACAGAGACACTTAGTGACAACCAGGGATTTAGAACTTGAGTCTCCTGACTTCATTTTCCAGCTCAGTGTCTTTTCTAGATGCCATGAAATAGGAGCACCGCATAGTATAGTAGAAATTTCTCAAAAAGCGGGGCAGAGGGCCTGCCTTCTTTTAACTCATTGCTGAAAACATGTTCTTGTTTGGGGCTGGAGCTGAAAATAGGAATCAGGGACATTCCTAGAAATACTAATGAATCCTTTTCTCTTCCATGGACTATGACACAGGTGCATATAGGGTTAGTTTATTTCAAGGGACTTGATTTTGAATGATCCCTTTCCCCAGTTCTGAAAGAGCAGCTCAAATCAAAATACAATTTTTCTTTTTCCGTGTAAAGTTAAATATCTTGGTTGCAAATTTGCCTACTCTGAGAATTTGCTGTCTCTTTATTGCATCAGCAGTGTTCAGGCCTTTAGAATTAGAGCACCTTGACAGGTAGCACCTATATATAAGGTGGTGATGGTGATGGTGAAGAGAAAGGGAACAGTTCTTGAACGTGTACTACATACTAGTCACATAGTTAAAGTTCAGCCCCATGCTAAAGGCTTTACAATTATTCTCTCATTTCATCTTCTCAATAACCCTAAGCGGTCACTATTATTGCTATCCTCATTTTACAGGTGAGTGAACTGAAGATTAGAGAAGTTTCATGGCTACAAAGAGGTAGATGCAATATTTACATTCAGACAGTCATTAGAGCCTGTCTAATTTTCATGCAAATTAGAACCAGAGCATTTTAGAGTTGGAAGTAACCTTCTCATCCAGTGCTTTCCTTTAAGAGATGAAGAAACTGGCACTTAAAAGAAAAGTGGAATGGTTTTGTTCTAAGTTACATAATTAGGCTTCCTTGCCACAGCAGAATGCCCTATACTGGAACACTGAAAAAGCGTTTTCTTTTTTTATCTCACTCCTTGACAGTATATTTTGTCAGTTGTTTTTCTGGATCTTTAAGGAGAGCTGTTTAGCTGTGGATTGAAACAGATCAACTATACATGAAAGGGGCAGTACTATGTAGTGGTTAAGAACCCCAGCTCCATCACCTATCAGCTGCAACCCTGAACTATTTATTTAACCTCTCTATGCCTCACTTTCCTCATCTGTAAAGTGGGAATAGCAGCTTTGTAGGGTTGTGTGTATATATGCATCGTGCTTGACACAATGAACCTCTGCAGACGTGAGCTTGTACAATGATCTGTTATAGTGAATAAAGGGGATGGTGGAGTTGGAGGTGAGGGAAGAGGGTTGTCCTCACACTGTGAAAGTAGCACTCGGGCTAGACATTGAAGCCAAGCAGCCACCCAGCCCTGTTCCCCTGATGCCTTCTAATGGCGTCCACACAACCCTCCCTCCAATCTGTTTACTGGCTTAGCTCCAGCCCACCAAAGCCACCTGTTGTGCCTGCCACACAACCACCAAGCCCTTCACTGCCTTCACTCAATCCTCGTTGGGAGCCGTGGGCTGGGCAACTCACTTCGCTGGCAACTCACTTTCACTGGGCCTTGGTTTATTCATCAGTTAAATGAGGAGCAACTAGAGAGAGTAGTATGTCATGAATTAGTGTAAGTGTATGTTAAATAAAACTTTATGCGAGAGTCTAAAAATCAGACATTATTTTTCTGGGAAAGGCATTTTGATTTCCAAAAAACTAATCAACAAAGGAAATTTTGGAATATAATCTCTTGTAACCTGGAAATCTCCTATAACAACTGTGCAGTGTAGAAAGAAGGAGGATTTTCAAATAACAATGTTGGGGGCAGGGGATGGAGGTGGGAGGTGGGGGGATATAGTGATTTGGCTCAGAAATGGTATTTTAAATAGGAGAGGTTGGAAGCTGGAACCGTAGGAGCGGCTGGGTGCTGAGCACTCTGCTGCCTTTCTGCACAGATAACTACTTTGATGACCGAGGGTGAATCCAAAGTGACAGCTGCCATGATGCTATGGTCCTGCAGTTTGCCAACCTGAAGTAGCCCAGACGTTCCTGCCACGTCAATGTTAGGTGATACAGGAAACAGAGATGTGTAGGGGGAGGGTGTAAAGAGGGGAATGTTCTCAGAGCCTGAGATTCCCACGTTCCCCCACCCTTTTAGGGAAGTCCCCAACTGTCCCCACCCCCTGCGCTCCAGATCTCTGTTCCTCCTCTTCCCTGTTGTTGGTTAACTTAATGTTTGCTCAACTGGCTAAAGATCAAAAGCACCCGGGGGAGGGGGGGCCGGCCCGGTGGCTCAGGCGGTTAGAGCTCCGTGCCCCTAACTCCGAAGGCTGCTGGTTCAATTCCCACATGGGCCAGTGGGCTCTCAACCACAAGGTTGCCAGTTCAATTCCTCGAGTCCCGCATCCGCCCCCTGCAACTAAGATTGAACATGGCACCTTGAGCTGAGCTGCCACTGAGCTCCCGGATGGCTCAATTGGTTGGAGTGTGTCTTCTCAACCACAAGGTTGCCGGTTCGACTCCTGAAAGGGATGGTGGGCTGTGCCCCCTGCAACTAGCAATGGCAACTGGACCTGGAGCTGAGCTGCGCCCTCCACAACTAAGATTGAAAGGACAACAACTTGAAGCTGAACAGCACCGACCACAACTAAGATTGAAAGGACAACAACTTGACTTGGAAAAAAAAGGCCTGGAAGTGCACACTGTTCCCCAATAAAGTCAAAAAAAAAAAAGCACCCGGGGACCCTGGAGCTGCCTTGGTGAATGGTCCCTGGGTGTTTTGGCGATTAGTCAGTTTTGGCAATCGCTGGTTGAAATTGCAGATCTGAATGGGGGAATTCTAGAAGTGCAGTAGTCACAGGCTGATATGTGGCTGCTATGTGAATGCAGAAGTGACGGACTGATCCTCAGTAAAGAGTAGGGATGGCATTACCTGCTGTGGCTTTGGCTGTGCCATTATTCCCTCCAGATCAATCTGACGTTGCCTAAAAAAAATCTACGAATTAATCAGCCAACCAACTAAGTAAGTGTGGAACCAGGCTCCATGCTGCGTCTTGGGACGATGAAAGAAGATGCGGCCACAACTTTGAGGCACTCACTGTCTAGCTAACACCGTTTTCGGCGTTGGGTCCAACTCTATTCCTTCCCAGTGAATCTGACCTTCCTCTCGTCATCATTTCTGAGCTTTGGTTCTACCTCCCTTCACTGAGCTCCCGTTTTCAAGGCCTCATACCTGTCCCCATGACATTCACTCATCCTGCAGCCCTCTGACACCACCCCTCACCTCTCCCTCCTTATTATTGTTACTTGCCCTTTGCACGTGCACTCGTCACTGTGCAGTGGCAGAGAGAAAAGATATTATTTATTTACACAGCCCTGCATCTCCCATTCTTGACCTTCGAAGAAAGTTGAGTTCTAAGAAACAGACTGTTATGCACAGAGGGAGCAATTGTGCAGGTTGGGCCCCTGTCGGTAGATAAGGAAGGAGTGGGGGCTGAATTCTGCTTCTGCTCTTGGGGCCAGGCCACAAAACTGGCAGCCCACAGGAAGGGGCACTGTCTTCTAATTGATCTGAGGTTTGCCTCTGTCTGATTGCCATGTCCAGAGCAGGTACCTTTTTATAATTTGTCTGCTTGAAGAGTGTGCTTTTTCTAACTCACAGAGTTGAATTAGTGTGAGGTGCTGTGGAATTTTGCCCCCTTATCTTCATGGCTTCTCTCAGTTAAAACAAATCCAAATGCATGTAATGAAAATAGGCTGAATTTACATTTTTTTACTAAAAGTTATGATCCTCTTATATAGGAATAAAAGCCTCTTTCATCAGAAAGAAAAATGAATTCCTTTTTATTTATCACGTATAATATGCAGGGCCTAAAATAGAATCAGCAATCCCACCAGGCCAAGGAGGGCAGGATTTTCCTGCTTAGAGAGATCGAAAGTGGTATGAAGAGTTAAGCCAGTACCTTCATGCTTAGTTTAATGAGATGCTTATTAAAGTTCTCTGCTTCAGAAGGGCAGACGCTTGCAGCATCCTCCTGTGAACCACAGATACAACTCCACCATCTGATTTGAAGACTGAGGGCGTCCCTACAGCTGCTGGCTGAGTTTTCACTGCACCAGTACGTGCCATGGGGAGGTGATTAGACAGAACAGACTCAGGAGCCTCTCCAGAGAGCACATGAATTAAACACCAGAGACCCTAAGTATGGAAAGCCACTTCCACTTAGTATCAATGTCACTGTTTCATCTTTAATTTGGCTTGAAGAATTCTAAGATGTTGTCAGCATTTCTACAAGGTCTTTCAGTTTTCAGACTCTCTGTTTTCTCAGAAGTTACTGGATATACATATATATAGTTGTTTGTTTTAATGCTTTCTATGGCCCCATTGTATTAAATATCCCACTTCCAGCATTTGCGTTCACTTCCAAAACTCAATAATAGAGAAAAATTCTACCAAGACCATTGAAACTTTCTCCATATCAGCAATAAGGCCGCCTTGCTTTCTTATCGTTTCTGTGTTCATTAGAGGAGCACTTTGAACTTCATTCAAGAACTTTTCCTTTGCCCTCACAACTTGTTTGGTGCAAGAGACCTTAGCTTTCTGCCTATCTCAGCTTTCGACATGCCTTTCTCACTAAGCTTAATCATGTCTAGCTTTTGATGAAAAGTGGGAGACATGCGACGCTCCCTTTCACTTCTTCATTGACACCCTCCCAGTAGCTGCTACTCATTGTGTGGGGCTTAATAAAGGAGGTCCAATACAGATAAACATCACTAATAACCAAGCACAGAGACATAAAGGAGACTAAGATTTGGAAATTGGATGAAATTTTGTTTGAATTCTCAAAAAGCTTCATTGCTCTGCCTTAATACTTGAAATCACAAAATACGGGAAGATCATGCACTTACAGAGAGTCTGTGAACATTCTGCAGGTCAGATAGGAACAGGTACTCATTACTCAATATTCTACAACTTGCTAAGGCGATTTGAGGCAATTTTTCCCCTTCTTAGGGGCACTGCCTCAGGCAAGAAAACATATTTAATAGACCAGCAGAATGATTCTAAGACAGGAAATTTCATGGGCATGGGTAGCCTGTAGGGTGAAAAAAAATTGGGTCCTGACTTTTCTCCTTGTGTTCTGAGAAATATTACCAGGTCTGTTTTATTAAGAGAAAAGGGGACATTGAAGTAAATGCATAGAAATAGGAAAGAGAACATCCTTATGACTGAAATTAGAATAAGATGTAAAAGTTAAGCTTCAAAAACTGAAGTGCTTTTCATATGAGATTAATCACAGCTTAATAGTTATATGTCTTTGGTCAATAGTGCTAAAATAATTTATTTTTATAGATCTTTAACAAGATAGGGAAAATAGAAATCTTTGGATTTGATGATTTTGATAATTTTGCAAAGTAGTAACTAGCTTCAAATATGTTCCAAATTCTGCTATCAGTACATTAAGTCATTCATTCATTCACTGAACTTCCAACAAACATTTATATTCTGTGCCAGTACCATGCTAAACACCAGGAATAAAGATATATAAATCAGTGTCCCTGCTCTCAAGGAAGATATAGTCTAGCAGAATGGACAAACAAGTAAACATAAAATTTTAATATAGCATAATAAGTGGTATGCTATTTATAAAAGCAAAGTACCAGGAAAGCACATAGGTCATGCACCAAACCTGAACAAGGAGGGAGGAGTTAGGGAAGGCTTCACAGAGGAGGTGATGGATAATGACTGTGCATTGAAAGGCACTGAGTGGTGCCAGAGACACAAACGGGGCTTACACTAAGAGACCTATAGAGATAACACAGTAGACAGACTTAAGAGATACACTGGATCAGAAGCACTGTCAAACTGGATGTGGAGTTGAGGAAGAGGATGGTATTGAGAAGATGCTATTTACTTAGGAGATGTGAATGTGCAGAACATGAATTTCAGGGTTAATCTGAGGTTTTAACACAGTGCAATAAACACAATAGCATACATATTCTGAAATTTTGGAATAGTAAGTGTCTGGAGGATGTGGACAGAAGAACAGGCCTGCTAAAAGTATGTGTGTGGAGCAGCATTTTGTCTCCAGAAGACAAGAAAATCTGGATTTGGAGTTAGTATTTCACTAAAGAACATGAGGAAGGATAAAAACAGACAGGAACCAGTGATACATTGGGCACCTTTACAATAGGAACTTCAGATTTGACAGGCAATGAAATGGGCCCACAAGGGACCTCTTGTTGCATACAGGGTGGTACTTGCATTTTTAATCATGCAAGGTCATCTGTGGACCATCATTTGATTGGATTCTGGTGCTACTGCTTTCCCATGGATCATTCTCTGTGGCTCTAAGAAAGACACAACAGGCTTAGACATATTTGATTTCCTGGGAAGTTTGTGGACTTGTTCTACTTGTAGAAGGCAAATAACAGCATGAAAACATGCTCAACGTCATCAGTCATTAGGAAAATGCAAATTAAAGTGCAATGAGATAGTATTACACACCTATTAGAACAGGCGAAATTAAAAAGACCGACCATATCAAGTGCAGACGAGAATGTGGGAGAACTAGCGCTGGTGAATGAATACATTGCTGGTGGCAACGTAAAATGGTACGTTCACTTTAGAAAACAGTCTGACAATTTTTTAAAGAGGTTAAGTATATTTTTACCGTAGGATCCAGCCATTCTATTCTTAGGTATTTACTTAAGAGAAATGAAAACAGATCTTTATACAAATACTTGAACATGAATATTCATAGTAGCTTTATTTGTAATCACCAAGAAGAGGAAACAATCTGCTATGATCTGAATGTTTGTGTCCCCAAAATTCACATGTTGAAATCCTAACCTCTCCCCCAGGATGATGGCAGTAGGAGGTGGGGCCTTTGGAAGGTGTTGAGGTCATGAGGGTGGAGCCATCACAAATGGGATTAGTGTCTCTTATAGAAGAAACACAGAGCTCCCTTGGACCTTCCACGTGAGGACACAGCAAGAAGGTCTGTTATCAACCAGGAGAAGGGCTCTCACCAGAATGCGACCATACTGGCATCTTGATCTTGGACTTCCCAGCCTTCAGAACTGTGAGAAATCAATTTCTGTTGTTTATGACTTGCCCAGTCTGTGGTATTGTTTTACAGCATCCCAAACGAACTGAGACACAACCCAAAGGTTCATCAGGTGAATGGATAGACAAGTTGTGGTATACCCACCAAATGGAATACTAAGCAATAAAAAGGAATGAACTATTGATGCATTGTAAATCTCAAAGTAACTACAGCAAGTGAAAGACGCCAGTCACAAAAGAGTACATACTGTTATGATTTGATTTCTGTGACACTCTAGGGAATGCAAACCAACCTATCGTGAGAGTGTATAGGTCAGTTGTTGCCAGGGAAGGAGGGTGGTTTGTGAGGAACAGAACGGAGCAATTACAAAGGGGCACGAGGAAACCTTTGGGGTTGTGGAGATGCTTGTCATTCTGATTGTGGTGATGGCTGCACAGTTATAGACACATAGGAACACTTACTACACTGTATAACTTAAATATGTGCCATTTGTTGTATGTCAATTATACCTCATTGTTTTCAAAAGGGAACTTTAAAAGTGAAGGAATTGTTCATTCTATAAAATGTAGTTGAATTCTTTGTAATAACCCAATAAAATATATTTTTTACCTACAAAATGGTGTCCATTAGGTGCAGGATAAACAAATATTAAAGACTGGGCAGTGTGTGTGTGGTAATGGTGAGAAGTGGGTGGAATTCATAAAAATCCAGAAGGAAGACATAGAGTGCTTTGCAAGTTTTTTATAGTTATTTTTCCACTTGAGAAAAAATGATTGTATAGAAAATGTATTATAGATTTGATTTATTTAAGAAAAATAATATAGAACTAAAATAAGCAGACCCATCTCAAAGTAAAAAAGATTTGGCTCTAATCAAATGATTGGTAAACAAATATAGTATATATTTATGTGACCTGAACTAAAATGTTTAAGGTAGGCATGATTTTGATTCCCCAACTTAACAAAAAAATTTTCAATCTTGCTACAAGTTTTGATGGTGCACGGTAAGAGCCTTCTGCTATGATGGTGTAAAGATATTTGTAATTATAATCCTCACCTTTCTGGCTAAGCCACTATGTATCAATTAGTGAAAGTGCTGAGGAAATTCCATCAGATTCCTCATACTCTCTTGTACCCTTTGAATGCAGCTTTTACCTTGTAGACCCTTCAAACTTCCTGCACTTTCAACCTTCAGGATTTTAAGCGGAGGCTGTAGAAAGACAGCCTCCGAGGCCCAGAATTCTGCAAAGACATGAAAATTGTTTTCCACTGCTATAAATAAAAACCTGAATCCTGTCACACCTGGTTAATATCACCCACGTTAGGAGCCCCAGACAGAAAGGAAAGAGGCAAAAACAAAACATCTGTTGCTCTATTTAGAAACCAAGCGCATGACAGAAAAACAAGTCTCTGGTTTTCAGGCATGCGGAGATGTCACATGCCCTACCCATAAGCCTTGAATTAGGGAGCATCATGTTCAGTCCTGGTTAGTGTCTGCAACAGTCGGTACCAACTAGAGCAGAAGGAAACACAGCGAGAGTTTCCTTCTCTGCCCCCGTTGACACCAACCACCCAGAGCCCAAGAAATCTGCATCTCAGACTCAGGACCTTCATCGAAAGACTCACTGGAGGAGAAGCAAATCCATCCAACACAAACTGCTTATGATCATTAGCCCATTGCTCAACTCAGCAATTCCTGGAGACCCAAGAGCAAGCAGGAGGGGGTGAACTGCACACCTCTGAGCATCCAGCCTGGCACCGAGGCAGCTGCCCAGAGAGAGTGATGTGAAGATACCCTAATCTACCAAAGCTCTCTGTGCTCTGGATTCTGCAGCATCCTGACGTGTCCATTCTAGAGTAAGACTCCCCAGCTGAGGCCTTGCTTCCTCAGTCGTGAGTTATAGTGCAAGCGTGTACCTGGCCACAATCAGTCATGGCCCAGGGCAGCACACCAATTCGTTCAGAAGTGATATTCAAAACAAAAACCCAAGGCATGTGACAGGGGACAGAGAGGAGAGATGAAGTGCAGCACGCTGAGCACCTGAGTGGCTAGGGGTCAGGGGTGGGCTGTCACATTATGTCCCCTCTGGGCAGTAGGGAGGTAGTATGAGGAGGTGCACAACATAGATGGAAACATGCCAAAGTAGATTTCCCACCTTGGTAACTTTACAGAAGGCCGACCTGCTGAAGACTCAGCCGCTTAGAATTGCCACCAAATCTACTAGTCGAGGTGTTCTTGGGACTGCTTTTCAGAGATGAAAGGATATTTTATCTATTCATTCCACCAACATTTATTGACAAGCTGCTATGTGCCAGGCATTGTTCCCAGGCACCAGAGATATAACAATGAACAAAACAGAAAAAAAAAAAAAAATGACTTCCGAGAGCTTACAGTCTAGTGGGATGGAGATAGATAATACATGGAATGAGTAAGGAAATGTGATAGGATATGATAGGTGATAAGAGCTATAGAGAGAACTCAAGTTAGGAGAGGCACAGAGAAATGGCATCGGTTCCTGTTTTAAATAGGAGGGTCAGGGAAGCTTCACTTCAGGTTTAATTGCCTCTTAGTGACCTAATCTCCTCATTCCACCTCTTTTTCAGAGTTCAGAGGACCTGGAAGTCCTGGCCATGCCCTGGAGACTGAACCTACAACTAGTACTAGAATATAAGGAGTGGTCTCTAAATAATTTTGATCATGAACCTGATCCATAAAAACTTGGAGCACCTGCCCTCAATGTATTTTCTATTTTCTTTATAAATCATATGCATGTTTTCCTGTATTAATATACTCCACCCATTTTAAATCAAACCCGTCAAAGGGACAAGTTCAAGATGAAAGAAATAACATTTTTAATACCGAGGGAGCCATGATGACTTTATATCATAATTAGCAAATAACTGAGGGCACATTACAGACTTAGGACAAGGCTCATTGTTAGAAATAATGAATATACGTCTCACAAATTCATGAAAATTTAGAACTGGGGGGTGTGGGGGGGAACAACTGCTTTCAGTCCTGATTAGATCTCCACTCTGTTTTACTTTGAAATGAGGCTGATGAAAAGATCCTAAACTATTGACTTCTCATAGTTACTTTGTGCTTCCACTACTGGCAATTTCTTGGCACTTCTCAAAAGCTGTTCTTCCTCTCCCTAGTTCTCTCATAGGGGAGGATGTGCTGGAGAATCTGCATATCCTCTGTCTCTCTCTGTCTCTCTCTCTGTCTCTCTCTCTCTCTCTCTCTCTCTCTCATTCTCTCTCTCCCCCCCCACCCCATCTGCCTCCCCTTTGGCTTTTTGTCTTCAAGTCTTCTTTCCTTCTCACCTAGCTCTATATTCTATCAATCACTTTGGCATCTCTGCTATGTCCGAACCCCCTTCTCCAGCTTTTACCAAAGGCTCGCCTCAGCATAGGACTGCTAGGAACTGCTGGGAACATACATACACTAATAAATCTGTTTATTCTCCCACCTCCATGAATATGGGATTACAGGGTGAGTTAGGAGGAGACATCTCTACACACAGCCCACAAGACAATCTGAAAGAGAAAATGATTTCAAGATCTTAAGGTTTGGGAACCATTCCTACTTAGTTCAGGAAGGTGATTGTAGAATAACATTTGAACTATAACCTTGGGCAAAAGGGAAAGGACTAGAAGTAATGAAGTGAGCCATGAAACCAAACAGTTAGAATCAGAAGGTCGGACAACAGGATCAACGGTTACTCACTTATTGCAGTTTGCACATTTATGCTTCACATTAAAAAGGGAGCAAGCTCAGTGAAATGATATGCAAGATATGATTTATATGCAAGAAAGAAGAAAGACTGTCAGATTTAAAGTGAAAGATAAAGGTTGAAATTAATCCTGCCTGAAGACAGCAATAGGAAGAACATAAAAGGTATCCGAGAGTTGGACCATGTGAACATGTGATATACAGAAATTTCTCAGGGAAGAGAGAAGAGCCAAAGGATTTACAAAGTAAAATAGACATTCCTGACTGGGAGAGAATGTACTGGAATACACCAATGGGGTGGGGGGGGGTTAGGGAGGAGAGGCAATACAAAAAGAAAACAGGTACAACGTTGTGAGGCAGGGTTATGAGAAGAGAGTCAAGGGAGGGTGCGATGACAAGCGGGGGGGGGGGAAGAGAAAGCACATGCTAGGGAGGGACTGATTGATTGATTTAGCAACAGCTAATCAATTTATTTAGCAATATCCAATAGCAAAAGACAAAGGCAATTAAAGGGAAAGGCAATCACAGAAGGTAAAGGCAGTTAAGATCAGTTAAGACTAAACTATATACATTAATAAAAATGCTCTGCCGGAAAAGCTCACCAAACCATGGGGAAAGCACACTGGAGAGGTCGGGAACCAGCCAATACCTCAGCAGGTCTGCGGCTGGAAACAAGTGTCTCTCGATGCTGTATGCAAGTTCCCAAGCATGCCAGAATGATGAAAA
The DNA here is from genome assembly GCF_036562045.2 of Rhinolophus sinicus. NCBI lineage: Eukaryota > Metazoa > Chordata > Mammalia > Chiroptera > Rhinolophidae > Rhinolophus > Rhinolophus sinicus. The sequence continues at coordinate 69,451,917 of NC_133753.1, read as the reverse complement.
ATCACTAAAGAATCTCTCTCCTATTGCAATCTTTCTCCCTTTCCACTGAGGTCTGTCTTATATAGCTTTTCAAAAGAAAAAGAGCCAAGCTCCTTGTTCCTGCCTCCCTGTCAGGGAATAGTCAGTTCCAGGAGGTTTCGGCAGTTACTGTGATAAAAATATTGCTTATCTAGCTGAAGGGCAAGCATATCTACTGTTCCTACTTGGGACCATTGGCCCGAGGCCTTCCAAAGCCTGGCAACGAGCCTGTCACGTCATTCTGATATAACTTATCCCTTTTCTACCTCATCTGCTGATGCAGGTAAAGCAGACAGAAAACAGCATCTCAGGGAAAATTATTTTAACCCTAAGCCAACCAATACGTCACATGCAGTCTCTTACATGAGGGAACCCCACATGCAGTCTCTCATGTGGGGGCATGAAAAGCCACCAGACAAAAGATAACCATCACCTCACATGCAATCTCTCATGTGAGGGAAAAATACCTAAGCTTAATGTGACCAGCCACCTCACGTGGGGGAGACTAACATCACCCGACATGAGGGAAATAGACACACAGACAAAAAAGAAGCTAACATCAGCCAATGAAGGCGAATTTTCTTAACATCTTCCCCACAGAGGGCAAGGGGTAAAAACAAGGAAGAATGAGATGGAATGTCCTTAAAAATACAAGAAAAGGAAAGGAGAAAGGGTGGTAGCAGACTTACTAGAGAAAGAGGATTAAAGTTAAAATGTTGCTAAAAGAGAAACTTTTGGTGTTAAAGGCGTTTTGATAGCGTTTTCAGAATATCAGGAGTCAGGGGCCAAATGTTTCTCCAGCAATGGATTTCTTTCTAAACGGCTGGTTGTTCCAAGTCTCGTCACACGTTCACTCCTAAATCAGTCATTAACAGGGGGCTGCCACTATCATGTTTGCTTAAGATATTCATGGTTCACAGGGATGTATATAGCCACATGAGAACTAAAGAAAATTGGGGCTCAGTGGAAGAAGAAGAAAGTGGGGATGACTGTGGATGGAGAATCTCTCAATGGAACCTGCTACAGAAACAGCTATGGATTTGGTGAAATTTGGGCTAGTCCTGGAAGAGCATATAAGTCAGATATAGACATGAAAAATGGGGGAAAGAGCTTTCCATCTGGAGGCAACCCCCTGAGTGAAGGCGCAGAGACAGTAAAATGCTGAGTGTGTTTCTGTCTGATGCTATTAGTGGTAGTTTGCGTGCAGGGAAGTAGTGTTAGTTCACATTCAAGGATATACTGGTTTCAGATCATAAAGGGCCTTGAATGCCAGGCAATAGAATCCAGACTTTATTTAGTAAAATAAGTTCAACACACTACATTTGATTGTATTCTTTAAAGTTTTGATTCTGGTTTTTCTTTCTCACTTCCAAATGCTGGGGTTGGAGGGGGTCAGCAGTAGTATCCCTCCCAGGACCTTTGAATTTAGAAACAATGAGATGTAGATGTAGGAGCCAGGAAGGTGGAAACAAAAATATCACCTGTGTTTCTGTTACAGGATTGGTTGGACTTGGAGCTCATGGCTTATGAATGTAGCTACAATGGATTCCCCAGGATGCATCCCCGAACTAGATTTAGGTCCCCAATTGGTCATGGCAGTGCCCGCTGTCCAGGTCTCCCCTCTGGGTGCCAGGGCGTAGTAGAGTGGGATGTGTGCTCTCTGAGGGGTGTCGATCCCCAAAGAGGATGGAGAAAGGGGCTGAGACAGGCGCTTTTAGCTTCTTTCAAGCCCACCAATCATAAAAAATACTCCTCCACCCTTGGAGAGAAGAGGGAGGAATTGGTGCAGCAAGAAGCTGTAGGCTCCTCCACTTGTAACATGAAACCAAGGGAAAAAAAATCCCCAGACCCCACAACACCTGTTTTTTAATAAGACTTAATGAAGTCTTTCCTCATGACCACAGCATATCCTCTCCTTTTCCGATAACCTTGACCAGTGTTCAGTTATTATGGATTATTCTGAGACAAACTCTTGCGAAGGCCCTTCTTCCCACATTTGTCTCTTGGGCAGACATTGCATGCTTCCTGCAGAACTTGATATTGCTTTTAGCCTGCAACATAAATTCTGTTTTATAAGTCTACACGTCATTTGATATGGCCTTGAAATTATACCTTCCTGATGAAATGATTTGACAAGTGAGAGCACTAAGCCCAGCAGATGCAAGCCCATAAACGTTTGTTGCCCCTCCAGACCCATTCCCTCCTTCCTGCTTTTCCTTTCTAGGTCCTTGGACTCCACATGCCCCTCTGCAACTTCTTTCCAAAATCATTTAGGTTGAGCTGTTCTGTTCTTGACAACTTTGCTCTTCAGCACTCCTTTCTCAGCAGCCTTTCAACACTTGCAGATAAGATCTGAACTGGGTACAGTATTGCTGTCATCTTCTGCCTGAAAACTTGAAACTCCAAACTACTAGATTAGAGAGCTGTGCCAGGGGCCGCTGAGTGAGATGCCCTCCAACTGTTTCTGCCCTGATACTCCATCACGTTATGATCTGTGCATAAAGTCAGACTCCAATAGTTCTACCACATCTCTGATGCTATGGAAAAACAGAAAACTGACACCAGAGATGTTCTCTTAGGAAAATTTTTTGTTTTCTACTTAAATTATTCCACATTTTGCATCTTTTACATTTTCTTTATTTTCAGTCCTCCTGGGTTTTTTTTGTTTGTTTGTTTGTTTGTTTGCATTTTCTTGTCTTCCAAGAGCATGCCAAGAGCTCAGTCAAAGTTTCCTAACAATAAGGGCTACCATTTGCATGGGGGCTTCCAGTTTACCAAGTGCTTTTGTAATTTAGACATGAGTCTCTCTAAGACACAATTCTTAAATTCTGCTCATTTTGATTCTTAGAAGCAATCAGAGCAAGAGATAGGTCTCACCTAGTCCAGATACCGCTAAGTAACAAATCCTGAAGTATTTTGATCACCCAGCGATGAAGATAACAATATTGTTTTTGAGAGTTGGCTGACCTCACACTCAGCATACCTCCTGTTGGAGGCCCCAGGTGACAGTCTATCAGACAATCCACTAGGGAACTGATGACCAACTCGAATCATCACTGTGTCTCTAAGTCCACAGCGATCCTGGCCCGGCCTCCTGCAGCAGGATGCCCCTGGCATTGGGATGGCCCTTATTTTGAAGTTATCAGTCCTTGTTGCATGCTGACTCATAGTCGGCTCTCAGGAGAGGCCTCACAGTGGTTTGGCTTCCCTCCAGCATGCTCAGCTGAGCACCAGCTGCCTGCTTGCTCATGGCAGCTCATCTCTTTCAACCCAAGTGCCTTGTGTCTGTGTTCACTTTGCCCCATTCAATCCGTACTTGGCAACGGACTCAAAAAATATTTGAAGTGATCTTTAGCAGGAAGTGTCACTTTCTTCTTGAAGTATAAGGAGATATGTTCTTAGTGGTGTCATGTAATATCTCCCCTCTTCAACCCCTCTTTGCTAAGAGTCTTAGTACTCTGATGTCAGTCCTGACATCCTGTGCTGCTGTTTGCATCCAACATCTGGAACTGTGCCAGCCACCTTGGGGCCTCAGAGATCAATTAAAGATACTGAAGATGGCAAAGCAGAAAAACAGAAAAACTTGCATCCTTGACGATGATGTTGAACAAATGAATTAACCAACAGTAGAATTGTTCTGTCTCTGGACTTCCGATACATGCTTTAATACATTTTTTTGTTTAGCTACTTTTAGTTGGGTCTTCTGTTACTTGAAGGTGATAACATCTTAACTTACCATTTTCCCTGACCACCAATATTGGAAATAATCTTTGTGTACTTTGAATTTTTATAACATGTTAGCTGTATTTCTAGTATGGTAGCTTTCAAACTTACACTACCATGATTTGCATAAATGTAATTCTCTTCATATCAATTTCTTCTCCTGATCTTAGTTAACAGCACTACTCTCTACAAAATGCACTCCAAGTGCCACTAATCTTGTGAGATGCTCCATAAACAGAGGGTTCTGTGGTCACTTAAATTTGGGAGACACCATATGCGAGATTCTTTTCTTCCTTACAGATTCACTAAATATATTAGCACATAGAAATGATATGATATAATTTTACAGGTGAATTTCTACTCCTTACTAGATGTGTGATGATCTTTGGTTAGTTATTTAATATTTATGAGCCCTAGTTTCCCCATATGTAAAATAGGTAAAAAAAATTCCTATCCCACAGTGTTGCTATGGGAACCTGAAATAACGTCTATCAAATATTTAGTCTTGCACCTGGCCATGTCCCACAATGCCTGTGGCTCAGATTGCCTGCGCTATAAGCTTCTTGCTTCATTACCACGTTATTAGTTCTATACTGTTATTAGCTCATATTTGTGTGCTTATTCACAGATTACTTTCAAGTTTCAGAACAGTTTTCTCAGGGATTTTGCTTCTTTCCAAATTGTTCAAAGAGTACATAATAAGTGGAATTCATGTTCCACTTATTAATAATGATAGTTGTTATTATTAGTAGTAGCAGCAACATAATACAGGGTCTGAGAAGTCCTGCAGTATGCAAATCTGGTTTAGTTTGGTTTAAGGCAGCGTTTCTCAAGCTTATCTGAGGACATCGCCCCTTAGACACAATACCTTCTCATATCCAGGAGAGCTGGTGTTACAAGGCCCATGCTTTGGGAAATGCAGCTCTGCCCCCATCACTCAGGCAAGAAACCTGGCAGCCATCGTTGGCAAATGCCCCTCCCTCACCATTCTGCATTCCACATTCAATCCATCATGAAGATCTTCTAGTCCTTCAGATCTTACCTCCTGAATCCTTCTCAGACCTGCCCACTGCCGGTCTTTCAATCCACCACTGCTACTGCTGTAAAGCGCCAGTATCGTTGCACAAACCTAATGGAAATGCCTGCCTTTAGACTCACTTTCCTTAAACACTCCTCTCCCTTCACCAGAGGGGTCTATCGACGTAAACTGATCTTATAACTTTCTTACTCAGTGTCCTTCCTTCAGGGGCTCTTGAAGTCCTACAGAGCAGAGCTCAATTTCCTTACTCAGCCACTCAAGTTCCTCCCTCACCTGGCTGATGTTTCCTTCTCCAGCTGTGTGTCTCCCAAACCCTGCCTTCCATTTTCCACCCCTCCTGTGATTCCTCAATCGTGCTGTGCTCTTCATGCTTTGTGCACTTCCCTCTGCCTGGAACTCTCTTTATAACTTGCTTTATCTGACTCTTCCTCATCCTTCACTACACAGCTCAAGGGACAACTCCTTTTGGTCTAAGATCCATCCTCTGCGCTCCCATAGCAACCTGTGCATATTATCACTTATCCTGGTTCATTGAAAGTATTTGTTCATGTAACATCTCACACATTAGACTGTGAACTCCTCAAATGCACAAACGGTGTTCTTACTCCCCTTGGCCCACTGTTCTCACCTTTCTATCCTTGGTGCAGGCCCTCATTTAATCTGTGGGGAACTGAGCCATCCTGAGCCCCAGATCTTTACTGTCTTCATCCTCTAACTGAAAAAAAATCAAAAGTTCAGGCCCAAACAAACGTCTAGTTGCCCTCTGGAGGAGCCCAGTCCTGACCCTCATTTTCTGCCATGGCCACAGCAGCTGGGCTGGGGAACTCAGGACTCAAAAGACTCCAGCCCTGCCTCTCCCTGAGCCAGATGCCAACATGACCACCTGCAGCAGGGCAGAGCTGCAGCTGGGCCGTACTGAATGGGAAAAGCCTGTCAGTCTGGCTTCCTGCTGCCCTGCAGCCTCAGGGTGGTTTGAGATGAGTGGACTACACAATCCAACCTGGCAGTGGCTGTGCCTGCCTTTAGGGATGTGGGGGAGGCAGAGCAGGAGAAGGAAAGAGGGCCCGGAGAGCCCAGAACCAGCCTCACCTGAGGGTTCCGCAGGTTCCTGGGAGCAGGCCCCTCCAGTAGGCACCAGACTTTTGCCACTACGTAGCATCATCAAAAGCCTTGTGTTATATTTAATGGCAATTTTTTTAATCCAATAATTAAAATGCATACAATTGGATTGTTACTCAGAAGGAGGCAATAAAGTCAGCCCGCATCATAAATCAGGATCTGTGGCAGAGCAACTCCGACAAGACTTCTAGGCACAGGGGATACAAGGCAGCAACAGCTTTATCTAGTCTGATTTGATTAGTTTCTCCAGTTAATTCTGTGTGCTCTGGCCACAGGATAAGTCATCTTTCTGTCTTACTGCTCTGCCCTTTTCCTGCTGATTTAAAAATAGTGACCTTATTTCCCTGTCAAATGGTCACTGGATTTACCAAATTGTGCTCATGAGGAAAACCCATGAGGGCCGCTATTCTCAGATGCCAAATCTCTTCTTTGGCTAACAGAAAACTGACCTAACTCTGTAGCGAGAGGGTCATTTTATTACTTCGCCCTTTTATCCTCACATGGAATCCCTGAGAGTCCTTTAATCACAGTTTCACAATGGTGTTTGCCTCGTCTCTTTTCAGACTCAGAAACTATGGTTCACATGTCTACCCATTTAGAACCATGCAATTTTTCTAAGGTACAAAGGACCTTAGAGACAATCAAGTTGGACCATTTCATTTCACAAATTAGGAAATTGAGAGCCAAGTTAGGGGAAGTCTTCTCCTTGCCAGAGCCTCCAGCAGGTTAGAGAGATGAATGGGAGGGTGTAGTTGAAATGTGCGTGGCTTCAAGGATGTCCATTGGTACCTATTCCAACACCTGCTGATCTCATGCTTTTCTGACCAGGGATGCACTCACACTGCACAGCTGTACCCTGCTTCTCCTCGATTCCTGATATATGTCATATTTTCTAAACTAGACTGGAAACTATTGCTGGACAAGGACGATGACTTATTTTTAATGGTGGCTCCATAACACCTAACATGATGCTGGGTATATAGCAGACATCAGTGGTGTGCTGGTAAGCTGGCTCTCCAATGGAAAAAAAAAATGTCCTGATTTGTAGTATTTACTGATTTTTGTGGTATAAATACTCCCATCATGGCTACCAACATGATGTCACTTAAAGAGGATGCCCACCTACTCCCAAATGTATAAGCTTCCCACCCTGTTAGTATTTCCAGATTTAACAAATAAAAATTCAGGATGCCCAATTAAGATTGAATTTCAGATAAACAATTAATAATTTTTATTATTCTAAATGTTGCCTGGGATATACTTCTGCTAAAACAATTATTAGTTCTTAATCTGAAATTTTGTCTAGCAGATGCCCTACATCCCTTAAAACTTTGATCCCTCCCCTGTTTGGACACCAAACGGCGAGGTAAGCCTTGCTGTTTCCAATCAGATAAAATATCTTTGGATTTACATTGTAAACTCTTCTCAAGCTATGATTTGAGACCTTGAACGGTTTGTGGTGACTGATTTTATGCAAGATTTTTTGGCACATTTTTGCTACAGAAACGCAGAGCAAAATGATTTCCCAACTCTGTGGGAAAATGAGAAACTCTGTTTACTGGTGAGAGATGAGAGAACTGTGAAATGTCACTGTTGCACTTTGTGTTGGGATCCAGCATGGAACGTGTGTGTTTGGAGAGGAAGCGCCATAATGGCTGCAGAAAAGCAAGAGCAAGTGAGAGAGGAGAGAATCGTGGCTCAAGAAGGTTTGGGTTGCGACAGGAAGTACCAGAGCAAATGTTTCTCAGATGATTTGGTCAGGACCTACGGTGACAAATATATTTTCTGTAGCAACCCCAAACACACCTCCACATATATGTGATTGAAACAAAAGTTTCATAAAACACTGGTCTCCCCCAGAAAAGGAGCTTGCATCACAGCGTCAGTCAATGGGCTGTTTCTTTCACTGAGAAAATCTTGCTGTGAAATCAATGTTTCTAATTGTGGTGTCACTAAATGTGAAATTGGGAAGAAATGCCCAGAACTGGTTGTCTTAAGCCTATATAAGCTCACCCCAGCACAGCACTGTTAGACATTAATAAACAGGTGTCTGATCCATTGTGCACACACATTCTGTGAAGTGTAGTTATCAATAATCTGAGGGTTGACAGAGACACCGTTTTTCAATGTTTAGCATACATTTGAAACAACTAGTCATCATGTTCCTCATTCATTCATTTAAACATTTGGGGGCATTTACTAACGTTTTAGGCATTGCTGTATGAACTAGCTTCATGAGACCTGCAGTTAAATGGCGACACAGATATTAGGCAAACAAAGAATGCAGAGATAATTATTTAATTACAAATTGTAATATATATTATGAAGAAAATACAGGGTGCTGAGAGTATAACCAGGGGAACTTAATTGAGATGGATGAGGCAGGAGTAATTCAGAAGAGGCTGCTTTAAAGAATTAGCATGTCAGCTGCCACATAATAGACAGATGAGCAGGATTTATGCAAGTGGAGTGGGGTTGGGGGCAATCCCAGAAGAGGGGACAGTGTGTGCAAAGAACCTGAGGAAAGAAAGATTTTGACCCTATAAGAAATTGAAAGAAAGGCAATGTGGCAGGAGACGAGTGAGTGAAGTAGGCATGGAAAGAGTGAGGCTGGAGGGGTGGGCAGGGGCCCGATCCCACAGGGCTATAATCCACGTTCAGCAACTTGGATTCTAAGTTTGTGATTTTTACACAGAGTAGTGACATAATTTGATTTATGTTTTAGAAATATCACCATGATTGCTATATGGGAAATACATGGGCTGGGGTTAGGGAGCAAAAGTGGAAATGGAGAGCGTAGTAAGGAAGTTATTACAGAGTAGAGGTGAGAGATGAAGTTCACTTTTTCAAAACCAATATAAGTCTTTGTTGTAAAATCTTCACATTTTCTCTGACCCAACCCTCCATACGTAGGAATTAAATATCTGCTCTTGAGCTGGTAGTCTGAAAGGGACTTTCCCCTCCAGTTGGATGGGGTCCCTGGAAATGTGTCTATACCTTCTCCAAAGCAGGCCCACTGGTCTCAGTGACATGTAATCATGGATGTTCTAAGTGGCAATCACCATTTCTCCTCCTCCCCTCTCCTCACACCTTACATTGCATCCCCTCTGTGCTGCTCTGGACTCCTGCTCTGTAGCATTGTCTGTGCTACTTCCCAAAGGGTCATCTGAGGACTGGTGTACCTTCTAACTCTTTGTTACCCACTGTGACAGGATAAGGCACTCAACCAGAACATGAATCAACTGTCACTAAGCATGTTGTTCAGTGGACATTGATTTCATAGCAAGATTTTCTCAGTGAAAGAAACAGCCCATTGACTTACGCTGTGATGCAACCTCCTTTTCTGGGGGAGACCAATGTTTCATGAAACTTTTGTTTCAATCACATATATGTGGAGGTGTGTTTTGGGTTGCTACAGAAAATATATTTGTCACCGTAGGTCCTGACCAAATCATCTGAGAAACATTTGCTCTGGTACTTCCTGTCGCAACCCAAACCTTCTTGAGCCATGATTCTCTCCTCTCTCACTTGCTCTTGCTTTTCTGCAGCCATCATGGCGCTTCCTCTCCAAACACACACGTTCCATGCTGGATCCCAACACAAAGTGCAACAGTGACATCTCCCAGTTCTCTCATCTCTCACCAGTAAACAGAGTTTCTCATTTTCCCACAGAGTTGGGAAATCATTTTGCTCTGCGTTGCTGTAGCAAAAATGTGCCAAAAAATCTTGCATAAAATCAGTCACCACAAACCTTTCAAGGTCTCAAATCATAGCTTGAGAAGAGTTTACAATATAAATCCAAAGATATTTTATCTGATTGGAAACAGCAAGACTTACCTCGCCATTTGGTGTCCAAACAGGGGGGGATCAAAGTTTTAAGGGATGTAGGGCATCTGCTAGACAAAATTTCGGATTAACAACTAATAATTGTTTTAGCAGAAGTATATCCCAGGCAACATTTAGAATAATAAAAATTATTAATTGTTTATCTGAAATTCAATCTTAATTGGGCATCCTGAATTTTTATTTGTTAAATCTGGAAATACTAACAGAGTGGGAAGCTTATACATTTGGGAGTGGGTGGGCATCTTCTTTAAGTAAAAGAACACTGACATACCTTTCTTTGAAAAATTTACAAAAATATATGATATTGTAAACACATGTTAGGGACTCTCCCAAGACCTGAGAACAAAGGTTTGGCAAATAGGAATAGATTTTTACCCACTTTGGGGAGGAGGGATTTTAATGATGGTAGGAGCATCAGATAGTGGAGGAAAAATAGGTGGTCCCTGCTCCTATTGGTTGATGAAGGGAGGGAGGGACAAAGAGAGGAAGGGAGGAAGGAGAGAAGAAAGGAAAAGGGAAGAAGAGATAAAAGGGAAGAGGAGGGAAAGAAGACCCAGAAACTCATAAACATAAGTCTTGGAAACAACACTCTATTTGTTTCCATGCAGATGACTTGGAATAGTGATTTTCAAAAATGGTTTGCTTACTGCTGGGGATGAGGATGACTTTTGAAGCTGAACACAGTATTGAGAGCGTTGAGAGAATAACGTTGCAGACTCTCAACTTCCCTATCAGCCTTTCTAACTTACTCTGCCGGAGAACTTCGCTGCTGTTGCAGGTTCTCCTGCCACGCCTCCACTTTCACAGCGACCCTCTCCCAGTTTAAAAAGAAAGGCAGACATTCAACAGCCATTCCCAATATTTTTACCAAGGTCCATTGCTCTGGGAGTAAAAACAAAAGTTCACATCAAGAACACATCACTATAGAGGAAGAGTCCCCTGAAAGAAAACCAAGAAAGCCTGGATAAGAAATATTGAAGAGAGCAGTGGTTTTGTGTCATCCAGGTGACACACTGTTCTCTCTCAATGTCTTTCTTTCTCTTTTCACAGTTAAGATTCAGAAGGGAGAAGGTTGTCAAGGGAGAATGAATATTAAACAATTTATTTGAAGTTTTTAAATTACTGTTTTTTTCTGACATAAAGTGTTTCTGATTTCCTTGTTAGTTTGACAATGAGGACGGCCTTATCAATTAGATTATATGGTAGATATTTTCACTAAACTCAGTGTCCTAAATCTGTAATTTCAACGTTTTGTTGAAAAGATCTTGAATTCCATGTACAGCATACAATATGTCAGAAACTATATGTTTCGCAACTATAAAATTTATGATAAAACTTTTAAGTGATATGTCAAGGGTACATAATTTTCATAGTTCTTTAAGCAGATACAGGAAGAAAACATTTTGAAAACACTGCCATAGCTTGGTTGCCCTTTAGTGATGCTTCCTTTATTTCAAGGCCGCCTGTTGCTTGTTTCAGTGATTTGTAAAGGGGACTGGGGAGAGTCTTCTTGGGTGAGGCTGAACCTAGTTGCATGTCTGTGGTCTGTGTTGAGCTTATAAACTTGGAGAAGCCTAGTCTGACCTGTGATAATATGGAGCACCTCAACTGTAATGATATAAAGCATCTCCAGCTGTTTTTGGTTCTGATATTTAGAAGCAATTCATGGAAGTAAAAGGATACCAGCAATAGCCTTTTTCTTGCTAGGCATAATGCCACTTGGTGGTGATGCCAAGAGTCACCATTGTTCTGTGTTTATGCTTTGGCCCCTTTTATTTCTTCTGATTGTGCCTTACAGGCATTTAGAATGAAGATGGTCTGTAACAGTCAAGGGTCGTTTTGTTGAAAGGCTGCTAGCTCCTTGCCTGGTTGACCTTACACCTAGGGCATCTCTTTTCTGACCTGAAAGCTGGGATCCCACCTGGAAAACAAGGTGTAGTCATATCAGGTAGGGCATATGTCATTTCTGGTACTGCTGGACCTCTACAGTATGTCACCTACACAATGAAAGCTGGAAAAACCCTGTGGGGTATTTTTCTAAGAGACTGAAATCAACCTACTTTCTGAGATTCAAATACAAGAGGTTATGAAATTAATGAAACAGAAGACTTTGTGCCCCAGTGTGTCCAGATAATCACTAGATTTTTCAGGAAGTTTCTCTGAGCACTTATTGCCCTGAATCTGCCTGACCTTTGTAGACTTGTGAGGACACCAAAAATGCATTTTTTTAAAAAAATCAATACTATTAATAAATCCATTAGTAAATGGTCAAGCTTAAAGTAAGAATGTTCCTATGTGGATTATTGGCTAATATTACTCAAATGCAACTTCTCTCATTTTTGATCATTTGATATGTTTCTCCAATAAGATTCAGTCCTAATAAGTTACTGAAAAAGGAGAGAAATCCTGGTATAATGGAAAAAAATGGGAGCTTTGGCATCAGATAGACTAATTGAAACTTTGATTATTAAATCTCCTTGGGCTTCAGTTTCCTTATTTGTCAAAAGAAAATGATTATCACTATTTGTGTAGTTGTCCTGGGGATTAGAGAAGATATAGGTAGGTATTTGGCTTAGTGCCTGACACATAGCAGGGGGTCAATAAATAACTGCCATTGCCCATATATTTAATAATAATAATAATAATAATAATAACAATAACAATCATAGATGAGGTGTCAAGATTTGTTTAACCACATTAAGAACCTAAAAGAGAAGCACCGTTGAGATAAGCACCAAAGAGATACAAGATTATGGAGAAAACAATACTGACTGGGTTTCCTTCATCTCCCTATTTCAACATACATCACATCTACTAGGACCAGAAACCATATTCAGGAATAAAGCCCAGTGGGCAACTTCCCCAAGGAGGACACGTCTCCAAATTATACAGAAGGTGCCAAAAAATATATATGCATATTTTAAGATGACATCTCTTAAAATGTGTATACATTTCTTTGGCACCCCGGTATAGGAGTCCCATTTTAACATACATTCCCAAGGGCCAAGCACGCTTCTTTCCTCCCAACACTGGGTAACAGGATAGAGGCAGAGAACAGCAGGTGAATATCAATCTATTCTTCAGGGAAAAGCAACTGGAAAAGGAGGTAGAAACATTCTATGAATGAAGTTCCTCGTTTGACTCGGTGTAATCTCAGAGGTAAACACCTTCCTGATAGAGCACCCGCCTCTCAGTAGGTGTCAAAATGCCAAGTCCAGGAGGTTTCATCACAGTCAGAGAGAATAATGTCATTATGGTAAATTTCTTTAACAGCATGACTTATTATTACCAGAAACTTGAATTGATTCAACTACAGATTCAAAAGGGAAATAAATTTCACTGATTTGCTGAAACCTTCAGCAAACTAAACCAAAGAAAAAGGTGTCCATTCAAATCCTTACCCACACAAAAATAAACTTAGTGAACTGTTTTGAATCTATTTTTAACATATTGAGAAAATCTAAAGTCAGATTAATATATTTTCTAAATGGTGATAGAACAAAATTAACTTAAATTAGTTGGTCATCAAGGATGTTGCAGTAAATATATTGGTAATCCCAGTGTTGTGCTTATAAATGTTTCATAATGGTCTCTCTGGTGGAAAAAAAAAATATATATATATATATGTTATATATAGTACATATACTATATATTATTACTTATATATATTCTAAATTTTATAAAGTATTCTAAATTTTACAAATAATAAGAATGTATAACATACAACTTCCAAATAATAATAAATGATACAATACATTTTATTGTAAATTCCATAAAGCTGATTCTCACAGAATGCTTTCGTTGATTTTTTTCCCTGAACTCTTGAATCCATAATCCAAACAATTGAGTATAATTCTGATCCAAACGTTGGTTGATATTTTTATTTATGTTAATGAGTAATAATGAAACTGAAACAGGGAAGATATATACGAAAACTTCACTCATTGTCAATTATGTAAATGATTTTGCTGCCTCAGATAATGGCTTTTGAAAACTGGAAAAATACTTCTTCAATTCTTTTGGTGCTATTCACAATAAAATGGCTACAGATACAACATACTTTTCAGTTTAATCTGCATTAGTAACATTTTTCTCCATCACTTTCATAATTCTAAACAATCAGAAAAATAATAAATCAAGCCCTGATTTGTATCACGCGGCAATTTCTGTGGTGCAAATGCTTGTACCATCCATAGCCTTTTTCAGTTGGCCAACGTGATGTCACTGAATGCAGCATTGGGAAGAGATCCCCAGTAGCTCAGCATTATATGGTATTTCCAATACAGAGTTACAGCAACTGTAAATAACATCATAAGCATAGATAATTGTACGATGTAGCAAAAATAATTAGGTATGGATGACTTTTGAGTATTTATTACCTTTGCTTTAATATACCTTAATTGTAAGCTTACATAATTTAATTTTTGACAATGGCTGTGTTTAACCACCCGTATTCAAAATTCCTGAAGCTAACAGCTGGCTGTCATAAGCCTGCACAAAGCACTCCAGTACACCACTGGATGTGTATCCAACGCTCATTAGGAGAACTTCCTTTGTGCTCAAAGAACTCATCTCTTTCACTATCACCACTGATGACTTGGAGGGAGATGACCTCAGTTCTGGGGGCAGTTTGCAGCTCATCGTGGTGACCCCAGTCCCCTTGCATGGTTGAAGAAAGGTCATGTAACTTGATTCTGGCTAACAAGGTGGGAGGCAAAGTCTGCTGGAGGAGTCATGGAAGACGTTTCCTCGTTCCTAGAAAAGAGCCATAGGAAGAGGTAGTCCCTTTTTTCTCTCCAGTGATTGTCGTGACTGAATGGGCTCAGGAATGGCCATAGCCATTTTCCTCCCAGCCTGAGGGAGAAATCAACTCATAAAAGAAGGTAGAATTAACAGCATCACAGAGAGAGATGGGGCTGGCACCCCAACATGTCACACCTGGAGCCCAACCTATTGCTGCTCCTCTTATTACACGAGATAATAGATGTCCTTTTGGTTTCAGCTAGTTTGAGTTGGAGTTTTCAGTTACTTGCAGCTGAAAATTAAGTTGTTTCCGACTCTGCCAGAAGTTTGGGCAACAGAAAAGCATAAGACGTAAAAGCATGAAATGAATTGACCTTTTAAGAAGCTCGACTCCTGATTGGGAGCTGAGACTAACTCACAGAAACCAAAGACAAATAATCCAATACAGGTTATAAGTATCTGGGCTTTGTTTTCATGGAGATATAATTGACATATAACATTATATTAGTTTGACAAGTACAACATCTTGACTTGATATTTTATATATTGCAAAATGATCACCACAATACGTTAGTTAATATTCATCACTACACAGTTACAATTTTTTTTGTATTGTGATGAGAACTTTTAAGACCTACTCTCTTAGTGACTTTCAAGTACACAACACAGTATTATCAACTATAGCCATCATGCTGTCATTACATCCCCAGAACTTATTTAACTGTAACTGGAAGTTTGTACCTTTAGACCACATTCACCCATAGTTTTTAAAACTGAGTGCTTAGACTGAATTTAACAGGATTTCAGAGAAATGTTGGACCAGCAAGGCTAGAGTTACCATTGACAGGTTCATGGAAGAGATGGGGTTCAGGTCAGGTCATAAAGAATGAGTGAGGGTTGAGAAGAGAAGGAATCACAATTCATATGAGTGGGGGAGAGAAACGGAGAGACTCCTAAGAATGCCACCCAGAGTTTTGACTGTTGACTAGCTAGCATCCTTCGTACCAGAGCATGCATTTCCTCACTTTGCAGATTACTGGAATCTGTAATTTTTGTTCATTGGTACATGGGCTACCCTTTAGGGTCATTTTTGTTAGTTCAAACATACACTTTTTGAAGTCTTTGGGAATTTTGAAGAGTATAGCATTAGGTATGCCTAATTCCATTCTCTTCTTTTTTTCTCTTCTCCCTTTCTGGTCCTCTTGGCATTTCCATATACTCTCAGCCCATCAGTGCCCACTCAGGCAGTAACATGGGGTATCTACCTCCTGCCTTTAGGTAGGGCTACACTCTCATTTCTAACTGGCAATTGCCTATTATATATATATATATATATATATATATATATATATATATATATATATATATATATATATGAAAAGCCAAGAAGGAGAAACTATCATCTCCTTTGGTATAGCATTTATGCCTTTCTACTCTCACTACCTGAGAATTCCTTCTCACTTTTTACCCAAATCACCACTGTTAATGTGTACGATAACTGTTCTCTTACCTAGTTCTCATCTGCTGCCCTTCATTTATTAAAAAAATCTCTTTCTTTAAGTTCTGAAAATTTCTGCAGGTCTCTTAAGTGTATATGTGACCTAAGTGGAATGTAATTGGGTTATTTTTATCCCCTTCAGAGGAGATGATGGACATTTAGCAATAGCCAGCAGAAGGAACAGGGTTGTTGAGAAGCTTTGGCAGATCGAGAAGGAATAAATGGTAACAGCACTGACAGGTCTTTGGGACCACAGTTAGCCTTGCTTGGTTCCCTGCCCAGTGAAAGGTCTGTACCCTTGGATGCCAGTTAGTACTTTGCTCAGGATCATGAGCAAATTAATATGAAGACAGAGGGCTTGGAAGGAGAAAGGCAAAGAGAGACAGTGAGAAACAAAAACCATAAAACCCAGCAGAACTAGCATTGATATTTATCACACATTTCTTCTCGATATCCTACATAGAAATAACCTTCTTTATTCAAAATTTCAACATAGGCTATTGTACACAGGTGAAGGTCTCATAAGTTGACTTGAATTAATATTAGTATTTCTTTTGGCCTTGCCATTCCCTAACTGAGAGCAATATTTCTGCTTTATGTCTAAAAACTATTAGGCATTCCCATAGATACTTACTTAAGGCAAACACTAAGATTTTTCCAGAGAAATTGTTTCTCACAGTTGTAATGAAGTCTTTTTAGGTCTCAGGAGGAAAACACCTACGCTCCGCCCACCCCCTTTTTTTTTAATGACTTAGATTTATAAATTGGTGAAGTAACCAGGCAGGTCTGAGACACAGGCCCTTACGGTTCATAAAGGGTGGGGAGACCCAAGCACAAGGGCAGGTAGGAGTAGTGGGGAGGATGGCAAGTGAGGACAATGAGGAAAGATCTGGAAGGCAGGGGAACAAAATGGTTCAGAGCCTGGGTTTGAATCCCAGCTCTACCACTGACCAAGTGAGATATCTAAGGCATATTATGGATCCTGTACGTATCTTGGTTTCCTTATGTATAAAATGGGATAATAATATTTTCTATGTTAGAGATTTAGTATCAGGATTAAATGAGTTAATATTTATAAAGTTCTGGTACATAGAAACATGTGCATGTGTTAAATAGATAAAAAATCAGAACTCTAAGTTGCCAACCCTTATCAATTTCAGCAGATTTGATCTTCACTAAGAGGATATTGGCTAGCTCACAAAATGTTTAGGAGGTCACAGAGCTGGTTTCATGAAGACGGGATAGGCGTGAAGGGCAAAAACACCACAGACACTGCAGTTGGTCAATGCAACAATGCTGGACCCAGATGTTGGTGCTGGAAACTGGAAGGAACTGCCTCCATTCTCCCCAGGAGGAATTCTGTAACATCACTGCTTTCTTGGGCCACCAGCCTCTGATTCCAGGTCCAAGGTGGAAGGAGCTCATGTCTGGGGTGGGGTAGTTTAGGGCTTCTGTCATAGCTACAAGGGAGCTCTGCCTCACAATTTTGGGTATTTTCTAATTTTAGAAATGAAATCCAGACACTGGGAAGTCAAAAAAGAATGCTAAATGGGCATAGAACACCAAAAAAGAAGAAGGGTTATAAAAATATTAAATGAAAGAACCAGCAAATCCTCATACAAGGATGAATAAATTGTAGGCTCTCTGCAATACTTATTGATCAAATCTGGACGAGAAGTTGTTATAAGGGGATGAAAACAATAGACAGAAGAGAAAATCACCCAGAATTCCTTAAGGAACTCAGGGACAGTGCAGAGGAAATGCTGTGTTTTCGAACATAAGTTTACCTTTGTCAATTTCTCCCTCCTTTTTCAGTGTCCTCGTTTCTACTTTCCTACATCCCAGGCCCCCTTCCTCCCCTTCCCTTACCCAAGGACTATTTTACATCTTATTTTTGCTTTCAATCAACTGTTGATTTTTTTTTTCAAAGATGTTCACCAAAAATGGAGGTGGAGATTGATAAACCATCAATGTGTGAAGTTTCCCAGGGATCATTTGCATTTCAAGAGGAAAACAAAGCTTTCAAGTTGTGGCAAAGAGCACTTCGCAGCATTGTGTAAAATCTCTCTAGTTAAGGCACCTGCCTGCAAGGCCAACCCGTCTCTGCCAAGAGACCTTCCTCATGCAGAGGGGCCACAAAGGAGGCAGGCTTGTCTGCAGATGCAGGCTTCTGAGGGCCACCCACTGAGCAGATGCTCATCACGGGGTGTGTGCACCCACCCCTCTGCTTTCAATCACTGTTCACACTGTCCACCTTCTGCCCTAGAAGACACAACCTTACTTAAGGCCCAGTTCACCCCATTTTTCCTCTCTCAAAGATTAAAATAGCACTCTCTTCAATGACCTCAATAATTTAGAACCCATGAATAAGTCATTTGCCCAAGAGGCTACACTGGGGCTTCTATTTTTACTTATAGTCTGTCACCAAGTAAAGTGACCTCTCTCAAGGAGCCAACATTGACACCCGTTGATCTTCTGGCTTCTCAGGAAATGACCCAGGCAGAGCTTGCAATGCAGAGTCTTTTCTCAAGGGCAAGGATGGACCAGTAAGTGTCAGTAACTTTAGAAGGTCAGTAACCAGACATGAACTTAGGCATATATGCTTTGCTTAGGACTCCTGGAGCTGCTAGAGCATGCTCCAGGAGGACCACTTTCTATAAAGGAGGTCAGGCAAATTCTGCTTAGATTGGCCCTTCCTGGGGCCACTTCTTCCCTAAGACTCTACTTTCCAAACATTGAATTTCAACGGAAATGCAATACAACAGCCTGGGAGTTGACCCCACCTCCTAACCACATACATGTCCCTTTCACAAACCTTTAATGTACACTCCCTAATCCCACGTCATCTATGGATTACTTTCAGGAAGGTTAAGCGTTTATGCTAAGCCAATCCAATGGTCCGAGGAGTTCACCTTAGGCCTTTTGGCCACCAGTTTATAAAAAGGTTTGATTTTTTTCTCCTCCATATTCCCATACTCAGGAATTGACCCCTTTCCTCAAGCCACCCACAGGATTCCCAGCACCCTCAGCCTTGCCTTGGAGGGAACTATGCTTATTTTTTCTTAACTCCACACCCATAATCTTCCATACTGTTTGTACAGCACTGAGCCCTCAGCACTGAGCTTGCTACATCAGCTCTTTCATATGACTTCATGTCTCCTGATCCACAAAATCATTAATTCATTCTTCATCCCCTCCCCCAGGAAAAATACCCGTTCCTCTCCCTGAGCCTTACTCCCTGCCCCTGCTAACAAGAAGAGATATATGTATATTTCAGAAAGTGAAAAATTCCTACTATGCTCATTTTACCTCTTATTATTTTCCTTCTACAAAATAAGAATGGTTTTTTTGTCTCACATTTAATGAAAAGTTACGCTGTGACGGATGCAGTGCTTACTGCTTTGTTGAAGCAACTCATCTACTTTTCTCTAAACATCTTCCCATGTACTGTTATTTCCCTCATTTTACACATGAGGAAACTGAGGCACAGTGACTGGTTCGTGGTCACAGGAGCAGAGGCAGAGTTTGAACCCAGGAAGTCTCACTCCAGGAACTATTGATCGGTCAGCTATACAGAACACAAGATCATACTTTCTTGCTCCTGTGAATCCTCAAGAGCCTTACAAGTGTCAATATCTCTTCTGGGTTTGGTATATCCCCTTTGTCCCCCTAGAAGACAAGATGGTGTCCGTTCAGTGGACCTCCCTTACGCTCTCTCTATCCTTTATTTCTGCCAATTTAAGACAATGAATTAGCAGGAGTAAATGCCCTTAAGAGAGAGCTCCCTGCTCTAAAATTCTTAATTTTTTATATTTTACTTAAAAAACAAATAGTTTTTTTCTTGCAGTTTTAAAGGCAGAAAAGTAGAAGTTCAAGGAACTGGCAAATTCGATTCTGGTAAGGGCCTATATCTTGTTCTGCAAATGGCTGTCTTTTTGGTGTGTCCTCACATGGCAAGGCTAAAATTCTTTAATTGTTGATGGAGGCCCCATTGAGCCAAGTCACCGTCCATGGTCCATTTGAACCATGTGAATCAATTGTACATTTTCATAATTACAATATATTATAATAATCAACACCAGCCATCAATTTGCTTTCCCCAGATCTTTGCAAAGTGGAATTGAAATTTTCAGGGTGATTTGTTTGGGAGAGTCTAATTAGCCTCTAGTTTGGGCTCATGATATATTTTGAACAGGTATGATTTTAAAAACAAACCAACAAACAAAAAACAGCTGGGGCTACTATTATAAGAAGTGTAGCTTATTAATTCATCTACAAATATTTACAAAGTGTCTATTTCTGTTATAAGCTAGGTACTGGATTGTATAACCTTAAAGATCCCTTTCAATTTTGACAATCCAAGAAAAAATTGAAGTAAGCCTAGAAGAATTCATTGGATTTTGTAGGGAAGAGACAAGAAGGGACAGCTTTTAATATCATGTGAAGGTAGTTAGTGAAGGATAGTAGTAGGAAAAATAGTTGCTTATGCTAGAGTAAGTGAGTACATCTCCCTGGTAGAGCAAAGAGAACACTCCAGAAAACCATGAAAAATGTGGTAGACGGGGCCAGGTTACTGGATGCCTTGAAAATCAGGAAGAGGAATTCCAGACTGGTGCTATAGGCAAGAGAAAGCCACTGTGACAAACCTGAGCTGGGGGACACAACGCAGAACATACTTCTTTAGGATAAGGAACCAGTGGTCACCACTAGTGAAACTTGCAACTTCCCTCCCATTACACAGACAATTGAATGAAAATAAATATTTCTAATGAGAGTAGAAAATTAACATCCCTGTGGCCTAGATGCATATCACAGAAATGGGAACAGAAAAGTGATTCTCTCCCCTTTCACAGTTCTCCTTTTCTCTGAAACCCTCATCTCTCAGATCACGATGATGTGATTTGCTAGATGTTCCAAGGGCTGCTAATGAGATGCAGCTATAATCTATTCACTTCATAGCGTTCGCCAGAAACCAGACTACCTCTTCACCTGCTGCATATCCTGGGTGTGTGTGGCACAGTGTGGCCCTGGGAGAGCACAGTCCTTACTCAGGCAGGTCACCACTCCTTGTTAGGCCTACAGGGAACGGAGGGGACATGGGCCTCTCACTGCCACAAAGTCAAAATGAACAACAACAACAACATGCAAGAAAGGAAATGGGAATGCTTGAATTCAGAAATAGTTTGGGAACAAAGAAGAGAAAAACCAAGGAGAGACTACATTACGCAAAAGGCATCTGACCAAAATAAGAATAACCAGCATTTCTGTTAAAAATCACAGAGGACAGAACAAGGAAGAAGCAGGCTTAGAGGGTAGCAGAACTGTAACATCAGCTTTACAGGCTTGAAGGGTAGCAGGACTATAATACTATCTTCACAGGAGAGCTTACTTAGCAAGAGCTGTTAACAGGCCAGGTCACCCAAGAAGGTGTGAAATCTGGTTCTTTAGGCCTTTAAAAATAGCCCCAATTTTTACTTGCCTGGGAGATGGCTACGAAATGACAGGAAAGTGTACTAGTTAGCCTTTCAAAGTCCTTTCTAATCAAGTATTATATGCCTTTCTTTTTCGTTGAATTAAATTAATTTAGCTCAACTTTATTGAGACTAGTTAAGATCTGGGGTGGTTTTTATATGCACTTTTGTCCCTGTGCCTTCAGTTTCTCATTGCCTATGTTTGAGATTCACCCATGCCTATCTATCTCCTTTTCAAAAGCTCATACTTGACTGCTCCAGATCTCAAGAAACCGGTCATATTTCTACATTCTGCAATATATACAGTTTTTGCCACGGTTAGGTAAATCAAAGGAAGACTGATGGAACCACAGAGAATGACAAGAGTGTTGGTTTAGGACCAGAAGTCAAATGTGTATAGTAATGGGTTGCTTTGCTGTCTGGGGAAATCAATTGAGAGACTTTTGATGCCAAATTGGTCTGAAGTACTAGGAACCTATGGACAAATTCCCAGGAATGATCTGTTTTTAGAGTGAAAAATAAATAAATAAATAAAACAATCTACTGTGGTCCAGAGACAATAATCAACTTAAAATCTTAATGGATAGAAGTTAAGGACTAGTAGAAAAGTGTAAGTCTTGATTTCTTTAAATCTTTCTCCTTCTATATTACCCTTGGAAATAGAACATCTTCAAATTTGCCGTACTTAATGTTAAGGAAAATAATGACTACTGAGTAGAAGACAAAGGCTGTCTCTCCATTAACCTGGTTGATGAAGTAACAAAGTTAGGAAATCTGGGTAATAAGGTTACAACTCCACAAGCAAGGCATAATCACCGTTTTATAATTGAGGATTTGGTAAATTACCTTAATCACAGTCAAAGTAGCTCAGAAGAGCAAAACTTACAGTGATGAAACTGGCAAATGTTTCAATGTCACATCATAAGTGGATTACAATTTCATGATGAATTAGACTACAATCAAATACCCAACAATGTCAGGAAACACTTTAGCCTTCAGTGATTCAAAGGCCCTGAATAATCTCGCAGTACTCTAGGGTAACACTTAAGAACCTTCACTTTGAATTTTCTGGTTATATGGACATAATTACAGTCTATTGTAGATCACAAAATGAATAGATAAGAGGCAGAATTTAGATATCTGACAAGCTTTTCCTATTTTTCAGGAAATAAGAATTTAGCTATCCTTGAGATCCTTTGTACTTTACATTGTTGTTATTAACGATAATTGAAATAGCATTTGAGTCATAACCAGTCGATTTTTCAGCGCTGCCCAAACTCTTTCATATCCTGGCACAAATGAGAGATACTATTATGTGAACGGTACCCTGGAAAAATGGAGGTGCTTGCTAGGGCTCTGGCTGTCTAAGGCCGCCTCCTGCTGGCTCGAGGGTAAAAGAAACCTATAGCTCTGCTCACCTAGAGCCCACCTGTGGCACCTTCGTAGGGAAGTTCTGGAGATGGCCAGTGTCTGGCCACCTCAGCTGTGGTCCTCTAACTATCATGGAAATGTGTTCTTCCAGCATTCCCATCTTCACCGGACTCAGCATCTAGGGTAAGTAGAAAGGGAAATGAGCAGCCTCATGAAAAGGAGAAACTGGCATGTGTTCTCAAGTGGAGTGAGCAGAAGCTCGCGTTTGTAGGCAGTGGCAGCTGTTGTCCTCAGGGAATTTTGCTGACAGTATGGGAGTGGGGCATGATGTCACAGGAACCCTGGCTTGGCCAGAACAGCATGGTGTCCAAGGCAGCTGATCTGTTCATCCAGATTGAAAAGATTTCTTCTCCTGCTGCTCTCCCTCCCTCCCCTTCTCCCTGCCAGTCTAAGTGATAATTGTAAAACCATGCAGTTCCTTTCAGAAGTAGGCCACGGGAGCTAGGGCTGGGTGTTTTCATAGCTGGCATGTTACAATTATCACTGAGGATGACTCTGATGACAGCATAATACATGTGGTGTTTTGTGCTAAAAAAGTCAATGCCAGTGGAATAAAGAGCAAAACTTGCCAGTGATCCAAGCAGTTTCAAAGACAATATGATCTGAGTGGGCCTCGATTCATAGTCACTTCACCCTCAATATTATTCTTACAAAATAGTCTATAGATCTAGCCCTTGGGAAGCCACAAAAGAGAATTTTTTCTCTATCCAGGAACTCTTAAGCTCTCAACAGAGTGTCAAGGGGATACTTTATACAGGGTTTGTGTCAGAGTTCAGAATTTAAATTTATCTGAACTTAAGAGGAAGATGTAAGCCTTAGAATAGGACTTTAAGAAAGTCTAAATCCTAAGTCTACCACTTAGTAGATGTATGACGTTGGGAATTTTAATTAACTTCTCTTACCCTCATCTTAAAAAAAAAGTATAGTAATCCACTTTACAGATTGGTTAGAATTACATGACTCAATGTAAGTAAAATACTTAACACAAAGCCTGGTCCAGTGAAAATGCTACATAAATAGCAGTGGTTGCTGATGTTATATTTGTAGTTATTATTACATACACCACTCATTTTTTTTTAGGAAGGGAACTCGAAGAAAATTATTATTTATGATTGTTAATTTCTTCTTAGTACTGACCAAACTATATGACTACTACCGTGTTTCTCCAGAAATAAGACCTAGCTGGACAATCAGCTTTAATGCCTCCTTTGGAGCAAAAATTAATATAAGACCCAGTCTTATTTTACTGTAATATAATATAATATAATGTAATGTAATGTAATGTAATGTAATATAATATAATATAATATAATATAATATAATATAATATAATATAATATAATATAATATAATATAATACAGGGTCTTATATTAATTTTTGTTCCAAAAGACGCAATAGAGCTGATTGTCTGGTTAGGTCTTATTTGTGGGGAAACACGGTATATAGATAATTAGAATCATGATACCAGTGGTAACCTCTTCAAAAATCTTAATATGTCGTGTTGGTGAGAAGCTCGAACAAATAATCTCAAACAAAAAGAGGACAAGTTGGAACATACACCCCTCCATCAGAACAATCTATAAACTCAAAAATTTCTTTAAGACTCCAAGAAATTGAAGTATTCTTTTGCTAAATAAGTTTAAAAAATGATTATAATATATATTTAATGTTGACATTTTTATACCAAGACTATATATATTTTAATCTTTATTAATCATATTATTGAAATCATATTATTGAAACACCTGAAATAAGTTAACTTTTCACATTATGTAACTATATTTATTTAACCATGAATTGCCAACCTGAAACCTGGTATTATATTATATTATATTATATATTATATGTATTATATTATATATATTATATTATATAAGACCTGGTCTTATAGTATGTTAAAATAAGACTGGGTCTTATATTAATTTTTGCTCCAAAAGATGCATTAGAGCTGATGGTCCGGCTCGGTCTTATTTTCAGGGAAATATAGTATTGTGTTGGTCAGGTCAATAGCATTGGGCAGGCAGCAGAGGGTGGGCTCTGGAGTCAAAGCTGAGTTGGAATCCTAGCCCTTCCACTGGGTAGTCCCTTCCCTTTGGCTGGTTATTTAACCTCCCTGAGCCTTAGTTTCCTATATGAATAGACTTACCGCAAGGGTTCAATGAGATGATACATGCAAATACTGAGCATTAAGAAAATAATAATAATAATAATAATAATAATAATAATAATGGCAGCTAGTGTTTGTTGATGTGTACTGGACTCTACAGAGCACTTTATACATAACAATTCACTGACTACTCATAATGACCATATGTGGTAAGGGCTCCATTCCTCAGTTTGCAATTGAGGAAGCTAAGAAACAGAAAGGTTAAGTAATTTGCACCAATCTGGATAGCTGGTCAGTGATGGAGTCACAATTCTTATTTCAGAAGCCAAGGTGATTACTACTTTGCTAAATTGACTCTCATTTTGTCCATTAACTATTAGCTGCTAAGGTTGTTGCTACTGATAACTGAATCCTAACATATGTTCAAAAGTTGACTAAGATTCTGAAATAGAGATTTTGAAGTAATTAAGCCCAAAAGTTCAAGGATAAATAGGACACAGGCCCTTCTCTAGAGAAGTTTATAATATAGTCAAGAGTGGAGTTGGGTGAGAAGACACAAGTGTTATTTTGAAGAAGTTATGGTAAACTCTCTGAGCATCGGTTTCCTCATCTATAAAATGAATTTACCTATGTCCCAGATTTTAGTAAAGCTTAAAACACATCATTAGAAAAATTACTTAGCAAGCTGGCCGGGGATCATGGTCATTATCATTAGCAACGAGGCCTACACAAACAGGCAGATCGTGGCTCACAGCTTCCAAATATTCACAGAATTTGATTTTTCTTATTATTTATTTAATTTTTTGGTGAAACAGATCTTATCTTCACGTTTAAACAAAAACAAAAAGAAAGAAAAAAGAGGAAGTGAAAAACCACAGCAAATGGAGAAATTCTATTTATTAGCTGCCTCCTAGCAGCAAGCAAAATAGCCCAGGAACAGCTTTAAAAGCAAAGACTGAGGAGAATTGCGCATTAGTGTTTGTCCCTCCTCAGTGCCTTATATCCCTGAAGAGGCTGCAGCACATTAGGCTCTGAGAAATCACTTAGTTTCAGCACAGAGGAACTACTCAACAACAGAAGACTAACTCCACTCTCTGGTACAGTTCTTTCTAGGCAGAGCTAACTGGGCCTTGATCCTCCCTAACTGTGGTCTAAATGATCATTTTCAGCTCTGGCTTCTACTTTCTTGAGATGGTCTACAGCAGGTATCAGCTATGGCTCCACCTCCCCACTTCCTGCCACTGTTATCACTTTACACGCCATGATCCCACACAGAACCCCTCCCCTCACAGTGGGATTTGGGTCCCCTTCTCTGTTCCTCACCACCTAAACCCAATGGAAGAGAAAGGGGCAGTACCTTGATGCCACCTTACGGCTGGTGGACATCTCCTGGTACTCAGAAACCGAACCTCTGCCTGGCAGTTGAAGTGTAAATATAAGACACCCTTGGTCCTATTGGGCAGAGGTGAAAGGTTGACTATAGGAACCGCTTGATCTGTAGTGTGCAACAACTGGAAGATAGATGGAAAAGTGGGAATGGAGTCTACTTGTTTTCAGTAGGTGACATTTTTGATTCTTTCTTCCAAGGATTTATAGTCGGCTCTGGTCATCTGCTCCCCACTGGAACAAGATCACTATTCCCTGAAAACAGAATACCAAGAGCAGAGTGGACAGTCTTGAAATCAGCATTGTGCTGACTCATCTATTACAGGCAGACAAACCTTGAGGCTTGCCCTGCTTGTCTTGGTACAGTATTTTTGAAATCTGCAAACTCTTTATTATTAAGAAAAAATAGCATAAGTTAAAATGTCTTACCCGGGATAATATGCTTTAGAGTAAAAGACAATAGTTTTCATATATATTATCATCTCGAATCTTTACATCTTCTTGATGATACAAGGATAAAAACGAAAATTTTAATGTTTTATTGTTGATTTTTGTTGTGATTATTGTTGATTTTTGGTGAAATTATGTATGCTCATTGCCAAAAATAAATCAGACAATACAAAAAGGCATAGAGTGAAAGATCACACAAATAATCCCACCATTTGATGTTGAGATTTGCAAACATTTCAATAGATATTTTAACATATATAGCAAAAAAAAGATCATAGTGTCGTATAGCCTGCTTTTATCAAAATATTCTTAATCTTACAATATTAGAACATATAGACCAGCTTTAATCATTAAAAAAGTTCCTCCACAGTATTTCATTATATAGAGGTACTTGACTTATTTAACCAGTTCCTTACTAATAAACATTTAGATTGCTTTTAAATTTGTTTTTACCAATGAACAACTCACTGATATATCTTTTGCCACTAGTTTGATTATTTTCTTAGGAGGTATTCCTAGACTCTGGATGACAGGGTATTTGTACTTTTAAGCTCCTTTTGTTAACTCTAGCTAAATTAACTTCTAGAAAGGTTTTTGGGGAGTAAAATTAATTTCCACTTTTCCATGGACCACCGCATAGAGGGATTCAATGGCTTGCTGAAGATAATTCAATCCATCTGTTAAAAATCTTGAGATGCTGTAGAGCTGAAGAGACCCATTGAAATCACTCCTTTCACGTCTAGTATTTTTATAGACAAATTGAGGAAGGAAGGTATGTAATTCCTGAATGCAAGGGCCTCTCTTTTCAATGCTTTCTTGAATTGGATAATGGTGTCTGCAACTTGACTAGGAGCCATCCTGCCACTCTAGTGCTATAAGCTCTAGATTTTCTTTCACAGGTCTATATTTTTCTGGTAATCAGGCCTTTCCATTACCACTTTAAACAACCCCACTATGTAGACCACGAGTCAGGGTGCAGATAAGATCTCAGACCTGGTATCTTAAAACAATTTTTTTTTAAAGTTGGAAATGGTTCTCTTTAGGCCTCCTATAGGATTCAGCGATGGTTTTGATATTTTCATCCTTAGACACGTGTGGTTAGTTCCAGGCGCTGCCCGATGACCACTAGGCGGCAGACTTTCCCATCTCTCCTCCAACGGCGCTGCTGCTTACCCAGCAATTAACTCATTTGCTCAGTCATTAGGTCTTATCTGGCGGAGCTTCTTTGTCATCATAGGAACATGGTCATTATGATGCAGAATCCTAGCAGATTTCAACAGGGCTTAAGTCTGACTGTCTCCTAGTAACTAGCTTTTCAACAGAGCTCTTCATTGCAAAGCCCTACACCAGGGGAAATGGAAGAAAGACCAATAACCAGGCTTTTCACCATTTCTAAGAGAAGCCTCAGGATGTGACTAGCTTTTACTGCGCAGATATCTGTATCCTCCTTGCTAATAGGGTGCTGGTATGAACAGCTCTGAACACCACCCCTCATTCATCTTCTATTTCAACAGCATATCAGCATATCACAACAGCATATCATCAAGCAAGCATTTATTTAATGTCCAGGCATACAGGGCACCACATTTGGAGTCCAGTAAAGGGTATTTTCATTCAGCCAGTCATTCAGTTATTCAACAGGATTTGTTAAACACCTCCCAGGCACTGGGGACCCAGTGATGAAGTAAACAACACGGAGTAAATACACCAGCAGTATAGGTTACATAATAACACGACCACTTTCACACCATACCCAATTCCAAGCTATTCAATCCCTGTCTTAGATGAAATTGTAAGACTGTAAAGTGGGATTACGGCCATGGCCATGTCTCCTAGCCAAAGTGACCTTTCCTTTGCCGCCATGTCACCACTATCTTAGAGGACCTTAGTGTCATATCCTCAACACTTCCTTATATCCTTCTCTTCTTTCCCTACTAACAACATCTCTGAGAGAGGGAGACAAATAGCACCCTCATCTCAGACATGGGGAAACTGAAACAAAAGTGTAAGAAGTTTCTCAAATAGCGTAGAAAGCCGAACCAGCATTCTGGACTCTATGAGCTGTGTCGTAGGGGACCCTATGAAAACAGTTTCAACTAAGACACAGATAATAACATTAAGTACAGTGCAAAGAGAAGCTACTTAATATTAGGAGACTGATGAATGAGAACAGAAAGCTTTGTTTTGGAAACTAGTTTCCACAAAACATAGCATCCTTCCTATAATGCCTCTGAGGAGGAAAACTCTCATCCTGGAGACATCTCACTTTCCTTTCCTGGAGAAAGAGGTAACATTCCTTGACAGGCATGGACTCACCCAGGTAGATGCATCAATTGTGATTTCCACAGTTTATTCGTATGTCAAACCTTTGCAGAGCTGCTCAACCCTGTCCCTGTAGCTGAGATTCATTTAGATCCATTTTAATTTACCCAACAGATCACCATTACCAGTGTGTGTCTCCTCAAATAACTGGGTGTTTTCCATTTGGTTATTTGGAACTTTGCTGAACAGTTTCAGGATTTAAAAAAATAATAATGTTTCTGTAAGACAGAGCTATAAAATAATGAGATAGTCATGTTCCCTCTTCCGCTCCCTAAACACATACTTTTCCTAAATAAATCAGAACTGCCCTATAGTCTCAGCATTTTACTTTGAACTAGTAAAAAAATGTTATTTTCAAAACAAATAAACAAGTACAATAACAACAAAGACAATAAAACGAACTATCAGCATCTTCATAGTTCATAGACAAATCTTTGACCTTTCTTTTCAATTTCCATTGCCAGATTCCAAGCAATCCCATTACAGAATCTTCTCCCCTTCCTGAGAAATGCTTCTAGTGACTGAGAGGTGCACTTCTTTCCTTGTCCACAGTTCCTAAAAAGGGATGTGACATTGATTCACCCATCCAACCCAATGCCAGGGCAGCGCATCACCTCCCACCCTCGCTCCGGGCTGCTGGCCCCCTCAGGTCAGTTCAGCCCTCACCGTATGAGTCCTCTGAGAAACTGTGCAGCTCAGCTCTCAAATAGCCATTCCACTCCTGTGAAGATATTTTCTGAATAAGCTCTTAGCAACTGCACTAACTTTGATTGAGAAACAAGACATGGGCATTTCCTTTAGAGCTCGGTTGAAGAATTGGCTTCTGAGGGCAAAGAAGGGGACAGTCCGGAGGCCAGGTAGGTAAATTTAAAATGTGAGCATTGAGATATCCACAACTCTTTGTTTCTCAACTGAAAACCATATATTGCACCGGGCATTGTGGGAGGTCTAGAGATGGGAGCTTGCATCCTATTTTGGGACATTAACAGCGGACTAGGAACAGGAGTTTCCAGAACATACTTCTACCTAAGACTCTACATCTCCTATGTCTTCCCAACTTCTGCTAAGAAGCTAAGAGTGGAAGTCTGTGAATCTACCAGGTACCTAGCAATCAACTCCCCATGACCTTACAGAATTCAAAACCCGAACATTTTATCACAAATAACTAATAAAAAATAGTTCATCAAATACAAGACTTAAGTTTTTATGGCAGTTCCTTAATTGCTGCTAGATAATGTTTATTGAGAGTTCCCCAGGTGTTCAGGGAAGTGTATTAATTAATTCTGGTTTTCAACAAATATTTATATAACTGTGCTTAGTATAGCTGTGTACTCATTGCCATAAGGAATAAAAAGAATTGTGGCCTGTGGGGAGATTACAGTCCAGTACAGACTGCGTTTCACTTATATAATAACTGCAAGGCAAAACAAAGCATGGCCAATTAGGTAAAATAAAATGTATAAGGTGTGTGTATATGTATGTGGGAAAGTCTGGAAGTGGATATAAGAGGATGTTCTACTGAGATGAAGTTATCTTTGAGGGATGTATGTATGAATAATTTTTATTTTCTTTATATTTGAATTTTAAAAATTCCACAATGAATATGTAATATTTGAATAAGGTATGTTTTAAAGCTCAAAGAGGAAAACCAAATGATTTGGATGTAGGAGTGCTTTCTTCCACCAAGAAGGCTTTGTGGAAAAGAGACACACGAACTCAACCTTAAAGAATAGGGAGGACTTGAGAAGGTAGACAAGGAGCTGGGGAATTGAGTAAGTGTTTATTGGGAAAGGATAACCTGTATTTGGAAATTGTAAATACCTCTGATTGACCTCTAATAAGACTCTGATGAGTGGCTATCATTTGTTCAAACCAATAGTCCCTAAAATGTGTTCAGTGACACGAATCCATTCCTACCTTAAACCTAGTTTTCCAGCACCTACCACCCCCCCTCAGGTATGGCTGAGTATAAAAATCAGCTCTAATTTGAAACATTAGATATGCGTAACAGTCATTTCTGAGGACTGCAACACTCTTTGTAAATGGGGTATCAGTGGACTGTAAATGGACATGAGCCTAGAAAGGAATGTTGGACATTTATTGAGAAGATTCTTAAAAGCCAGGCTCTGGAGTTTGGACTTGAAACAATAGTCAGTAGGGGGTGACTGAAGTTTCTCTAATGGGAGCATCTGATCAAAGCAGTGCCCTGGGCAGGTGAACATAGGAGGGTATTCAGGCTGCCTGTGGAAAGGGCAGGGACTAGAGGCAGGGAGGCAGCTGAGGAGGCTCTCCGAAGCACCTAGACCACAGGTGATAGAGGCTACCACTCAGTTATCCTTGAAGAATGGAAAGGAAGTAGGAGACGCTATTGCGCACCGGGAAAAGGCCTTGTTTTACCCCAAGACACTTACTTATAAACTCAAAGAAGAGAGTTTTTATAAACTTCAAAGAAGAGAAAAAGGAATGTAACTCCAACATATGATGTGTGACAATAGCAATGAGACCGATTTTCAGATGTAGTTATAGAATTACCCTTCGTGTTGTATAGACACATATGGAAAGTGAATATAATCTGATTGCTGAGAGGCCACTCTTAGTGAAGGCATGCCCAGGGGTACGAGAGCCAAGCTGGTCAGCAGACGTCACAGGAACATCAGGGCCCAGAGGAGAAAGGGCTCCTAGCTCTCAGATCTGAAGGGAATGTCCTCATTAGGTCACAGCACAAGGTTCTCCAACCTGGGGGAAGGTCACTTTCCCCTCAAATGATTGGAATGTTCTAAATGCTCAACTGTGCAAGGCCCCGGGCTCATTTAGCAGATGGAGCAAAGGGAGCAGGAGGGGCTTTTAGAAAATACACTATTGTTTCAGTAATTTGCTATTAATTGTTCCTATGAAGCATTTACAAGCTAGACTTTACACCGATCACAACTCAGTGATGCCAGCAAGCTGTGCTCACCTTGCTGGAAAGAGGCACAGACTTTATGCAGCCTCCGTAGGAGGTTATAACATACGTATTCCAATAGACTAGTGGTTAAAACTAAAATTCTTAAGCTGTTCAGAAACCATCCCATTCAGGTACACCTCACTTTATGTGAATTCACCCCTAATTCCTCATTGCTTTTTGTCAATATTCAATATTGTTATTTTTTCCTCTTCATTTCATGATAAAGTCCTGAAAATTGGAGTCTTTTCTGCTCACCCAAATCCTTACTTCTATGGTCAGTTATTACTCACCAAAACAAATACTGAGGCTTGTGAATTTATCAGCAACCAGAATAATTACCCCTTTAATACTCATTTCTATACAGTAATTTTTTGTCAAATAAAAAGAGGACACAACATAGCTATACTTGCATCTCCACACGCACAGGAGATAGTCCATCTCAAAACAGTTCATTGATACACTCCTGATCATGTATGACAACTTGCCTATAAGACAGGACCAAAGACATAGCACATCTCTGTTCTCACTCAGGGAAAGCATCGTATATGGACCTGTACCCTCTGTTCCATGCATTGGATGAGTGTTGAGGAACCTGGGGTGATACGGTAAATAAGATGTGCTTCCTCACTGTGAAACCTGGAGAAGGACTTAGAAAGACATATGAACGTGGTTCTGGGTTTACTGGGTAAATACTGAAGAGCAGGATGTCAGTGAGGGGTTGGCTTTGCTTGGCATAGCTAGATAGGACTGTGTCTGGCTGTTTGCTCAATGGTAACTTAAAAGGATGGATCCATTTGTTCTTTAGAGTCAACAGTGACTTCCTAACAACTTCCTGGAGCTCTTGGGCTTCCCAAGTAAAGCCATAGATGGCCACTACCTTTCATTGCACTGCATAGAAATTTGGACCCTCATTGCTAACAAGGTGCTGGTGTGAGTGGCCCTGAGCTCCACCCCTCATTCATCTTAAGAACAATGCAATGCCAAAGCAGCTGACCCCATGTTCTTAAATTCCATACAAAAAATGAGCTGAAATATAACATCATAAACCAAGCACTTAATGAGTAGCTACTGCATATAGGACACAGCACTCCAAGTCCAGCAAAGAGTATTTTCATTCAGCCAGTTGTTCAATTATTTGAGTATTCATTGGACACTTCCCAGGCACTGAGGTCCCAGTGATGAGGAAAACAACCTGGGGTGAACACACCAGCAGTATTGCTAATGTAATACCAAGATTACTTTCACACCATGCCCATATCAGGCTATTTGAGCCCTCCTGCCTTAGGAGAGGCTGTAAGGTTGAATTAAAGCTATAGCCATGTCTCCCAGCCAAAGTGACTTTCCCCTTGCAACCATGTCACCACCATCTTGCAAGACATTAGTGTCATATCCTCAATACTTTCTCACTTCCTTCTCTTCTCTTCCTACCAACAACAGGTCTGAGAGAGGGGGACAAATGACACCCTCAACTCAGACTTGGGGAAACTTATGTAGAAAAAGTGGAAGAGGTTTCTGTTTCTCTAACAGAGAGAATAGAGGCCAAAACAGCATTCTGGACTCCATAGCTGCAGCCTCTGGCCTGTAGGAGCTACATTAGCAGGGTTTCACGCAAACCATGAAAATGGTTTTCAACCAAGACACAGATGATAATAGCAATCAATCCTCCTTAATAAAATACCAAGTATGTGGGGGAAAAAGTGAAGGACAATCAGGTGAACCAGACAGAGTTAATCTGTAAGAAATATTCCATAGGAGTTGTTTGAACTCATTCAAAGAAGGAGCTTGTGGTAAAGGAGATTGAGTTGGGCTGCAGAGAAGGTGGAAAAGGCCATGTCCACCGAAATACCTGCAATAAGAGTCTGATGATTGGCTATCATTTGTTCAGACCAATCATCCCAAAAATGTGTTCAGCAACACGAATCCACTCCTACCTTAAACCCAGTTCTCCCACCTAACACCCTCCCTCAGGTTTGGCTGAGTATGAAAACCAGCTCTAATTTGAAACATTAGATATGCATAACAGTCATTTCCAAGGACTGCGCTCTTTGTAAATGGGTGAGGGGAGCCATGTGTGTGTAAACCCCCATGTTTCCTCACAAATGAGCTGTTTCTATGGTTCAAAAGGCACAGCGCTGGTGAACAGACGTGCCCTCGCTGCCTCCAGCCATCTCTGCCCTGTCCAGCTGCCAGGACGGCACGGACAGAGACAAGAAAGGACATGGAGTTTCCTGCCCTTCAGCCTGCCCTAGTGACCATGCTGTCCCTTGCCTTTCGGAACAGTATCCTGCTGTTCCTCAGGTAGGAACCTTGCAGACCCGGGCCTGTCGGCACTTCTCACGTGCAGGTCACTGTGCTGAGTGGACTTACACACATCTCCTCTTTTACATGGAGAGTTTAACCATTTGATTCAGCCTGCCCAGGAGCAACAGCAGTGGTAAGGTAGACAGGACAAGGTAGGTTTCCTGGAGGAGGAGAATAAACTGTTAGGAAAGAGTTTTAAAAAGAGCAGAAATGGGAACAGATCCGCCAGGAACCGTGAAAAGCTTTACCAGACAGCTTGTTCCTAAAATCATGTCCAATGTCTACCAATACACGTTTTTAGGTGCAGGAACGGCTCCTGGGGAAATATCAAGCAATGTGGAACTGAACCTAGTTTGTTAAAACCTAAAATTTGCCTTTCCTTTGAATGGCCTAGCACTGGCTTCATAAGCAACAGGATAGAAGATGACACATGCGGTGTGTTTTTAAGGTTACTGGGAAGATGCCCCTCCCGCCAAAACAATCACATCTCTCTTCCCTCACTCCCAAACTCCCACAATTCTGCCCAAACTCCTAGAATTCCAACATTAGAGCTATAGTTCGTCTCAGTTTCATCTTTTCTAGGCTTCTTTCATTTGTAAATACTTCTAACTGATGTCCCCCATGAACTCATAATACCTTGCTGGCCATGACCTTTTAGCTTGCTTTCAGACCCAGCCCCACAGGAGAGCTCTGGGTCTCTGGAAAAGGGTGATGGTTAGGATGACCTGGAAGCAAAGGTGAGTAAAGAGGGGCCAAGAGGCCCAGAAAAATAATTGGGAACAGTCTTCCTTACTTTTTGCAAAGTGGTTCCCTGATAAGCTAAGCACAAATCTGCAAAAATGGCTAATGAAAATTTCCCTTTGTAAGCACAAAGCCTTGTTTTCACATCCAGTCTTCAGTAGTTGATGCTGACAATTCATTTAAAATTCTCCAAATCATTACTAGAAGGTAGAATAAACTTGAAGAATTGATTCAGATGATGTCTGTGGTGTGTGTGTGTGTGTGTCCTTGACTTCCCTACAGCCCCTGAAATATATTGGGACCAAGCTTTGCAGCAGTTAATTTACTATAAATAAATACTCTAAAAAGCAATGTGAGTTACTTACCAGACTCTTCACCATAAATGTCCTACATGAAAACTGACCCCTGCTTGACACTTCAGCTATTTTAAAGCTACATGTACGAATTCCTCAGCTCTGTTAATCTGTAAAGGCTAAAATGTCCTTGCTTCCAGGCTCTGTGGGATTCTCTTGACAAGGAAAGTTGGTGTCAGGGAATAATTAGGTTCTGTTTGAGAGGAGGAGGGAAATGTCAAGAGCTTATTATTTCTAGTTACCTTATTAGAGATTTATATCGAAATGCTGCAGAAAATAACACAGACAAGGAGAATATTCAAGTCAATGAGAATAATTGCATGGGCTAAAAAGAAATTAATTCATTTCATTTCCAAGCCTCTCCTGTTTTGTTTTAGAGCATGAGCCCTAAGTAAAACGGAAATATACCAGATTAATCTCTCCAGAGATGACTGAGCAAAAAAGGCTAGCTCCCATTGTCTAAACAAATTGGCTGTTATAGGTGAAATATTTGCATTGATGACACCCTTCACCCCACCCCTTGACAGAATGTGATAGATCTTAATCATACATATCATTCAGCCTCTCTCTCACCTGAGCCCCACAAAGATCCAAATATGTAAGTTATTAAGAAGAGGTTCATAGCAGATGTGACTTCGTTGGAATGAATGAAAACTGGTTTGTAACTCACCATCTCTTTGCACAGAATATGATGCTCAAGAGAAACCATTATTTCTGCCTCTCACAAAGGCAGCATAATTGAATACTTCAGCTCCAAATCCCCAAGTGATCAACTCTTAGATAAATTAAATGTAAATTAATAAAATGGTGACATTTTTATTTTCCCATGGAGACTACAGTTGTGGGAGGCTAGGGAGAGCACAGTCTCTAAGAAACGTGAGCAAAACAAGAAACCTGAAGCCTAGATGTCTGTGAATGATAATCTGGGATTCTTACTCCACATGGTGAACTGTACTAAGACCTGCCTCATCAGTTGGCAGGTCAAGCCAGGATCTGCTGGGGTACGTGACAGTGTGTGCTCCGTGTCATTACACTGTCACCACTGGGACAAGCAGCGTCTATGGGGTGCTTAGCATGGAGGTGGGTGGATCTCAGTTTGAGTTAGTGAGAACACTTAGCCCAAACGTATGGGATGGAGACATGAAATTACAACAGGCCCATCCAAACTGCACTACCAAGTCTTTATTGCATTCCTTAACACTTTGTCCGTTGTATACAGGCAACGAATTTTACTAACATTCTCTCTCGCTCTCTTTTTTTTCTCCCCAATTATCCTTGCATGACTGACTAGCTGGTCAGAATCATCGCTCCGATTTACATTTAGAGGAATCGAGAAACAGAGAGGTTAAATGATTCACTCAAGGTCACCAACAGCAGAGCTGGATTTAGAACTGACTGCTTCTTGATTCTCTGGGCACTGAGCCAGTCTTCTCCTCACTTTAGCATGTCTGTCAAATACCTTTATTTGAATTCGTTTTTATTTCGGGTTTCTGTGTGCGTGCAAAGTGTACATGAACTGTGTATCTCAGCCCCATTGTTGAAAGCAGCAGCTTGCCTATTTCTAGCAGGCAAGTCCCTCCTTCTCTGGAACAAGGCCCCATTGGGCCCCATGCCTGGCTTTGGAAACTGGTCCCAGGTGCTGGGGTGGGGGTGTATGTGTGTGCACTCATGATGTTTGCCTGCATAAAACTATCTTGAGAGCCTGAATGGGTCCAGGACCCTTGCAAAGGAAGCATCTCTACATCCGAGCCTACACAAGGGATCAAAAGTCATGGCAGCTCAGATCAGGTTTCCTACATGCTGTCCTGCTCTTGTTCGTGCTGAGGCCCCATGAGGAGGCTTCCAAAGGGAGCCTTTGAATGACAAGGCATCAACTTGTCACCACTCCATTTGGGCCTACTCAGCAGAATTTGCTTCCCAAGGGGGCACAAAAGGTACAACATTTTACACACAGTGACTCATCTGTAATCTTCAGCCAACAAGGAATTTAAGGAAAACCTGCTTCAGGAGACCAAAGTGTGTGAACCTGGAGGTCAGTCTGTGGCAGAAATAACTCAGATCAGTGGGAGGGCTGGGGCGGGAGCCTAAATGTGCATTTCATCTCCCAACTTTTTCCAGCAGCATTTGATGTTCTCTCATGATCTTCAAGCCTTTGCTTCTCTTTTCTCTACTGTCCTTTTTAGCCACCATTTTAATCTTCTGCCTTGTGGTTTTTATTTCTGCTGCCCAGTGTTACTCAACAACGCCTCCTTCCCCAGCCTTCTGAGCCAGGGCCAAAGGTTGTTTAAGGTCCCCAAAAATTAACTTTAGTCTCCCACAAGGTGAACTGTTGCTTTCTGATGAAGTTTCACACCCCCAATGAGCTTGTGAAAATATTCCACACAAAAATAGCCTCATGCTTAGTGTGTGTGAGACTCAAGAGTTTTCATGCTCTCAGCCTTAAATTGTTGCCTCTGGTTTTTCCCCTTGCTTACCAGGTGCAATCAATCATTTCTGGATCTTTCCAAAGAATTCTTTTAGGTGATTCCTACTTTCTTTAACAATGTCTTTTAAAACTTGTGGCAATTAGGTTTACAGCATTTACTGAAAACTACAGAGGGACTCTCTCCTCCTTGCTCATTGGGTGGGATGATTAATTATGGTCAGAAAAGACGAGAGCGTACCCTGCTGAAAGGATGGACTTCATATGAATAGTAGGGTGTACAACTCCTTGCTTCTTCCTCCAAAGTCTGGGTTACTTAAGGGAGAGTCTTGGGAGACTGGCATTGGGGAATCGTGAATGCAGCCTCAAATCCACGCTAAGGTGGGCTCAAACCTTTGGGGTACCTGCCATGCTGACTCAAACAGTCCTTTAAACATAGGATAGCCCTGAAGTAGGTCCCTGAGCAGCTGTCACAGGTTAACTTTGATTATTCCTAAACTTCAGCGCCAATTCACCAGGGAGAAAGTCATAGAACCAACACTATCCATCACTCTGCTGTAGCCTGAGTTTCTTGCCTGGGCGGCCTTCAGGATTACTCAGTGGTGGAAAACATGGTCCCTTTGTAAGTTAGGAGGTTAAGGGCAACGGAATTTACTTCGGGCCCAACACATTTTTCTGGCCCAACATATATTCATTCACTCATTCATTCATTCATTCATTCATTCTGTGTGGGTAAGTTGAAGCTGTCTATGAATGAGATGACAGGAACACTTATGTATGAGCAAGAGGCATTTTTGGAGAAAATATATTCACATAAATATTTATAAAATGAAGAATAAATAATAGCTATCATTATGTAACACTTTATATACCTGGCACAGCATGTGTGTGTGTGTGTGTATGTGTGTGATTGTGGTAAAACATATATAACATAAAATTTACCATTTTAGCCACTTTTTATTTTTTTATTTTAATTATTGGAGAAGGGGAACAGGACTTTATTGGGGAACAGTGTACAGTGTGTATTTCCAGGACTTTTTTTTTTTTTTCCAAGTCAAGTTGTTGTCCTTTCAATCTTAGTTGTGGAGGGCGCAGCTCAGCTCCAGGTCCAGTTGCCGTTACTAGTTGCAGAGAGCACAGCCCACCATCCCTTGTGGGACTCGAACCGGCAACCTTGTGGTTTAGAGGACATGTTCCAACAAACTGAGCCATCCGGGAGGCAGCTCAGCTCAAGGTGCCGTGTTCAATCTTAGTTGCAGGGGGCACTGCCCACCATCCCTTGCGGGACTCGAGGAGTTGAATTCGCAACCTTGTGGCTGAAAGCCCACTGGCCCATGTGGGAATTGAACCGACAGCCTTCGGAGTTAGAAGTACGGAGCTCTAACCGCCTGAGCCACCAGCCGGCCCCCATTTTAACAACGTTTAAGTGTAGAGTTTAATGGCATTAAGTACATTCACATTGTTGTACCACCATCACCACCATCCATCTCCAGAACTTTCCATCTTCCCAAACTGAAACTCTGTATCCATTAAACAATAACCTCCAACCCCGCCTCCCCTCAACCCCTGGCAACGTCCATTCTACTTTCTAGCTTTCTGTCTCTATGAAGTTGGCTACTCTAAGTATTTTGTATAAAGGGAATCATTCAACGTTTGTTCTTTTGTGAAGTTGTAAGCACTTCCTGTGTATTCACTCATTTAATTATCATTCCAACTCTATGAAGTAAGTAACACTATTATCCACATTTTATAGATGAGCAAACTGAAAATACAAATAGGTTAAGTGAGAAATGAAAGTAACTGTTCAGAGAGTCAGAGAAAGGAAAGGTCTCTCTTAATTTGGTTCTCTGTCCCCAGGGGTCCATGAGCCACTTAAAAGGAAGCAAACAATCCTCTTGTTGGAGGCCCACCCCAGCACCTGCCAGCCCCATCTCTATTTCTACATAAAGGCTGAGCAACTGCACAGAACACTTCTGCAGGAGACAAGAGAGAATGTGCTGAATGAGTTAAGTGCCCCTTGTCCCCGCTCCCCCGCCCAGGCAGTGCAGGCTGAGCTGGTGACCCAAGCAGGATCTGAGCCAAAGGATTAATCTATCACAATGAGACGTTCTATTTTGGGCGGCCAGCGAGAGCAGATGCCTGGTGCCTGCACCCGGGAGGCAACAGACACAGGGAGGTGCCCACACAGGTCCACTCGCGCCCACGACTCCACTTACTGCCTAATGAGGAGAAAGGAACTGGACAGAGGCAGGCGGTTCCCTGATGACGCCTTAGCAGTATCAAAACTAGACCTGCTGGCACCGATGGAACTTCTTAGGTGGGCCCTTCCGAGAAACCCAGTTTTCTTACCTAGACTGTTTAGAATCTGCAAAGGCCACCTCGATTACCTCAGTTGCCTCATACAACCAACCCATCCGTGCTTCTCACGGCACCCTCCCACCTCCCTGCCACTCCACTTCCACTGCTATCGCAGTGGATGTTTTCCTAAATCCACCACGGGTGCCTGCACTAGTCCAGACTCCAGCCTCTAAATTAGGAAAAGGAAATTAACTCACTGCTGCTGCCCCCAAGCTTAGTCCCTTCTTAGGGGTTTCAAGGTCAGAAGGCCTAGCTTTTTGATGGGAAGCAGCACTTCCATGCCCCTATAGAGATTATGTTCTATTACCTCCTCCGTCTCTTAACCTTTGACCATTTGATCTCCTATTTACATTGAACTGGACAGAGCAGCCCAGAGATTCCTTTGGTGGTTACATTCCCAAAGTATGTCAGAGAGGAGAGGAAAAAAAAAGAAAAACAGTAGTCAGATAGTTTGGATTAGAAAACTCAATTTTGAAATGCAATTACATTTTATATCAGTCTTGATGGTTTGACAAGTTCTTTGTATCGGTCCCTCCCAGGAAGAAAGAAGCATATTTTGGATTATGCAGAAGAGAATTTTTGCAGGTTTTATTAGAGATTGTGAGCTTTACAAAGCTAAAGACCTGAAACATCTAAATGTTTAAGATGGAAGTTAGGACAGTATTTAGAGGGGGATGGGCTCATCTCTGTTTTTGTGGGTCTTTGTGGCCTGGTTTGAAAAGTGACTGGGACTTTTTACTGGTGAATTTTCTAACCCTGCCAGAATGTTTGCCTAATGCAATGACTACTTAATGTTTTCCCTTTCTGTCTAGACCACCTGTTTCTCTAAGACTCCATCTTTCTAAAGATTAGTCAGTGAGGACCTTCGATTAATCGAATGTCAGATTTATATCTTATAGATCCCAGGGTAGGGAGTAAATACGAACAGCTTCTAAAACGCTCTCAATCACATACTTTATAATACGGTGTAAATGATAAATATCTCAAAAGGACCAGAGCTTTTGGGTCCTAGTTAGACTTCAGTGCATGGAAACTTGGGCCCTTCCTGTCACCCCCACACCCCTCCAAACCTCCCAGGCCTCCTGTTTCCAGCACACACAGGAAACGAGCCACAGAGGAGGGACGTCTTACCAAGCTGGGTGCTAAAGCATATTTGGTACTTTGATGGTACGTGAATGATCGAGGCCATGAATAGATAATAGTCAAACACTGCCTCAGGTGAGCCAATGGATGTGTTTCATGCCTGAGAAGACAGACATAATCCCCTCCTGCCTCATTTGCTCTTAAAAAGGTGCTCAAGTCTGTCCCTAATAGTCAGCTCTTCACTTGGCTCTCAGCTGTTTCTCTGCCTTGACCCCAGGCTCAGTCTCTGAGCTTTGGCTTCCTTTACAGACTCTATCCCACACTCACCCCAGCACACAAAATCCCTTCTTATCGTCTGAAGCCACACTTGGTTTACTGGAATAATAGAAAAAGGGACTGACTATGCTGTAAAGATCAGTTAGTGCAGCTATTTTTAAACTATGTTCAAAGAGCCTTGACATTCCTTGGTGGCAAGCAACAGGGGCTTCTGAGTATGTGCATATGTGTGAACGCATGAGTACTCACAGCAGCAAGTATCTGGAAAAATAGAGGCTCCAAAAGTCCCTTATACACACAGATTCATTTCTCAACCAGAACAAGACACTGTTATCTGTTTTATGTATTGTCATATTCATTGTTTGATAAAATAATTCTATTATTTAAAAGAAACAATTTGAACAAGATAGTGATCCCACCCTACTCTTTCTCCACAGGACTCCTGGGTGTGCCCGGGTGGGGTTCCCATGCCTGCATCACTCCACACAGAAGAGATCGCTCCTGGTTCCAGCCCCGAATAATGAGGACAGAGCCCCGTGGCTCCATCTGGGACAAGGTGGGTTATTGCCAAGAATAACCTGGCATCAGGGGATTCAAACTCTTTGCCTTTGAGCTCTGACATTCCAGTGAGAGCTGAGTTGGAGCTGTCACAGGCAAGCTCAGCCGGCTGGGAACAGTAAATGCAGTCTAGCTCTTGGTTGGAACTAGTGTGGTTCAAAAATGATCTCAATGAATAAACCTTCGTAGCGGCTTCCTTTAAACAAACATATGCATAGTGCTAAATCCTTTTGCATTAGGACTTGAATTTTATTGCTGCACACTCTTGGGCTCCTAATAATCACCCAAGACTGCTCCAGCTGGCACTTTTTCCTTCAGAAAGAGTATTTTTCCCAGGAGCCTAGATGCCTGTGTATAAGTTAATATACCTGCTATTTTTAAGAGGAGGTTGCCTATGTTCTTCACACTTAAAATACCTCAAAGCTACTCACACAGAACCCCATGTATACCTTAGTGAGATTAAACCACAGTCCCTAAGGCAATCCCAGACTCATGCTGTATCTACAGAGGTTGCTAATGTATGATCAAAATAATACTATCTATGGAGGCTTTCTGTGTGTCAGATGCAATACTATATACTATATATTAGATCTGCACAACATCCCTATTAGATTTTTTCACCATCCTCATTCTACAGAAGAGAACAATGATGTTAAAATTCAAGAAAGAACACATCCAAGGTAAAAGCTTATGTGTGGCAGAAGTGGGATTCAAGTAAAATTTACCTGACTCCAAAACCCATATTCTTAATCTCAATGCTATTTATTGTTTTATATACAATTATATATATTGTATTACATATATATTGTAATATATATATACATATATATATTACAATGTACAATATATGTACCATATATATACATATATATATATATATATATATATGGCCTCTGGACACAGGCCTCACTAAATGGTGGTTATCAAAGTGAGAGATTATGAGAGTAAAGGAAATTCATCTTGACTTAAACTTCTGTGGGTTTCTACTCTCAATACCAACAGACTCCTTTCTCAACTAATAATAAGATAAACAGTGTGTGTTCAAGAGATTTATTTTGGATCAATCAGTCCCTTAGCATGTCCTATTGAAATAGTCAAATACCTTAGGCATTGCTCAGACCCAGCTGCCAGTGCCTGGCCTGCAGTCGCTAAGCCACAAAGGAAAGAAATCCCACCCAACACAAGCTAAGAGAGACCTAACTCAAATCAAATAGAAAACAGGAAACTCAAGAAATTTGGGTGGTGAGATTTCTGATCAAGATGGTAGAGTAAGTAAATATTGTGCTCACCTTCTCTCAGGACCACATCATTATAACTAAACCACAGAACAACCATTATTAAGAATCTCCTGAAGTCTAGCTAAACCGAAGCCCTACAACTATGGACATACAGAGGAAGCCACCTGGTAGGAGGGACAGAAATGCAGAACGGATTTGTCCCACACCTGCGTACGACCATTACAAATCTGGAGGGATAGCTGTGCTGCAGAGGATCCCCCTGAGGAGTGAGGGGTCCCAGTCCTTCCCCAGCCCAGGGTTTCAGTGCCAAGGAGAGAAGTCTCCACAACTTCTAGCTGTGAAAACCAACAGAGATTGTAGCTGAGTGAGATGGAGAGCAGCTGCACTCCCAGGCGCTCTTCTTAAAGGGGTAAGAGTAAGACCACGCACAGACTTACTCATTGACAGACTTGCTTGCTCTGAGCTCCAGGCCTGGGGAAGCAGCTCAAAAGGCTCCAGGGACATATGGGGAGGAACTGAATTTTCCAGTTTCAGGGTAAGGACTGAAGGAGCAATTTTCTCCCAGATGAGGAGCTGGTAGAAGCCATTGTTCCTTTGCTGAGCCCTCCCCCTCCCTGCATGCAGACATAGGCAGCCGCCATATCTGACTCTCCATCAAACTGGCTATCACCTTTTATCTGTCTTGCCCTAGTGATTCACTGAGACCATGCCCCACCCAACTTTCAGACACACCCAAGCCGCTTCCAGTGACTTTTCTGTATAAATGGCTGCCTTGGCTCATGCTGCAGGCTTTCCTAAAATATCTCAAAGTTTCACAAAGCCCAAACAAGCAACATCTGGCTTCAGCATGTCCCATACCTATGACTGAGCAGCCCTAAATCCAGCACTAGCGACAGCAGGCCTTGGTTCACAGCTTGGCCTCAAAGCACCTCCAAGCCCAGCATGGGCAGCTGCCATCTCTGGATTGCTCTGTGACTCATGCCAGATGGCCCCGGGCAGGGCACAGACTGCAGCTAAACTTGTCCTGCAGTGGGTCCCCTCCCAGGAAGCCCCAGGACTGGAGAACAAGTGGCCAGCTTCAAGCTGGACTGGAGCTTCACCCAGCTACCTCCATGGACAAAACACATGA
Organism: Rhinolophus sinicus; assembly: GCF_036562045.2. Classification (NCBI taxonomy): domain Eukaryota; kingdom Metazoa; phylum Chordata; class Mammalia; order Chiroptera; family Rhinolophidae; genus Rhinolophus; species Rhinolophus sinicus. The sequence goes on along the minus strand of NC_133753.1, from coordinate 69,407,360 downwards.
AGAGAAGATTGAGGAGGCACCAGAGCCCTGCTAAAGCAAACCCTGCTCTGTAGGGTCAGTGCCTGCACAACGGCTCCTCCATTGTAGTCACAGCCGGTCCTCACAACCAATCAGCCTGAGGGTCAATCCCTCCCATCGATGTTCAAACAGCAATCATGTCTCAACTATAACAGGAAGGAACACACAACTCACACAAGGAACACACCTGGAGCACCCAGCTCTGGTGACCAGGGAGACTGCACCCCTGAGTCCAACAGGACACCTACTATATAAGACCACTCTAAGACTGGAAGGCATAGCTGCCCTACGTAAAAACAAACACAGGGAGGCAGCCAAAATGGGGAGGCAAAGAAATATGTTCCAAATAAAAGAACAGAATAAAGCTCCAGAAAAAGAACTAAACAAAATGGAGACAAGCAATCTACCAGATGCAGCGTTCCAAACACTGGTTATGAGGATGCTCAATGATCTCAGGGAGAACTTCGATGAAGAGATAGGAAACATAAAAATGGAAATAGAAAACATGAAAAAGAACCTGTCAGAAATAAAGACACAATATTGAAATGAAGAATACATTAGAGGGAATCAACAGTAGATTAGATGAAGTAGAGGATCGAATCAGTGATTTAGAAGATAATGTAGCAGCTGGGAAAACTGGACAGACACATCCAAAAAGTGAAGCTGGACCACCTCCTTACACCATATACAACAATAAATTCAAAATGGATTAAAGACTTAAATGTAATATCTGAAACCATAAAATTCCTAGAAGAAAATATAGGGAGAAACTTTACAGACATTACTCTGGGGTAAAATTTTTAATGATATATCCCCTCAGCAAGGTAAGTAAGAGAAAAAATAAACATGTGGGATTACATGAAACTAAAAAGTTTTTTCACAGCAAAGGAAACCACCAATAAAACAAAAAGGGATCCTACTGAATGGGAGAAAATATTTGCCAATGATATATCCGATAAGGGGTTAATATTCCAAATTTATAAAAAACTCACTCAACTCAACTCCAAAAAAACAAACAACCCAATTAAAAAATGGGCAGAGGACATGAAGACACATTTTTCTAAAAAGGACATACAGATGGTAAACAGACATGAAAAAAATGCTTAACCTCACTAATCATTAGAGACATGCAAATAAAAACCACAATGAGATACCACCTCACCCCAGTCAAAATGACTATCATCAATAAATCAACAAACAACAAGTGCTGGTGAGGATGTGGAGAAAAGGGAACCCTTGTGTACTGTTGGTGGGATTGCAGATTGGTGCAGCCACTATGGAAAACAGTATGGCGGTATCTCAAAAATCTGAAAATGAACTAACTTATGACCCAACAATTCCACTCCTAGGTATCTATCCGGAGAAACCCAAAACTCTAATTCAAAAAAATGTATGCAGGCCTATGTTTATTGCAGCACTATACACAATAGCCAACACATGGAAACAACTGAAATGCCCATCAGTAGATAACTAGATTAAGAAATTGTGCTACATTTATACAACGGAGTATTACGCAGCCATAAAGAAAAGTGAAATCTTACCATTTGCAACAATGTGGATGGACCTAGAAAACATTATGTTAAGTGAAATAAGTCAGACAGAGAAAGACAAATACCATATGATCTTACTTATATGTAAAATCTAAAGAAAAGAATAAATGAATGAACTAATCAGAAACAGTCTCAGAGACATAGAGGAAATACTGAGGGTTGCTAGATGGAAAGGGGGGTGGGGATAAGGGGGAAAGTGAGGGGATTAGAAAGCTGTTGGTAACCACAAGATTGCCACGGGGATACGAAAGTCAATTTGGGGAATGTAATCAATAATGTAAAGATTTTGTAGTGTATCCGATAGACACTTGTCTCATTAGGGAGACCACCTCAGGGATGATGTAGATGCCTGATCACTGCACTGTACACCTGAAGCTGAAGTTGAACAATAATGAATGAACTACAATTTTATCTATATATATATATCTTTATATATATATATATATATATATATATATATATATATATATATATACTTTATATATATATATAATTTATTTACAAAAAGTGGAGTACAGCATTAGGGATAGAGACAGTGGAAATGTGATGGCTGTGTGCGATGTCAGAGGGATAGTGAATGGGGGGAGGGGGTGGTCACTGTGTGAGGGATATAAATGATAAATTTCTAACTATTACATTGTTTTGTGCATCTGAAACTAATAAAAAAAAAAGTTTAAGGGGCCTTTGAGATAATATCAAGTGTATCAACATTTGCATCATAGGGATACCAGAAGGAGAAGAGAGAAAACAAGGAATTGAAAACCTATTTAAAGAAATAATGACTGAAAACTTCCTTAACCTAGTATAGGAAATAGATAATATAAGCCCAGGAAGCACAAAGTTCCAAACAAGATGAAACCAAACAGGCCCACACCAAGACACATCATAATCAAAATGCCAAAGGTTAAAGACAAAGAGAGAATCCTAAAAGCAGCAAGAGAAGAGAAGTTAGTTACCTACTAGGGAGCTCCCATAAGACTGTCAGCTGATTTCTCAACAGAAACTTTTCAGGCCAGAAAGGATTTGCACAAAATATTCAATGTGATGAAAAGCAAGAGCCTACAACCAGGATTACTTTAGCAAAGCTATTATTCAGAATCGAAGGACAGATAAAAAGCTTCCCAGATAAGAAAAAGCTAAAGGAGTTCATCATCACCAAACCAGTATTACAAGGAATCTTAGAAGAACAACTTTAACACAAAAAAATAAAAAATATATATGAATAATAAAGTGGTAATAACTGCATATCTATCAACAACTAATTTAAATGTAAATGGATTAAATGTTCAACTAAAAGATAGAGTTGCTGAATGGATAAGAAAACAAGACCCTTACATATGCAGCCTACAAGAGACTCACCTCCGATCAAAAGACACACACTGACTGAAAGTAAATGGATGGGAAAAGTTATTTCATAAAAACGGAAACAAACAAAGCTCTGGGAGCAATACTTATACTAGACAAAATAGACTTTAAAACAAAGGCTATAACAAGTGAAAAAGAAGGACCCAGTAATCCCACTTCTGGGTATTTATCCAAAGAAACCCAAAATGTTACTTCAAGGGGACATGTTCGTTACAGTATTGTTTACACTGGCCAAGATTTGGAGGCCATCTGGGTGTCTGTCAATGGATGAATGGATAAAGAGGAGGTGGCACATTTATACAATAGAATGTTGCTCAGCCATGGAAGGGAGTGGATTCTTGCCATCTGCAGTGTCATGGATAGACGTGAAAGGTATTGTGCTGAGTGAAGTATGTCAGACAGTGAAAGACAGAAGCAATGTGATTTTGCTTATATGTAGAATCTAAAGAACAAAATAAATAAACAACAGAAACAAACTCATAGATATGGAGAACAATTTAATGGCTGCCAGATGGGGAGGGGGTTTGGGAGAGTGGGTGAAAAAAGGGGAAGGGATTAAGAAGTACAAATTGGTTGTGACACAGTAGTCATAGAGCTGTAGCGTATAGCACAAGGAATATAGTCAATAATATTGTAATGACTATGTATAGTATCAGATGGGTAATAGATTAACTGGGGTGCTAGATGGAAGGGGGATTGGGAGACAGGGTGAAACAGATGAAGGCATTAAGAAGTATAAATTGGTAGTTACAAATTAGTCATGGGGATGTAAAGTAAAGCACAGGGAGTATAGTCAATAATATGGTAATAATTGTGTGTAGTGCCAGGTGGGTGCTAGACTAGTCAGGAGGATCACTTAAATTATATAAATGTCTAACTACTATGCTGTACACCTCAAATTAATATAAAATAATACTGAATGTCCAAAAAAAATTGGATGGCATCTGAATGGCTCATACATTCAGCTATTGTACACTGAGCACATAATTGAGTGCTGAGCTTTGAGCTTTGGCATTTCCATGCATCTCCTTTCTTTCCTCACACTCTTCTTCCCCCTCCCCCATGAACCAGTTGTCTTGCCACCTGCAGGGACAGCTGGCTAGCCTCTCTCTTGCTCGGTATATATAAATAAATATCTGACTCTGAGGACACATTATATATAATTTCACTTAACAACTGACATGACAGAGTAGGGTGTATGATAGGAAACTAATGAGCTTATTTCTTGGGAGATGAAAGAAGGAACAGAGTGCACCATCCCTTCTGCACAATACATGTATTAGTGTCAGGGCATTTGTCCCAGTAGGATCCATTTAGAGGTGACATAGAGCAGCAAATCACAAATTTTAAAGTGCACAACAATTACCTGAGGATCTTATTAAAATGCAGAATTTCACACATTAGGTGGGGCCTGGAGTCCTGCATTTTTATCAAGCATCCAAGTAATGGTGCAGAGGCTTGCCTGAGAATGAGACTTCAAATAGCAAAGGCCTAGAGTAAGAAGGTGATAAGTATCAGAGGAAGATAGGGAAAAATAGAGAGGAGAACAGCCCCCTAAAAGGCACTCCTCAGTGCTACACAACAGGGCAAGGCAGAGAGGTAGGATGTGGGCTCTGCTTTATCCTGGCATAAAAGAGAAGTGCAGGAATCTAATTCTCCTCAGAATCTGTGGGTTAATCAAGGGATGTCTTGGTCCTACGAGGTCTGACAACGAAGTTCGCGAACTCATCCTAGAAAAAGTGCTACATAACTCATTGCTGAATATCACTATAGTCACCTTCGAAGTACTCCCCTTGGGAAGCTATGCACTGACACCAGCACCTAGTCCACTCTTCAAAGCAGTTTTGGAACTCTTTTTCTGGAATGGCCTTCAGAGCTGTTGTTGTATTAACCTTGATGTCCTGAATGTCATCAAAATGTCTTCCTTTCAATATTTCCTTTCTCTTCGGGTAAAGAAAGAAGTCATTGGGGACCAGATTAGGTGAGTAGGGAGAGTGTTCGAATACTGTTATTTGTTTGCTAGCTAAAAGCTCCCTCACAGACAGTGCCGTGTGAGCTGGTGCACTGTCATGATGCAAGAGCCATGAATTGTTGACGAAAAGTTCAGGTCATTTTCATCTAATTTTTTCATGCAGCTTTTTCAGCACTTCCAAATAATAAACTTGGTTAACTGTTTGTCCAGTTGGTACAAATTCATAATGAATAATCCCTCTGATATCAAAAAAGTTTAGCAACTTCATTGCAACAAGTTTGCGAACTTAATTGCCATACCTCACATATGGGTTATTGTTGTGCAGGGGTCTAAATGAGTGGTTGTAAACTCTGCTTGTATTTTAGAATCACTAGAGTGTTGAAAAGGTATTCATGCTAGATTTCCATCCAAATAATTAAGTCTTAATATCTGGAGGTAGGGCCTTAGCTTCAAGTTTGTTTGTTTGTTTGTTTAATCTCTCCAGGCTGAGAAGCCATGGTCTAACTGTTCCATGTGGCAAATGTTCTCTGCACAAAAAAGGCGGATAAAGAAGTCCATACTCTGGCTGAAAGAGGGCTAACCTCAGATTCTGATTCCATGGACCAAGTTATCCTCCTTGGCTGAAGAACTGAAGCTTGGTCATTTTGCTAGATGGGGCTTGCTGGATTCTACTTGCAGATGATTTTCAGAGTAAAACCCGGTAGACTCATGAACAGAACATTCCCAGCCCACGTCTGGTCACAAAACTTCCTTGCCTCTCTTGGATAGTCTGTTTTACCCTTTTCTGTTTTATGTGTTACCGAAGGTCATGCTGTTTGGATAAACTTTTTAGAAGTCTGAGGAGACTATTAAGTATTTGGCTGTGGGAAGACCACTCAGACCCAGTCTTCTGCCTCCAGGTCTTCTTGTCGATCGTGATTTTCAGGAGTGCCTCCAGTTCCAGACAAGACCTAGAGGTCTGAGAGGGCAAAAGGGCCTATTCCTTGCTCTGAATTCACTCCTTGCTCTGAGATACTGCACGAGGTAGTGTGGAGAGAGTGGAACTTCCTGACTCATTTTTTCGTCGTGATGAACACATGGAAACCATATGTATTAGGGCTCTCCAGACAAACAGAATCAATAGGATATATATGTATACAAGCCATTTATTATAAGGAATTGGTTCATGTGATTATGGAGGCCGAGAAGTCCCAAGATCCAAAGTCAACAGCTGGAGACCCAGGACTCCTGATGGCGTAGTTCCAGGCTAAGGTGAAGTCTGAAAGTAGGGGACACCGAAGTCCCAGCTCAAAAACAGACTGGCTGAGAACACGTGAATTCTCCCCTACTCTGCTTTTTTATTTTATTCAGGCCTCCAAAGGATTGGATGAGATCACCCCACAAAGGAGACGGCAATCTGGTTTACTCAGTCTACCCATTTCACTGGTAATCTTTTTCTGAAATACCCTCACAGACTCACCCAGAGTAATTTTTTAACCAAATATCTGGGCACCCCGTGGCCCAGTCAAGTTGACACATGAAATCAGCCATCACATCATAGAAGCTCACAGAGTATTTGGAGACAGGTCCACTATTTACCATCCCCTGAGAGACACTGCCCCGGAGGACTAAGCAATTTGCAAAGCAATTTCAACGAGGCTGAAATTTAAGTATTATCTCAAATATTATATTTAAATATTTGAATACTCCTCAACAGCAGTTTTATCAAACAGTATGTATGTATGTATGCATTTATTTATTTGGTCTTTTTATCCCAGTTTCTAGAATGTCGTTATCAGAAGACCACAAGCCCTCTATTGCAGCCAGAATCCCTGGGTTCTGTTCATGCCCTGTTTATTCTTTCATATACCTCTCCCCATTTGTCATCTAAGTTTTACCAGTCCTCCAAGAGATGCTTATATTTCACACTGTTCATGAAGTATATACCAGTCATTCCAGCTCACTATAATCTGTGTTTTTTTGGACTTCATAGCCATATAGTGTCCATATGTCTTTCTTAGCACTTTATCACATACTACTCAATCCTCCTTGTATTGAGGCAGCAAATAAAAACAATTAAAAACATGAAGATTGGAGTTATACATTCCTAGGTTCAAATCTGACATCGCCACTTATTGGCTGTGTTGCCATGGGTACTACTTAACTTCTCTGAATTTTAGGCTGTGCATTAGTAAAATGAGAATCATAATAGCCTACCCTGCAGAGTAGTAGTAAAGGGTAAATTAATGAGAATAATGATAGTATAACTTTATTGTATATGTGACTCCCATAATTCTATCTTAGAGTGTGATGATCAAAGAACACAGTCCAATTAAAAATATTAACCTCCAAATAACTCGACATTTTTACTTACATTTCTCTACACTGGAAGGAACATACATAGTTTACAATAAATACTTTCTTTTCCTGTGCAATTTCCTTGCACCCTACAGCTGCTCAGAAAGTCATGACTCCCAGCTAACTCTCTCCCAGTTCTAGACCACAAGAATTTTGCCATCTTACTCTCTAATATCCAGTCCTGTGTCTGTCCCCACCCCACCCCCATTAGTATATAATCATAATAATACAATCAGGTCTGGCAAAGGCCAATACTCTTCCACACATACTTGAAGGGTAAGAAAGGGGGAAAGGACAACTAGAACAGGGAAAAGACCAGACACTCATGAGCTCCTTTTGTTCTGACGTATGTATATAGAATTTAGCAGTACCTGACACACATATAATACATGCCCCCCCCCAAGGGCAGCTCCTACTATTTTATTGCTATCATATATCGCAGAATGAAATAAGAATGATATTTCTTTTCTTTATAAATAGGCAATCTCCTCAACTAGATTGCAAACTCTTTTAAGGAAAGAACTTTACTATACTTTTTAATAATCTATACCAGTCCTGCCCAATAGAACTTTCTGGAGTAATGGAAATGGTCTACCATCTATGCTATACAATATGGTAGCCATTAGCTACATGTGAATTTGAAACATGGCTAGTACAACAAAGGAACTAATTTTTTTAATTGTATTTATTGGATTACAAAGTCCAATGTGACTGGTGTCTACCATATTGGACAGAGCAGAAAAACCTACCATAGCTCCTTGCACAAAGTAGTCATTTAGTAACATTTATTAACTGGATGGATGAACAAGTGATTCAATGAACCAAACTATGAACTACACAGGCTGTTACAATGCTCATATCACTACAAGTAGATAATTTTACAATCTACTGACATAGATGGGCAGTAGCTACTTTCCTGTTGCTCTATACTCTGAATAGATTTCTCACCACAGGAAAAATAGCAAATGCTAAAACAAGATTCTATATTTAGGTCTCTCTTTTTCTTAGCCCAGTATAAATTCATTCTGACTCTGAGGTCAGCCTCTTTTGTTTTTCAGAAATAATAATGAAAAAAAAAACACTGATGTGCATGTTTTATTTAATGGTGGGTCTCGTTATGACATTTCCCTTTAGGAATGAATGAAGAAGAGATAAGTTATTGTCAATGCAGCCACAAGCAAATTCAACCATCTTCCTTGGCACTGAAGGGAAATGTCAAAAAGGATTAATCATGCGTTAAAGATTCATGGACATGTTATCCCGCTCATGTATCTAAGGACTGGGCTGTGTTTAAATACTTGTAGACCATTATGAGATAGTAGAGGCTTGGCAACCTTGAAGTAACATTTATATCAGTAGTTCTATGACCTCAATTGTCTCAATACAAAGATAGAAATATTTCATTGATGTTTCATCTGAGTGATAGTTTTTTTAAGGCTATTGAGCATTGTAAAAGAATATCTTCATGTTGAATTTATTTTTTCATATTTTTATGTTTTTCTTAAACATTGCATTTGAACAAGGCTCTGTATATTTCATTCTATTTTCTCTTCCTAGGTTGATAGTTAAGAAACCAAAATAAAGAAGTCTTAAGAAGATTCCCAAAACAGGGTGAGAGGGGAAATTTATATTCAATTTAAACAGAAGGCATCTGGGATCTTAAGAATTGAGTAGCTCAAAAGCATTATGCTAATTGAAATAAGACAAATACAAAAGAACAAATACTGCATTACTTCACTTTCATGACATATCTAGATAGGCAAATTTTTAGAGAGAGAAAGTAGATTTGAGGTTAGTAATGACTGGGGAGAGGGAAGAATGAGGAGTAAGGGTTGTTTAATGGTGACAGAGCGTTTGGGGGATGAAAAAGTTTTGGAAATAGAGTGGTAATGGTTGCACAACATTGTGAATGTAATCAATGCCACGAAATCATACACTGAAAAATTGTGAAAAATGGCAATTTTCATGTTATACATACTTTACCACAATGAGAAAAAGAATAGAATTAGGTAACCCAATAGGTCTCACATAAAAGAAAAAGAACACTGTTTGGGAGAGGTCAACGAGCAAGTTTAACACAGCAAAGTCATATAGAAAACATCTAATTTTGGGACTTTGACTTTGCAGGTAACATTCTATGGGGAAACAAGGTGGTCCTCCGAACAACTGCAATGAAATAATATGTAATGGCATTAAAAAGGAGGCAGAGAAAAGGTTGTTAATAGGGCTTGGGAAAGGCTGCTGGAAGGCATCCTTCACATTTAGGGGACGCCTGGAATATAGCCCTATCCTCCCACAAACATCTCTCGGGGCCCCTGGGAGAAAAATAATGATGGGTTGGAATCAGGGAACTGACCTAAGGTGGCATTTCTTGAGTCTTATGTGGCTGTGGTATGACATTAGTACTAGAGAGGACTCTCAGGACCATTTACTCATCCCTTTGACTTGAAGCAAGATCGCAATTAAACCATCTCAAGCTGAGAATTTACACTTTTTCTGAAGACCTTCAGAATGATCCTCTGGATGTCTCATTCCTACCTTCTAATGAGAGCTTAACCCACTTCTTTCCTGCCTAATTGGAAGTCGATAGGAAGTCATCATCATCTTGTTGTTACCCTCAAGTTTCTCATCTGTCGCTCACAACACAGAGCCTTAGAAATGGTAAGGTATTTCAGAAAGGATATAAATAACAATTGCTTTCCTGTATGTAGCAGTCAGGGTTCAGGCAAGAAAGCAGAGTCAAGATGATTATGACAGGAATAAGGGATTTACTATAGGAATGAGACCATACACTAGTATGAAAGAAGCGGGAGAAAGCCCAGAAGGAAGAGTCAAAGGATCCAAAGCATCCTAACCAGTCCAATTTGAAGCACTGACATGGAAGACATGTCGGATCTTTCAGGGAAATCTGAGAAGCCAGGCATGTCTAGCTGCTAGACTAGGGCCTTAAGGAGAAGCTCATGGAAAGGTCTAAGGTTGGCTGTTTCTCTGTGCAGCGATGTGGGACCACAGCCCAACACCATGGATGGCTTGGCACCACTGTTGGTCAACAAGGCCAGTAGTCAAGAAGACGACCTGGAAGTAGAGCAGAGGAGAGTGAGGACCAGTGGGAACCTGCCAGGTACCTCTGCTTCTACCCATCACCACATATGACTACACATGATTTGCTTTGCTTCCATCTTTCAATTTGCACACGTGTTTCTCCTTTGACCAACTCTAATTCTGCCATGTAGTGATCAGCATAACACAAGCTGAAATCCTAGCACAACCTAGCACGTTGTATCACCTTCCTGTGTCTTGCAATTAATGTCTAGACTTAAGCTTAAATAAAAGCACTGAAAATGCTCCTTAAATCAGAATAGAGAAAGCTCTTTTCCATCTTCTTCTTGCCCTGTTCAGGTGGATAAAAGATTGAAAATTGTTTCAAAAATAATCAGTAATATTTCACTTCTTTCCTCCTGACACTGCTCATTTACTTCATAGTAATTGAAGGTAGGAAAAGACAGAACTTTGTTACTCCACATCATGTCAAGCTGAGTCACAAGTCTGTCATTTCACATTTTCAGTTCAACTATAAATCATGATCCATCAATGAACTGAGCAGTTTCTAAATTGACTGTTTTTACATAATGCCTAACATCCAGGAGTTGAGTATTGTTGGCAGTGACAAAAGCTTAAAAACAACCAAGGCATCCATCATTAGGAGAGTGGTTAAATAAATTATGGAATAAACATGCAATGAAATACCTTTGGGGGGAAAATGAGGCATAGCTTCAGAGAGTCTTCTCAGTGTTACTTTGCTGGGTGAAAAGCCAATGTGAAAATAGTGTGCATTGTACCATTAAACAAAGGATGCGTATAATGTCTCTTGTCTCTGGGGAAAGTGAATGGGGATGGAGTGGAAGGAAGAATATATAACCTTTGAATTTTGTGTCATATGTTTGTATAGATAGATGATTGATAGATAGATAGATAGATAGATAGATAGATAGATAGATAGATAGATAGATATAGAGTACATTGGTAGATATGAATAGATAGATAGACAGACCCACATGTAACAATGATGTACTCTGTGATAGTGTGGTCTGGCATATTTTACCCCCAAATCATCTGCTCTCAATATCAGAAATGACTAGGAGAAAGAAATGTTAGTTATAATAATTCTTATAATAATCAGAAGACCAAATTCACATTTTGGGTCAATGTACCAAAGAGTACACATATGAGAAAGACATGGAAAAAAATCTCCTACTTTCTCTGCCTTGCTCATTTCATTCCTCAACGTAACCAATATTTTTGTGTATGCTTGTATACACATTTTGTTACATGGTTTTAAAGACAGATGCATGCTCCAATGTTCATTGCAGCTTTATTTACAGTGGCCAAGACATGAAAACAACCAAAGTATCCTTTGATAGATGAATGGATAAAGAAGTTGTGGTATATATACACAATGGAATACCACTCCGCCATAAGAAATAGTACCATTTGCGACAACATAGATGGATCTTGAGATTATAATGCTAAGCGAAATAAGTCAGACAGAAAAAGTCAAGAACCATATGATTTCACTGATATGTGGTATAAAAAACTGAAAACAACAAAATAACAAGACAAATAAATGAAGAAACAAAAACTCATAGACACAGACAATAGTTGTTACCAGAGGGTAAGGGGGGAGAGGGGTGGTAGATGAGGGTAAATGGGATCAAATATATGGTGATGGAAGGAGAACTGACTCTGGGTGGTGAACACACAATGGGATTTATAGATGATGTATTACAGAATTGTACACCTGAAACCTATGTAACTTTACTAACAATTGTCACCCCAATAAAGTTTAATTAAAAATAATTTTAAAAGAAAAGATAAAAACCAGAAAAACAAATTATCTGTTAGAAATGGTTCTTCTTTGAGACACCACCTACTTCAAACTACAGGAAGCATTTCCTTATTCTGATCATCAGAATCAGTTTTTAAGGAGGCGAGGGAGATATGGTTACTAATCTAGGTCAGTTAAGAGGCTTCTTCTGCACCCCACCCCTCTTCCTGAGCCACCTGCTACAGGAGAAGTGGATTTGCTGTGCTTTGCCTTTGTAATTAATTTCCTCTCTCTAAATCACATTTCCTTCTTTCATGCTGCCCAGATGTTTGACAGGTGTTTAACTTCTGGAGTCCCTCACCCAACAGACACACATTCTCCCTTGTATTTAGTGTCTGAGGCTTAGGAACACACTCTATTTTTCATGAGAGTACAAACTGCATTTGCACTGTACAAATTATGGCTTCCAGAAAAGAGCACATCAGTATGGGCTTTGGTTGGCACTGGTTTCCTGGGAACAGAGAAGGGCTTCTGTCTGGCTCTCCCTTATGCATCGTCCCGGCCCTTTACTAGCTAATGTCATCATTCAAAATACTCAGCTGTGATCATTGCAAAAAGGGACGTAATCACGTAACAGGTGCTTTCTCCTCTGCTACTGCAGGGACCCTATCTTGATTAATATGCAGAATTAAAGGCACTGAAAAATGATTGTGTTGGCATCTTTCAGAAGTGGTTATTAGATTTCTTTCTTACATTTTTGGTGATCCGTTTTTGTGCAAAAGGACATTCACTCTTCATAAAACCCTTGGTTCTCCTGCCAGCACTATGCAACGATCTCAGTTGCTTGATAAAGAACAGAGCCCTGAAGGAGAGGGTTGTACTGGCATTTCCCTGCAGCTGGGCCTTCAGTTTGCTACCCTGTCTATAATTTCCTGTTATTCTGACAGTGTGAGAAACTGACTTACTGAAGTCTGTTTCCCGTTTGAAATGGTTTATTTAGAGATCACTAAAGAATGGATGAGATGGACACTCGCCACCAACATTGGTATTATACCACACCTCTCCTCTTCCCCAGGCAGAAAATCCTGAAGATCCTGGCAAAGGTGATTGGTTTTATATGTCTCATAGACTTCTTTACTCTCACTCTGCTCCAGCTCCAGTGGTCTTCTAGCTGTTCCCTCTGATCAGGGCCCCTGCTGGTTCCTCTACCTGGAATACTCATGTCCCAGAAAACGACATGGCTCACTCCTTCATCTTCTTTGAGTTATTGTCTAAACGTCACTTTCTTATTGCCCACCCTTTGGTGTAGACTTATGACTCCCAGCACTTCCTAGCCCACTTTTCTGTTTAATTTTTCCTCTGAGGTGAGTCACCTTACTTATTTTAATTTTTTTTTTTTTTTTTTTGTAGCACCACATTATAAGTTCCATGAAGGCAAAGAGTTTTGTGTCTATTCACTGCTATATCTGCTTTACGTGGTGTAGAGGAGGCACTCTGGAATAAAGGAAAGAATGAATAGTTGTAATTGTAGTCCTGCTCCCCTTCTTTCTGGGTGGGCTAACCTAAGACTTTGCTCTGAAGCCATGAAGATGGGTCAGTTCAAAGGAGTAGGAGCCAATACTTATCTACAAACGACTGTTCTAAGAATTTTGCATTTTGATTCTTAGCGTTTTATCTGTCTAGAACCACCCCCACCACCCAACCTGACCATTTTTTGGAGACTGCTCTCCCTTCCTCTGGGAACATCTCCCTGCTAACTCCATCCATACGGCCATCACGGCAGCCTCTGTGTTAACACATTGTGATGTTGTTGGCTGTAGGGATAGACATCTTATCCAAGCCAGACAAAGACCTGTCCCAGAAAACTTGGAATTCAGACCAGGAGATTCAACTCAACCTGATAGTGCTATGGAATTGAGGAAACGTAAATCTGGAAGCTTCTGTTGGCAGCCAAGTTTTCAGTTGTACAGACTGTAACCAAAGCTGGTCTGTAGCACACAGAAGAGTAGAAGAATCGTGCAGAGAGATACAGAGACATGAAACCACATACGGTCCTGATGCCCTTAGATCCCCTGATGTCAGAGTCAGCGGCACTCCCATCTTAGAATTTTGAAATACCCTTATATGCTTATACTACATTCTCTCTATTTTTCTTAAACTAATTAAAGACAGTTTCTATCACTCATGAAGAGGGGTTCATTATCTCATTTAATGCTGACAGAAACCCAGTGTAGTAACTAAGCTTTCTCTGATTTTACAGATGAGGAAGTCTTCAAAAAGTTAAGTGTCATGTCCAATTACTGGTGGAAAGTGGCAGAGCTGGGGTCTGATCTCAGGCCAGCCTGACTCCAGAGCTTAAATTAAGACTTCCATTCTGGGATGCAGTCAAGTCTAATCATCGTGATGCTTTGTCTTTGAAACATGTTTTATTGTGGAGATTTTACACACAAAAAGGAGTGGGAATAGTATGATTCCCCATGTACAAATCAACCAGCTTTAACCATTATCCATATTCACCAGTTTTGTTTCTTGATGGCCCTTTAAGCAGGGGGCCCTCAGAAAGAAAAGGAAACTAGTTTTTGAGGCCTTGGAGTGAGGTCTGTAGTACGGTTGTACAGTGATACTCCATGGAGAACTGCAGAAAAAGAAGAGACATTGAACTCAAGTTGCGCAGCTACTGAGAGCAGAACGGTCAACAGTGCTGTTAGAAGCATGGGGGTAGATGAGGGGTGGGGGGTGCTCTTCCAGCCCCAGTAAAAAATGCTAACTTAATGTTGGAAGACTCTTTAGAGTTAAAAGAAATGCAAAATGCAGGCCCCCACCCACCCACTCAAACGTATCACATGTTTGTGATTACCAGGAAAACTTAATGGTCCGATGTTACCATCTGACATAAGGTCTTGAGAGGCCTCAGTGTCAGGGTTCATTTGTTTGACCTTGTTCTGGTTCCTCTCTGATCCTGGTTAATGATTTACAAGTGGCACCTTGGTAACAGCTAAGGGATCCTCTCTCTGCTCTCTATAAGAACAGGAAGTAATCCTCAGCCTAGGGCCAATCCCGTCACCCATGATTAGGGCTGTATTCAGGACACTGTTGGAGTTGACTGGAGCTTTGTTCAAAGAGATGGCAGGTCCCCAGCCTGACACTCTGCTGACAGCTGCTGTTTCCCATCTCTCTCTCTCTCTCTCTCTCTCTCTCTCACACACACACACACACACACACACACACACACACACACACACACACACACTTTCTCTCTCTCCCTCCCTCCTGTCAGAAGGACATTTATGTAAGCACCATGGCTCAGTACTGAGTAAACTAAGATAAGAAATGAAATGATGAAATGGTTGGACTCAGCAGGGTGGTGGAGGGCATTTTTCTCACACTGAAGAAGCACAGCCCCAGAACTGCCAAGATGAGCTAGAGTCATTCTCAGGAGTTTCCTGGCCTTGCAGTTTCTCCTCCTATCACTGCTCTTTGGTGCCCACGACTTTATCCCTGGGATGGAGACAGCTGCCAGCCCTAATGCCTATCTCACAGGGGAATTGTGAGAATCAAATGAGATTGTGAATGGGGAGGCGTTTTGTTAACTGCAAAATGTCATACAATCGTAAAGGACTGTCATTTCCACTATTCTTCTCCATCATACCTGGGAACTGCCTCCCACACCCAGTCAGGCTGCCTTTCAGCCTGAAATCAGGTCTTTTTCCTGAGGAAGAAAGCTTCATTCAAGATCTGTTTCTGAATGACAGCCACTCCTGAAGATAGTCCTCCAATATTTATAATTCACATGCGAAAATGTGTCAAACTTATTTAGCAAGCTCCCCATGAATTCTGTGTACTTAGCAACCAAAACAGAAAAAGCAACATATGGAATTTGTGGTTATTTGATACCAACTTGATCTGAAGGAATAAGCAAATTTGTCTGTTTTTCCAAATGTGAATCTGATTCAATTATTATTGCTTGTGTGACAGGGGGTGGGGGGTGAGGGGGTACATAATGCTCTTGCTACTTGAATTTGATTTCTATGTTTTTCAGAATAAAATTTTTATTCCTGGCAAAGAGAACCACTGAATCTAGTATGTTTGTACTCTGACATCCCAACACACTTCTCTGTGCCTTGTCTTTTCCAATCCCCTTGAAGATTCCCTCAACTTCATGGCACTTTTCTCCTTATTGGGCACATTGTATCAGGCATCACAGCGGTAATAATTTTCTCTAGAGGAAAACATGTGCCATTAACTCCACTTCAGGCAGCAAATCCTGTGGATGATTCTGAATGGGAAGCAACCAGAGAACAAAACACCTCTTCTATTGGGCTCTTGTCTCAGCTCCAGGGAGGAGATTTCAGCTGAACACAAGGAAGAACTTTCCAGCAGTCAGAACTGCCGAAAGATACAGTGGACTCTCTCGAAGGGAACCAGTTTCCCACCAGCTGGATATGGGCAGCCACTGGGAAAAGATACTGTATAGGGAATTCAAACACCCAAGAAGAAGCTGGACTAGCTGCACACAAGGCCCTGCCAACCCCAGAAGATTCTGAGTTTATAAGAGAGCCGAAGGAGTCACAGAAAATAGGAAGTCCTCTTTGTGGTATTGTTTGAGTGAGCTAGCAAGATTCTGTGTTTCTTCTTGACACCAGAAATTCCATCACCAGTAATTTCTTCCTTTGGTTCAAACATTGTTCTTTTCCTAAGATTTTTTTTTTTTTAAAGATTTTTTTATTGGGGAGGGGGAACAGGACTTTTTTGGGGAACAGTGTGTACTTCCAGGACTTTTTTTCCAAATCAAGTTGTTGTACTTTAAATCTTAGTTGTAGAGAATGCCGTTCAGTCGAACTGGCAGCCTTTGGAGTTAGGAGCATAGAGCGCTAACCACCTGAGCCACTGGGCTGGCCCCGATTTGATTTTTTTTTTTTTTTTTTTTTTTTCAAGAGTAGTAATTTAAAAACTTCATTCTTGGGTGAAAAAACTTTCAAAGCGTTCCCCCTCTCCTGAGAGAGAGACAGGTGGAAATCCCATAGAATCATGCATAGGAAGAAAGAAAGCAAAAAAGGAAGAAAGAAGAAAGAAAGAAGGAAGGAAGGAAAAAAGAAAAAAAAAAAAGGAAGAGTGGGGAGGAAGGGAGGGAGGGAGGGAGGGAGGGAGGGAGGGAGGGAGGGAGGGAGGGAGGGAGGGAGGAAGAAAAGCCTATGAGAAATTTTGCCCACACCATAATTATTTGGGACCAAGGGCTCAGACATCTTTGGATTTTCTCAAATGTTTCTGACGTATATCTTACAAATACTTCCTCCTTAACACCCTAATCACCTTGCAATTTCACCTGGCCAATTGCAGTAGAGACTCTATCTTCACAGCTACCCACTGCCTCCCCAATGTCACCGATCACTTCACCCAACTCCCTTCACACACACAGTTTCAGAGTTCTAGGATTGTCGGTGGGTAGAGTAAATACAACCAAGAGTCTTGCCCTTCATAACTGTCAGTAACTTGAGCTCTTGTCTCTGCTCTTCTTCTACGTCCCTCTGCTCCCATAAGCCTATTATATGATTCTGGTGAAGACAAAACTAGTGAAAGGCTTTGTCATTATATATCCATGGTTGTCTCCTTGCAGCCTTGGGCAAGCAAGCCACTCACCTCAGTATTTCCACTGAGGTCTGAAAACTGGGTCTAAAAATACCTTCCTCAAAAGAACTCTGCATTGGCGTGGTATATAGTGGATGCTTGGGCCAGTCAGGGCCCAGGCTGGAAATTGACGGTATATTTAATCTGAATGTTTGAGAAGACTTTCATGAGTAAACGATTGACCAATGTTAAGTCACAAAAAACCAGACAGTGTTAAACACCATATTTACCTCTAAATTCACTAAGTTATAATTCTTGTAAGATTACAAAATTAAATATATCATATGTAAGTATTTTAAATTAAATTTGTGGAAAAATCAATAAGTTAAAATTAAATGAAATCCCCCCAATTTCTCTACCACTCAGAGACAAATACATTCCTTGCAGACTTTTCTATATGCAAATACACATAGCCAAAAATGAGTTCATTCCGTGCTTCGCACACTGTAACCTCTCTAGGCCTCTGCTTCCTCTTCTTTAAAATGGGCCCATGGGGTTGTTGTGGTTACCAAATACATTATTACATGTAAAACTCTTAATAAGCATTTAATAAATAAAAGTAGTTTTTCACTAAACAATACATGAGTTCACTGAGGATATACTATGTGCCAGATACTGATCGTAAGAGCTTCACATCCATTAATTCAAAATGAGTTCATTAGTAGTGCCCAAGGAGTTCATGAATAAAATAAAATTGCTGTCCATTCCTCCTAATCCTCATCAAGATCCAAAATCAGGGTTATAGACAATAAATAACAACAATATTTTTCAAATTTCTCTTTGGGTTTAGAATTTGTTCTATGTGCTTTGTTTGCAATGTCTCCAAAATTTTCGTTTATTGAATCATGTTCTTGTCTTGCCAAGGTTAATATGAGTTTCCGACTGCCCAGAAAAGCCTTCTAAAGAGCACAGATATTCACACAAACAGTAAAGGGATCAGTATTAGGGGCAGTAGAACACTCTAGTAACTAGAGGTTTGGGTTTAGAACAGTTTTTGGTTGCAACCCTGACTCAGTGTGCGGCTGTTTGACATTGAAGAGTAAGTGTGTCTCTACACCTCATATTCTCATCTGTAAGATGGGGTATTTTCTATTCTGTCTTACAAGGCTGCAGAGGGAGGATTGCTGGAGAACGTGAATGATAGCATCTTGTTGAACAACATAAAGGTCTACACAAAGGGAAGTAGCAGAGATCTTACAATAGAGCCAAATTCTAGGTAAATAAAAAGGCATTGCCATCTCCTCCATATCCCTTTTCTAATCATACCTCCTTCAGCTAGGAGCCTGATGTCTTGGCTGCCCAATCTACCTTTTTTGGTGTCAAAGTGGGATTATATCATGTGCTCCTTACACATCACCTGCTCCTTCTATCAAACTGACCCTGGGAATCATGACACTTGCCTGAGACAAACTGTGGAATGAGGGAAAAGCTGATGTCCTTGCCCAGATCACTCTTTCTATATTCTTTTCTCCTTTCTCAGGATCCTCATGCATAAAGGACTCTGATGAACGCAATGTGCCAATAGCCACATCCAATCACTGGGAGCCTCATTAATAAATAATTATTATATTAAATCAATAACTTGTATGAAGCATTTAGTAGGTATCAGGCAATGTGAAGTGTTCTTGACAAACATAACCAAATTAAAAACAACCCAATGAGAGAGTTTCATTATTAATATTTCCATTTTACAGATCTGGAAACTGAGGTTAAGCAAGGTTAAGTAACTGCCCAGATCACACAGCTAGAAAGTGAAACAGTCAAGAAGCTAATTCAGTGTCTGACCCACAGTTAAGGCGCAGTACATACCTGTAGAGTGAATGCATCAAAATTCATCAGAGATGATCACAGGACACTACTATATTATAGGTGACTATTACTTTTATAGGGCAGTTTGACTCTACAGCCTGTGCTTGTAACTACCCACCAGCTACATGTCATCCTCCTATTTTCCTCATTTAATGCCTTTGACCTCAGAGAGCCCTCAAGCACATGCCAGATGTGAAATCTACCCCCACAAAGTATGCAGACTAGTGTAGTGAGAGTTTGCCTTCCAATTTTCTTAAAACATTACTTTTTCTACCCACCACTTACCTCCCTTCTTCCCTCACTCCTTAAAAAAGAAATTGTTACATCATTGTATTTTCTCACCTAGGAAAGTCTTTTTAAGTACCAGTCACCCTCATTTCAACACCCTGGGACCCCAGGAGCACCAGAGAGAGGTGTGGTAAGGAAAGCAAATATATCAAAGTGAGGAATAAATGCCTGCTGAGCTTATTAGCACCCAGGCGTAGAGAAGGTAACTGCTATTTTTATTAAATGCCCTTTCATTTAAATAAATTTCAGAGTAACTTGATAGAAAAAGGGTTCCTTTGGACATTTTTGTTCCTTCAAAAAAGGACAAGCTATCTTATGTGCCCTTTTAGCCTGACTTATAACCCCACACATGCAATATGTAAGTATTTACATCAGTTTCCTTATGAAATCTCCATTTCAGCCACTTGCCTCTGGGTTCTAGCCCAGGCATAGGCTAGAAGCATATGCATACAGGAAGCATAAACGAGTCAAAAAGCTTTGTGGCTGGGGTGGAATGGCACCTCTGTGACCAGGAGTTAGGGTTTCATCTCTTCCCTCTGATTCGCCAGCTGGGTTTGGACCACTCAGTGTGGTTCTAATCATACGATTCCATTAGCCAAGGCTAGTTTATGACCCAGCGCACGAGCTGGCCTTCAGAATTTAATTATATCCATTTATTTTCTCACTCACAACTTTGCCATCATTTTACGGATACCTCAGGATGCTTCCATGACCTAGTGCTTCATGCTCATCCTCAATCCTTGGACCAAGATTTTTGTCTCAAATCAAGAGTCACAGCCACCCAGAGTCTCTGTGCTGACATCTTGTATCTAGAGAGTTAGCTCCCATTACACACACACACACACTGGTTTGTTTCAACAAAAGACAAAAATGAACCAAAAATCCCTCAAATATTTCCCTTCACCCACTATCTAATAGAAGGCCTAGACAGATACACACCAAAGGACAGGCATGGTTAACAATAATTCTCTTTGAGTGACAGAATTATTTTTTGTTGTGCTTTTCTGTGCCCTGAATATGTATTACCTTTGTAATTAGGGGAAAGGAATGCTGGTTTTGTTTTCTTTTTAAAGAAAATGTGCTGCTTTTTATTTCCTCTCTCACCTCTGAAATCATAGAAAACAGCTAAAGGGAGAATCACACGTGAGACCTGGCTGCCCCTCCAGGATGTCCGCTTCAGCTTCCACTGGGTCTGCTGTCCAGGTGAAAGTACTCTGCTCTAACTGCACTGAACAACTTGTAGTTCCCAAGACCGCAATCCTTCTCTAAAGACTGGCCTGCCACATTTCTTTGCAGCCTCTTCAGAAGTATAGAAAATCACATTTTTGAAACCAATATTTTTGTTTTCCTCCTAACATTTCTAGATATCACTCTTGACAATCTAAAATTTAACATATCACAAGTCAAGAAGCCATGAAGAGTGGAAAGAACACCAGACTACTGTCAGAGAATTGGGTTCTGTTTAACGTGTTAAAAATAACTTTGGTTTTGACAGACAACCAAGATGGCGCAGTAGGTAAATGCTGTGTTTACCTTCTCTCACAGCCACATCAAAATTACAACTAATCTACAAAACAACCTTTATTGAGAATCACCTAAAATCAAGCTGAACTGAAGCCTTTCAACGAAAGACAGGCAGAAAAAGCCACCTCGAGACTGGTAGGAAGGTCAGAGATGTGGAACAGGCTGCTCTCACACCTGTGTGTGACCATTAATGATCAGAAGGGCTATTTCAGCTGTGGGCATCCCCCCATCCCCTAAGGAGCGAGAAATACCAGCCCCAGCCCAGCCCAGTGTTCCAGTGCTGGGGAGATAAGTCCCCACAATTTTTGGTTGTGAAAAACAGCGGAGACTGTGACTGAGTGAGACAGTGCAGCTGCACTTACAGGAGTTCCTCTTAAAGGGACTTTGCATGGACTTACCCACCAACGGAATCACTCGCTCTGAGCTCCAGTGCTGGGGCTCCAGCTGGAACGGCAGCAGGGACAAATGGTGAGGGCTTGGCACCAGGGCTGGAGAGGTGGCTTTCTCCTGGATGGAGGAGCTGGCAGAGGCCATTGTTTCTTTGTTGAAACCTCCCCCTTCCTGGCCCACGAACACAGGTGGCCACCATTTCTGAATTTCCAATGTTCATCCGCCCTAGCAAATTGAGACCTGGCCCCGCCCAACTTTTGGGCACACCTAGGCAGCTTTCAGTGTCTTTCTCATGCAGACCGCCTGCTTTGGCTCAAGCTGCAATTTCCTAGGGTCTCTCAAAGGCTCGTGGAACCCAGAAAAGCAGCATCTGGCTTGAGCATGTCCTGTACCTCTGGCTGAGCAGCCCTAAGTCGGCACTAGTAGCAGCCAGCGTTGGTTCGCAGCTTGGCCTCTCAAAGGTGCTTCCAAGCACAGCACAGGTGGCAGACATCTGCAATTTCTTTCTGGCTCCTGCTGGGTAGCCCTGGGTGGGACATGGACTGTGGCTGAAGCAGATCCCCTCCAAGATGGTCCTGGGGCTGGCGCCACCAGTGGCCAGCTTCAAAACAAGCTGGAGCATCACCTAGCCATCTCCAAGTACGACACACCCAACGGGCGGATTGGGCAGGCACCAGAGTCCTGCTGAGGCAGATGCTGTTCTGTAGGATCAGCCCCTGCACAACAACTCTTCCACTGTAGTCAAGATCAGTCCTCACAACCAGTGAGCCCAAGTGTTAGTCCCTCACATTGATGTACAATTATCTACCAAGGCTCAACTACAAGAGGAGGGCACACACAACCCACACAAGGGACATACCTGGACTGCGTGGCTCAGGTGACCAGAAAGACCGCTTCACTGAACTCCACAGCACACCTACCACGTAAGGCCACTCTACTAAGACTGGAAGACATAGCAGCCCTATCTAATACATAGAAACAAACACAGGGAGGCAGCCAAAATGGGGAGACAAAGAAACATATCCTAAATGAAAGAACAGGACAAAGCTCCAAAAAAAGAACTAAGTGAAACAGAGATAAACAATCTATCAGACACAGAGTTCCAAACACTGGTTATAATAATGCTCAATGATCTCATAAAAATGGATATGGAAACCATGAAAAAGAACCAATCAGAAACAAAGGATACAATAATGGAAACGAAGAATATATTACAGGGAATCAACAGTAGATTAGATGAAGCAGAGGATCCAACCAGCAATGTACAAGATAAGGTAGCAGAAAACACCCAACCAGAACAGCAAAAAGAAAAAAGAATCCAAAACAATTGAGGAACGTTTAAGGGTCTTCTGGGACAAGTATACCAACATTCACATTATAGGGCTACCAGAAGGAGAAGAGAGAGAGCAAGGAATTGAAAACCTATTTGAAGAAATAAAAACAGAAAACTTCCCTAATCTGATGCAGGAAATGGACATACAAGCCCAGGAAGCACAGAGAGTCCCAAACAAGATAAACCCAAAGAGGCCCACACCAAGACACATCATAATTAAAATGCCAAAGGTTAAATACAAAGAGAGAATCTTAAAAGCAGCAAGAGAAAAGCAGTTAGTTACCTACAAGGGAGACCCCATAAGACTGTCAGATGATTTCTCAACAGAAACATTGCAGGCAAGAAGGGAGTGGCAGGAAATATTCCAAGTGATGAAAAGCAACGACATACAAACAAGATTGCTCTACCCAGCAAGGCTGTCATTTAGAATTTAAGGACAGATAAGGAGCTTTGCAGACAAGAAAATGATGAAGGAGTTCATCACCACCAAACCAGTATTACAAGGACCCTTAGAGGGACTTCTTTAAGATGGGAGGGAGGTTAAGGATGGGTGAAAGGGGAAGTAGAAGAACAAATTGGGTGTTATACAGTAGTCATGGGGATGCAGGGTATAGCATAAGGAATGTAGTCAACAATATTGTAATAACTAGGTATGGTGCCAGATAGGTACTAGATCTATCAGGGTGATAGATGGTAGCGGGTTTGGGGGCAGGGTGAAAAAGGTGAAGGCATTAAGAAATATAAGTTGATAGTTAATACAGTATGGGGAACATAATCAACAATGTTGTAAGGATCATGTAAGGTGCCAGTTGGGCACTGGACTTATCAGGGGGATCACGTCATAGACTGTGTAGATGCCCGACTAATGCACTATACCCCTGAAGAGGAGAAGTAGAGTAATATTGAATGTCAACTATAACTAAATATATAGGTATATACAGTCACGGGATGTGGAGTACAACATAGGGAAGATAGTCAATGGTATTGTAACTGCTATAGAAGATGTCAGAGGGGTAGTAGCTTGAGGGGGGTTATCACTTTATGAGGGGTTTAAATGTCTAACTATTATGTTGCTTTGTACACCTGAGACTAATATATATATATATATATATATATATATATATATATATATATGAATATATAGTATATATGTAATTTATATAATATATATACAAATACCTTTGTAATATACATAAATACCTTTGAGATATATATTTATATATATATATAATAAAGGTATTTGCTGTAACAACTTAAAAGCATACATTGTGTCCAGCAAAGAAAAATTAGACCTGTCAGGTTCTTCAAAATACAATAAAAATAAAAATAACTGGTTTTGGATGAGTCACCAAAACTGAGGCGCTGAGGATCTAGTCCTCTAAGCAAAAGCAAGTGCCATCCATTCTGTACTCTGCTGTTTTGCAGACAGAGGCTGCAAACACCAAAGAAGACAATATATGGGGAAGAGGTGAGCATAAACATCTATTCAACTATTTATTATCACTATCATTATTGTTATTGTGACCATTATTATTCCTATTATAGCTCTTATAACTGAAGAAACTAGTAGATAATATTGCAACTTGGCTTTAGTTTCTTGAAAGGGAGAAAGAATATCCCTGACGTCCAGGTCACCAAGTTATCCATGGCCACCAGCATCAGTTGAGGTTATATTCTTATACATTTTTATAAAAGAAAAGACTTGCCTTTATGATGTCAGATGCATGTACGGTAGTCTGCTTGCTTCTCTGGAGGAAGGCCCAAGAATTCTATTGCTCATGGTCTCTTCCATCTGCAATTGGCTGTCCCTCACCTCTGCCTTTTTTCTTTTGCTCTAAAGAAGGACCAGCCTCAGCTACTTCTTTTGCTTTTCTGCTGCATACCTTCTGTATCCTTAGTACTTAGCTCAGAACTGGACATGTGTAAATGCTGTATTACATATATATGTGCTAAAATAATAAATTAAATTTCTGAGCACCTTTTAGGCAAAGCATAGTGATGGAGGGAAATGGGGAGGGAGAGAAGCTTCTAAACAGCACTGGGAAATGCTGACCAATGAGCATGCAGCATAGGGTACCAATGGGCTCCTGGAAAAGAGAAAGAGAGACCTGAAGAAAAGCTACAGTCAGGATGGGTGGGAGTCAGATCTTCCTCATGGCCTAGGAGAGCCTGAGCTCCATCCGGGACCCACCATACTGGCCAGGGGTTCTGGATGAAGGGACGAAGAGCATGGTTTCTCAGGGTAGGGGGTATGGAGATGCTCAGAGAGACACACACACACCGACATGTACACACACAACTTGGGGCCAAGGACATAGGTCTATGCCTTGAGTTAATCCTCTGACCCAGACAAATGCCAGGACTATGGTGCCTCAGAGCTGGATGGGCCACGTGCTTAATCAAGACAACATCTCCTTCTCTCCAACACTGTGCCAACTCATGATTCTTATGACTCGTGCTGAGGGAGAGCTGGACTAGGAGTCAGAGGACCTATGACTTTGCCAGCCACTGCTAATAACCTTTGTCCAGCCCAGGCCATCCTTTCCTGACAACCTGAGAAACCACTTTCATGATCCCACCCTGCCTCAACTTCCATCTAACCTGGAGCTCTTTTTTTCAAGCTTACTCTCTGGATCTAAGTTGTATCCATAAAAAAATGCAGAAGTAAATGTGATGACCTCTTCCATGTACCTCAAGGTCCTGTGATTTTACATTTTTATTCACTTATTTGGTGAATAGACATTTGTGAAGCCTGTGCCAGGAACCACAGATACAAAGATAACTATGATGCAGCAATGTCTCAGAAAACCTCACAATCTTGTGTTGCACCAAGACACACAGGAAAAGAATCTTTGGTGGGGAAGAGGGAGAGGAGAAATGCTCCAGTGAAGGATGTACTGAGAGTGAGG
Source organism: Rhinolophus sinicus (assembly GCF_036562045.2). Lineage (NCBI taxonomy): Eukaryota > Metazoa > Chordata > Mammalia > Chiroptera > Rhinolophidae > Rhinolophus > Rhinolophus sinicus. The sequence goes on along the minus strand of NC_133753.1, from coordinate 69,381,415 downwards.
TAGCAGACTGGTGTGCCAGGTTTCCTGAGACCTCATGGAGCAGAACTTCTTGGACGTAGTATCATGAAGTGTTAAAACTTGGCTTCAACATCATCCTGCAGGGGCTGGAAGCTGCACAGCCATGGGCTAGCTGGATGACCTAAGTAAGTTGATTCAACACCTACACGTTTTCGTTTCACATGAGAAAAATGGCTATAAGCATTCTTAGCATTCTCCTTCCTGAGCTATTGTGAGGTTAAAGGTGAAATATTTAACACATATTTGTTATTATTGAGGACATGAATAGAAATTGTCAGATTTCATACAAAAAGCCTTTAGGAAATTTTTTCTTTTATTGCATCTGGGAAAACAGAAATATGGAAAGAAAGTTAGGCAAAAAGGAAAAATTTCTTTGGAGAAATCAATCATTTGCAAAAAGCTTGGCTCCTACCTGGAGACAGGTAAGACAGACAAAGTTCCTCAGATCAAATATCTCAGAGGTACCAAAACTCACCAATTCTATATTTAGATGCCCATATGTTCCTACTGGCCAGAGTTGCCCACAAATACAGACATTTCAGTATGCACAGCAGCAATTTTCAAAAATATTTCCCTTTTAGGAGAGGGAGATGCAACACAGCTTAATCGGTTCTAAGTGATTCTGAAATATTGTATCAATTTACAGCACAAATAAATGACAAAGGTCATTGTGGTGAATAAACATGAGGGTTCTGCTCAGCATCTGGGATTTAGCAGACTAACTCCCACTAATGTTAATGGGGCCATGCTCTCAAATCCCCAACCATCACCCTGGATATTTGCTCCAATCCCTTTCTCTTGAAATTGAAATGTGTTTTCCAAATCAAAGCTGATCCTGAGATGGAATCTCTCTGCATGGTCACCCAGGGACAATATGGGTGATGCCTGGGGACCTAAAAGGCTTGAAATGACAGCATTAAGGAGTGTTGTTGAAAGGCATGTCTTCACATTATCTACCCAGTTCAACACGTCTTCCTTTGCGTGTTGTGGTTTGCTTATTTTACAAACTCACCTCCCATTCCTTCTCTCTGAACTCTGGGTAAAACAAAGTCCCCCAGTTCTCCACATACACCTCCAACTTCTCTGTAGGAAGTGAATGTTTATGTTAATCCCTACCTCCTTCTCTCTCGTTCAAGGAGATCCATCTCAATGCCACCATGTTGGTGAAGTTCATCTATACCTGCTCCAACACTACCCCCAATGCACACACTTGCATACTGTGGGTGTGATGTCTCCCTCCTTTGATCGTAGAGTATTTTGAGTCTTGACTAAGGCACAGTTCACATTCTGCCTTAAGACATTTTCCTATTCCTCTCAGGTAGTCTGTAGACACTGTGAGGGTAGGGAGTGCATCATACCTGTCTTTATACTTCATTTACTACCTAGTTCAGGCCCTTGTACACTGTTGGTGCTCAAGAAAGCACTGAATTGAATTGAGTGTCTTTTTATTTCTTGAAGTTTTGGGAGATTGGGACTTTTAAGGAAGGGGTTGCGAATTGGAGAATGGGGTATACTTATAGATGATAGATTCTTTAATAAGTTGAATAAACATGTTTTAGAGAGCACCCCTAGACTTTGGGGTCAGAGAGGACTGGCCCACCCCTCAGCGCTCCGTTTGCCACAGCTGCCAGAGGCTTAGAACACTGGCCTGGCAGAACTATGGACCCGATTCACAGCAATAAGTCAGGCACTGCTATTTGGCACCGGCTTCCCTCACAGACCTCTAGATTTATGCTTACTGACCTCAAGACCCAAAGCTGACAAGACCCACTGAGTACATTTTAGCCACATCTATTCTTTCAGGCTTGGTTCATCCAGGTCTATTTTAGCTAATATACCATCTATGTGGTGTGTAACAATGTTCTGAATGAACATAACCATTGGGTAGTCACACAGTTAGCTTGCCATGCCTGACTGGATATCAGAGCCCCAGCTAAGAGGAGATGGATAATTTACCTTTCTCCCACTCTTATTTATATTGCTTCCATGGCACCTGCAGGAGGTCTGGAAGTATCAAAGGCAAAGCATAGTCTGTGCTCACTGTTTCTACTGTCTCACATCCCACTCACTCACCAAATCTAGTGAATGCTTTCGAGGCTTTTATCTAGCTTTTATTGAGCTATTTATCTAGCTGAATACTTAGGAAAATTGAATGCTGATAACAGACCTTACTTCTTGAGATTCTGCCTTCCTTAACTTTATGACACTACTTGGCAACTTTCCTTTGCTAGTCAGCCTTTTTCAACTTCCATTCTGGGCTCCTCATCGTCTGTCCACTCCAGGTTCTATGGCCTGCTCCTCTCATTGCCATGGCCGCTGCTTCCACTCCTAGTGCCCTGAGAATTACTGTCAGTCTTCCACCCACACTTCTTGTCACTAACTTTGTATGCGGTATAAACAGGGCAGCTCTGTTAGGACAATTTCATACTTCCCTTTTTTCTCTTTTCCCAATTTCTCCTCCAAATATTTAATTCTCCCAATTTTATTTTAATGTCTCTGATTCAGTTGTTCTCAAACCTGACTACCCATTCAAATTCCCTAGGAATGGAAAATAAACAATATTGATGCCTAGGCCATTGCATCAGAGATTTAATTTAGGTGGCCTGGAGTGGGCCAAAGACATTGGCATGTTTCAAATACAGTACTATTTTCCCATTATTATTGACATACATTTTCCACTTTTATTGTCTGAGAAGCAGCTTTCACAACCCTTTTCAAGAGCTGAGACTTAGGTATTATTATTATCTCCAGAGTTCCACACCCTGGAGCATGAGTTTAATGGCTGTTTATTGTCTTAAGTACACAAGTTGGTTTGCTCAAGACAAATTCAATTTATATCTATTGTTCTGATATTTCACTCAATTAGCTACTCTGCCCCTTTCATGCTCTAAAGTATCCTATTTTGTACAGTAAATTCTATAGCCCTCCCTAACCATAAGGGTACCTAAAATTTTGAAAAGACTTAGTATTACAAACTGAATTGTATTCCCCCAGGTCAGAATGTGACTGTATTTAGAGAGAGGGTCTTTAAAGAGGTGACTAAATTAAAATGAGGCCATTAGGATGGGCCCTAATCCAATCTGATAGTGTCCTTTTAAGAAGAGGAAATATAGACACAGAAAGAGACAACAGGGGTACATGTGTACATACCAAAGAAAGACCATGTGAAGACACAATGAGAAGGTAGCCATCCGCAAGCCAAGGAGAGAAGCCTCAAGAGAAACAAAACCTACTGACACCTTGATCTTACACTTCTAGCTTCCAGAACTCCAAGAAATACATTTCTGTTGTTCAAGCCACCCCAGTCTGTAGTATTTTGTTAGGACAGCCCAAGCAAACTAAAATACTTGGTAAAACATAAAGAAAGTAAAATCAATATAAATATTGTTTCCTAAATATTCCAGTCCTCCAAGATGGACGCTTACATTATTTGCCAAGAAATCTGCTGTCCTGATTTTAGGCATTTTGGTTTCTTCAACTGTACAATAAAGGGCTTGACTTAATGTCTTCACAGGATGCTTTTAGCTTTCATATATTCTGAATCTATCAGACTGTTCCCAGATGCAAGACTGAGGAGGATTCCATCTCTCTGGTAGTAAATGAGATGGTGATAATAAATGTCACATATGACTACAGAGGTAGGGAACAGTTCCTACCCTCAAGGAGCCACACATTGGTCTAGAAATATCTCCACGAAGTAAGTGACAAAGTGACTTTTATGAGGACTCAGGACAGGGGCACTAAGCAAGTCTGGAGGAGAGTTTAGAATAGGTTCCTGTGTGAGTGGACAGACAAACTGATTTTCAATGGGTGAAGAGATACACACCCAGTGAAAGGAGGAGGTGGGACAGGTATTCCCCACAGAAGAAACAGCAGGAAAAAAAAAAAAAAAGCGGAGGCAAAAGAGAAACCACGTTCTTTCTGGCACTCTCTTAACCTCCCACACCCTCAATTTTAAATTCAGTACTTTTCCTCTGTCCTCGGAGCTCAGAGGGTACAGCTGCTATCCCTCCTATTTTAAACCCTTTAAATATTTGAGAACTTAAAAATTACAAATTCTGTACTTTCAGCTTTTGTTTGCCCAGGCTAAGTAACTTCACTCTCTCCAGGCTATTCTTCAAACTTTTAAACCTAGTTCATGCATTGGCACCAACTACCCAAACCAATGTGCACACACACACACACACACACACACAAACACACACACACACAGCAAATGCACACATGCACACACAGGCCCAAAGGGCCGGCAGTTCACCAAAAGGTGTTCTCCTCTCACAAAGTACAGATTAAGGTCACATTTGTGACATAGCAATGTGATCCATCAAATCATCTGTACATTTCCTTCATTAAGTAGAAAGCGAAAGACTCAGACTGACACACGTCAGTCATTCTGAGGGAGGACTCTGTATGACGAGAGGCAACAGACCAGCCCCACTGATACGGGATGTGTTTCTACCTGCAAATACTCTTTTCTTTCTAATCTTACATCGTGGCATAAATACAACAGCCCTTGTTTTCCACACAGGTTCCTACTTCTTTCACACCCCAGCATATGCTAAGAGATCTCAAGCAACACTCTCCCTCCATCTCTGGGAGGTGTCCTAAAACAGTTTTAGCTCACCAAACACAAAACAGAGGAGGATCTGTTTCTTTACTCAAGAATAATCATTTTCAACTGCCTATTTATACTGCAGACAGAAACCTATAGATTGAAATAAACATATTTTCATTCTAAAATTGGCCTCTGCACTGCCTTAGTTAAAGGGTGCAACAATTGTGTTTGAGAAACAATCATCCAGGAAATTCTACATTACTTTGCAATATTCAGACCAAGGGCTCACTGGAATTAGAAGGTAAATAGCATTAAAGAACTGAGAGGGCGCTGGATGGCTCAGTTGGTTAGAGCCCAAGCTCTTAACAACAAGGTTGCTGGTTCAATTCCCACATGGGATGGTGGGTTGTGCCCCCTGCAACTAAGATTGAAAAATGGCGACTGGACTTAGAGCTGAGCTGCGCCCTCCACGACTAGATTGAAGGACAACGACTTGGAGCTGATGGACCCTGGAGAAACACATTGTCCTCAATAAAAATAAAAAAGAAAAAAAAAAGAACTGAGAAAGAACTTTAGCCTACTGAACTCATGGGACTACATGTCAACAGAAAATGCAAAAAAAATAAAATGATAGTAACTTGTGTGGCTAAAAAGTGATGTCTTATGACATATAAGCAAATGATCACTTGAAAGAACCCAATAATAAATGATTGATTAAAAGTCTAGAACTGTGCTGTATAATAGAGTCACCACTAACCATACATGACTATTTAAATTAATTAAAATTAGAAATTCGGTTCTTCAGTTGCACTAGCCACATTTTAGGAGCTCAATAGTCGTTGCCATGTTGAGCGGCAAAGATAGCTTAAATCTCGACTTTTACACATAATTGTATTGAACAGTGCTGGTCTAGAGGGTTCTGTTTGACTACTGATGTTAGTGTCGCTTTAAACACCAGGCCATAAAGAGATGATGGGGAGCACAGCATGCTGGCCACGTGTGGCAATCCAAGGCAGAAAAACATGGTAGAAAGGGAAAAAAAATTCCACTCCTGGAATAAGCTAATAGATATAGCACTGACATTTTATTACAAGAAATAGCCTTACACAAACAGAGAAATCTTGGGCTAAAATGTAAAGGAGTTAGTAAATACTACTATTTGAATAACTCGTCACATTCTTCTAAACATTCATAAAATGTACCTGCCTCTTCTCATTTGTTAGTGGCTAAATGGACTTCTATGGTTATCTCTCAAATACTATTTATCCATCTCTCACTTCCTGCCCCAAATGTTCTGCTTTTTAAAATATGTAATAAAACATTTTTCAAAGTACATTTAAAGAAATAGAACCCCAATCAAAATAGAAAAATGCAGACTTCTCATTTTACAAAAAAAAGGCAAGAGCTTTATTTTAAACAAATCCTCCATTGTGTGTTACACCACATCCATATCTAAATCAAAAATCATAATGATAATGCAAAGGAAACAGGGCTTAATAAAAGCACATTATCCAAATATTATTCTTGGCTAATGCTTTAACTAAACACAGAGTAGATGTGAAAAGTTCAGTATGGCACTTAAATAAATAAGAACAAAGAGAAAGAAACATATTCACAGTCCAAAGCAATAGGTTTTGAACCTTTGGTATATGTCTCAAGCATCCGTAAACACATGTTAGCCAATAGTGTTTAGTTCCAGATTTCTTAAGCCAGTGATTGTGCGTGTGTGTGTGTGTGTGTGTGTGTGTGTGTGTGTGTTTCAAAAATAACCGATAAAATAATAAATAGAGATTGACATAGGCTGATTAAGGTCTCTGGTGTGAGCACACAGGTAAATTCAAATCATGGCAAAATGAAGTGCAGCTGTTGCACAAAAAACTATATAAGAAAATGAATGAAATACACTAATTAGAAATTCTGTGGCTCGCTCGGTTAGACACCCTTGATATTAACTATATATATATATATGCTATCCAAAGTTCACTAGCTGGAAGGCAGAAATATCCCAAAGCTCATAACCACATGCCTAGCAGTGCAACGACCATCTTGCAGAAGTGTTATAGTTGCATATTGCAGTTCCCTCCCTCCCACCCAACCCCTGCCCCTTATAAACAGCACCAGTGCAGTTTGAGTTAGAAAATGGGAAATAATGAGACATTCCTAAGGTTTTTCATAGTAACTAAGGGCCATTCAGATGGGGCTCTAATGCAAACCTTTGTCATGACCATTTTCCAAAATCACCCCATGTAATTCCCTCTAGCTTGTGGACAAACCATACTAGGTCTACTGTAAGGCCAGATTCAGAAAGAAAAACTGGCATGCTATCCTGGGTTGAGGGAGAGGGGCATGCTGATGGAGGAGATACAGAAAGGACACCTCAAGGACGTTTGTCCTGCAGCCCAGGATGAAGGGATGTGTTGAGATAGGTCACACATTTTGTACCAATGAAGTATTTGACTCATGCCATTCACCAGGATACAGAGCTCAGCAGAGCTAAGTCCTACTTGGTATCTGTGCAAGTCCACTGTTATCAAGATCAGATTGCGCCATAAAAGAAAAGGTCCCAAAGAAGCCCAACTCATCCATCTCATCACTCTACCCCATTGTCTCCGTGGAAACAGTGACGTGACATGTAGTAACTGTTCTACTTTCTCTCCTCTCCCACTGATGCAAGATCTTCTCTTAACCAGTCTTATCCTGTATCTCAATGGTGAGAGTCACATAAATGAGGGCAGATACAGCCACTCTTGAGCAGTCATCTACCTCGGGGCTAGTTGTTATCCCCTAGGCCTTCCCAAAACCTGTCCCTTCACACATAAGCAGAGTCACTGGACTGAGTCCTGCCAAAGTTGGGCACACTGACCCGGGGCAGGTCCTTGTTGCGAATCTCATAGACTGACTTCCTCTTGGCCTGGGCCCCTCGTACCGCCAGCTTGATCTTGCGCCACCCCAAGTGGTTGAGTTCAGCCAGGTTAAGCACAACGCAGATGCCACTCACAGCAAACATGAACACTAGAAAGACAGTCTTCTCAGTGGGCCGGGACACATAACATTCCACCTCCTTGATGCAGGGGTAGCGGTCACACTCATACAACCCCGGGACGCTGAAACCATAGAGAAAGTATTGGCCCACCAGAAACCCAATCTCCAAGGCATTCCGGAACACCACTTGGATAATGTAGAAGCGGGAGATGCCTTCCTGCCTCCGGAGCTTGGATCGTGCCGCGGTGCGCAGCCCTGATGGGTGTGGGGTCAGCTCCTTCACCTCTAAACAATCTGGCTCCATCTCTTTGCTGGTGTTCTCTGTGTTCTGCAGCACCCCATTGACAATGGCATTTTGCAGCTTCTTATCTTCTCGTTTTCCACCACCACTGCCCCCACCCCCAGTTCCTCCAGGAACCCCCATGGACTCAGGGGGGTCTCTGTCCAGGGCTAGGAAGACGGTAGAGTAGCGGCGTTCTCGCTGCTTGGCGGACTGGTGCACAGAGTAGGTGATGAAGCAGAGACTGGGGGTACACACCATTATGATCTGGAAGACCCAGTAACGTATGTGGGAGATGGGGAAGGCACGGTCATAGCAGGCCTGGTTACAGCCGGGCTGCAGGGTGTTGCACACAAACATGGTCTGCTCATCATCGTACACTGTCTCCCCGACAATGGCCACAATGAGGATCCGGAAGATCACCACCACAGTCAACAGGATCCTGAGCAGGGGGAGAGGGAGGGAGAGAGGTTCTCGTGGGCTGACTCACTGACTAGGAAACCCCTGCTCCTCCCTCCCCTGCTCTGCTCTGGTGTTTACCGGTCCTTCGCCTGGGGAGCTGTCCATCCTAGTGTGGTACTGAACTGGGGACCTGGGAAGCCTTTGTCTCTTCCTTTCTGGCTGGCTGTTGGTATCCTGGAACACTTCGTATTACAGGGATCTCAGATAATATAATTAGTATAGTATAGTATAGTATAGTATAGTATAGTATAGTATAGTATTGTATAATATAATAGTACAAATATACATATCCATACACTGGACATAGTACATTTGCCACAGATTTCATCTGTGTATATGGAATGTACAAAGGCACAAAACACACTTTCACTCTGGACATGGCAAATGTACACGGAATATCTGAACAGAGTATGTTTCAAAGTCTACACAGAATGTGTATATAACTACTCCAACTGGATGTTTATCCTCAATATGAATATTGAACTTAATGCTTTACATAAACAGATAGCTATGAATATATATGTTATATATATACATATATATATATATATATATATATATATATATATATATATATATATACACACAAATTGAATGTGTGGATTCCTGACACTGTAAGTTTAAATCATTTAACTTAATACATTATTTGTTGGGGGAAAAAATACATCTGCTCCAAAGAGCAAATCCGTCTTGCCATTTGCCCTTCTCTGTCCAAATACAAGCCTGCCTTCCTTATAGATTCTATTTAGGGAACCGGATGGAGATTGGTTCTGACTGTGGAGAGTGGGGGGGGGGACCACGACTGAGCCAACAACTCCTTTTCCGTTGGGAAAAGAGTGAACCCCCCGGTGGTGCTTCACAGGGAGGGGATGGGGGCACTGAGCAGGAGCAGCTGGAGGAGGGGGACATCGCTGGGCATCGGGTAATCCCTCAACGCCGGGAACGCAGGCACATGGACCAAGGGCGATGGGAAGGGGCAGAGGATGGGCTGGGGGCAGTTGGGGCTCGGTCTGGACGTGAGAAGGGACTCCCGCGCCGCCCGACGGATAGCTCCGCGCCCTTACCTCCCGATCATAGTGGAGTGCTGCTGCACCGCGGCTTCCAGCAGCCTCTCCAAGATGGTCCATTCCCCCATCGCTGTGCATCCGGAGGCAGCAGACAAAGACAGGGCAGCACCGGGCACGTTCCCGCTCTTGGCCCCTCCCTGGGCCGCACCTCCCCGCTGGGAGCGAATTGCCCCCCGATTAAAGAAGCAAACAAATTTTTTAAAAAAAAATCCACGCGTCCCCTTTCCCTTTTATTGTACTAAAAAGAGGGAAATGGGGAAAGAAATCCAAGCGCGCCCCGACTGATGGGACAGCTGGCAAGGTCCGAAGAGCCAGCACAACCTCCGGCGCCGTCTGGGGGTCAGGTCTTGAGCCCGCGGGTGCCAGAGCGAGGGGCGGGGCGGGGATGGCAATGTGCAGGTCCCCGAGCTTTCACCCGCGCGAGAGAGCTCTCTGGGCGCCACTCACCCCGGGGGTTGGGGGCCAGGAAAGGGTCCAGGCACCAGCCCCCGCACCTGGCACTTCAGCGGCACTGGGCGCTGCCGCACTGACACCTGCGAGGCCAGGGCGGAGCGCGCGGAGCAGGCTGCGGGGCTCAGGCATCCGCGGCCGCCGCCTCTAATCCCCCCTTAAGTAGTCTCCGCCTGCGTCACGCCAGGTCGGCGAGCAGAGCGCGGCGTGCGGCTGTTGCTGCGCGCCGGAGCCAGAGGGGCCGGGGACGCGCGCAGGGGCAGAGGGGGGCAAGAGTCCTGGGGGCCCGGCAGGGAGTGGGGCGACTTCGAGAGAGAGGATCCTAGTGCCCCTCGGGGCTTCTCGGGGCTCCCAGGTAATCTCACCTGACCGCCAGCCCCCTGCAGGAGAAGGGGGGAGCCTGGAGCAGACGCATGGGTGAGAGGGGAGGGGCATGAGTAAGTAGTTTGGCTTCTGTACTTGGCAGCCCTCACCTTTTGCTTTTTTTCTTTGGGGAGACAACTGAAATTCTCTCTCTGAATGGAGATGCTGGTTGGAAAAAGGTGAATGGGGGCGACAATAGGATGCTTCTAAATCTCCCTTGAAGAGCACTGCTTGGCTGAGAGTAAGTCTGCAGTTCAGTGCCTCCTTGGATCCCATGCAGGGGTGAGGAAAGCTTGATGAGAGTCTATTTAGGCTGAAGCTGAAATGCAGGTATGAGGCTCGCTCAGAGGATGGAGGTCTGGGCACAAGCCTGTACTTAAGAGGTGCCTAGCATCTGTGTCCCCCTCAGCGCAAACCCAGAAGCTCTGCTGTATTATTTTTAATTAATTTTTTTACTCATAGGGAGAAAGAGGTACTTCTCAGGTAAACTGTGGTCGAACCTGAAGTTAAAGAGGCCCAGTATTCTGCTGGCAGAAACAACCTCTCACAACCTCACCCTACCTCCACTTTCCTTATCCAGCCTTGGCTTTCTCCCCTCGACCAGAAGATCCTGGTTTCTGTTTTTAAATTTACATTTTTGTTGTCAGTTCTGTCTAGACCAAGTGCTTAATTGGTTTCCAGAAACTGAAACAATCACACCAGGCTGCTAATTAGCTCAGGGGTCAGTATGAGGAGACAGTAGTTGGGAGTGTTTCATATAAGTGTACCCAAAGCACAATGGGTAAGTCATTGTCACCCTTTAGAAAATACAAGTGCGAACAGTTTGCTAATTCACTCTAGGGTTATAATGAAGTCTTAATTATCCACCAGGATCATAGCACAGAGGTGTATTATATAAGTCACACTGTGATGAGCCTTCAGTTCAAGAGCAACCAAGGTGGTTGGGTAGACGGTAGCTCCAGGACCAGAAAGAAGGAAGGGTCCGTGCCACAGGCTTGCGTCCATTCACAGTACACTTCTGCATAAAATGCAGAGTTTAAAGGCACAACCAAGCTTTGGTGTGAGAGGAATCAGTGACATATCTCCTAGGCCTGACACCTTTACCCCCAAGGAAGCAGCTTTTCACTGCAAAGAAGTAAAAGAGCCCACTAAAAGTGAAGAAAGGTATAGGGTGTAAATGGAACATTAGGGCTAACTCAGGCACTTTTTCTTTCATGTTGGGCAGGGAGGAGATGAAAAACGGAGATGGGTGGATATTCTATTATCCAATTGCCTTCCAGATGGAATGTTGATCCCCCAACACAGACTGGGTGTATTTTCTCAGACTCACCCCCTGCCCCTTTAAGGCTTTGGCTCCCTGTCTTCCCTCCTTTTCTGGTAGATGCTTTTGGAGTAAAGGATCTCAGACAAGTAGTGGATGAGTGAGGAAGTCTCACAGAAAATCTGTTTAACATCTTTAAATGTTGCAAAATAGGCTGCACAACTCAAAATCATTATGTTCTATGCATGTGGCTTTCCCAAACCCTTCAAGGTGATATCCTAAGACCATAGATTGCAAGAAATACATTTTAAATATTCTTGTAATGCAGTTTTCAAGTACAAGGCTATGATTACATTACTGAGCGTTAGTTTATTATTTTGAAATATACTTTAGTATGCAATACAGATTCAACATACGAACATATGTATATATAACACACATGTATAAACACACAAAAGCACCTATACATAGAACCTATATTTTAAAAGACTCATCTGTTAAATTTCGTAGTCTGTTTTCAGATAAAAATCTTATTCTCCCCACCACACCTTGGAAACAATAAACTATTTTTTTAAATCACTCATCAGTTGTTTTACACTTACAATGTTTTCTTTCCTTGGGAAAGTGGTCCAATCAATGCCACTTTCAATTAATAATGTTCTCCGGTGGTGCTGCATTAAATATGAAAAGGTTCTATGTGGGGTTGGACATCTCTGAGTTTCCTAAGGGCATTATCTCATCCAGGTAGATTCTCACTATCTCAAGTCCCCTCTGATTAAAGTTCCCCATTTAAGTCGCCAGGGAAGTTCTTTCCTTTAGCTTTTATTTAAAACTCCTTTTACTCTATTAAAGTAATGGTTTTGGATGAAAAACAATGGAACTCATAGAATAAATTTTGGGATGCTCATTAAAAATACAGATGCTGGGGTACCCCCACCATCACCACCAAGCCTGCTAAATTAATATCTATGGAAGCGAGGTTTAAGTACCTCCATTTTTATGAAGTTCTCCCAGTGGTTCTGGTAATAATAATAAGTTGAGAACTTTTGCTTCCTAGAGTATTAGGGCAGGAAGGAATCTAGAGATTAGGAAATCCCATCCTCTGTTTCACAGATATTAAAATTGACCCCCAAATTAGGTGGCTTTACCTGAAATCATACAAGTAGCTGAGGAAAAAGATATATGGAAAGTGCTATTTAAGAGTCCTAGATAAGAAGACCAAATTTTTTTTCCAGTTTATTTGAGCCAAGCTGATGACATATGCTGGAGAGCAAGAGCTCAAATGCTCCTGATGACCAAGTAATTTTAAAAGATGGAAAATGTGATCTTTGAGGAAGGAAAAGATAATTAGGGTGGTTTGGATTACAAGGACATAGCCATCTGCAAATATTTAAAGAAGTTAACATCTGGATTGTTGGCTTTGCAAAGCCATGTCTTGTCAAACAGTAATTTTCATTAATAGAGCAGGGAAATATTCTCAGATCTAGTGGGGAAACTGTAACAGCACATAGCAAAGGTCATAGTTGAATATTCTAAGACAAGGAAGGAATAGAGAGTTACTAACAATGATCGAGTTTACTATATAGGTGTGTCTGAATTAGCTCTTATCCTTATATGTGTTTAGAACCCCACTCTCTTCTCAAGCACAGATTCCCAGGTGAACATGTTAGCTTTGCAGCTTCAAGTATTTGGTGTCTAAAAGCCCCTAGGAACTTTGCATAAGGTGTAAGGATGAAAGTGAATCTACAGGCCTCTCCTCTCCTCTCCTGGACCATAAGTTCTTGGGGAGCAGAGGGCATGCTTATATGTAATGGTGCTTTCCATAGAGTCTTTAGCTTTGTGGAACCTTAAGTTTGTTGAAAGAATAGGGTAGCAACTCTGGCTCTCTATTGCCCTCAACCTGGGAAAGCTGCATGTTCCCTAAGTAGAGGTGGGTCGTGGGTCCCCCGTGACATAAGTTCATTCAAACCAAGAGAAGAAGGGGGTTCCCTTTTGCCAAGTGAAAGTCCCTTCATACTTGGGGCAGCCTGGACCTTTCACTAGACAACATTTTTGCTAACCACTAGCCCCCTGCTCTCACTTTGTGCTGCTCTCACTCACTGTGGTGCCAATATGTGCTGAACTAACCTGCTGAGCTTTCAAGGCTTGGGCTGTAGTATCAGAGGCCCATTTGGAAAACTGGCCACAGCCCTTGGGACCTAGACTCCTGGAACCACCAGTATCTGTAGCCTCCTGGGATTTGTGTGGCTGCAGAGGGATGGCATTCAGTTTGGGATTGGTCTCTACATCAAAGTCTTCCACATTTCATTCACAAACAGCTAGGATTAACTGAGCTTTATATCCCCCAGTGGCCTACATCCGTTTCCTAGTGAAACCATCAAATTGTCTTCTGACGGGGTAAACCCAACCTGTTTTGTGAGACTTAAAAGGATGCAAGTGGCAAATAAAATAGCTTCCTCTTGGCTGTAAAGTGATTTTTCTGTGTTTCCTTCCCTATGTGTACGTCCCAGCTCAAATATTTAGGGAAACACTTTTGTTTTTGTGGTCCAGACAAAATTTACAGAGTAATTAGTATTTCCTATGGGAGTAAAGCTGTCCAACCCACCAATTATAATTAGCCCTAAATATGGCGGCTTGCTGTGTGGCCTAGGACTCTTTAGAGCATGTTACCTTCAGAACTATTCTGCAATCTCATGGACCCAAATGAGAAATTCTGTCTTTGTCCCAAAAAACTAAGTATCCAAATAGTGGGCAATCTAACATCTTCTGCCTGGTAGTCCTTTGAACAAAAGGCTATGCATCCCTTAAAAAAAAAAAAAAAAAAAAAAAAATCACATGTACCAATTCCCTCTTCCTCACCCACCTTGTATATAGAGAATATACCTATGTGTGGTGATATCTCCGGGATTAACGTAATATGACATTGTGGCCAAATCAGATGTGTGAAATCACAGCAAATAAATTAACACTCCATTAAGAATCAAATCAGCCCGGCTGACACATAATCTTTCACGTGTATGTCAAGTCGTGATTCCCTTCACATCAGGAGCTTCCCAGGGGGGCTCATTAAACCTGCAGGAAGAGATTTCTTTTAAGTCAATGCCATTCAAAAGCCATTCAGCTGCAGTGCCGAAGAGACTACCTGGGGTCTGGGCACCGGCCTCTTCACAGTCTCATTGTCACTGTCTAGCTAGAAGCCGTGCTGGATATAGCTGGGCTCCCTGCTGAGTGTGTTTCCAGTCTCTATAAAAGAGATGAGGAAATGGCAGGGGAAATGCACGTGGGTGGGACCTGCCCTTAACAGGCCTGTTAAGCTCTGAGAATATCTGTTAGTTACCACCTGTGCTTCTTCCCCATCAGAACGTACTGCTAAAAGTTGGATTTACCCTTTTGTTTCATATTTATAGTCAAGATAATTATGTGGAACTGATAGTTGTCCCCAAAGGAAACTTCTCTAAGATCTGTAGCTTATTTTTAAGGTTCTTCCTTGCTCTCATAATCATACATGGATTCTCCTGGTTTCCTGGTATCTTCACCTCCTGAAATTCAACCAATTCCTGTTTTTGCCAAGACTCTGGAGGCTCAGGTATTACTCAGTCCAGTGGCTCTTGTGATTTTCCAGTACTTATCAGCCTTCCTGCCTTCTGGTCACTCTTGGGCTCCAATGCCCACGTCTGGTATGGGGAGTTTCTTGTTTCCAGGGCTGGGATGAGGCTAGAAAAGGGCTGCCACTCGCCTGTTACTCATCACATGTTTATCCCCCTCGCTACTGTAGTTTGCCAGGCGGGGTTTGTCAAGAACATGGGCTCCAACTTGCCCATTTGATCTGATTCACAGTCTTCTCTGACCTTCAGAACCCTCACACCAAATTTCTCTTTTTGATGTAAAGTCAGTACTCCACCTTGACTCTAGACTCTTTAGTCAAATCTCCCATCCCTAGAACTCACCTCAGATCTGCGTTCTGTTAACTTTTGAGCCCCCACCACCAGACTGCCCCCACTCCTGCCCCTTACTCCACTACCATGAAGGGAAGTAATCCGATAAGCACACCAGGGTGTTAATAACTGATAACCACTTAATGTATTATCCTCCTCAGAGGAATTATCCTCATTTAAGTTGCAAAGTCTTTACTCAAAGAAATGGATTTTTTTTTAGTTAGTTTTCTAAACACTACACAGGAGAGAATAGCTATTTTGGGGCAAGGGATGTTCCGAGCCCTCCCAAATCACCCCATACAAGCATTTGCTTCTTTTATTGATCTATAAAGTGGCCCTACTTGTGGAAATACAGGAATTACATTAGTGTAATGGTTATTAAATTTTACTGCACCTTAGAATCACCTGGGGAGCTTTGAAAAATCTCAGTGCCTGGGTTATATCCTAGACCAATTAAATTAGCATCTCTGGAGGTGAGCCCCATGCGTTGTTGTTTTTTTGTTGTTGTTTTATTTTTTTTAATTCTCCTTGTGATTCCAATATGCAGTCAAGTTTGAGCACTGAAGCAATACTACCCATCGCCAACCACTTAGGCACAGCAGCCCTGTCTACTGGAGTCTAGTAAAATAGGCTTTCCTCATGCTGAGAATAATGTTTCTGGACACAGAGCTAGTATTTCATTCTGAAAATGTGTTCTGTGGTTCTACAAGTACTTAGTATAATCCATGCAGGCTAAGTAGTTGGTTGCTAAACTGCAAACACCCATCTCATTTCATCTCAGTTCACTCCTGGCCATCTGGTCTTCTATATTTCCATTACAGGGCCATGTGTGTATTAATGAAATGATTGCATCCGATTACATCTTTTATGCAGAGCACAGGAAGAACAGTCCAGGCGTTTTGTTCTCCAGCATCACTGTTTCTGTCCTGATGTCAATAATTAAGTTATTCTTTCTATTTCATGCAGAGATGGGATGGTCTTCCAGTCAGGTAAGAGTAAAATTCAAATGTGTTGTCATTTGCAATAAAGTTTTGATTTGGCTGCCTAATATCTATAATGTAGATATTTCAGTCAAAAGCATAGATTTTCCCATGTCAGATAGTTGTTAGTGGTCTCCATTGTGAAATGTCTGTCATTTGGTTTATATTAATAACCAAGTTGTGACAATTGGTGTGCAAGAGGATTCACCCAAGAGTACCTAAGAGCTGAGCTCGTCACTTTTTTCTCTGCTTGCTCTAAGCTTCATCTCTGTAACAGGTCAGATGGTCAGAAAGCCACATGCCTAGACTATATTTTTCTCCCATTGCTTGGTAGAGTAGGGAAGGGGAGGGGGGAGAAGGGGACCCACTTACTGACCTAAATCCTTACCACAATCTATTGTGTTGTCATTGAAACCAAGAAAATTCTCCTCCTCAGGGAAATTATAGTGCCAACTGTTCTAATAAAAAGGAAGTTTTTCCATTTTGTGATATCTGAATAAACAAAAATGAATGAAGTATGGATGAATGGATGAATATCATGGTATTCACTCTTTATCAACTAGTCATGTTCTCTCTTACCCCTTTATCATCCTGGAGTATACATTTAAAAACCTATAGATGTGCATGTATAACTACCATGTGTATATATTCATTGCTACAACCAAATTCCACTAATCCATTAATATTTAATCTTTGCACGTATAGATTCTTGGCCCTCTCATTTATTTGTTTGTTCAAAGAAAATTTATTCATTACCTACTATGTGCCAGGGGGATACAGTAGTGAGCAAAATAATGTGGTCCCTGACCCAATGGAGTTTAAATCTTGTAGGAGAGACATATATTGATTAATCAAATAATCTCAAATACTAATGTGTGATTTTTCAAATGGTAATAAATGTTACTAATGGATAGCTCTGAGATACAGGGCCCTGAGTATATGAGGTCTGACAATTAAGTTCGTGAACTTGCCACCATGTGCTTACCATGGCAACACTATATAAACAGCTCAGTAGGGTTTCACAACCTTGGTATATCAGTGTCTCACAGCTATGCTCGTGTGCACGTGTGGTGGTGCCTTGCTGAGTGGCGTTTCATTGTTGTTGTGTGTTTTTGTGTGCCGTTGTGAGAATGTCTGAGCTTGAATTAAATTTCTTGTTAAACTTGGCAAGAGTGGAAGTGAGGGCTGGCCTGGTGGGGCTGCCGTGAGCTGCTGTGAGCAGCCGACCAACGACCAGCGACGAACTGCCCCAGCCAGGGGCAGCGCAAGGCTCCTAATACCAGCATGGGCCAGGGGACTGTGTCCTACACAGCTAGACTGAGAAACAACAGCTTGAACTGGAGTCGGGGGAGGAAGAAGAAGGGGGAAAAAAAGAAGAGTGGAAGTAAAATCAGAGACATGTTAGTCCAAGTTTATGGGGATAATGCCATGAAGAAAATAGCAGTGTACAAATATATGAAACGTATTTCTGAGGGAAGAGAACATATCACTGATGAAGAGAGGTCAGGACGGCTAGTAATGAGCAGAACTGACAAAAACATTGCAAAAATTTGTGGAATTGTGTTTCAAAATCATGGGCTGACTGTGAGAAGCATAGCAGACCAAGTAAACATTGATAGAGAAACAGGAAACTCTTAACTGAAAATCTTGGCATGAGAAAGGTGTGTGCAAAAATGGTCCCAAAGGAGCTCTTGCATCACAATAATGCATCAGCGCACACGACACTGTCTGTGAGGGAGTTTATAGCCAGTAAACAAATAACTGTATTGGAACACCCTCCCTACTCACCTGATCTGGCCGCCAATGACTTCTTTCTTTACCCGAAGATAAAGGAAATATTGAAAGGAAGACATTTTGATGACATTCAGGACATCAAGGGTAATACAACGACAGCTCTGATGGTCATTCCAGAAAAAGAGTTCCAAAATTGCTTTGAAGTGTGGACTAGGTGTTGGCATCTGTGTATAGCTTCTTAAGGGGAGTACTTCGAAGGTAACTGTAGTGATATTCAGCAATGAGGTATGTAGCACTTTTTCTAGGATGTGTTTGCAAACTTGTCAGACCTGTATTTGTCGGTTTGCCTTGGTCAAGAGAACAATAGTGACTATTTGCAGAGGAATGGAAGAGAACAGTCATGGAAATTTCCCCAGCCTTCTTGGAAAAGTCTGACCCCCATCTGGCAAGGGCGTATCATCAGGGCTTAGCAAAGTAAGAGAGCTTCACAAATTGCCACTTCCTTGTGTGGAGCCCAGTTGCCCAACTTTTCTTATACAGGTTTATTTGCTTCTAGAAACTGTACTGCCAGCCACACTTCATGGCCTGGGCTACTTTTGAGCAGCTTCTTCCCCCCCTGCCTCCTGTTTTTGCCTTCTCTGAAGTTCAAGCCATTCCTCAAGCATTTCTCTAACTTACCCAGGTTATGAATTTATATTCTGTTCTCTCCCCCTCCTTCATCCCCCAAATGGTGACTGTCCTCCCAAACTCAGTGTCATTAATAAAAGCAGCATCTCCCAAGGAGGAGGGATGACATCATGGCTGAGTTTCACTTAGCACTTAAATCCTATTAAAGCACACTTCAGCCTGGCAAGCAGGAAACAAGCAGAGAGTCTGAGTCTGGAAAAGAGGAGGTTTAGGATACATTTGACTTCAGTATTTAAGAATAGAATGTCAACTGTTCAGTCCTTCAACAAACAGCAATCAGATACCCACTGGGAAGGAAGAAGAGAATTTCAGGACCAAGCCATTAATTCAAAGGACATCAAGAAAATCAGTATAGGGCCAGCCCGGTGGTTGGAGCACCTATACTTAGGTGGTTGGAGCTCCGTGCTCCTAACGCCGAAGGCTGCCGGTTCGATTCCCACATGGGCCAGTGGGCTCTCAACCACAAGGTTGCCGGTTCGACTCCTCGACTCCCACAAGGGAAGGTGGGCTGTGCCCCCTGCAACTAACAAAGGCAACTGACCTGGAGCTGAACTGTGCCCTCCACAACTAAGATTGAAAGGACAACATCTTGACTTGGCAAAAGTCCTAGAAGTACACACTGTTCCCCAATAAAGTCCTGTTCCCCTTCCCCAATAAAATCTTTTAAAAAAAAGAAAAGAAAAGAAAATCAGTATAGATAGCTCATTGATCTGCTATAAAAATATCCTCAGGGGTGCAATTGTATAATGCTTTATAAAGGGGCCCACCAACCCAGGGGTATTGTACATGTGAATTCTGTACTGATTGGAAGCAAATGTTTGCATTGGAGGAACTACCCCCTCAAAAGCCCAATGCCTCAGCTCATGCAAGTATTGCTATTTGTGCTGAGTGGAAGGGCATTTCTGCTTCTCCTACCACAAAAACTGTATTTCTTTCACTATTAAGGTTAATGAGGGCTGGAGCCCTATAATCTATATGAGTAGGTTAATTCTCATGTGTCCTGGATAGTTGAGAGAGAAAAAGATTTAGAACTTCGGCTGAAGGGGGATGCATACACTGCCAAACTGGAAATGAAGGCCTACGAAGGAAGCAAGGACAAGCACCCATAGAAGGGTCTCTGTACTTCAGCTCCTTCATTTGTATGGAGATGCCAAACTAGACTGCATCTTCCTGTGTGTGACTGAGAGGTGGCAGCTCACAGGTATGTGATTCAAGGTTTGATTATATTGTGTAAGAGAAATATTTTGTCAAAAATTAGCAGCTGCTGTGACATTGCTAGTAGGACACAAATCTCGAGTGTATTTTCAGAAGTGGTGATACGGTTTCAGTTGATTTCATGTCCTATGATCAAGGTCATGGATTTGCAAGACACCCTTAGAAATGTCTCTATCTACAAAAGTTGAAATTTACAAAACACTACAAGTGAATGAGACTATCCTACCCATTCATTCAAAATGATAACCCATTTTGCCCAAAGGCAAAGGAGTGTGACCCATATCATGGTTTTCTCCTGCATTATGCATTCTGGGCTACGTTTGACATTGCTGTGATGAAAAAGGTGAGGGCAGGGAAGACGAGAAAGCAAAAGAGATGAATAAAAGGCTCTTGTTTATTAACTCCTGCAATAAAGTCCTCACTGTTACTTTCAAATATTTAGATGCTTCAATTTTTTAAATGAAAGCTGACAAATAGAATGATTTTGGATTATTTATTCTGACAATGTCTGGCCACTCAGAAAAAAGAATAGATATGCAAACAAATAATATAAATTATGATTTGTATGAATTCCAGAACAAATAAAACTAATCTATAGTGACAGAAAGTGTGGTCTGTGGTTGAGGTGGAGAGGATTGAATTTGGAGGAGCAGGAGGGAATATGGGGGGAGTGGAAATGTGCTATATTGTGACTGAGGTTATGATTAGCAGATATACTCGTATACCTTTGTCAAAACTCATTGAATTGAATGCTTCAAATGGGTACCTTTTATTGTATATAAATTCCACCTCAATAAATTAAGTTAAAATGAAAAATAACATAATATGTCACATGAAGGAAATGAACCAAGAATGGAGGTGATGCAGGAGTTCAACTTAGGTGAGGTGTCTTGAGAAGTCTTCTCTGTGCAAACGAGGTTCTTTAATACAAGGAGGAAAGAGGCCTGTGTGGAGGGAATCACACAAGCAAAGGTCCTAGCCGTTTTCCTTATTGTTCTTGCAATAGAGAACTTTATGAAGACAAAAGTCATAATTTTACTCATCCCACCGAAATCCTTCGAGAGGGGCTACAGAGGATTAAGAGCTAAAAGGTATGGGGTTTCTTGTTCAGGTGATGAAAATGTGCTAAAATTGTGGTGATATCTCCGAATATACTATAAATGGTTGAATTGTACACTCTAAATGAGTGAATTGTGTGGTATGTGAATTATATCTGGAGACTTAAAAAAAAATAAGGTAATGTAATTCTACAACGGGGCAGGTGTGGGTGCAAGCTTTGAACATAGACTAAAGCAAAGTAACCTAGATGAAACCCTTCGTTTCTACTTTCTTAGCATCCTACTCACATGTTGAACCAATGAGACATAACTAGAGTAACTCCAGATAGATTTTCTATTTCATTCATGTGCCCAAGAAAAACAGTCCCCCCATGCACCAAAAAAAAAAGGAATAAAATTACCCGATAATAGACTTCCATATCTGACAGCAGGGCACGTTGGACACCCTGAACAGCAGTCCCAACTGAAATAACCTAAATGGCGGATTACATTTATTATCTTAAATGTATTATTCAGCTGGCATAAAATCACCTTATAGCCCTGTAAGAAAGGGAAATCCTGGGGCCAGAGCTAACAATAACAGTCAGAATAGGCTGGGTTATGCAGTGGTAACAAACACAGTTTCAGTGGTTGACGTAATAGTTTATTTCTCATTCATGCTTCATGCCTGCAGGGTCCCTGCTCATTCTAATCCTGTGGAGACCTAGGCTGATGGAGACTTCCATTCAACATGTGAGTATTGTGATAGGTTTTTGATTCCTTCAAGTATGCTTCACTCTATTAGAGTGTGGAGATGTATACTTTTATTTTTTATGTCTTCCCCATTACAATTTAGTATATGTGCTGCCGAAGTGAGCACCCCATTACAATTTATATTTAAAAATTCTTCTTACTGAATCCCTCATCCCTTACCAACCTACGGTTTTCTTTTTAGAAACTGGAATCCTCATACTATATTTCGGTGACGGAGCTCCCTTTTATGTTATAAAATCAAACCAGTTATTAGAACACAATGGAATTGACACTCTGAAGTAATGGATATAAAAGAGAACACGGCTACTCTTTACTGTAAGATTTAAACGGTTTTAAAATAAGTTCCTTTAACTGGAGAGGAGGCCCAAAGTGGCATGAAAAGTGCTTCCTACACTGAGAATTCAGGGAGCCAATTTAAAAAATAAAAAATGTAAACGTCCTGTAATGTAAGGCCATGGTGATTGTTAATCAAACTCTTTAAACCTTTTATCATGAAGTCAAACTTTTCTTTACTTAATGAAGTTATTTATTTATCATTCTCTCCTCCTTTCCTCCCCCACTCCCCACCCCCTCTCCCTCCTTCCCTTCTTCTTCTTCTAACTCCTTCCTGAACACTGAGAATATGACAGGAACTCAGAAACTCCTTACTGGTGGGTTGAACACATGCTGAGAGCGTGTGCTCTGGTCTCCAGCTCTCCTCGCGGATAATGAGACCACCGGCCTGCTGACAGGGGCATGGAGCAGTCCCAGAAGTGCAGACTCTGGGCTCTGCCATTGACGAGCCAGCGTGACCTGAGGCAAATGGCCTCTTCAGATCTCAGTTTTCATCAATAAAATGGGGAGAGTAGTAGGCCCTACTTCACTGTTTTGTTAAATAACATATTTGAAGGGCATCGTGCACTGTGGGCACATAGTAAGTGCTCGATTATTAATAAATGAGAGTATGAGTATCATACTCATTTTTATATTAGGCTCCCAGCCCATTGGCAAGGTCAGGTTGCTTGTGTCTAAGGAAGGCAATTTGTGAAGCACAAAGATCCCAAAGTAGCCTCCTAAAAGCAGTAGCAATGTTGACTTTACTCCAGGAAGTAGTAAGGATTCCTTCTATGTCAGCGTTTTATTGCTTACCCAACTTAGTTCAACAAAATCTAAGTGTGTCCTATACAGCAGCCACCCTTCTCTGGCTGTAGGAAGGGTACATACAAGGAATTGTTCAGGGAGGGGGTATAAGAAGGGTAATGGGATGCTATTTCTGCCCTTAAGTTGCATCCATTCTCATCCACTCTGAACAAGTTCTCACAGCTTTTGGGAACTGGGAAGTGAGAGTGTCAGATGTGGTAGGCAGGAACAAAGATGGACAGTACACCTAGTATCTGACACTAAAGAAGTAAACATTTTCCCAAAGGACCGGAATCAAAGGACATTCCAATCCAACCATCACACTGCCAGCAACTGACACCTGCTTGCTTTGTATTTGCAACTGTCCAAGGGGCAAATGTCCCCCGTTACAATTTAGTATATGTCCTGTCTGGCCAAACTCTCACTAAGCTCCAGGAATAAAGTAACTTCCTACCTTCACCAGGCACGGATGGGAATATAGAACCAAATTCATGGTTTACTAAAAAAGAAAATATTTTTACTTTTTTGACTAATTAGGCTGAGCAGCCCAGAATAATATGTAAATGTAACTTTGAACACCTTTGATATAATGAAGATAACTTCAGTGTCTTCACCCTCGGCAGACCCTCTCTGAGAACACAGAACTGGATAGTCATATAAAGAAGAGAGACCCCAGTGCCCACAAAGCTCACAGTCTAGGGAGATTCACAAGTGCACCAACGATTCTAATGGCATAATGGCATGTGCTAAGTGCTTAGCGGAGCCAGGCATGGGTACCGTGGGAACACCCAGGGGAGACCCTGACTCCTGCTTTCTCTCCAACTGATGATTCCAAAAATGGATAAATGCACATATGAGCAATTCAAGTCTCAGAGATCTAGAAGCTAGTCTGGGATAAAAACAAAGAAACAAACAAACAAACAAAAACTCTAAGTGATAGTGAAAATATTGCCAGACTTACTGAGAAGTAGAATAGCTTTTTAGAAGCCCAGCCCACATCCTAACCCTGTACCCTAATCCTTCCCACTTGCTTAAAGATATCTGACATTCCACCATACTCATTTCATTCTTTTGCAGTTGGATACAAAACCTCCAGGAGGGGTGATCGCATTGAGTTGTTCTCAATTCAAATTTTAGTTTCAGTTTGTTTCTAATCTTTTCTTGAGTTAAATTTCTGACAAGGATGAAAGACTTACATGTGGCATTATTCTACCCAAACCCCCTAATAATAAAAGGACCATCTTACCTATACACACACACAACCCCTACCCTCCATCCCTAAGCCCAAGAGATGTGTTTAAGCAGTCACGTTTGCTCCCTGAGCTGTAACACCTCCATTTTCTTATTTCTCTTTGCAGGTCTTAGCTTTCTCAAGCCATCTTGGCCACCACCTGCTCTGTGTCAATTCCAGGGACCACAAAGAACAGTAACCATCTGTGCTTCTTAGTTCAAATTAGGGAGAGAAAACATTGATTGGTTGCTGGCCCTCAGATGTGCAAGTCCTTATGTCTGACATATGCCCTTCATCTTATTACTCTAAACACATCTGGCTGCTGAGGATCATTCTGTTGGAAAGGAATGTGTGAGAGATACCGTGTTTCCCCGAAAATAAGACCTAGCCAGACAATCAGCTCTAATGCATCTTTTGGAGCAAAACTTAATATAAAACCAGTCTTATATTATATTATATTATGTCAGACACGGTCTTATATTATAGTAAAATAAGACCAGGTCCTATACTAATTTTTGCTCCAAAAGATGCATTAGAGCTGATTGCCCAGCTAGGTCTTATTTTTGGGGAAACACCATAGGTTGGGTTCATTGATAAGGAGCACTGAAGGGATAGAGAGTTCTCTGGGCTTCTGATGGTTTTCCAGCTTCAAGTTCCCATTTCCTATGAGGTCCTGTGCTACTTTATGCCCTTGGATTCTAGGAGTTCCTCTATATGTTTTTAATAAACTCCCTTCCTAACTTGAGCTAATTTGAGAGAGGTTCTGTTCCTTGAGGCTAAAAGAGCACTGACCAGAAGCTAGGGCCAAAGAACACAGAACCCAAGGCCCTAAAGAAGTCAGGAGAAGTCCAGTGAGGCTGGCAGACAGCACAGAGCCAAGAAGCTGGGTGGGGGTGGGATGGGAACAATGTTTCTTTCTCAGTAGCCACACCTGCATGGGTCTAGTTGGTAGAAAAGGAATTAGCTGGAAGACTTGGCTTGTGAAACCAAATTCCCTTATGTCAACTGTACTTGAAACAGATGTGCATTTCTCTGTCCATCTGTGTTGATTCTGTAGATGCAGAGTGAAGAGTGGAAACCCAGTTTCTTGAACAGGGATGAGAAGAGGGGCAGGGAGGATGGTGGGAGTTGAAGAGCACAGAAAAAAAACAAAACGGAAATGCCCTTGACATGGCCAACAACCGGCTGTTTGTTGATTGCTGTCACCTGTATTATGGGTGGAAGCACACACACTCATGTGCCTCTGTTTCTCCTGCCCCCACCACAAGTCTCTTCAATTTGTCTTCTAGGTCTTCAAAGAAGAGCCGTGGTTACCTCTTTGCCTTTCTTCATTTCCTTATACAAATCTACTTTAGCTGTTTCCTCCTTCCTAAGCTTTCTAATTCTTCATTTTGCTTATTCTGATTTTTGGCTCAAGAAAAGCTGAGGATCAATAGAAAAACCATTGGAATATAATTTGAAGTGATCTTTATAGCTCACCTCCCTTCTACTCGCCCCTCGAGACTCAGCCTCCAAAGTCCATACTAGAAAGAAAGAAAGGGGGAGGGAAGGGAAGTAACCTTCATTGGAGCTTACTTGAAGCACTCATTCTGGGCACTGTGCTTAGTGTATTAAATACATGATATCATTACATTCTGATGACAACTCTGGGAGCATGATTTTAGTGAGCCACTCTGTTCTGAGGTTCAGAGAGGTTGAATAATTTACCAAAAGGTCACCCAACTAGTCAGTGACAGAACTGGGATTTGAACTCAAATCTTTTTACTGAAAGTCCATGCAATACCAACCTTTCAGGTTAGTGTAATAAAAAAAACTATATACAGAAAACTATCGTTAAATTATGAGTGTGCTTTCTAGTTGGAAAATATGTTCTAACTTTGCCCCAGGAACATAAATTAGGTAACAGATACCTTAATTAGCATAGTCTGCTCTTGAGGAATGCAAGTAAAGGACAAGTTAAGTGTAATCACAATAGGAGAGGTAGGGAGGATGTCTTGGGCAGCCAACATTGGGTGGAAGACACTGGAAAAGAAATCCAAAGGGTAGATTTTAGAATTAAAGATGGCTTGGGAAATTTTCACTATTTTGCCTAAGGTAGGTTTGCTTTTAAATTGTCTTCACGTCTGCTCTATCATATCCTAAACTACATGATGCCTACCCTGTCACTATTCAGTAAGATTTTCAAAGTTCGTCAAGTTATCTTTCTGTTCACCCAATTCCTTGCTTACACTTGACTCCAGAGTCCATTACTCATCTATTATTAATGTCATATTTTAATTTAGCTTCACTGCAACCTTCTTTGTATTTGTTTTCTTTCTTTCTCCCCTCCCCAGTCCTGATTCCCATGACAGCAACAAGCAAACAATACTACTGAGGGATATGCAGACCACTCCTGCTTAACTCTCACCTGACTCAGCTCCCCTTCCCAGGTAGGGGGAGAGGACCCAGAATGCTAAGGACTCAGAAAGCTGTGCTTGAATTGAAGCTTTGTATCCTTCTAGTCAGCCTTGCTCACATCTATTGCACACAGAGCTGATGCGTGAACTGCAAGGAACATCTTCTAGCATCAGGCTTAAGTGACAAAAGGCATACTTTTGCAATCTCCCCAAGAGCATTTTTCCTGTATTTTCCTAATGTGAACTTGGTTGCCATAGCAACAACCAAGCTCTGCTGGAGTAGAGATTCCTTTTATAATGAGCCTGGAAGACCTTACGATGAATATAGACAAACTTTGCTGTTTTAGTCCCAAAAGACTAAAAAATTTTCCCCTACCTATCTGTTACCAGAAACTATTTATAGTATTTATATCATGTTAATCATAAAGTGAATCTGACTCATTGTTTTCTTTTAAACACCTGGTGAAATTGATCATATAGAGATCACTGTGTTCCTGGGAGCATGGGTCACACTGGAATCAGGGAGAAAATTTGATCGATCACACATATCAACCATCAAAAGCTTATTTTTGACCCCAGTTTTGTTTGAGTGATGTCATTGCTCTTCTCAGGGCCTGCTAAATCAAATAAAACTCCTGAACTAGAAGGTGGAGTCCTCTAACAATTGGTCCTTCCCCTACAAACTATCATAATTTTCTCTTGTTCTAGCTCTGGGTATGGTGTTTATGCTGTTTTGTTCCCTTCCTTTGGAAAATTACTCCCCTCCCACTCAATAATACTGATTGTCGGACCCTATGAGAGATGTGGTATCACTCAGTCCTCAATCCTGGCCAGACTGAAACTTCCCTGGAATTTTTGTCAGAACTATATAGGAAGACACTATTTTGATACAGAGGCTGACAAATTGTTAGACCATGAATTTTGGGCCATGATATCCATCAGGTGGCAAATCCTGTATCAATCTGCTTGGGCTACCATAATGCAATAGTACAGGCTGCGTGGCTGAAACAATAGAAATTTATTTTCTCATAGTCTGGAGGCTGGAAGTCCAAGATTAAGGTGTCAGCAGGGTTGGTTTCTGGTGAGCCCTCTCTACCTGGCTTGTAGATGGCCACCTTCTTGCTGAGTCTTCACCTACCTTTTCCTCTGTGCATGCAAAATCCTGGTGTCTCTTCCTCTTCCAGTAAGAACACTTGAACTGATTAGGGCCTCACCTTATGACCTCATTTAACCTTAATTATCCCCTTAAAGGCCCTATCTCCAAATACAGTCATATTGAGGGGTTAGGGTTTCAACACATGAACTTGGGGAGGATACAGTTCGGTTCATAACACATCCCAAATGGAGAGAAAGGATAGAGCTACAGTGACATTGTTTTAGGTCTTGGGTACAGTAAACCAGCCCTACCTTTCTAAACATTCTGTTTTCTTTAGTAATTTTCTTTTTCTGTCTAACTGTACTGTCTTGATTATTTAAACACGTCTACATAATGACTATTGCTAACAAATGATCATTATTAAAGAAAATGACAAAACGGTGTTTTGGGCTATTAGAAGTTAACAAAAATACTCTTTTCATTATAAATTGAGGGAACTATCTTGATCTATATGTGTTTTTTTATATTGCATTGTAACCAAAGACATATTTACTATAACCATCTCAATTATTTTACACATGTGAAGGTGGCCTTAATAAAAACTCCATTGCCATAGTATCTTCCTTAAAGACAATTATTAGAAGATTCAGCTAATCTAATATCTTACACCCTGTCATCAAGCAGAAAAGTTCAGAATTTAACAAGAATCTGTGTGCTTCCCACTTCACATACACATATCAGAAGCTGATTCTGAAAGGTTCTATTTTTAAGTAAAAATAATATGCATTCCTTTTCCATTTATACATAGAAAATATCACAGATGATACCAGTTGTGTAAACTTAAAGTATTAATACTATATTCAGATGATAAAATTCATAATACTTATGTACTTAATTTGAGAGATGAAAAAAGAGAAACACAGAGACTGTCTAAATCATATCTCCCCATATTTGCCCCAAATCTATCCTCCTGATTGATGCCTAGCTTTGAAGCCAATCTATCTGTGCACCAGGATACAGTTGAGGAAAATTAAGGGAAATCTACAATAAAGTTTCTATCTTATTTAGAGAAAATGCCGCCAAGTTTATTTATTATTTAATCCTTAACTCAGAGAAGGACTTCCATTCAGCTATGCTATATATGGAACTCTACATTTTGAGCTCCTTAAGCATAGAAAATGTGCTCTAATCCATTTTGTCTCCTGCACCCACTAACCTGCCTGACCCAGAGTCAGGGATCAAGAGATGTTTCCTGAATGAACAACATAAAAACACAATTACAAGAATAATCCAAGATGGCAGAACAGATAAACACTGTGCTTGCCTCATCCCATGAACACATCAAAATTACATCTAAATTATAGAACAATCAACCTGGAGAACCATCTGAAGTCTAGCTGAACAGAAGTTTTATACCTAAGGATATAAGGAAGAAGCCACATCAAGACTGGTCAGAGGGGCAGAGACGCAAAACAGGCTGTCCCCAAACCTCCGTGTGGTGGATGAAAATTGGGAGGGATAACTTTGCCACAGAGGTTCCCCCTGAAGGAGTAAGGGACCCCATCCCCACACGAAGCTCCCTAGCCTGGAGTACTGGTGTAGGGAAGAAGAGCCCCCACAACATCTGGCTGTGAAAAACAGTGGGGATTCTGACCATCTGGGTGGGACAGAAGGCTGTGGGAAACCCAGACATTCTCTTAAAGGGCCCATGCAGAAACTCATCCTGGTCTCCAGTGGAGAGACAGTGATTCAGGGGGCATCAGAGACATACGGAGGCAGATTGAGGTGTGTGGCTTCAGGAAAGGGCTAGATGATAGTCCTCATTTTCTCTGTGTGTTGTTCTCCTTACATGCAGCCAGTAGGCAGGCACCATCTTTCCTGTGTTGAGCCCACCCCCACAGGCCAAGTCTGAATCTGATTGGCCTGATGAGCTCTGCTGTTCCAACATGCTGACTAACTGAGATCCTGCCTCATCCAACTTGCATTCCTTGAAGGAGGCTTTATCAGGGGTTGAACCTTATGGGAGCCTGGGAGCTGGCAGGTGGCATCAGGCCTCAAAGTGTCCTGGCTTTTTGCGGAGCTACCTCAGACCTGGTACTGGTGGCAGCCATCCTTGGTTCAAAAGGTGACCTCTCCCACATGCCTCCAGGTTTAGTACAGGCAGCAAACACTGCAGATCACTTTGTAGCTCCTACCACGTACTCCCTGGTTGGTCACAGACAGTGGCTGACTAGGGCCTGCACCACAGCCCCTCCCAAGAGGCCCCAGAACCAACCAACATACTTGGAGGTTGTCTTCAGACCACAGCAGGGCACTGGCACTGCACAATTACCCCCACAACAGCACACACAAAGGGTGGTCTCAACAGGCACCAGAGCCCACTGGGGCGAATCCCACTCCATGGGGTAAGCCCCCTGCACAGCAGCCCATAAGCTGTGGATGTGGCCAAACCCCACAGCCAGTCAGCCTGAGGGTCAATACATGCAGTGACATGCCAAAAGCAATCAAGGCTCAACCATAAGAGGAAGACACATGCAACCCACACAAGCGACATTCCTGGAGCACCCAGAGCATATGACCAGGGAGAGTTTGCCAGGGAGAGTGTGCCACTAGGCCCCACAGGATCCCTACTACATAAGGACCATGGCAAGACTGGGAGACATAGCAGCCCTACCTAATACATAGAAACAAACACAGGGAGCCAGCCAAAATGAGGAAACAAAGAAATACATCCCAAATGAAAGAACAGGAGAAAACTCCAGAAAAAGAAATACAGGAAATGGAAGCAAGCAACATACCAGAGACAGAGTTCAAAACAATGGTTATAAGGATGCTCAAGGAACTTAGTGAGAACTTGAGCAAAGAGATAACAAGCATAAAAAAGACACTGGAAACCTGAGACCCAAGATGGTGGAGTAAATAAACACTGTGCTTGCCTCATCCCATGAACACATCAAAATTACAACTAAATTATAAAACAATAAATCTGGACAGCCATCTGAAGTCTAGCTGAACAGAAGTTTTATACCTAAGGATATAAAGAAGCTACACTGAGACTGGTAGGAGGGGTGGAGACGCGAAACAGACTGCTCCCACACCTATGTGTGGCTGTTGAAAATCGGGAGAGATATCTTGGCCACGGAGGTTCTCCATGAAGGAGCAAGAGAACCCCAGGCCCCTACACAGGCTCCCCAGCATGGAGTACTGGTGCTGGGAAGAGGAGCCCCCACAACTTCTGGCTGTTAAAAACAGTGGGGATTCCGACCATCTGGGTAGGATGGAAGGCTGCAGGAAACCAAGATATCCTCTTAAAAAGGCCTGCATAAGCACTCACCTGGGCTCCGGTGGAGGGACGGTGACTCTGAGGCTGTTGGAGACATATGGGAAGACATGGAGTTGTGTACCTTCAGGGAGAGGACTGGAGGGACAGTCCCTATTTTCTCTGTGTGGGGTTCTTCCATGCAGCCAGCAGGCAGGTGCCATCTTTCCTGTGTTGAGCCCGCCCCCACAGGCCAAATCTGAATTTGATTGGTCTGGGGAGCTCCACTGCTCCAACCTGCTGACTCACTGAGGCCCTGCTTGCTGAATTCATGCACCACAGAAGGCTTTATCAGTGGCTGAATCTTACTGGAGCCGGCAGGTGGCAGCAGGCCTCAAAGTGTCCTGGCTTTCTGTGGAGCTACCTAAGACCTGGTACTGGTGGCAGCTGTTCTTGGTTCACAGCATTACCTCTCTCACGTGCCTCCAGGTTTAGTACAGGCAGTGAACAGCTGCGGATCATTTTGTAGCTCCTACCAGGTACTCCCTGGCTGGTCATAGGTCGTGGCTGACCTGAGCCTACACTGGGTCCCCTCCCAAGAGGCCCCAGAACCAATACTTGGAGGTTGGCTTCAGACCACAGCAGAGCACTGCACAATTACCCCTACAATGGCACACACAAAGGGCAGTCTCAGCAGGCACCAGAGCCCACTGGGGCGAATCCCACTCCATGGGGTAAGCCCCTGCATAGCATCCATAAGCTGTGGATGTGGCCAAACCTCATAGCCAGTCAGCCTGAGGGTAAATACACCCAGTGACATTCCAACAGCAATCAAGGCTCAAGTATAAGAGGAAGGCAATTAAAATGGCAAAGGTTAAAAATAAAGAGAGAATCCTAAAAGCAACAAGAAAAAATCAGTTAGTTAGCTCCCATAAGATTGTCAGCTGATTTCTCAACAGAAACTTTGCAGGCCAGAAGGGATTAGCACAAAATATTCAAAGTGATGAAAAACAAAGATCTACAACCAAGACAACTCTAGCCAACAGGGCTATCATTTAAAATTGAAGGACAGATAAAGAGATTCCCAGACGAGAAAAAACTAAAGGAGTTCATCACCATTCCCACCAAACCAGTATGACACGGAATGTTAGAGGGACTTCTTCAAGAGAAAAAAAAAAAAAGAAAGATTAAAAATATAAATTAAAAAATGGCACTAACTACATATCTATCAACAATTACTTTCCATGTAAATGGATTAAATGCTTTGATCAAAAACATAGAGTGGTTGAATGGATAAGAAAACAAAACTCTTACATACACTGCCTACAACAGACTCACTTCAGATCGAAGGACACACACAGACTGAAAGTAAAGCAATGGAAAAATTTGTTTCATAGAAATGGAAATGGGGGGGGAAATAGCTGGAGTAGCAATACTTATACCACGCAAAATAGACTTTAAAACAAAGGCTGTAATGAGACAAAGAAAGACCCAGTAATCCCACTTCTGGGTATTTATCTGAAGAAACCCAAAATGCTACTTCGACGGGACATGTGTATCCATCCATGTGTTCATTGCAGCATTATTTACAATGGCCAAGATGTGGAGGCAACCCAGGTGTCCATCAGTGTGAATGGTCATAGCGGAAGTGGTACAATGGAATATTGCTTGGCCATGGAAGGAAATGGGTTCTTGTCATCTACAGCGGCATGGATGGACCTGGAAGGTATTGGGCTGAGCGGAGTATGTCAGACAGAGAAAGAGATGCAATGTGATTTCACTTATATGTGGACTATAAAGAACAAAATAAACAAAGAAAACAGAAACAAACTCATAGATACAAAGAACATTTTGATGGCTGCCAAATGGGAAGGTGGTTGAGGGGGTGGGTGAAAAATGGGAAGGGATTAAGAAGTACAAATTGGTTGTTATATAGTCATGGAAATGTAGGGTATAGCACAAGGAATATAGTCAATAATATTGTAATAACTATGCATGGTGTCAGGTGGGTACTAAATTTACTGGAGTGATAGATGGGAGGAGGGTTAGGGGACAGAGAAAAAGGTAAAGGCATTAAGAAGTAGTACAAATTGGTAATTACAAAACAGTCATGAGAATGTAAAGTAAAGCATAGGGAATACAGTTAATTATATGGTAATGACTATGTATAGTGCCAGATGGGTACTAGACCAGTCAGGGTGATTACTTCTTAAATTATACAAATGTCTAACCATTATGCTATACACCTGAAATTAACACAAAATAATATTGAATGTTAACCGTAATTGAAAAACTTAGAAAAGGGGAGGTGAAGGGGAATAAAAGGTTCAAATATAAAATAGTCATGGGGATGTGATGTACAGCATGGGGAATATACTCAGCAATATTTTGATAGCGTGTTATGGTGTCAGATGGTTGCTGGACTTATGTCGATCACTTCTTTAGTTATATAAATGTGGAACAACTATTGTGTACACCTGAAACTGACATAATGTATGTTAGCTATATTTTTTAATAAAACATTTTTTAAAAGACATGATTACAATCTTGAATGATGACAATGACAACTTATTAAAGATTCTCATGAGCCTAAAACACTCCAAATTTTGAACCCAGACTCCCAAGGGTAAGTGATAGTATGGGGTTACTCTTGATATACTATGACTAAAGTTTTATGTCTATATGTTTATAAGTTTAGTTTTAAACTTTGACTAAAGTTTGAAACTAAACTTTTATGACTAAGGATGGTTTTAGAAGCACCTTTAAATTAGATGTCAGAAAATCTGGTTTCCTATCTGGGGTATCCCACCAATAAGCTGTTTAACATTGCAGCAGTTGCTTAATGTCTCTGTGTCTTGATTCTCTCAGCAATAAATAAAAGTTTAATTAAGTCCATCCAAATACTATAAGAGTTCATGAACAATTAATTTGAAAGCTTCTGCAGTGAGGTTGAAATCTACCTTTCCAAACTGATTACCTAAAATCTGTAGGCAACCACCAATCTGTCCTGTCCTTGTATACTGGCTTCTGCCTATTTCGTTCTGCTGTGATTTCCTCCCTGCTCCTCACCTCTCTAGTTCTTAACCATTCAAGACCCAGACCGATGTCTGTCTCCTTGAAGCCTATAAACCACACACATTGGGGGTTTATGTAGTGTATGTGAGCTGCTCAAGGACCGAGCATAACTGATTCTTTTGGGTGCTGCCATCAGGACTCCACCCATCATACTTTGCAGAGAGCCCAACATGGAGTAAAAGGAATACTGAGGCTTTCCAGTCCCCTTCCTCCCTCAGGACTTCATGGCCTTCACTCCACTCAACCCAAGATCCCAAGATTTCCAAGAAGTGAAGAGACTGAAGACCTTGTCCCACAAGCTAGACACTCATTAGGCAGAAGTACCTCGTGCCTGTTTCCTCAGGTTTGTTTTGAACCTGCACAGTGGTCTCAAGTTGTTCAGGGCATTTGGAATGGGATATGACCAGACTTCACTGTCAGCTGGCCTCAGGGTCTCACTGTGAACACACGTAGTCCTCAGGAAGGCAACTGAAGAGTCCGAGAAATGAGAATTTAATCTATTTAAAATAATCTTTGAATTTCTCACTACAGACATAAATGTGGTTTCTGCAGTTACAAAAGCAACTGCAACATATGCTAAAATGACAATTTTTAATATTCATATCCACTAATTAGAGAATTGTTTTATCTGATTCCATTTCTTGCTTATGTGAAACAAAACTTGATCTCCTTTTCAGATAAGAAATAGATCCACGATTCTGGACCAAAGTTCAAAATCAAAATTTAGTACCATCACTCCCAGCCAAATGTCACACTAATGCTTTTGATGAACTTTGTGGGGCTGTAATATTACAATGCACCTGGGTCCAAGCCACCGATCTAGGAGTTCACAGACTGAAATAAGCGAACATTGGCCCCACCCCATGCCTCACCCAAAAGGAAATGAGAGTCTTTTGTAGGTTGCAAGTCCTGGTCTGGTTTATTTATAAAGCAATAAATATTAGAAGCACAAATAAATTGCACGTGTGTAAACAAACTGTACAATGATTGATGAGAGATGAGGGAGGGTGGATTGGAAGACTCCAAGAAGCATAATACTGTCATCTTGAATGTAAGGTAGACTAAGAGAGAAGGCACCTTAGAAGCATTTGCGGTGGACGATGGATGGGCCTGCCTCATCATACTCTTGCTTGCTGATCCACATTTGCTGGAAGGTGGACAGGGAGGCCAGGATGGAGCCCCCAATCCAGACGGAGTACTTACGCTCAGGAGGAGCAATAATCTGTGGAAAGAAAACAAAAATTCCCAGTGAAATCTGAAATTCCCAGCAACAGAGCAAGCCACATCTTGGGTAGATTCACAGAAAATACATCAAATATTAATTCACTGTAATGTAAGCTACTTCATACCATAAATTTATACAGCTGAGTCAGGTTGTATGCACTTTCCTCTATTTCATTATTTCTGTTATCAAAGACTCCACAAAATAGAATTCCCCACTTCTCTGAACTCAAGTATTATGTGGCAACAAGCTAAATACATGGTGGGGGCTAGCCCAAAAGTTGGGGACTTTTAAGATGTGTTGAAAGATTGAGGTTATTTTTTTCTGCAAAGATTTATTTTTACCCACCACTTGAAAGCATTTTTAAAGTCTTGGGAAAAGTGCTAGAAAAATCAGAAAATGTGCTAGAAAAAGTGCTAGAGAAGCTAAAAGGTACAGTTTTTAGGGGACAGGAAGCTAAGTGTGAGGGGAAAGGAGTTAGGAACGCAGTTCTGCTTGGAATACCAAGACGTGCCCTGCCCCCCTCCCCATGTACATTAGTTCTTTACCTTGATCTTCATGGTGCTGGGAGCCAGGGCAGTGATTTCCTTTTGCATGCGATCAGCAATCCCAGGGTACATGGTGGTACCTCCAGATAAGACATTGTTGGCATACAGGTCCTTGCGGATATCAATGTCACACTTCATGATGCTATTATAAGTCGTTTCATGGATGCCAGCGGATTCCATACCTAGGAAGATTGAAAAAAAAAAAAAAATAAGTCACCGTGCACTTTGGCCAGGGAGCCGGGGTGGAGGGCAGAGAACAGGACTCCTCTGTGTTGGTAAGCTGTCACCATTTGTCTCTGAAACATGTGTTCCTCTATAAGAGACACTGCAGGGGATTTGTGGAACAGGTGTCTTTCAAAGTCCTAACAGCCCACAACAGGCTGCCAAGGGATGAACAACTGTGTTTAGCACCTGTTTGGAGGGAACACATGCCGTACCCATCAGATGTATGGAGATACATTGGGAAAAGATATGACACATTTTCAGTTCAATTCATGCAACTTTTACCTATGAACTAAAATAAGATCCTCACAGGCTTCCTCCTGGAAATCATTCCTTAGGAAAAATGTTTGGTGACAGATAAATACCCAGTTATTACTATGGGTACCATTGTTGCATTTAACAATGAGTGACTTAAAAGGAAAGTCCAGCTACTTGGTAGTGGAGCTTATTGGAATAAATTGGCACTCGAGTAATCGTCCCTTTCCTGCAGACATGGGTTACTACTCTAGCTCATCCTTGGTTTTGAGAAGAAATCAGTCTCATCCTTTATAATTTCACTGCAACAGAACAGTCATGGCCATCCCTTTAATCAGCCATCAGGCCCTGAGACTGAGCTGTGTGGAACTCCAAGCTATGGCTTCTTTTAATTCAAGAGCCCCCTTCATCCTTCTTCATTATAACAGATTTTACTCTGGGATTCCCTCTACGCCAAGATTTCCAGGGAAACACTGTGCCTGTGCCCC
The DNA here is from genome assembly GCF_036562045.2 of Rhinolophus sinicus. Classification (NCBI taxonomy): domain Eukaryota; kingdom Metazoa; phylum Chordata; class Mammalia; order Chiroptera; family Rhinolophidae; genus Rhinolophus; species Rhinolophus sinicus. Next base: position 69,344,704 of record NC_133753.1, on the reverse strand, counting down.
AGACCCTGCAACTCACCAATGAAGGAGGGCTGGAAGAGTGTCTCAGGGCAGCGGAAGCGCTCGTTGCCGATAGTAATGACTTGGCCATCAGGCAGTTCATAGCTCTTCTCCAGGGAGGAGGAAGAAGCAGCCGTGGCCATCTCATTCTCAAAATCCAGTGCGACATAGCACAGCTTCTCTTTAATGTCACGGACAATTTCACGTTCAGCTACAGAAATAAAGGGCATCACAGTCAAGCTCTGAAGAGTGAAGTCAACTGTGAGGAGGTAGGTAGGTCTGCGGGTGGAGGGGAAAAGCAGACACATGCTGTGGCAGATGAGACAGACACACTCACCGGTGGTGACAAAGGAGTAGCCGCGCTCAGTGAGGATCTTCATGAGGTAGTCAGTGAGATCCCGACCAGCTAGATCCAGACGCATGATAGCGTGGGGCAAAGCGTAACCCTCATAGATAGGGACGTTGTGAGTTACACCATCCCCAGAGTCCAGAACAATGCCTGTCAGAGGAAATAGACAAGAACGAGGTAAATCCCCGAGGACGCCATTGCTTTTGAGGACCTCACTGCTTTTAGCCACGTCAAAGCCTACTTCCAGTCTTCGCTAAGATCAACTAGCATTGGGCATGGGTCCAGATAAAATTAGACCCCTTTCACAAAAAGAATAAAAATGAGCATAATGGATGCTAAATCTGAAGCCAGCAACAGTTCATCTTTTCGAATATTGTAGAAAAATTTCTCCAGGACACTTTCAAATGATCTTTTATCGGTCATTAGCACATTATGCAAGCATTCAGGTGTGTTTTCCTTTCTTCGCATGTAACTTACACGTTTCTCGTTTTTGACTCATACCCTGTAGGGAATGTGGGTTCTCTTTGGCGATGTTTGCCCAGGGGGCTGTGATGCTATGAATACATACCAATGACTCCTACATTCCAGGCTGATACATTGTATGAAGCCTCATCATGTGACATCACATGCTTTCAGCTTTTAGAAATGTGATTTGAAACTGGGTACTATGGTTAACCTTTCTCTTCGCACAGACACCTTGCCAGGGAGTGTGAAGGAAGGAATCATTCCTTTTTCAATTGGGGAGACTGATTCACAGCAAGATCAATGTCTTGGGAACGTGTTTAATAGGTGACTGTCCCCAGAGCCCAAACATACCTGTGGTACGGCCAGAAGCATATAGGGACAGCACCGCCTGGATGGCCACATACATGGCAGGGACATTGAAGGTCTCAAACATGATTTGGGTCATCTTTTCACGGTTGGCCTTGGGGTTCAGGGGGGCCTCGGTGAGCAGAGTAGGGTGCTCCTCAGGGGCCACGCGGAGCTCATTGTAGAAGGTATGGTGCCAGATCTTCTCCATGTCATCCCAGTTGGTGATGATGCCATGCTCAATGGGGTACTTGAGAGTCAGGATACCTCGCTTGCTCTGGGCCTCGTCACCTACGTAGGAATCCTTCTGACCCATACCCACCATGACGCCCTATAAGAAGGAAAAGATGAAAAGGTCAAGGTTCCACCATGTCAGGAATATAACTGATGGCTTACACATTTACATCTACCTCCCCAAGTCAAGGAGCATCTTACAGAGAGAAGTAATAAACAATAGGATTTTACCTCAATTTAGAAATATCACTTAAAATCAATCTAGTACCTTTTCCCCACCCCCCCACCCCCACCAAGATAACTAGGGTGCGGGTAACGAAGATGTTTCATTGAAGTACAGCCTCGCTTCATTTTAAAAATACCATAATGCCTTCATTCAATTATTAAGCTCATCACCCATGTCAACTAGACTATAAATGACTACGTTGTGAAACGACTGAATTAATACACATTGTATTTCTCCTAAGAAAAGATTTTGACATTCATCAAGTGAACATAAAAAGATGGGCTGACATGCCGTTATCACCCTGCCGGTGAAATCCTGCCTGCCCAGAGCTATGCTGGGCCTATCACTCACCAGCACTGAGGAGTACAGCTCTCCTTCCTGGCAGCCTGTCTGACCAGGCATGTGGCAAAGCCAGAGAGCGTGACATTTCTCTTAATAAACAAGGTGGTATGTCACTATCACCATGGCACTTACTGCCTCTGTCACGTCTGGCTTCTAAAAATGCAACAGCCAGGAAGCAGCTAGATTACATATTTTGGGAGCCCTGTAAGCTGGCTGTGAACAAGAAGGATGAATGTGGGTTGACTCCTGGTTGGTTGAGATAAGTCATATTATTATAAGTTTTGAACAGGACTGAAAAGGGAGGCCAAGGGAAAAACTGAAGTGTACAAAAGATAGAGGAGAAGACGCTGAGGACTAAAAATGCAGGTCAGAGATGGAGGAGAGAGCTGCTGCCTTTTCATATCAGAGAATTGGACCCTTGGAGAGTTTTGTCTTGGAAGTGGACAGGAAAACGCACAAGTGGACAGAGAACTGCTTGTCTTGACTTGGATTTGAGATAACCCATCCTTTTCTTTTTTGACCTATAGAGTACGAAACGGGAGGGGCAGGTGAGACATTTCCTAGATTGCTGGGCTGCAAAGGTGGCAGGAAAGGGTTTGGAGTGGAGCTAGGGGCTGCTCCCCGTGAGAGCAGGCCAGGCGGGGAGGCGTGTTTACCTGGTGGCGCGGGCGGCCCACGATGGATGGGAAGACCGCGCGGGGCGCGTCATCGCCCGCGAAGCCGGCCTTCACCAGCCCAGAGCCGTTGTCGCACACCAGGGCGGTGGTCTCCTCGTCGTCGCACATCTTGGCACAGCTTCAGCGGGATCTGCAGGGTGAAGAGAGTGGGAAGACCCACGCTCAGCGCCTGCGGAGCTGGCCTTCTCCGCGCCCCGGGAGGAGTCAGAGCAGAGGGGGTGGGGAGGGGAGGCGCCTGCCACCTCCCTAGCCCCCGCGGCAGAAAAAGGAGGGTAGGAGGAAGCGGCGGGGAGTGGGGGTGTGGGTGCGCAGAGAAAGACAGAGGAACCAGCAAGGCTCCTTGGCCAGGACGCTCACCCTCTGCCCCAGGTGCAAGGAGGGACAGTCACCTCTTATCAGGTCCCCAGCCCTTTACATTTTCGCCTTTTCACAAACTGTGAACCCACTTCGGCCCCATCCTCACCCCCATCCTCGCCCATGCCCCAGCTGGAGGGAAGAGCTCACGAGATCAGGGACCCTTCAATACCCCGCGGGAGACTGAACGACTCCCCTTCCGTGCGCCCCTCTCTTGTAACGACTCAGAACAAAAGAAGTTAGAACCTACTCGAAAAGTTTGGTCTTGAAAAAATAAAAACGCCGGAGCGGCCGGAGCGCGGGGCACTGGCTCTGGGCGGGCTGGGCGGCGGGGTCCGGGTGCCGGGCGGGGAGGGCGGGGGCAGGTGCGGTGGCGTTGACTCACCGTTCGCGGGGTCGGGCTCGGCTCGGCTCGGCTCGGCTCGGGCGGCGGCAGGCGCTGGGTGCTCCGCGCCGGGCGCGCTGCTTTATAGCACGCTGATGGACGGGGTCAGTTGGAGCGGCCGGGGGCAGGGGTGGGGGGCCCGGTCGGGCCACCTTGCCTTATTTGGTCGCCTTCACACCACTAAGGAGCGCCGAGGCCATTCATGGAGCCAAGGGCTGGGAAGAGGATCAGCCAAGGGGGCCTCAGACCATGTAAGGAAGGGGAGGGGGCAACCAGGGGGATGGCCAAATAGGGAGCTAGGGAGGGGCAGGCGGTGAAAGGTAGGGGGCAGGGGAAGACTAAGTGACGCCAGCCCACCCTTCCCCCTTCCTGGGTTGGGGTTCTCCCTGGGTGTGCTGTGGCTGGCTTCTCCGCAGCCGGCCAGACGAAGAGACAATACACCACATACAAGCGGGAAGACTTGGCACCCTGCCCTCTGCTGAGGGGTCCCGACAGCTGGGGCAGGGCATCAGAGGAAGGACAGCAGCTTGTCATCTTCCAGGACTGGGAGCTGAAGGAGCAGAGCCCTGGTCGTCCTCATGGGCCCGAAGGACACCACAGCAGCACATTTGAGTGACCAAGAAAATGAGCACCTAGGACAGGGCACCTTTCTTGTCTAGTTCCCACCAACCCGGATGACTTTATTCAGGGAGCTGGGCTTTTCTCCTCTAGGGCCAAAAGCTGAGATTAACTCCGGCTACCTTAGTCTCCAACCCATGCGTGGCTCAGGCAGGGTCTGGCCAGGGGAAACGCTAAGGAGAGCTTCTGTGAGAGCTTGGTCAAGTCCTGCTACAGAAGGGGTCAGATTTATCCCAGCCTGGATATCAGGTCGCTCTCCTCCATGCTTGGAAGGTTTCACTCAAACTGAGACTCTGGTCTTTAATCCACAAAATGATCCCCTGCTGCCAAAGTGAATGAAGAAACAAATGCCAAAAGTAGCTTGAACACTTGCTGGTGGATAGATAAACGGCTATAAACTGGGGGCAAAGGCCTTCATTCCCGTAGGAGCAAACATTCTTGTCAAGAAAATACCAGCAACTTCAACCATATGAACATATTGTAGGAACTAGCAGTATTATTATAACCTGGAATGAGTTAGAAAAGCAGAGTCCCGGGCCCCACCCTGGAGCTAATGAATAAGAATCTGTATCTTAGCCAGAGGCCCAGTTGATTAGTATGTACATTAAAGAAGCATTGGTATAAATGACGGAGACTAGCTTCTTCTTGGAAATAGATTTGGAAGGATCTTGGGACTTTGGAGAAAGGAACGGAAAGATGACATGAAGCAAGGAGCAAGGAAAGGATCAGAGAGACGTGAGAAGGACACAGATGGCTCGTTTGCCCTGGGGTGCCCTGTATTCTCAGTTCTTGACTGGCACTTTGATTTTTAATGCTTGTGTTTTTTCTCCCGTTCACACACACCAGTTAAAAATAGAAAACTGGGCACAGGCATCCATCTGTAGAGTGGTCTTGGATTGATATGCTAAGGAGGCCTGTTGATTAGATACTTGTCCTGACTGGACTGGAGAATGTAGGCCCTCCCTGCTGAGCTCCCCAACCATGTTTGGGTTAGTCTGGAGAAGAAACTGGGGGGGGCAGTTGGGCAATGGAGCCAGGTGAGGGGCCTGGCTGGGATCTCTCCCTGCTGCACAGTTGGCCTTTTACAGTGAAAACGCCCAGGCACAGGATGCGAAGAGCAGAGCTGCCTCAGCTCAGGCAGATGCAGAACCAAGAAAAAGGAGAAATGGATCTGGCGTCACAGCCACAGAGCCCTGGGTTCAAATACGCCCTCTATCACTTATTATACATTTGGTCTTGGGCAAGTTGCTTCACTTTCCTGAGCCCCATTTTTCCCTCTGAAAAGGGACACAATAACTCTTTGCTGGCGGGGGTTATTAATTATTGTAATCATCAGTGACAAGTGAAAGAAACAGAGCAAATCAAAGCAAATTCTACCTATTACGATTCAGTCATAGTGATCCTTTTGGAGGCAGCCGTAGCTCTGCTCTCTTTTGAATTGGGTCAACTTCATTTATTTATTGATTCAGCAAATATTTATGGGACAAGAACTGTGCTAGTCATAGGGATACAGTGATAAATAAAACAGAGCCGGACTCAGACTGCAGGGCAATTATACAAAAGTCAGAGACAGTTATAGTACATGATGTGAAGGAAAAGAGGGAATCACTGGGACAGTCAGGAAAAGAGAGATCCCTGAGGGAGTATCATTTCATTGTGTTTAGAGTAGAGTAGGACCGAAGTTCATGAACATTTGCGTGAAAGACAGTTTCTATTTGGGAGTGGCTGATGGCAGATTCCCACGTTCGTTGCCATATGTGCAAAGGGAAACTCCTGGAAAGTCTAGCTTATCACTGAACACCATGGTTATTGACCTAAATCCTTTGCAAATGCTTCCCTGGCTCAGGAGGACAACTCAGCCCACCCACCTCCGGGTGAATCTGCCCTGGAGGGGTGGGGAGGTTAGTGGAGCATTGAGACCAGTTTCATGAAACAATCTTCAGCCTTAAAATGTTTTTTAAAACCCTTTCATTATTTTCCACTTAGAACAAAATGTACTTTTGTATGCATTATATTTATGCTAAGAAATAACACTTTTTCCCCTTTAAAGATCTGTGATGATTTGATATTAGTTCATTGTAATACTGTTCCATTTCCATATTTAAAAATTCGGAACACCGTTTTATATATTTTAAAATATGTCAGTGGGAAAGCAAGATTCAACGACTGATTTTCATTTGACACAATTTTTCAGGGATCCATTTAGTTTAAAAATTGAGACGGGCTTTCGTCATGCCTACTTAAGTATATAAAATGACTTTAACCTCTGTGGAGGATACATTAAAAAAAAAGTAAACTATACATAAGGTAAAATTTATCATCTTAACCATTGAACATTGTACCGCTCATTCCCATTATTGTGCAACCGATCCCATTCCCTTTTTTTGATGCGAACTGTGACTAAAGTTATTTCAAAATCAAACTGTCCTGCAGTTTGAGAAAGACCGGTGTGTGTACTGGCAGAGCGAGGATTCAAATCCAGGCGCCCGACTTTGCGCCCTCTTCCTCACCTCCTCCACCCCCCCCCCCCCCCCCCAGTGCCCTTCAATCCCCTGGGACTGCTGTCCTCAGAGTGGAATCCTAGAATCACTTGCAGCCAGATTACCGGCGCTGCCTAATAAAAACGCACATTCCCAGGTTTCACCACGGGAGAGTGAATCTGCATTTCAAATACGTCCCCACCCCCCTTCTCCAGGTGATTCATAGAGCGAAAGAAACTGAGCGGCGCTGTCTGGCTGTTTCTCCCGGGCCCACCGAGCTTCGCTGAATGCTGCCAAGCTGCCAGTGCTGGCCGGCGTCCAGCTTGGCCGACCTTGAGCATCCCTGCGGGATGGCAAAGCGGGGCGTGTCCCCAGGGCTCCCCAGGGCCAGCGAGGCCCTTCTGGGCAGGGACAAGCCGTGGCGGAGACGTGCCGGGCAAGCTGAAGGGACAGAAGGTGGGACAGTTCCCCCTGCCCTTGCCTCGAGGGAAGCCTGTTTCATCCACCATCTGCTGGGATGTGGAAGGGAGCGCCCGGCCTCCTCCCGGCACTGGGGGATTAGCAGTCACTTATCTCAGCTGTTCCTCCATTCGAGGTGTCGCAGTATTTACAGAGAAGCCAGAAACAGACCGAGCCACACTTAATGCCTCCCCATGAACCGGCCCATCTCCTCCTGCATTCCGTGGGCGAGGAGGGAGGGGCGGGGGAGGGCTCTTTCTATAGCAGACAGAGGTGGGGAGACAGCCTTCCTAAACATTTCTATTTTCTTCCCCTACACATTTGTTCACTCCCACTGCCCTCTGGCTGGAGTTGGGTTTCAGTTTTCATTAAAAGAAGAAAGTGACGTGAGTGTGAGGAATGCCGGCCCCCACACACCCCGGTGCTCAGAATTCAGTACTCAGGCATGCCTAATCTCTGCCACATGCTTTCCCATGTTTTACATGCAACCACCAAAGAGCTTTCCCCAGGGGGAGTGTATTTCAACTCCAAAGAGACTCTGTTCTTGGCAGATTCGGGCAGCCCCTGCCTTCTTACATGATAGGGCCAACTGTGATGAACCATTTCATAAGATTTAGAAAAGGAGGACAACAGTTGGGATGTGGGAGGTGGGAGCGGGTGGAAGAAGGGAGATCTTTCTGGGTCTTGGAGTCACCTGGGCCTAATGATCTAAAAGCCGAATTCTCACTCTCTTCTATCCTGGTGTAAGTCCGGGAAATCGATTACAAAGGATTCCCAAAGCCTTTTTAATTCCTTAAAAGTAGTTCGTCCTTCAAGAATGAAATGCTGAAGCTCACAGGGTTCTGCTTGGAAGGTCTCCCGCTGAACTCAGACTTGCCTTGCTCCCCACACTGGCAGTAATTCTATGTATGGAGTTTCAGTTTTTCAGGTGTTACCTGGAACAAGCCAGCCTTTGGAGAGCCCAAAGGTGGCATTGGCCAACCTCAGGCCGGCCACGCTTAGTGTTTGCACAAGTGCTAGAGGGCACGCTTCAGAGGTGAGAGCTCTGAGCTCAGACCTGCTCCTGCTGGCCACTTTCGCTCCGCGGCATAATGTGGAGCCCATCTGCTCCCCATGAAAAAGGAGGTACACACCTGACACAGAATAATGGCAGCAGTAATGCTAATTGCTAGCACTTATTGAGCACTTGCTACGAGCTGTGCACTGTCTTGAGACTTTGTACGTTGTACATGGTCCAGGTAAAACTTTCCAGAGAAAGCTGGACTGACTGCCAGCCACAGAATCTGCAGAACTGCTATCAATATGATGTCAGTTTATAGAACTGCTCTTTGATATGATGTCACCATCCTCTACTGAGGGGCTGTATAACAAATATACCATGTTTATCACAAATAGAGGTGCCCCTGCTTCTACTGCAAGGATGTTGTCACAGGTGTTCATCAAAGGATACGGTCTTCTTCATGAGTCTCGTGGAAGAATTTGCTGTCTGGCTCTAGAACCAAGAGCAGCAGCACTTCTGCCTAATAACTGCTTTGTTTTGATCCTGTGGATCCTGAATCTAGTGACCAACCAGAGTTTTCTTTGGGTAGTGGCTAAGAAAAATCCTAGAAAACCACACATATGTGGCCCAATTGTTAACACGATTACAAATCATTATGATCTATTTTACCAGACCCACCTCTATTTTTTTCATTTTTCTGTTTCTTCCATTTTTAAACTTTCATTTGTCTATCTTTGTAAGCTGCCATATATCTTTTGTGGGACAAGACAAAGGATGGATAGATGGATGGCTGGGTAGATAAGAATGCACTTTGGGGACAATAGGGAGAATATTTGAAATTGGAATTTGAGTGGTCACTGTACAGGCAGCCAAGAGTCCAAGATGAGTATGTCTGTAGGTTTCTTCCATCTCAAAGCAAACATACACTGCTTAATGACAACACCCATTGATTGCTTTTAAAGTGTCAAACCATTTTGATTTTCCTCTTAACATCATGGTAAGTATAACTGGCAATCTGAACTAACATTTTCCCCATTATAAAAACAATATGTGCTGATGGTGGTAGACTAGGAAACACTGAACAGGAAAGCACAAAGAAAATGACATGTCTGGTTGAGTTTTTAAAGCCCTATATTTTAACCTCCCTAAAATAAAACTAAATGTGATATAAAATTCATGAGGCCTTGGCTTCCATAGCTACTTAGAGCCGCTGGGCGGAGAAAAGAAAAATAGCTTCCTATTCTGGTAATTGCAAGAATGTCCACTTGTTCTTCAAAGAGAGATGCAATGCAAGGAATTTGCATTAAAAGCATTTCTTGGTTTTACTCATAATCTAAATTATCTCTAGTCAACAGCTGGACCCAAAGAATGCCAAACTGGGAGCAGGCTTTGCCCTAGGGATTATACCATCCATACCTCACTTTTATATTTTAGAGGGCAAGTTTTATTTTCCAACTCAGCTGTTGAACTCTTTCAAAACCGCCGTCTAAGAACAGGGATCTGTCAAAACACAAAACTAAACCATGTAAGTATATTGCTGAGGGCTTTGTCTTTATGTGGCGAGTCTGAAAGCAGTTGTTTTAGGAGACATGTTTACACTTTTATAATCAGTATTTCCAAACTCCTCTTGGTTAGGACTACAAATAACCAGTTCATCTTACCATCACAGCCACTAATTTAATTTCATAAATTAAAAAAATAATAAAAATAAAGGCTTCACCTAAATCCAGTCATCTGTGTCAACCAGGGGAAGGAAACAAATTGTGCCTCCAAAATAAAAACAACTGAAACACCTTCTTTAAGCTGTTCCTTGAGTGCTAAGTTGGCACTCACACAAATAAGTAGGTCTGGGTGTTTATGGCATTGCAGAGAGAAGACACAGCCTCTGAGAACTGAGAGAACAATTAGCCATTAAACTCTGATGTGGCCTTGACAAATGACCAGAAAAAAAACTTGAGCGTGACCCAAAGGATCTAACAAAGTGTTACATCACCAAAGAAATACCCGCAAGAACTGGATAGACCTAAGCTGAGAGCATTCTTTACGGATGAACCCTTTCGCAAATTCTTTTTAAATATGCAGTTTTTCAGGGAGAGATTCCAGTTGCTGTTTAATATTATCATTTAATATTTATCACTGCCACGAAAGATTCATACTAAGCTCCTCTTTCCAATGAGTACAGCCATCTTCCCTCTGTGACCTCTGTTCAATGTCAGGAGAGTCCATACACTCTACCTACTCTTGAGGGTGCAGAAAGGGAACCCTGAAACCCTAAATGAAGCTGATCCCTTGGCCTGGCATAATTGGTCATTTCTGATGTCCACACAGGGTCAGATCACTAAGCTGCTGGCCCAAGGTGGTGGGTGGGGATGAGGAGAGGAGTAGGGTAATTGTGATAGAAGTAAGACCTAAACCCTTCCACCCTTCCCGTGAGTTCTATCTTAGTAGAAAACAAAACGATAAATCAGAAACACGTATTGACACTGATACAAAGGCTGAGGCTTTGCTTTTACATTGGGCAATGGAAACCCTTAGGTAAACTATGTTCCTTTGTCCCCCTCAGCGATGTGGGACCCAAAATGGTCACGAGAAAGGCAGAAACGATCCCATGAAGCAGAAAGCCTTGTTTATTAGAATAGCTCTGGTGTTCTAGAAGTGCCCATAGCTCAGGCCTAAATATCAAACCCTACAATATTGTTCCATAATTTATAACTGTATATAGTCAGATTTCCCTTTGATCTATGTGGAAACTAAACTTTATTCCGATCAGTATGAAAAGTTCAATGTTAAGCTTGCCTACTTTCTCACCTGGAACACGTGAATCTGAGAGAATCAGTCATGAGTAAAAGATTTATTGCTCCTACTTCCTGTATTTCCTAAAGGTCATGGATAGATCAAGGACACCGGTCCAAAGCATCTGATTCAGCCACGATCACGTAGACAGGGTTTGAAAAACCATAAAGTTAGTGTTGGGCAGCAGCGACCTAAGAATGACAGCTGCTCTTCGTTTCCTTGGATATTTGTGGATGTAGAAGGTCTAGAACACATTTCAGAATGTCACCACACTGGGACTGCTATGTACGAGTACACCATTTACCAAAAAATGTGGCATCTAGGAAAACATAGCCCGGAATTGTCAGAGATTGTGTCATTTCCAACAAAGTATCTTTTATACCCCTAGCCTCTGTGGACATTGTTTAAATTCTCAGCATCAACCAAGAAGACATCCAGGTCTCAGTGACAGATTTTGAACAAAGGGCTTCAAATAATTTCCTCCCGGGAGATTTCACTCTGGCTTTCTCCTATGTGGAAACTCAAACGTGTCTTTAGTCTCTCAACTTACAAATCAATTAGAAAAATGTTTCTGATGAATAAACTCTTTGATTTGAAAAGGCATTATTTCTCACTAAATAAAATCAAAATAGTGATGCTTATTGTGCAGATGCAGATACAAGTTTTGACAATTAAGTTCGCAAATTTGTTGCAAAGATGTTGCTAATCTTTTTGATATCAGAGGGATTATTCATTATGAATTTGTACCAACTGGACAAACAGTTAACCAAGTTTACTATTTGGAAGTGCTGAAAAGGCTGCATGAAAAAGTTAGATGAAAACGACCTGAACTTTTTGCCAACAATTCATGGCTCTTGCACCACGACACTGCACCAGCTCACACGGCACTGTCTGTGAGGGAATTTTCAGCCAGTAAACAAATCACTCTTTTGGAACACCCTCCCTATTCACCTGATCTGGCCCCCAATGATTTCTTTCTTTACCCAAAGATAAAGGAAATATTGAAAGGGAGACATTTTGATGACATTCAGGACATCAGGGGTAATACAACAACAGCTCTGATGGCCATTCCAGAAAAGAGTTCCAAAATTGCTTTGAAGGGTGGACTAGGTATTGGCGTTGGTGCACAGCTTCCCAAGGGGAGTACTTCAAAGGTGACATAGTGATATTCAGCAATGAGGTATGTAGCACTTTTTCTAGGATGAGTTCGCGACCTTAATTGTCAGATCTCGTATGCACAAGAGGAAAAATTCAATTTTGCAGCTAAATGGGGGTTCCCTTGAAATAAAGATGTGGTTTATTCTATCTCTGTTCAATCGCTATTTATCAGATGCCTTCTCTGGGCGAGGCACTGTGCCAGGTAGAGTAAGGAATATTAGAATTAGTGAGACAGTGCAGGCACACCGAGAAAATGTTTACACGATATTCGTTGTACACAGATCTGACCATCTACCACAAAGATCTCTGCTAAGCAGTATAAGAGAGGTATTCAACATAGACTGGAGGGTGTGGGGCCTGGCAAAAGGGACAGAGTCCGTCTCATTAGGGCACTTGGGCAAGGCTTCCTAGTCTATGGGTTTTTGAGCTGAGCCTGTAAGAGCTGACCGATTCATAGGTTTCTTTATACCCGAGCCCATACCAATGCTGTATACTTTTGTCCATGAGTTAGAGAGAGAGACAGGACTACTGAGGGACAGAGAGGATTCAACAATAAGAAAAAACAGGGCAGAAATCATTAGTAGGCTTTAGTATATTGTGATACATTTGCAAAATTGCTTTCTATCCAAACTCATTTGTCATTTTAATGAGAAACACAAACACAAGTATGTTGCTCCCTCTTGGAATAATTACAGTTTGTTAACGGTGCCACTACATACCACATGCTGTACTCAGATGACTCTGAGGTTATATAAAGTCAGAAAGAAGCACACTACGGAAGGCGCCACTGAAATGGTCTTCTCAAATGCAAATTGTGTACGTGCCTGTGTGTGTATGCAGGTGTGTGTGTCTTCAAGCGTAGCCACATCTTAGTTTCCATGAAATGAAAGATGGCACAGCCAGAGAGCGAGTGCTTCTCCACTTACCCAAGTCACCGCCCATGACTACTTGCAAAAATCTCCAAGGACTGAAAAGTTTCACGTTCACCTGTACATAGAAACTTTTGACTGCTGAAGGCTGTTTCTAAAATCTAGCCAAACTGTTAGTGGAGGGGAGAGGGTTGGAGGGGAAAGGAGGAAGGGATTTATTAAATTTTTCACCTTATGTGTAGGTATTGTTTGAATATATTTTTCAGGAGCATGTATTCATTTAATAAATTCAAGAAAGGAAGAAAACACTCTAATTTTAAATCCTCTTGCTTAAAATACAGCATTTTTATGTTTTTTGTCTTGCTTACCCAATGGAGATTTCTATATAATAATCTCCACATATTTGAAGAAAGATGTGGCCTCTCCAAGCGTTTTTTAGGATCTTTTTCACCAGCCATGCTATTTTTAAAACTGTTTTCATATCTGGTCAAAAATCTAATTGCTCCAAGATTTCGATGCGCAAGAAAATCTCTTGGAGCTAAATTGGTTAGGTATTGGGTTTCTGTTAAGTGGAAAACAACCGTTGTTTGGAGAGTTAAACTCATCTAAATACACCCACACAAAACTACAAAAAAGATAATTTAATTTTCTTTGACGCTTCAGAAGTTATTTACAGAATATTCTCATTTTGAAACAAATTCTTGTCACATACCATGGCAGAATATATATGACAAATGTAGAATGTTGAGCTAAACTAAAATGATTAATACCCTGACAAATTGCTTATATGAATTAATTGTTGGTATAACATACCTGTTATCTATTTATTTCTTTTAAAAATCGAGTACAGATAAGAATTCTGGTGTCTGGCCAAGATGGCGCACCCTACTTTTCCCAGGTCCTTCCTCTACAACTGTGGACATAACACAACAAGCAAACATAGGAAGACTCGGAGAAGGAAAGGAGAAGATGGACAGCCGAGGGACTTTGGGACTTGAGAAATAACGTGGTGGCAAGTTCTGCTGAGGATGTGTCAATGTCCATGGCAGGTCGGCTGAATCAAGGACTGAAGACAGTAGGCACAGCTGGGGTGGTGCAAGAGCCCCAGAAGGAGAATTTATACCTCCTTACGGTGGAATCTGGTGCAATGAATAGACTCAGCATCAGAACCTGAAGACCGGAGAGGAGTGATGCTTCTGATTAAAACATACAAACTGAGTTACTCCAGGAACAGAGAACACCCAGACCCAAAAGGCCTATTTTTGCAAACAAAGACAGTTGTGTCCCTAAACTGCTTCGGGGCTTGAGGGCCTCTGCTGGGAGCACCTAGTAGAAGAGAAGGACTTAGAGGACAGCGAGTTAGTTCCCTGCTCTGGGCCCGACCCGCAGCTGAGCAGTGAACGATGTTTAGCCTGAGATGCCGCACCAGGAGAAGCAGCTGTGAGACCTGGAGGTTGGCAGCCAGGAGCAAGTGGCAAAGGCTGTGCAATGATGGCCCGAGAGGACTGGGCATGGCAGCACCTGTGAGATACCCCAGGAACTCTAGGAACTGTAGAAGAGGTGGGAACCTGAAAAAAAGGAGGTGTGTGAAAGAGGGGTAAGGGAATGATGATGCTCAGTTTTGCAGATAGAGATTATTAAGCAGACAAAAATCTAGGCCAATTGTTTTCTGTCTTGGCCGCACATGGACCCAATCACCTGGGGAGCTGATATATGGTCTTGCCTCCATGAGCAACGAACGGAGAAAGGATTCTTATTCTGTGACAAATCATCTGCAGCCTCTGTTGAGGTGCACTGGGAAAAAAACAAAGGTATGTGTAAGTTGGGGGAAGGAAAAGGGATGTGTAACCTCTGCTGTGGGCACGGAGTGCTCACGTAAAGCATGAGTCAATACAACGGAAAACAATTTAACTTTGGCCAAACAAAGGAGGGAAAAACCATGAGTGTATCAGAGACCTATGCTGGACTTGTCACTGCCCTGCCTTCATAGCCAGGGCCAGATTCCTGTCTTGGGTTAATTTATGGATTTTTCTCCAGTAGAAAGTAGGATGTGACTCTCACCTCCAAAGCGAATTTGAGATATTCAAGTTATGGAAACAGTGTATGGAAACAGAAATAAAAAGCAACCAACTCACAACCCAAGTTCTTTTCACTCAAGTGTCAGCAAGTCCTCAATGCTGATGTCTTCTATTTCATATAAGTGAAGAGAAAATACAAGGACACGAGGCCAGTAAAATAAACACCATGTTTATAATTAAAAGGTCTTCTGGAGGCCTGGTCATGTCGATGTGCGACACGATATAGTCAGCATTTCACAAGGCACCAGGAGGCAAAAAAAAAAAGAAAAGAAAAGAAAAAAAAATCTGCTTTTCAAAGAAAAAGCCCCACATTTGTAAGAAAAATGTCCCCAGGATCTGGCCACTCTGCGACCCAACTGTCCTGCTGTGGGTGTCCTGGAGGCCAGGGAGGGTCTCTGGGAATATTTGTCCCACTCCCTTGTCCCCAGTTCTCTAACTGCTCTTCAGCTAATTAGAGACATTTGGGATTATCGAGATATTTATTTTTTTCCCTTTACCCCAGGAAGGGTAAATCTATTTATTGTATTATAAATACACATTATTCTTTGTTACTTAAATCAGGTTTTATGCAATTTGATCATCTAAAAGCAAAGATTTAGATTGGAACCAAAATCAGTTGATCCTTTTGCTGACTAGAGCTGGCTGTGTGATGGAGAGATAAGGTGGTGCCATTGTTATTGTCACAGTATCTAGTTTAAAACAACAAAGGGATAGAGAAGAATGCGAACAGGCACAGGGGAGGCATACCTAGAAGCCTACTGGGGAATTTGACAGTGGAGAGAAGATTTGTGAAGGGAAAAAAAATATGGGTATTATTTTTATCAAGTGCCTTTCTGCAGGCAACGGTTGACTGTCACAAGTCTCCATAGCTGGAACTCTGCAATGGATAGTGCACACCTCCTAATATTCATTTGAAAAAGTATAAGACACAATCCGCAAGGACTTCATCCAGACAATCAGTGTTGAATGGAGGAAGACTATTATACGCTGGAGTGATCAGGGGAGGCTTCCTGGAGGAGGTAGTATTTGGTCTTGAGGTCTGAGTGGAGTTGACTAGGAGGGCAGGAAATAGAAAGGCAACCCAAATAAGAGGCACAGAAAAAGTAAAGCTTTAGAGGTGGGAAAATTCAAGATATTTTCAATGGAAACTAAAGTAGCCTGGCTGATGCCGAGATACTCAAGGATGTAGCTTATTAAATGCATTTAACAGTTTAATTAAAAAGGAGAGAGAGAGAGAGAGAGAGAGAGAGAGAGAGAGAGAGAGAGAGAGAGAGAGAGAGAGAGAGAGAGAGAGAGAGAGAGAGAGAGAGAGAGCTGGCCCAGCCCTGCCCGGCCCGGTGGCTCAGGCGGTTGGAGCTCCATGCGCCTAACTCTGAAGGCTGCTGGTTCAATTCCCACATGGGCCACAGGGCTCTCAACCATAAGGTTGCCAGTTCAATTCCTCGAGTCCTGCAAGGGATGGTGGGCAGCGCCCACTGTAACTAAGATTGAACATGGCACCTTGAGCTGAACTGCCACTGAGCTCTCGGATGGCTCAGTTGGTTAGAATGCATCTTCTCAACCACAAGGTTGCCGGTTCGACTCCCACAAGGGATGATGGGCTGTGCCCCCTGCAACTAGAAAAACGGCAACTGGACCTAGTGCTGAGCTGCACCCTCCACAACTAAGATTGAAAGGACAACAACTTGACTTGGAAAAAAGTCCTGGAAGTACACACTGTTCCCTCAATAAAGTCCTGTTCCCCTTCCCCAATAATATCTTAAAAAGAGAGAGAGAGAGAGAGAGAGAGAGAGAGAGAGAGAGAGAGAGATGCATTCCAATGACATATTTGTTTATCAGAAACTTGTTTTTTAACCAGAGGTAATGATAATATCAGAGGCACAGGGGTAAATCTAAATTTTAGCCTTTTCTGGGGTAAAACCAGAAAAGGTTGGTTTGGGTAGCGACATAATAATAATTAAACACAATCCCCATGTGATTGACAAAAAGCCCCCACCCTAGGTGAATCCATTATCCACCTTCTCCAGGCTTATACCCCGGCTGATGAAAACTTACAGGGACATTTTACCCCATAGACCAATAGCTACCCATTCCTCTATATATGTTTCTCTAGTCAGTTCATGATTTTATTCTCTACATTACTTCACACCATCCCCATGATCTTTGAACCGTCAATGAATTCCCACTCTTGAGACAGCAGTGTGAAAAGGAGTTTCAGAAATGCGGCTGGTGGTTGAATCCCAGTCATTACCAGCGTTTGCAATGAGCTATTTCTAGTAGCGTCATTTTCTAGGACTTCACGTGTCCTTTCCTTTCCTGAATTTCTCCTTTCACACTTCTCAAACACTAACTCCAGGGCTTTTTCTCCTCGGATCTGTCTACTCTCCCACAGTGGTGTGCTGGTAAACTGGTTCTCTGGGGGGAAAAAAAAAAAGCCTTAATTTGTTGTGTTTGTTGGTTTCCATGGCTTAATACTCCCACCACAGCTGATTTGAAGCCAGCTTGAAATATTTACCAACCAAGCCGAGAGCCGGGGCGTTGGGCCTAGCTCTCTGGGTCACATGTATTGCACTCGTGCTCCCTTCTCATCTCTTATGCACTCTCCTTCAGTGTGTGATGAACTTCAATGTATATACAATTACCTGGGGGTCTTGTTAAGATGCAGATCCTAAATCAGGAGTGGGGAGGGTGCTAAGAATTACGTTTCTAATGAGCTCGGAGATAATATGTGTGCTGCTGGTCCAAGGATGACAGTTTAGTAGCATCAGACTAGATGACCTCTAAGGGCTTTTCCAACTCTGGTTGGAGGATGTGATTGTGGGCCCCGTGCAGAACCTTGGTCCTCTGCTTGCTGTGCAGGGCTTTTCACCGACAGCCAACAGTCCTGAGGATCCTAGAGAGGTCTGCTTTCCCTTCACTTCTATGATCCCACTGCCCTCATCTTTTGCAATATGTTGGCTCAATTCTCTACTACACCAATTCTGATTTGCTTTGTTAATATTTCAGGAATAAAACAAAACCACAAAACCACACAGATTGCATGAAAGTGAGGGAGGAATCAAAGCTAATAGTTATCTTCCCATTAGGACATTTTGAAAATATGGAAGGAACTGAAAGAATTGAATTGAATTGAATTGAATTGAATTGAATTGAACTGGAGAATGCACAGCTTCGCAAGCAACAGACTGGGCAAGATGACTGGATGTAGGCAGAATTTTTCTATATAGTCTTGTATATTCAATTGGAGCACTATTGGAAATTTTAACAGCCCACGTTTTTCTTCTAGTGAGCATTATAGCTAAAAAAAAAAAAAAAAAAAGTCCCCACATTTACATATAAAGCAGTGAGGTCTGAAGTTATATTATTTTAGCATATGGTATTATTTCTGATATGTTAATTTTGGTAGTTTGGGCAGTTAGTGCTAAAAATTGAAATAAGAAAAGCCACGACCTACAATCTACTATAGTTATATTTCCCACTTATAGTTAGTGTTTTTAATTGCCCACACTTCATTTTAATTGCTTCCATTTTCTATTGTCCTATTTTCACTTTACTGAATCAACTTATGAAGTTTGTATTAAAAACAACATTGCTCATAATTTCAGCAGCTCAGTAATCAGTACTTTCTAAGAGGGGAAGAAATGAGTCTTGAGATAGGGGGCCATGTATTCCAAATGTATTTCTCAGGATGACTGCATTCCAGAATTTTCAGTTAATCTGCACTTACTGCAACACAAAGAGAAGATATTAGAAAAAGCATCTTAGATCATATCTGCAACAAGAAAATTATTAGCATTGCAGACTCGTTTTTTTAAAAAAAAATTGAAAGATTAAAATTATTTTCTTTTGACAGGTAAACACAGTTCTCTAAGTAAATATTTGCAATCATTAAATAAATATTTGGATATCAATTATGTGTAAGGCATTGTGCTTGCCACTATAAAATAGGCTGAAGGAAAGATAAGAAGATTTATTCTCCAACTTTCCCAAGTTTTAAAATGTATTTTGTTTTTTCTACCCATCAATGTTTCTCTTGGGGGCACTCAATTTATGTATCTTATTATGCTATAAAAATAGCTACATTTTTGGTCACTGAGCACAACTTCTTTGAAACTTTGGCCAAACCAATTCAACTTTTTTTAGTAAAATACATATTTCTCAATTGTGTTTTTTCTGGGCTTGAGTTATCTGAACGGCATGTTTGAAGTAGACCCCAAAAAGCACAACCTGACAAACAGAAAACGTTGATTTTGTTAATAATTCCCGTCTTGTTTGGTAGGTTTGAGCATCTGGATATCTGATGAAATGCCACCCTGTCCACCAAAAGTCTCAATTCTGTCTGTGTGCACACGGTGCTTTCATGATCAGGAAGCTATCGATTGTGAAATGCACCATTGATTCAATAACAGATATTTGGGAAAATAAGCCACTATGTAAAATGCATACATGTCTAAATGTTAACGTAGAGAAAAAGGTACATCTTAGAATCAGGTAATATGTTCTCATAAACATAGATATACATACATACATAATAAATATTTTTCTCATAAGCATACCCATATATATTTTAATCCCCCCCACACACACACACAATCTATGTGGGAAAACCTCCAACATCACAGTAAATATATTTCACTCTCACATCCTGATTAACACATGCTATCAGTAGAACCACACTTCTCACATAAGTGATGCCATTTTCACAGTTTGGGTGCCATTTTCCCTTCTTTAAATAGTTTAATGCAAACGAGAATTTCAGTGCCACGATACCATGGGAAGTTTAAATTTACGTCCGTCAGGAAATTCCCAAAGGAGATGAAGGAATTCTAAACATCACAGGTGCAAGTGATAGCTAAGCATGAATAACAGATGACCCTAACGTTGATTTTCATTGTGTTTAGAGGCATTTGAATCATATCACAAATGAAACTGGATCTTTATGTTGATTTATATAATTGTAATTACTGATGGCGAATCACTTTCTAAAACTCAATAAAGATGCTAAATGTGACACTTTGGGGGGAAAGTTAAACATGGCTCCTAACCATGGGAGAAAAATATAAGGTAAAGAATAAATGATAAACAAGAGTAGAAGATGACACAGCCATCTGTCAGCCTCCCAGAGGATATGTTGGTTTTTAGGATGGTGTTTTCTGCTTTCTTTTTCAATGCTTTACTGGGCAGGATACTGCTCAGTTAGCCACATTTGGGTGTAGGACTGAGACAGACACTACTGATAATAGTTAACTCCCTTTAGGCGTCCTGGAGATATATAATATATATATATATATATATATATATATATATATATATATATATATATATATATATATATATCTCCAGGATATATATATCTCCTGGCTTATTCACTAAGATTTTCAACAATAGTTTTAAAGCACAGGTTTTAACTCAAGATAAGAATCTCAAAGCTACTGAATAGAAGATGGACTGCTAGTGGTCTGTAGCAGTGAGAGGCCGCGAGGGCCCTACACTGGTTTCCTCTGACCCTTTCTAAAGATGGTGATGATAGTGGCCTAGAAATGTTATGGCGTTTCTTTGGCTCTCCGGATATGAGGATGAACGGATTTTTTTAATGCCTGGGGAGAAGCTAAGACACGCAACTATGAATTCCCCACCTTTTAGATTGTGTTATACATGTCACCACATTCAGGTGAGTGAGCATTTGAAATGACTAGATGCCAACCCTGAGCAACATAGCAATCTGCTGGGCATCTTTCAGACACTGCGAAGAAATGGGCACATGATCTGGAAGTTACCCCTGCTGAGTCGTTAAATGGGACCGTGCTAGCTTCCCAGGCTTGAAAAGAAATGCAGACGATAGCAGCCTAGCACAGCTCAGCTCACATACCAAGCAGGTGACCTCCGCTGCCAAGCTCTCACAGCTCCTCTCCCCGCCATAACATCTCTGTAATATGTGCATCCCTCACTTTTCTCCCAGTGGTCACATTTCAGATGTTTCAGTTAGTCCATAATGGCCAAGTTCTTTGTTCAAAGCTCCAGGCAGGATTTAATCATAGCAGCTCAGGGCTAGAACCACCCTTGAAAAGTCTGGTCAAACCAAGGCTGTGAGGATGCAGACTTGTGCCTTGTGACTTCTGTGTTGCAAATGCCACTGGACACTTTCTCTATCACAGTAGACAAAGGAGGAAGAAAACATGTCAGTTGGGTTGAGGCGGGCGTGGGAAAGAAAAGAGAGGTGAGCAATGGCTCCGTGCCCTGTGCAGGAATGGAAGAGTGAAGGCTCGGGTGGAGGAGAAAACAGGTCAGTGAGAACAGAGCACTGGGATGACGTGGGGAGAGCAGTGACAAGTTGCAGACCTCTGACTGGGAGGTCGCAGCAAATGCTAATGAGGTGGGGCAGAAAGGGACTCAGGGAAGAGACTGGGCTGTGAGCCAGAAGCAGAAGACAGTCTTTGAGCAGCCACATCCCAACAGGCGCCACCTTAGCAGGAGGTGGCTACTGTGCAGATGCCTGCGGCCTCCCTCTTGGCCCGGCAGTCACCGCTGAGCCATGAGTCAGAACCAGGCAGTCATTCACCCTTTTCTGAAGCTAAGTCTCTAGCCATTTCTAAAAAAAAAGAAAGACTGAGGAAAAGTTTTTTTCCTTCAGGACAGATGTGAGTGAACCCATTATGTATTTTACAAATACATGTAAAAGCAATCTCATCCTAAGAACAGCCTGGGATTGAGGAATGACTGCTACTTAATGCACGTTGTCTATGCTACCACCAGTAGTGCCAAAGGGTGGGGGTACAGTTCGCCCAGCAGCAACACGTGAGGATCTGTCAACGCACCTCCACCCGCTGTAAATATTCAGAGAGCCAAGTGGGCTTTCACTCATTTAAGAGGCTAGAGTGAGCCCATCACTCACCACATATATTCCAGTAATAAATCAAAATCCTTTCTTACTACCTTCTGTCTCTCAGGGCCCCTGCACACCCACAGCGTCTCCGCCTTGCTTCCTGGTGGTGCCACAGAACTCCGCACACCAGCCACTCCCTCCCCTTTCCCAAAACCCGGGATCACCCTTCTGGGCAGCTTCTGGCATAGGCTCTGTACTAATATCCTCGTTCAAATCCTGGCTTCACGGCTTATCGGCTGTGTAAACCTTGGCTATGTTTCTTAATTTCTTGAAGCTTCCATTTCTTCACCTAGAAAACAGGACAGAAATTTCCTCATCTATAAAGCACCATGGGTCATTGTGAGAATGGAATGAAATCATTTGTGTGAAACACATACCACAGTATCTGTCGCGGAAGTGCCCAATAAATATCATCATCATCATCATCATCATCGTCGTCGTCCTCATTCTCATCCTCATCACCGTCCTAGTCGGGCACTGTCTCAGCTCTTTCCCCCCCTCAGATTCTGCCTGCTCTCTGCCTTCCTCCCTCAGCTTGCAGGGCAGCTGGACAGCGATAGCCCCATCTCACGTGCTGCCTCTGACACTGGCCTGCTAAACCAAGGTAAGCCCAAAGCAGGGAATGCAGACAAGGCCGGGGCTGAGAAGGAACATCGCTGACCAGATCTTTTTGAACATTTCAAGCCATGCAAAGCGGGTTTGGATGGTACATCTTCATTACGAGGTCTGACAATTAAGTTCGCGAACTGGTTGCACCGATGTTGCTAACCTTTTTTATATCGGGATTATTCACTATGAATTTGTACCAACTGGACAAACAGTTAACCAAGTTTACTATTTGGAAGTGCTGAAAAGGCTGCATGAGAAAGTTAGACGAAAATGACCTGAACTTTTCGCCAACAATTCATGGCTCTTGCATCACAACACTGCATCAGCTCACATTGTCTGTGAGGGAGTTTTTAACCAGGAAACAAATCACTGTATTGGAACACCCTCCCTACTCACCTGATCTGGCTCCCAGTGATTTCTTTCTTTACCCGAAGATAAAGGGAATGTTGAAAGAATGACATTTTGATGACCTTCAAGACATCAAGGGTAATTCAACAACAGCTCTGATGGCCATTCCAGAAAAGAGTTCCAAAATTGCTTTGAAGGGTGGACTAGGAGCTGGCATCGGTGCATAGCTTTCCAAGGGGAGTACTGTGAAGGTGACCACAGTGATATTCAGCAATGAGGTATGTAGCACTTTTTCTAGGATGAGTTTGCGAACTTAATTGTCCGACCTCATATACCACTGGCCTGTCTGATGTGATACACAGTAAAGGTGCCCTAATAATTTTCAGCCCAATAAATGATTCCTGGAACTTTTCTGACTAGCAAACCAAGTCATATGCTCCTTTTTCATATCAGGTGGCTTCTAACCTGCTTGCAACAGGAAAGCCACTCTAGAATCCAATCTAATGTGGGAGAAAAGAACATCTGTAAGCAAGTAACTGTAGCCTCAAATGGTAATGCCACCATTCAGAGAGAAGACACTAATGGTAATGACAGCTACTATTTATTAAATTCCCACTATGTGTCTGGCATTATATTAGTCAATTCCCATATCCGAACACATTTAATCCTTTTAACAACCCTTCGAGGAAGGTGTTATTACCCCAATTATGAAGATGAGAAAATTAATGTAATGTGGTTCTGGGTCCCCCTGTTAGCAATTGGCAGAGCTACTTTAGCAACTTCTAATTTCGGTCTTCCTGACTCCCAAACCACAACTCCGCCCTGGGGGGTTAGGAGGCTGGGAGAGGTGGTAGCAAGAGAGCACGCTTGATGAGTGATGGATTTTATGAGAGGTGAGGGAAGCATCACAGAGGAAGTGAAACTCCTCAAGCATCATGAGGAGTTTGCCAGGTCAGCAGGAAAAAAAAAGAGCATTTTAGCAAGAGGCCCTGTGAGCAAAGAAAGATATGAAAGCAGCTGTATTTGGGGAACTGTGACAGGCCGGCACAGGGTGCTGGTGGCCCAGAGCACATGGGAGGGACGAGTGTGTCCCAGCATTGGCACCACCGCTTCCCATCACCTGTGACATCCAGTGTGGACCATGCTGCCTTGCCCCACCTGGCCCCGCATTTCCAGTCTGTCCGTGCTCTTGGGGCCTCGTGCTGTGCTGCCGGACACTTCATCCTGCCCTTCTGACCCGACCCCTGGCTTCTTTCCCTCTTCATCACTGATCTCTCCAACTAGTCTGCTTCCGGAAGCTCAGGACAGTCCACTCATCCAATCTCACCGGAGACTGAGCACATTATCCACATACCGTCTGTCTCCCAGCCCCAGCAATGGGCTTGGACTTCGCCCTGTGGGCGAGGGATTCTTAACTAAGGATGCATGGGTGGGCTCCACGGCACCACGAACCACCCGAGTTCTAGGGACAATAGTGCAAGTGAATTGTTAAAGGAAAATGAAGCTTTCATTAGGTCCCCAAAGGGAAGTGTGACTTTCTCAAAAGATTAAGAAACCATAGAAATGCCACACTCTCCTATACTGAAGCCACTAGCCACGTGTGGCTAATTTAAATAATCTAAAATGAAATAAAATTTAAAATTTAGTTCCTCTGTCTCACTGACCACATTTCAAATGCACCTGTGGACATTAGGCAGCACAGATTAGCGAACACATCCATCCCTGCAGAAAGTCCTATTGGGTAGTGCTGACATAGGCAATGCGGAGCCACGGAGGAGGGTAGAGAGGGGAAGTGTGTGATCAGGTATGTGGGATGAAAGGCGAACGTTAACAGCCAGTGCAGGACAGACGTGGGGAGGGAAAGCCATGAGTCCGGAAGACTGGGAGGAACTGACCTCATGCCATAGCGATGGGAATGAAGAGGAGATCACAACTGTGAGAAATGTTTCGGCATGCTTGGGGAAGGAGTGGACTAGAGGACAGAGGCAGAGAAAGAGGTCACAGCCATCTCTAAGCTTTCTAATTTATCAGTGGACAATGCCAACACAGATTCCTTCCTGGCCTTCCTCCCCTTCTACTGCTCCTTCATTCACCTTCCACATCCGAGCCAGTCTGGGTGCCGGCCCTCACGCTGCTGTTCCCTCTGCCTGGAATATTCTTCTTCTAGTTAGCTAAATGTCTCCTTCCCTCACCTCCTTCCAGTGTTTGCTCATGGAGACCTTCCACTTGTCACCCACATGAGTGACTAGAAGGAAAGACAGCCAATGTCACAGAAGAAGGTGTGAGGGTGAGGAAGCTGGGAGTCTAGGGTGGGGCGGGGGTGGGGGCAACAAAATGCTGAGTCATCACAGATCAGTGATCTGTACTCACTGGAAAAGGCCAGACTGTCACCAACAGGCCTGGCCCTGCTGGGCAGCATTTGGAAACAGATGAAACTGCTTTCACCCCAGGTACCCAAGGCCCTTAAGTATCCACCATCATTTCAAATCTTCTCTCAGGAAATGTCCTGATAAACTTATTAATGCTGAGTCCTAAAATATTAATATATACAGTTTGTTAGCCAACCCTAGTGCTTTTCATTTTAATGTCGGCGAGAGTCCTCAGCCTAAGACTGAATCTCTAATGGTGATTTTTATGTACTGGTCACAAATAAAGTGTGGTGAGAACACACTTCCCTTCTCTTGCCTACCCCCACTTCCCACCTCATACGTGGCCTTCTGATCTTATGAGCTGACTAACGCAATTTCTGAAAGGCATTTAGCGAAGGGTGGACAGAAAAATTCTTTGTGACTAACTCCGCATTACTCATAAAATGTAAGTGGCGCCAACGTCCCATCATCCCCCTCATCCTCTGAGAATGTTGGTAATCACAATGTTACTGTATAATGTGAAAATCTCCAAATAGAACTAAACTCAGGTCTATAAATATACATGATTAAGCCTTCAAATATAGCACTGCTTTCTTTTCATGGGGGCTATTTCTGTGTGGTGATTGTCTGGCTGATTTGCAATTTCACAATACAAATGGCTTTTCTCCACAACTAATGGGAAACTTGGCAGGGTGCTGCTCACTCGGCCCTCGCTGTGAAAAAGTCTGTTAAACAGCGGGAAGTGCTCTTCTGAATTACATAAGCAGAGCTGACAAAGGGCGACAGCGCAACTCCAGGTCCTGCGAAGATGAAAGTGTCTGTTTAGTTTCTCTTCTGGTGCTAGAGGAATACTGCCTCTTCTCTTAATGAATAATGAAATGATCATGAGCACGCACCCCTGTGATATCCCAAATTACATGTACTGGGGTACGAATTAGGAATAAATACCAGAGGAGATTTCTCTGACCCTGAATTCATAAGTGACTGAACCAGTTAAGTAAGAATGATATAAATAAGTTCCTAACTATGGTGATGCGAACCAAAGAAGCAAACGCTATGGATGTTACAAGCAGAGCATTGACTAATGAATTTATCATTCCCATCTAATAGAAAGAAAAGATTTATGATCTGCGGTGATCTTAATATCATAAAGCAAGTTTTCCAATGTCATCACAGACAATACAACCTATCTTCGAGCCAGGCCTTAGTAAATAAATGTAACAAAATGATTAAATTTTGAAGTAGTTTAGAGGATGATGGATTTTGGGGTCAAAGTTCAAATCCCAGCTCTCTCACTTATAAATTTTGTGATTTTTGGACAAATAAGGTTTAGAGAAGTTTTCTCATCTGTACGATAGGGATTTTAAAGTAACATTTAAGTCTCAGGGTTACTGAGAATAAATGAGAGAAAGCATGTAAAAGCACAGTATCTGGCATATAGTAAACACCCAGTAAATATCTTTAATATTTTGTCTGGAAGTTTATCTTCAGTGTCTCTCATTGATTCTGAACCCCCTTCTCCTGGTCCATGGAAGTCCCTTTTTCTGGAGAACTGTAGGACAATTCCTTTCTTCCAGCCACTTTAAAGGATATAGTCAAGCCAGGAGAAGAATTATAATGTAAGTCCATGGCAGGACCCCCAACCAACCTTGTGTGAAAGCAGCAGATTCAGTGCAGCTACTGATGAAGACAGAAGTTTTGGTAGGGATAGTGAAACAATGCTGGGTCCAAACATTTAAACCCAAACCAGAGGCAGAGTTAGTGTGAAGCTAATGAAGATAAGTTTCAAGATTCCTCTCTTGCATGGCCTCTTCTAAGACCTTGTACCTAATTTTGTATTCACAATTTTGTAACCTTTTTCAAAACATAGTCCTCAAAATCGTACATGTTTTGGGACCACCCAACACCTGGTCCTGCCTGTGCCTAGATCATATGCTCTGAGCCCACCTGGCAGCAGGGGTGTCCTGAAGCTGTGGATCACAGGGCCAGCCTCGGTGTCTTACACCTTCTCCTACGGAGTCCCAGGATTCAGAGACAAGGGATAAGGCTACGCCTGCAGGTGGAATCTAGAGTTTCCCTGTTGAAAACAAGAGCCAAGTAGTGTTAGGAACGAGGCAGGGTCTCACCAAGCTGAGGATTAAAGGTGATTCTGCAGAGATGTGAGTTCAGTAAGGGAAATGAGACTTTACAAAAACAGATACAATGAGGCATTAAATTAATGTTTCTCAAAGGTGGTCCAGTCCGGCTATGATGGACTAGCATGACCAATACTCATCAAAACTAATTAAAAACACTGGATAAAATTAGAGAAAAACATCTGCTTGAAGGCACTAGAAACCTGCTGAGATATCCAGGAGGTAAGGGAAGGGACATTATTGAGGTGATCCTAACTATTTGCACACTAATTTACCCCAAAGGAAGACAACAACATAGAGTTTGTAATTTCTAGCATCCAATAAAAATTTACTAGGCATTTGAAGAGTAGTAATTTTGGCCCATAACCAGAAGAAAAGAACTAATCAATAGAAAAAAATAAATCAATGGAATTCTCCACATTAACAGAATAAAGGAAAAAAGCATATCATCATCTTGATGAATACAGAAAAAGCATTTGTTAGAATTCAATATTCATTCATGTTAAAAGTTAAACACTTGGAAAACTAGGAATAGAAGGAAACCCTTAAAATCTGGTAGAGAATCCCAAAAACCTACAGCAAACATAATATACTTAATGGTGAAATATTGAAAAGTTGTGCTCTTAAAGTTGGGGAAAAAAACAAAGACACTCATTCTGACTTCCTCTATTCAACATTGTATTGGCGGTCCTCAATAGGTCAAAAGGCAGAAAAGGGAAGTAGAAGGCATATAGATTCAAAAGGAAACAAAAAGTATGAAGATATAAGAGGAAGAAATAAAACTAGCATTATTCACAGATGACATAATTATGTATGTAGAAAATCCAAAAGAATCTACAAATTATAAGTAAATTCAACAAGATTGCTACATACCAGGTCAACATACAAAAATACATTGCATTTCTATATGCCAGTAAAAAACAATTATAAAATGAAATTAAAAAGTACCATTTACAATAGCATAAAAAAGATCAAATACCTAAGAATACATTTAGCAAAAGATGGCCAAGATTTTATATAGAAAACTATAAAACATTATAGTTTAGGCCAAAAGGCCTAAATGGAGACACCATATTTCTAGATGGTAAAGATGCCAATTTCCCCCAAATTGATGTATAGAGTTGATGCAATCCAAATAAAATTCCCAGTAAGATTTTTTTTTTTTAATTTGTTTCATAGACTTGACAAGATGAATCTAAAATGTATACAAAGACTAAGAATGGCTAATATCTTGAAGAACAATATAGCCAAAGGATATATACAACCAGATATCAAGATTTATTATATAGCTACAGTAATTAAGACAGTGAAACGTTGGCACAAGAATAGAAAAATACACCCGTGAAACAATTCCAGAAATACAGCCCACACTTATACAATCACTTGATTTATGACAAAGGTGACACTGCAGTGCACTGAGGGAAAGGACCATCTTTTAATAGTGCTCAATCTTTATCCCTACATCACATAGAGGAATCGATTTGAGAAGGGAGACACAAAAAAGCATATTCTGTGTGATTCCATTCCCATGAACCTAAAAAACAGGCAGAACTAATCGTGACAGAAAACAGGATGTTTCTTTCGGCAGGGAATAATGGCAGGTCGGGGCCCAACGGGAAATTTCTGGAAAGTTAGCAATGTTCTATTTCTTGATTTAGGTGATGAGAACATGGTCGTTGTTACTTTGAAAGTTTATTGAGTTGTTCACCTATGACTTGTGTACTTTTCTGTATGTTCGATATATGTCACTAAAAAATTAACTCACAGAAAACAAGTGGTCTACACATGGCCAGCCAGAAACAAAGGAGTTTTGTGTATTTTACATACAAAATATCCTTCTTCTTCTAGTGTCATTTTTTCCTAAAAATAAATGTAAACATTTCATACAATGTATTAGCAAATGCATCCTTCAGGATCCCAAACTGCCTACTGATATGCAACACCTCCTACTTTACGCAAGGTCCACTAATTTAGAAATTCCTCACAGGTGATACTTTAAATCTGTTCTGAGAGCACCAAGTAAGAGACCTGCATTCAACATTTCAGACCAGCCAGGTCAAGGGCAGGTAATCCCTGTACTTGTTAATTCTAGACAAGAACCAAGAATTTCACTTCCCATGCCCAGTATTAAGGGTACTATGGCAATTTAGAGAACCACCCGATCAATTTAATTTCTGAAGCATCCATGACAGCTGACATTCATGGCTTTCATCAAAGCTAGGATTATATTTCTGCAGAGGCGACACATTCTCTACTTGCTCAGATAAGCCCATTTATTTAATGAGTTCAACTAGATCAAGAGTTGCGACGGCAGCTTCTAAAAAACTTGTCACAATTGATTTCTGTAATTGTATAAGAGCATTTTACTTGCAGTTGTTCTAAAAACAAATTTTTACTCTAGGGAATTTTAACTCACTTGGATGTTCTGTTTAGCTCCCAAATGTGCTAATGCTGGCATTCTGATAGGTAGAGTTAAATTGGGAGGTTGAAGCAGTTGATGTATAATGGTAATTTAAAGTTCAGGTCTCAGTAAATTCTATCTTTCCACTTATTATATATTACACTCTTTACAAACTGTTATTAGTTAACCTGTCTGACAGCTTAAAAACCAGATGGGTTTAGGATAACTAGCATTTAGGAGGGATACGTTAAGTACTACTTCCTAGAGTCCTTTCCCATTATACGTTTCTCATACTTTTTTCAAACCAAAACAGGTATTAATTTGGCCTTTACCCATGAGTGTAAACATTGCACACACTGAAGCATACTTTCTACAGACCTCTTATTTCCTATCCTGATTCTGCAAGAGAGGCTCCCCTCTGCTAGTCTAACCCAGGGAGGAATACTTTAGCAGGCTTGTCTTATTCATGGGCTTTTTCTGCTGATTTGTCTCAAGCAAATAAGTTTGAAAAACAGCATGGTGAGGGATTTGCCTGAAAGTCAGATGGTGGCTCTAGTGCCACAGTTCAACTGACTGTGGTGTCCTTGGCAAATGACCCAATGCCTCAGTGTTCTCATTGATGAATGAATGGGGCTATTTCTGGCATCGTTTCCTGTCACACAGTAGGCACTCAATAGTCTATGAATGCACGAGAATTTAGATCATTTCAAAGACATCTTCCACCTTTTTATTATATTTAACTCAATTCATTTCCGTGAAGACGTCAACCAGCAAAATACAATGCAAATTAACTAGGTCTATTCCTGCTCTACTCTTCTTGGGACAGTCTGGGATTAGAAGAAACCAGCACTGGAAGGTGTTGCTAGAAGCAAAGCGATGATGAAAATACAGTGACAACAATAAGCACATTTATTTGTAAATAACCGAACTAAGAACCAGGACTCCCACAGGCAAAATGAACCAATGAACTAAAGAAGGAAAAGACAATATTTTATATGATCACTTTCTATCCAGAACACTTGACTTTTTGAAAAATGTCAATAAATTCAGTTTCTCAAAAGAGCTTTCATATTACACCGGGCATCTCCCACGGAGAAGCACCTACCATTGATTTACTTGCACTTACGTAGATTTACTGCAAGAAGAGGAAAGTGTCAGGTGAGTATGCAACACAAGTCACACCTGGAGAGAAAAGGGATTGCGGGGACAGTCACCTCTGGAGAGAGAATTCAACATGTCTGATTCAAGGCAACGTTTGGGGTCCTCTCATGAGGAGACATTTTCTCATTTTTTGTATCTGCCTTTATTTTCTTCTATTATTTCTAGTCCACTCCTATTGGCCATTCTTTTCCCTTTTTAAAACTTAAATTTTTTAAAGGAAACAATTAAACTTTTTAAAGAAACACATTTAAACTTTTTAAAGAAACACACATTTAAAGGACTAAGAAAATAAAACACTAGAAATATGAACTGTTCTTTCACTACTGACTAGTAAGAAATGAGAAAAGCCTACTGTGAAATGCTGAAGTCTAAAATTAAAACAGAATGCTCAGTGACCTTTTCGTCAGAGGCGCACATGAAAAAAAGTCAAGGTACATTGATCAAACTTTCATTCATTTGTATTTCTGGATATTGCTATTAATAACATATGACACTCAACAAATCATACTACAACATGACATTTTGTATGACTCACCTCACCTCTAGTCTCTCCTTCATCTGTTACTTCAGCCTCTGGTTACTTACAGAAAAAAAAAAATGTATTAGAGCATTTTTTTTTTTTTTTTGTAAGAGAGGAAAAACTTTATCCCTTCTCAAGGTCTGTGGCTGGGGTGTGAATTAAACTGACAAAAGACTGATAAACAGGAGATAAAGCATACATATTTGTAAACAACTGAACTAAAAATCAGAAGAAAAAAACCCTCCCTCCCACAATGGCCAAGTTTATAAAAGCAAATTTAATTGATATTTTAAACTTTACTTCCACAGATGTTATACAGAAAAGAAGTGAAAACCCAAAAGTAGTAGTCAGGCTGGGAAATTTATATACTATTTTAACAAAGTGTGATCAATTGTGAAGTAAAAAGGGAAAGGAAAAGGGGATTTGGGCTTTTCAGGGGTGGTAAATTGTGGGAAAGTACATATATGAAGAAACTGATGAAGAGAAGGATTATTTTAGTTAAGGTTTGTTTCTGTAGACTCACCTCAGTATCATCTTTGTTTCCAGTGGGAAGGGTAGTTTTTCTCTTCCTGGTACAGGTGAAAGGAGACACCTTTACAAAGGGAAATTTATGCCCTGCTTTAGGCAGAGGCAGGAGGACAGAGTTCTTCCTGCATCCACTGCTTCTCAATTGCCTTCCACTCAAAATAATCCTTGTGCCAAAGTGGCACATTATGACCCCCTTAATTTTCCAGGCAGGAATTGAAGTTCAATTGCTCCTGTAAAGATATTGTTTCCCGTTTTGCAGAGCTAGTTCCCTTAGGTGTCTTATTAATAAAAAAACAATAAAAAAAACCCCAAACAACAAAGAACCCTCCTCCCCCCAAAAAAACACACAAAGAATTCTATGGTCAACTAAGTTGGGGATATGCTAAGTTAAATGAAATTAAACATGATTGTTTCTAGCAAGAATTCTCAGAATCTTGAATGGTCTAACAATGCATTGTGATTCTGCAAAAGGGAAATAATGATTCATTGTGTTCCCCAAACTTATTTGACCATGGAGCATGTTTTTCAAAGTATTTTTCAAGACTAGTGTTTCCTGTAATATATATTGAGAAATGGGATCAGCCATTTTTGTATGTAAGTGCAAAAGTTTAAGTGGCCAATGAAGTAACTATAAGGCAAAAGGGCGAGAGAGCGTTAACTGAATAAAGCTGGTACAGTGTCAGTTAGCAGGAACAATGCGGCATTCTGAATCACGCTCCTGGGAACTCTGCTCTGATTTGTCCCTAGGAGCGAAAACTAA
Source organism: Rhinolophus sinicus (assembly GCF_036562045.2). Lineage (NCBI taxonomy): Eukaryota > Metazoa > Chordata > Mammalia > Chiroptera > Rhinolophidae > Rhinolophus > Rhinolophus sinicus. The sequence goes on along the minus strand of NC_133753.1, from coordinate 69,312,161 downwards.
AGCATCCAAAGCCTCTGGATCCCCTTGAATTAAAATCCCTTCTTGGGCACCAGAGTCCCAATGGCTGAAGAAAAAATGGTCTCATGTTCATTTCCATCCTTGGCTCAGTACAGCTCTAGTTGCATTATTCTTCAACATCTATTAAAATGATAGCTTTCTAATTACAAAGGCTAACTGCCAAGTATTCTTCACAGGAAGCAAGGCACTGCTTGTCTTTAATTGCTCTTCTGGCTTGTGCAAAAGGGTCAGTGCTTTAAAAAATATTTTTAATCTTATTTTGAGAAACATCTCTCAAAATACCGTTTGAGTGGCTGCAAAATAAAAAGGAACGGGTGGATTCAAGGTACAAAGCTAAAGAACTGCAATGATATAGATGATTTGGGGGTGGGAGGATACAGGATTCGGAATCGGTATTAGTTATCAATACATCAGAAGCATGATGGTACCTAGTGTCTTTCCTCTGCTTATGCTGTGCTGCCAGAATTTCATTTTCATCAGGAACCATCTTCAATGTCATGATGGACTGATTCAGACGTTCCCAATCAATACATAGACTTGATTCTTTATCCTCGAAGTCAATTGCCACCACATGTACCCTTCGCCATCATCCTCCATGCTCCCTGGAGAGGGGCACAGTTAAGCACCCAAGTCAGGAGATTGTTGGCAAAATCCTACATTGTCTCCAAGATCCGGGGAAAAGTGGAGAAAGTGACTAATATTTACTGAGCACCCAGGTGCCAGATTTTTCATACACATTACCTCACTGATAAACAAATCTTCCCTATTTTGTAAAGAAAACTGGGGCTTAGAGAGGTTATAAAACCAGTCCAAGGTCAAACCAAATGCTGATGAGTAAATTAGGTTAAAATTTGAGCCAGATCTGGGTGAGTCCAAAGTCTGTTTTCTAATATCATGCTGTCTCCTGATCCTAAAAAACTTCATTTTCTATAGGAGCATAAATGGCCCATTTATACCATGTCTCTCAGGATCTTGCAAAACATCTCAACTTTTATCACACCAACTTTAAGAGACCTGATCATGTTGAGATCTCCTTCATTTGCCCCAATCAATGGAGCTATTTATTTTCAACTGCTGGTAGTGAACTTTCTTAACTCAGCATTTTGTGAAAAAAAGTCTAAATACTTGAACTGCTTCCTTTCATGCTCATTCTCTTTTCCTGCATCTTTTTGGTTTGCTTTTAAAAATAGACTCCCAAATCACTGCCTATTCAACTATGGTAGACAGGATGGAGAGCAGTGAGGACACCAACCTGAAATGGTCAACGGCTGGGGGACCTGCGTCTGTAGTAAACTGTAGAGATTTTTTTTTTTTTTAATTTTTATTGGAGAATATTGGGGAACAGTGTGTTTCTCCAGGGCCCATCAGCTCCAAGTTGTCCTTCAATCTAGTTGTGGAGGGCGCAGCTCAGCTCCCAGTCCAGTTGCTGCTTTCAATCTTTAGTTGAAGGGGCGCAGCCCACCATCCCATGTGGGAATTGAACCAGCAACCTTGTCGAGAGCTCACGCTCTAACCAACTGAGCCATCCGGTCGCCCCAATTAGAAAACTCTCGCATTTATTAAGCCATCACTCCTGCGTGCTTGATTGAAAAAAATAAACAAAATACTATCCTAGAACCATAGACTTGGAGTCTCTCCTGCTTTCCCACAGAAGCCACCCTAGCTAAGACGACCTGATTCAGTTTCCTCATTGTTTAAAATAATAGAGCTCTTGAAGTTCCTTTAAAAATTCCATGATTTGACAATCTACTGCAACTCACTGACCTTCCCTGTGGATAAGCAATTTAAAACAACTCAAACTGTGTCATGATCCTTTTAAAAATTTCTTTGGCAAAGGCAAAGGACTTACCAATCTTTCAGTTAAATTTCCTTTTAGTGTAGTAGAAAATCAAGCAGCAAAGAACAAAGTCTGGTCACCCAACTAGAGAGTGATTTACAGTGTTTGGAAAATGCTTTATTCAATGAGAAAGCAGCATAAAAGTTTGCTTATGTTGGTTGCAGGTCTCATGATTCAAAGCCTCTAAAAGGTAGAGAGAAAAATCAGTCTTTTCCAGGAAAGACAGTAAAGCTTCTTTCCCTCTTGCTTAGCCTGATACTATATGTTCACAAATGAAAATAATTCGGTGAGTGCTAGTCCTCATACAGATGCCCACAACATCTGCTTTCAAGTTCTTATAATCACAGAAATTATGTAACAGGCGGTCTGGCTCCATTCTTACTCTGGTAACAAACAGAGCTACGTTTCCTAGTATCGTTTCCTTGGCATTTCACTCTCCTCATCATCCCGTCATCACTTTCCTTTTCCCTCCTCCCCCAACATTTACCCAAGATTGCAGATGCAGGACACCCTGTAAGATGAGAGCCTGAGTCACACCCACCACAGCCTGGTTGAGTGCAGCAAAACCAGTCACTCAAAGATACTCTATCATTGACTTGACTTTCTGGGTTTAATTTTCTAATGAATTCATCCGTCTTTCAAAACGTCAGGATCAGAAGCATTTCAATGGCAGTGTGCAGTTCTCATTTATTTCTTCAAAGGATCTCCGGACATGGTCATGCCTATAGGTAAATGTACTAGAAGAGATATTTTGGGGAAATTCTTCTCTTAGCCACTCTAGCAGATGTCAAAATGGGGGAGAGAGAACTAGTGGGCAATTTCTCCACACTGCTCGTATACATATTCACCTCTTTTCTGGCCACCATGGCCAGGGACCTTATAAGCAGAGGACCTTGTCAGAAAACATTAGTCACACAGTTAATTCTATCATCAGAGAATCGTCATTCCACCTTCTATTTATGTGAGGACAGCTCAGTAATCTCAGTATAGTGCTTCTCAAACTACAGAGTGCTTATGAATCACCTGGGGACTTGGCTGAAATGTAGATTCAGATTTAACAGGTCTGGAGTAGAGCCCAAACGTGCGTTTCTAACAAGCTCCAGTGAACCCTCATGCTGCAGATTTGCAAGCCACACTTGAGTAGCAGGATCCTAGTATCTTTGTCCTCCCAAATTTGGAGCACATTTTACCTTAAGGTCTCCTTGTGGCTGGTTATCTACCAAGAGAACTACATAGGGCAGAAAACACAGAACCTCTTCACTGGGTGAATTCTATCCTGTGCACAGGTGTTCATTGACTTTCACTGCCCAGACTGTGGATCTTCTTCCAGCCCAGATATGCCTTTTCCTTCTTGCTTAGCTGAATGACAAATCCTGGCTCAGCCCCACCAGCCTCATCTGATGCCACTCTGCCAACAACTCAAACATCTGAAGCTAAAGTACCTGCCTAACACCTGCTAAAGTACAGATTCCTGGGTACTAACCCGGAAATTCTGATTCATTAGGTCTAGAGTGCGCCCAAGAAGAAATAGACAACCTAGGAGATTCTGATACATTATGAGATTTTGGTGAAAGAAACACGTTTCCTCTTTGATGGACTTGAGAAACCTGCATCTTGCTACAGTTGTTAATGCCTTTACATCAAGGAAGACAAAAGGAAACACAACTTGAGCATCTCATACTATGATGGAGGAAACTATTTCCTCCCCAATTTCACCACTTGCTTAAGGGTATTTATGGTTAGTTCCAGGGTATTCTTTTTCTTTAGAGAAGTTCACTAAAAATGTAGTTTTTCTCCACATATTCAATATGTTTTACATATTCTATAGAAAAATTTTTTTAATGTAGGTATGATTAAAGATACACTCAGTTAATGATAGAAATATCAAAGGAATGATTATTAGCCATTCCGCTTGAACAAATGAAACCAGAGTTGTTCATACACATACATTTAAAAAACTATATCCAAGAAGAACACTGTAATCAGTTAACAAAAATAACGACTGAACATTAATTATTACCTTTAAAATGGCAGAAGCAAATATAAAATACAAAAACTTTACTTAATTAGACTTTATGAATGAAATGTCCTAAGAAAGGTGACCATTTGGCTACTTGGTCTCCTCTGGGGCAGATGTGGCATCTGGATGGGTGTTAGCCTCTGCTGGTACAGCCTCAGGTCCGGCCACAGCAACAGTGATCTCAGATAGAGCAGAGATGGCTTCTGGGTTGGAACCAGCTCCTGTCTGATTGGGGGCGGTCTCAGTCTGATTGGGGACGGGCTCAGTCTGATTGGCGGTGGGCTCAGTCTGATTGGAGGTGGGCTCAGTCTGAGAGGCTAACGTTTCTTGACTGGAGCTGGCATCTGTTAGACTGGCTATGTCGGCTTGAGCAGGCATGCCCTCTTCTTCTGTTTCCAATTCTGTTTCCTGACTTTGAACTTCCTCACCTTCTTCCACCATAGCAGGTGGTAGCTGTAATAAAGTCTAATAAAAAAAGAAAATATCAATATAAACTAACTCAAGTGAAAAAACACTGGCTTATAACATTAAGCTGTCACATTATTTTCCTAGTAAACACTGTGCACTCTAGAGTTCTCCGAAACACTGCTGGCCATATATTACAGATGAAACAACTCTGATGACAATGGCCTAGATTTTGCTAACTCCAAGGAATGTGCCAATACAGATATTACAAATAATGATCAAAGTACATATTAAATCTTTAGAAAGGGAAATAATGTGAAAATCTATTAGATTTTTTAGCAAAGGAATTTGCGGTCACACTTCTGGAAAAACAGTGGCTGATTAGGACTGATTGACACACCAACTCAAGAAGGGCCAACTTCAGTCAAGGAGCCCTGTGAGGTGTGGGGAGGACCCAGGCCTCGGGAGAAAGCCATGGCAGGGAGGGAGCAGCAGGGTACAAGGTCTGTCCCACTAAACGAGAACACTGCAGCAGCTCTCTCTGCTCCCCTCCCCTTTGTCCCATGGCAGTCTAGAGCTAATAAGGCTTGGCTTCTCTCCTCAGGGACTCTGCTTCTCTTGTTAAAAATTGAAAAATTTAAAAAGTACCATTCATAATTAGCAGTAAAAAATGTGAAATATTAGCAATGAAACTAATAACCTATATATGAGGTCTTTTTGCTGAAAACTGCCAAATATTGATGAGAAAATTAAAAAAACATCTAACTAAATGGAGAGAGATGATATTCACGGACGACTCAATATTGTTAAGATGTTAACTTAATCTCCTCAAATTGATCCTAAGCAATCTTACTTCCCAAAACAAACTAATTAAAACTCCCACATGTTTTTCTGGGTAGAAATTGACAAGCTGATTCTAATATGTATATAGAAAAGTGATGGAAATAGAATAGCCAAAACAATTTTAAAAAAGAACAAAACTGAAGGACTCACATTATCTAATTTCAAGATTTACTATAAAGCTACTCTTAATACAGGTTAGTGTGGTAATTGCAAAAGGATAGATACACAGATCTATGGAACAGAACAGAAAGCTCAGAAATAGACTCACATATGTGGCCAACTGACTTTTTGACTAAGGTGACAAAGCAATTCAATAGAGGAAAAAACAGTCTATTCAGAAAATGGTGCTAAAACAATTAGATATCTACATGCAAATGAATAAAACTCAAGTCTACCTTGCATCATACAAAAAATTAACTCACAATAAATGCAAACCTAAAACTCTAAAACTTCTAAAAGAAAACATCAGAAAAAAGGCTGTAACTCTGGGTTATAGTGTTCTTTTAGGACATAAAAAAGCACGAATCATAAAAGAACATCTTGATATACTGAATTTCATCAAAATTTAAAACTTCTGTTCTTTGAAAGATACTTGAAAGTCCAAGACCAAGAGAAAATATTCATAAAACACATATCTGATAAGGGAATCATAGTCAGAATTAATTTAAAAACTCTCAAAACTCAATAATAAAACAAATAACCCAATTTTAAAATATGAGCGAGAGACCTGAACAGACAAATCCTCAAAGAAGACAGATGGCAAATAACCACATGAAAAGATGCTCAACATCATTAGTCACTCGGGAAATGCAAATTAAAACCATAATGAGAAACTACTGCATACCTACTGGGATAGCTAAAATGATAATAATAATAATAATGATACTAATAATAATAATAAACAACTCTACCAAGTGTGTGTGAGATACAGAGGAATCCAAACCCTCATCTACAGCTGGTGGAAATAAAAATGCTGCAACCCCTGGGTAAAACAGGTTGGCAGTTTCTTAAAAAGTTGAACACATGCTTCCCACATTATTCAGCCACTGCACTCCTAGGAATTTACCCAAGAAAAAGTACAAAGACTTGAGCAAGAATGTTCATAGGAGCTTTCTTTGTAACAGCCCACACTGGAAACTACCCAAATGTCCATCGACAGGTAAATGGGTACACTTGGGACGTCCACACAATGAAAGACGTCCACACAATGCAATACTCTTCAGTAATAACAAGGCAAGGACTACTGATCATGCAAAAACATGAATGAATCTTGAAATAATTATGCCCATAGCTAGAAAAAAGAAGAGTCCATTTACTTCAATGTCTAGAAAATGGAGACCAATCAATCTATAGTGACAGAAAGCAGATCCCTGGTTGCCTGGAGAAGGTGGGAAACGCTTGGTGAAGGGTGCCAGGGATTATCCAGAGGCATGAGGAGCTTTTGGGGAGAATGGCTATGTTCATTATCCTGACTGTGATGATGGCTTCATAGGTATATACACACACGTCAGAACCTATCAAATTATATACTTTAAATATGTGCAATGTATTCCATACCAAATTATACCGACATAAAGATGTTTTAAAAGTATGAATGTTACATGACTAATAACATCCTATTTTGGTTTATTAAAGATTTATTCCAAGGTGAAGGGGAATATAGCCAATAATATTGTGATAACATTGCATGGTGACAGATGAGTACTAGAATTAGTGCAGTGATCATATTGCAAGGTATAAAAATGTCAAATCACTATATTGTACACCTGAAACTAATAAAACTAATGTAACACTGTATATCAACTATACTGAAATATATATAAACCTTATTCGGCAACAGAAAAGATTCTTTCTAGAGCAAGAAAAGTAACAGTTTTGAGAAAACTCACCTGATGATAATGATGTGTAGTCTGTATCAAATGCATGTACATGTTGTATACAAAGTTTGCCATTTGAGGCATATTCTTTATTATCTGTACTTCACGAGATGGTCTCTCCCCATTCTAGAAGGCAAAAAGAAAGTTAAGAACACAATGACAAACACTAAAAGCTAACATTTAGCCAACAAAAGAACATGTCTCCATCTAATGTATAAGCACTGTTAGGATTTAAGGGACATAAAGATGGCAGGTGTGAGAGTCCAATAAAGAATACATGAAGAGTGATTCAATTTAAATTTAGAAAATGTAGAGATGAGGAGGAAGATAAGAGTCATTAGCTTTTAATACAATTTCAGTAATTAAAACATGACTTTTGGTCTACTAACTAATGTGGAAGAAAAAGAGATAAGCAATCATTTGAATAGAGAGAAAAATCAACATGGTGTACAGTGGTGGTCTCTTATACTGTGTGTATATTGCTCCAAGGCAATTCTCAAGATTATTCAAAAAGAAAATACTAAAACTGTTCTTCCTGTTTATGCTTTTCTAAAAAATAGGAAGCTAACGTTTACAATAAGAAGCTAACAGACTGTTAGTAATGAAGGTGAATATTACTAATACTACTAAAAGAATTAGCTAATAAAGTGTAGTCAAAAATGTTGACAAACAGAAGTCTACAGTTTGAATTCTGTGGTATCGATCAGAACAACTGGGGGAGAATGCTAAATCAGAGCCTGAGCTCTAGACCCCAGGGATTTATTTATATTCAGTAAGCCTGAGACAGAGTGAGGCGGTTCTGGTGGAGTAGTTTCTGACCACAATCTGAGAAACACTACTCTATCAGTGTAGGTGAGGTGGTAAAGTAAATGAAGAACGAAATCCGCAAATCTTCCTAAACCATCCCAGAATAAAGATGAACAACTTTTCTATTTATAGTCAATTATAAAACGTTTATAAAGTCTCACCCTTTCTTACTTTAAGAACAACTCCGAAAAACATAAATGTAAAACATATATCAAGAAAGGATTTTAGGGGCGGCCAGATGGCTCAGTTGGTTAGAGCGTGAGCTCTCAACAAGGTTGCCGGTTCAATTCCTGGGGAGGGTGGCTGCGCCCCCTGCAACTAAAGACTGAAACCGGTGCCTGGACTTGGAGCTGAGTGGCTCTGGACAAGTACACTGTTCCCCAATATTTCCCAATAAACAAACAAAAAAGTCTTAAAAAAAAAGTTAAAAAAAAAAAAGAAAAAGGATTTTATTTTAAAGTGCCAAATTATTTAAAGCACATAAAGTTAGGACTATTTAATACATTAAACAGCATTTCTCAGAATTAAGCAGGAGGGTAGGACTGCATGTAAGTAGGCATTCTTTTGGTAACTGTTACTTTCCACAAGGTCACAACATCTGTGGGCGAAGACTGCCATGCTATTACAAGTATAAACTACTGCCTTCAAAACATGAAGGGTTTTGTTTGTTGGTTTTGTTTTTGATTTGATTGCTTATTTTCTGGTAGCTGTCCTGGGAACTGCCTCTGCTGAGATGCGGTGCTGGCTACTCGGCCCTCCCTGCCTCCCGTACTGCCTCTTGAGCAGAGGATGGGGAGCCGCTCTCAGCCCTCAGCCCCCCAGGGCTTGAATCCATGGTGGTGGGTAAAGCACAGTCTCCAAATCTTCTGTTCATTGGTACCGCCTGATCTGCGCTCCAGGTTTCTCCAGATGTGTCCCTGCAGCCCTCGGACACGAAGCACTTGGGAGAAGTGTGGGAAACCGGAAGACAATGAGGCTCTGCCTCAGGCCTCTTGTCAGGAATCATCCTGTTTAGTCATCAGCTTACAAAAAATCGAGAACCTCAGGGCTTCAGAACTGTGTCCAGATCCCAGAGCTTGACACTCAAGGCTTTACATGACCCCACCCCTCATATATCTCCAGCCTTTTCCTCCGATTTCTCTATAGCAATTTTTCTTTAAAAAGAAAAAAATGCAGTTAAAAAAACCCCAAAAATATACATAGCATTATTATAAAACAAACAGAATTTATTCCTGTTTTTTTTGGAAGCGGGGAGAAGTGTGTATTGTTAACATTTAAAAGAGTTTTATTTAAATTCCAATGGACCTCTAAGACATTTCATTAAATGAAAAAGGCAAAACCCAAGTCTGTATAGTATGGTAACCTTCATGTAAGAAAGAAAACAATACAATAAACAGCTATCTGCTCCTTGTGCAAAAACAATATATGAAGAGACTGGGGGGAGGAAGAGGGGAAAAGAGAAAGGAGGGAGAATAGGAAACAGGTAGCAGGGATGGATGGATGGATAAGGAGGGAGTGGCATTTTTCTGAGTATATCTTTTTGTTAAGTGTATGTTCCGTTCCCTGCCCCATTTCCCCAGAATGTAAGCTTCTTAAGGTTTCTCCAGAGCTAAACCATTTATCACTCTGTTATCAAGTAATTAAATTCTCCTTACAAAGCTCAAGAGCGGCAGTACAACACAATGATTATTAATATGGGCTCTGGAGTCAGCCTGCCTGGGTTTTTAAATCTTGGGTTCTCCATCTACTAGATGCATGGCCAAACTTCTCTAACCCTCAGTTTCCTCATATGTAAAATGGGGTTAATAAGAAAACCTACTGAACAGGGCTGTTACTGAGATGAAATGAGATAAATGTATGTAAAGAGCTAATTGGCTGTTACATGGTGAGTGCTCAATACATGTTGGCACGTATTCTTTTTATATAGAAAACCTCATTTAGTGCTAATTGTGCGGATGTTCCTAGCTCATGTGGCCACCTGTAACAGAATGCTGCTCTATACCATGAGGAAAGAAGTCCTACCTTTCGACTGGTTGGGAAAGGTTCTGTTGGAATTATATGCAAATGAAGTGGGCGGGCCGTGAGCTGGCTGAAGGCAGGAGTTAGTTCAAAACAGTTTTGGAAGAGAGACACTCTGGCGAAGATATAAAGTCCAAGTCTCGCTCTAGACATGGCCACCACTAAGCGACGGACATCCCTTTGGGAAACAAACAAAATTAATTAACATACATGAAGATTAACAGCATATTTATGCAGCTTTCGAAATCTTTTATTTTTTTTTATATATTCCACTAAATAGTCCTGTTAAGCTGTGGCGATAAATGGTTAAGCTTCTTCAAAACGATAGTGTGCTTGCTTCAGCAGCACCTGTACTAAAAAACTTAACAGAGCAAACATTAAGTTAATCAATATTATGAGATTAGTAAACCAAGTAAAAAGTTATGCTTTATTATAATCTCTATGTTGGTTTTTTGGGGGGAGGGCGGAGAAAACCACAAAATAACGAAAGTACTGATTAAAAAGGTCTAAGTAGCTCTACCTTGTTTCCCCGAAAATAAGACCTAGCCAGACAATCAGCTCTAATGCATCTTGCAGCAAAAATTAATATAAGACCCGGTATTATATTATTTTATATTATGTTATATTATTATATTACCCAGTCTTATAGTAAAATAAGACCGGGTCTTATATTAATTTTTGCTCCAAAAGGCGCATTAGAGCTGGTTGTCCGGCTAGGTCTTATTTTCGGGGAAACATGGGATTGGGATGACGGTACAGCTCAGTTGTCAGTCACCACCACACCACAGAGTCAATCTGAACCAACCCTTCCTCCGCTTCTTCACCTACCAAATTCTCAGACACTGTCAAGGTCAAATTTTGTTTCTTAGATAAATCTTATTACACTGTTTTATACTTATTTATAGTAATAATCACAACACGGTATGATGATATAACATAATACCATGTCTTAGTCATGTATTTACTCTAGTATCCAGGCTCAGTGCCTGGCCAATAATAAGTATTCAAAATTCACATAAACAGTAATAAAAATGGCTAAATTGAATGATCCAACTACACATATAGCTGACTATCTACTACATGTCAGTTTTCTTTCATTTAAAAGGAATACATGTTTTTAAAACTTGATTTGAATTTATTGGAATCAAATACATTTATAAAAGAAGGGCTATATATTAAGTCTAATTTCACCTCACTATTAGTTAGAATGTGTTTTAGTAAGAAGAGATAATTTTCGTTTTAAATACAGAGGACAGTTTGTTTTCTCGAGATGCTCTTAGATGACTAAATTTGTGAGTATTGTGCAAACAAAAGGACTTTTATGAATAATAATAAAGTCTAGTAAAATCACCCCTAATCCCTGAAAGAGTTAAGAGTGTTACAGAGATCAAATGTTACAACAACCATATAATAACCAGGCAGAGAACCAGGAATCGATGACCTTGATAGGGACCTAGTTTCCCTTACCAGGAGGTACCACATGACATTAGCACACATCAGCTATGTTCTTGTGTGTGTGAGGGGTGGGGAGAGAGGGGTGTGGTGCTCCCCTCATCCACACAAAACTAAGAGCTGTTCATTTAGGTAGAAGGCTCAACATACCCCATTCGCAGTAGCGTTTTGAGTAATGTTCGTTCCTTCTACCTGAGACACTGGATTCTTGACGAAAACACTGTCTTCTAGGTTCCCCACAGGTCAAATTGTTTTATTTTCTCCGTATTTCCTGAGAAGCCCAAGGCGTTATGCTACAGGTAGATAGTTCCAACACTGGTAGCTAGATGTACAATGCTAGAAATACTTAGTGTGAGTTCTCACACAAACATTATAAAGGAAATTATGGTTAAAACAATGTTGTCAGGGAAAAAAGATGGCAACCACTGTGTTAGCATGTTCAGTTCTCCTCTTCACCTCCCAAAGGCTCTTCATCTCTCTGCAGAGCACAGATACAGTGCTTTTGCAGTCCTTCTCAGGAAACGTTCCCCCCTAGGTCTCAGTGCTACAGTGCTGTGAAGTGGCTTTACAAGCTTGATCTCCACTGTACATGAGGAGAGTTGGACTAAAATCTTCGCAGATTCAAATATAGGTATCTTCTAAGGGTATGTTTAATGTCTCCCCAACTGGACTCTGAGCGCCATGAGGGTAGAGATCATAAATGTTTGATTTGCTACTATATATCAAGAACCCAGCACATTAAATAATAGATCGATTTGAAAGTATTTGCTAAATGAATGATCAAACACTATGAACATAACAAACTACCAGGCAAAATCATAAATGAGTACACAGGGTTCCTTGGAGCTACATCTTGAACCCAGGGCAATGAGAATTACTACCTTATTTCATAGCCCCAGACGTGGCTGGGAAAAACAGCATTGTTAAACAACAGGCCATGATTCTGATTGAACCTCTATGAGGAAACAACACAGGAAAGTTACAGTTTCACTACTTTACACTGAACAAGCATTTCTATTGTTTCCTGGACCATTCAAATTTGGTGTGTGTGTTGTGGGGGGCAGACAAGAACAATAAATGTAGGAAAAGGGGCTAGAAATGTCTCATTACTCTGGCTTCTAAATGGCTCCACGGTGTCCTAATACAGATCTCCAGAAATAAAGCTGAATAGTCTGACTCCTACACAATCACCTGATTAGTCTACCGGAATGAAAACATACGTGAGTAAAAGAAATATGGCAGGTGCTTGGAAAACAGTTCAGCAGTTCCTTAAAGGGTAAACGCAGAGGTACCATATGATTCACTAATTTTACTCCTAGGTCTATACCCAAGAGATAGGAAAACATATCTCCACACAAAAACTTGTACATGAATGTTCATAGCAGCATTATTCATGATGGCCACAAAGTGGAAATAACCCGAATATCCATCAACTGATAAGGACAAACAAAATATGATATAGCCACACGATGGAATGTTACTCGGCAATAAAAAGGAATGAAGTACTCACACATGCTACAACATGAATGAACCTTGAACACATTAAACCCAGCGATTCCATGTATATGAAGTATCTACAATAGGCAAATCTACAGACAGAAAGTAGAATAGTGGTTGACAAGAACTTGGCGGAGAGGGGAAGGAGTGACTGCTGATAAGCACACAGGGCTTCCTGTTGGGATGATGAAAATGTTCTAAAATTAATTGTGAAGATAGCTGCATAACTATGAATATACTAAAAATCACTGACTTGTACACTTGTGAATTGTATAGTATGTGAATTGTATAGTATGTGAATTATATCTCAATAAAGCTATTATTTAAAGGAAATATGGAAGGAAGCAGGTTTCCTTGGTCTCTTGAAAGCTGAGAAACAAAATATTAGAAACGGAAATGAATGAAATAAACCAAAATATTCTATGAAGAGCTTGATAAAATTCTAGCCAAGATACCTGAGGCATCTGGGTAACTGGAAGCACAAATAATAGTGAATCAACATTTCACCTGTATGTTTTAACAGCACCAGCACAATTACCAGCAAGCCCAATGAAGAAGTTGGACTTTTAAAAGCAAATTTTGGCAAGTACAAAGAACATTATTTGAATAATGGTATTTTTGCTTAGAAAACTTTGATTTGTATGACAACACTGAAATCAGATCCTTTTTTACCCCTTCATTTACAAAAATTTTACCATCATTTTTTTTGTTTGTTTCCAGAAAAGTCTGGAAAAGAATAGCATAGATCCCATGAGGAATCTGAAAAAGGCAAAGAAAAAAGGTGGAGAGGGAAGGAACCATCATTCATGTACTCATACTGTTGTTTTTGAGGAATTTTAATTTGTAAAATACAGTGACGCCCCATTCAGACAGCAGCTATGTCTCACTGCAGCAAAGAAATTGCTTTTTAGAAACGTTAGTCTCCAACTACATGTTTGATACTTAAGTAAATAAGCAAAAATAAACTGTCTTTTAGAAGCAATAATCTTAAAATAATTTTGTGAACATTACATGTTTGCTTACTTTTACATAAAAGTTATCAGTCTAATGGAACCTGATCACCGGGCTAAGCTCCAAACAGATCCTGATTTAATGATAACATTATGAGAGCTTGGAGAATTTTCTTTTTATATCCACCAAATAAAACAATAATTGAACTCTCCATATAGTTTTGCTATTAAGTAATATGTGATGAAGGTTTATATAAACCAAACCTTGTAATAAGAAGATATGTTCCCATAAATCTCTAGTACACAAATACATCACAATAGATGATAAAAATAGGTTACTGTTTGTTTCAACAATTCTTAATCCTGGGAGAACAAATGGTTCCTTCATCCTCTATCACCGAAGTCGAAAGACTGTGTGGGTTAGAAATGTCAGAAATTGTATACAACAAAACATTCATTCTGAAGAGATTTTTTTAGCACTTTACCTCCTTTAATTTCTGACTTTTTCCCAATAGATATAGGAAATACACACACACACACACACACACACACACACACACACACACACTTTATGGTAAAATGCTATTTCTGAATGTTACCAAAGAGTAAAACAGTTTAAATAACTAAAGCATTTAAGATTCAAAAAAATTCAGAAGCAATGGTTAACTATACAAGAATCTGATAGTTACATTCCAACAAAAAGCACCAAAAGCTACCATAACAATTACTTAACACTTTAAAAAAAATGGTAAAACTACATAGCTACAGAAGTTTAAATTTGCAGCAGATAGTAAAGTTCAATAATATCATGAAAGTTTTTCCTTACATACCTCAGATGGCCCACTGCCCTGGTTCGTACTAGAGAAAGAAGAATATAATCATTCTGTTGACCTTGAAACCTATCAACAGTTGTCACCTAAAAAGAAAACAAAAAGATAAATATGGTATATTTTCAAAAGCACAATAAGAAGACTCTAAAGCAGGGGTGTCCAAACTGCGGCCTGCGGGCCAACTGCAGCCTACAATCCATTTTTAATTGGCCCGCAGCAAATTCCAAAAATATATTTAGTTTACTTAAATAAACTAGGTTTACTTAAATAAACGTACTTCACCTCAAGTGGGTGGCCCGGCTGTTTGTGTATTTTACTGCATATGGCCCTTGGTAAAAAACGTTGAAAAAAGTTTGGACACCCCTGTTCTAGAGGGATTGTTTAAATAATGTACTAGAAAAAAAAAAATACCCTTAAAATAATCCCCAAAGAAATGTGACCATACACTTGGATTTGGAAGAACAAGTTAATGAACACTATGAAGTAAACCACTGTAACCACATTAGGCTATGCCCCTGTGTCAGTCACACTTATAGCACTCGCCTTTACCTGCGCTGATAACTAAACTATCTGTGGAATTAACAGTCTTCCCCTACTAGACTACTCAAAGCCATGAAAGCAGGGACTGCATTTAGCTTGTATCCTAGTTGGATGCCCAACAATATAACTCAGCTTGCTCACTTATTATTTAACACATTCCTTAGCTCTAATCTACAGCACTCCTCTGTCAGAAAGTAAACAATCTTCATAGTATTTTCTGTTCAGTTTGACAATATATGTACAAATAGGGGAGTTCAGGAAGGTTTCAGAGTAATATTGACACTCAGGCATTTCTCTCTTTCATTAATTCAACAAAAAGTTTAAATGTTTATCCTACACAATCTATAATTCATGGTCCCTATCTTTAGAAAGTTAACAAAACATTTTACATACAATGCAAAACACAGAATTTACATACAATGAAATATACTCACTTTAAGTGTATGATGTGATACATTTTGACAACATATACTCCCATATAACCACCACCACAACCAAAATTGCCATCACCTCAGGCCCTTTTATTGTCAAATCTGTATCCTCCAGCTCTAGGGAAGCAATGATCTGCTTTCTGCCACTACGGATTTTTTTTTGGTCAGTTCTAGAATTCCATAAAAATGGAATCATAAATTCTGTACTCTTTTTTGTCTAGGTTCTCTCACTCAGCATAATATTTTTGAGATTCATCCATGTGTTGTATATTAGGAAGTTCATTATCATTTTACTGCTGACTTGTATTCCACTGAATGCATTTTCCACAATTTGTTTTTCCATTCACTTCTTCGTGGCATTTGGGCTGGCTCTAGTTTGGGGCTATTTTGAATAAGGCTTCAATGCATATCCATGTATAAATATTTTTGTGTACATGTGTTTCCATTGCTGTTGGGCAAATATCTAGGAGGAAACTGCTGAGGTGTATGGAAAGTGTATGTTTAACTTCATAAGAAACTGTCGAACTGTTTTCCAAAGTTACCGAACCACTTTACACACTCACCAGCAATATTCCAATTCCAGAACTCCAGTTGGCTCCACATCCTAGCCGATATTTAGTATGCTGCCAATCTTTGTAATTTTAGCCATTCTTTTGAATGTGTAGTAGTACCTCAATATAGTTTCAATTTGCATTTCCCTGACAACTAATGATGGTAAGCACTTTTTCATGTGCTTATTGGCCATTCATATGTCATCTTGTGTGAAGTATCTGTTCAATACATTTATCTATTTCGTACTGGGTTGTTTCATTTAATAATAATTTTTATAGAAGTTCTTATATTCTGGATATAAGTCCTTTGCTCTTATGTGTGGATATTATACCTGAAAATTCTGTTGTCATACTGACCATGCAGAGAGCTGGCCTGAAACGTGGGCTCACAAACTGAGAATGGCAGAGCAAATGGCTGAAAGAACCTTGGTCTTTGATGACATCACTGAGTCACTGGAACCCAAACCTGGAGCTACTCTACTTTCACCTTGTTATGGGACCGAGTAACTTTCCTTATTATTTAAATTTTTCTGTTAATTATAAATAAAAGAACTCAGATATTGAGGTCCTTCTATTTCTAAACCTTCTACATTTCAAAGTTATTAATTTCTCATTTTCACTTTCTATAGCCCTCACGGAGTATTCTACAACGCATAATCCTCACTGTGGTCCTTTCAATTTTGTCTCCATTTCTATGATTTTGCTTTATTTTCTTCTCTACATTTCATCTCTTCTTCCTGAGTTCTTTAATTTCTCTGCTTTGTAGCCTTCCTTCACAGAAATGGTGACTTTATTAGTTAAAAACACTTTAAGTATTTTAAAATTCAAAGCCAATGTGTATTCAACATTTCATCTGTTCCAGGCTAACATGTTTTCTGGAACATGTGTCTTGTCAATTAGTATATTTTGATGCTCTTTACCTGATTTTTTTCCCTATATAAATCGAGCTTGTACTAGTCTCCTTTTTCCCAATATTTCATCACTGAGTAAGTGGGTTTCTTAGATTAGCTACATGCAAGAGATCAGGGTGGGTTGAGCAGGACTGTTTTATAAGGGCTGTAGGTTTTTTATAACAGAACGTTCTCTTTTCCTCTGCTACTACAGAGGCAGTCTACTTTTTGCAAATACAGCTCGCCTGTAGGCTTCTTTGAACCAATTTGGGACCAGGAAGGCTTCTGCTCACCCCAATTGTTGCAGCCATCGTTAATAACAGGGATGTGGCTCTTACACTTCAGAGAACACCACTACCTTCAGGAAATGTGTTTTTGCAGGCACTTTCAAGATTGGTCCCTTAAATTCTCTTCTTGCCACATTTTCTTCCTGATCTGTATCATCTCACTAAAAATGGAGTTTGTCTTCTCTTCCTCCCATTTTCCTCTTACTTTTGGATGATTTCCAAGAAAAGGTGAAAGAGCTTTCAATATAGTCATAGTATTCACAACCAAAGTCCTACTTTCATCATTACTAACGTGTGTTTTGTTATTCTTTCTAGTTTCTGAACCCTTTATTAATAAAATCAAGAATATTCATTTTTATTTGATATTACTCCATCACATCACATAAAAAATGTAAAAAAAAAAGAATCCTGGGTCTGGATGCACTTTACAATTTTCCTTTATCTCCAAGAAAAACCACTCCCCTATCCACACAGAGTAAGAAATACAGATTACACCTTTGCAAAACAAAACAAAAATGATACAATTCTTATTTTCAACTCTAATGGTATATAAATAATGTCATTTTTTATTCATCATTTCATCAATAGAAAGTTTTAGAAACATTGATTTCTGCTTATTATCAATAAAAATCTTCAGTGTGGTAGGTAGTTGGGACAGAAGCTCATAGCAAACCAATAACACTGCCCGGTAGGCTTGCCAGAGAATTATCTATAGTTCCTATTATTTCATTTTCTTACATTTCTTGAAAAGAGATAGCAAAGAGACAAAGTAGAGCAATATAAATAACTCAAAATAAATACAAATCTTCCCATCTTGCCAACATCGTAAGATTCATAAAATTACCTTATTTGGTCTTCCAATCAATGGATTGTTCCCACATCGTCTATTGATAATGTCACGAATAAGATGCTTTTGCCCATTATATGTTGTTAGAATACTGATCTTGTCAGCAGGGTAACCAAGTAAACACATGTACATAAAAAGTGCCACTACGTATTCTGCCTCTCCAAGGTTCTGTAATGCAAACATAATCAGATTGTGTATTTATTTCCTTTTGCTTCAACTTTATAGAGAAAATGATTCACCAGCACAGTTTATTCATTTATCACACTGCAAGAAGTGAAGAGTTAATAATGTGGACAAGTGAATACCTTACATAAAAACTGATGAATAACCTTATCCTAGACTGACATTGATAAATAAAAATAAAATAATGTAATTATAACCCTTTGACATTTGCAATGCATTTGCAATATATGGAACAATCATAAAATAAAAGTTACCAACTTCTGGGACCACAACAATCACAATATAGATCAATAATATTATGCTACAGTGTACTGCAACTATAGTAATGGAAAGAAAAATTAACATAAAGAAGCAAGGTAATCGTAAAAGCCAGTAGAAAATCCAGTCTGATAGCATATACATCTAGCAGTGCTGTAGACAACTCTTAATTTTTACATAGTATTTTTCCTTCTCACTCATACTTCACAGTATTTTTTGTTTTGTTGTTTGTTCTCTTACTGATGGTTGCTACGTCTACAGACCACTTTAGGTGGGAAAGGATGTGGCCTCAAATTGCTCAGTCTGGCTTACTGTGACATCAGAGACTCTGGTTAAAGATTGGTGGGAAGGAGCTTAAAACCAAGGCTTAACTGAACTTGAAAGTGCATACACAAGGCTGTTTAGTCCAGTTCAGTGGAGACTAAATTGAAAAGTAATAGATGAGAGAAGAGAGTTAAATGAGAATATGAACAACATGAAAATCAAAAAAGAAAGACAAGAAGCTGGATTTCATGTCAAAGCAATACGAAAATTACAGGAAGATCTTTAGAAAAATCATTTATATTCTGGTGCCACTTGGTGCCACTCACATAGCTTGAGTTATCTCTTAAATTTTCTACTAGTTCTTTGGAAGACAGGAGGGAAAAGAAGCCACATGACTGTGTAAATCTTTCCATTTTCTTATCAGTAGCAAACTACATTTATGTAAGCATCAACTCTAATATAGATAAAACAAATATTTTGGTGTATATGCTGCCAGATCTTTTGGTATAGATTATCAGTATATATTTCGATATGTATGTTTTCCTGTTCCTTTTTAGAAACAAAATGGGACACTACAGCTATACTTTGCAATTTGATTTTTTTTCAGTTAATATAGCATAAACATTTTCCACTTAATATAGCATAAACATTTTTCTTGTGAGTTAACCAAGTTATATTATCACTCTTAGTGGCTATTCAGTATTTAATTATATAATGTAATTAATCCTTACTGATAAGACATTTAGGTTGTTTCTCATTGCCAAAATAATTTGCATAAAAGATATAACGAACATTTTAGCATATAAATCTTTGCAAATTGATCCAATTTTTTTTTTAGGATAAATTCCTAGAAATGAGAACACTGCACTTTTAATACATACTGACAATTTATCTACCAAATTACTTTCCTATTAACATTGCATGAGTATAGATTTTCCCTAAACCTACCCCGACAGAGTATTATCAGAGGTGAAAATATGTTCCAGTGATTTGTATTTGCTATATATTTCTGTCTGAGTTACGTATTCTTGTCCTTACTGTATTTTTCTTTTGGGGCTTCCCCCCACCCTCCCACTGAAGTTATGTATTTTAACATTTGTACATGTAATATTCATATATGAAAAAAAAAACTTTAAGTGCTTTTCTCCAATTTAAAAATCTAAAGAATTCAAAAATAAGGCATTCAATATTTGAAAAAAGTACAGATTTACAAAATGTGTATATTTTGTCAGGGAAACTTCACACCAACATTATACACTTGGAAAAAAATACTGTGTTTCCCCGAAAATTAAGACCTACCCTGGAAATAAGCCCCCGTTAAGATCGTCAGCAAAATGGACACATTTAGTATGTTATGACGATGTTCCAGAAGATGACATGACTGTATTTGAATAAATGTACATTGTTGTACATAAAAAAATAAGACATCCCCTGAAAATATGCCCAAATGCGTCTTTTGGAGCAAAAATTAATATAGACCCGGTCTTATTTTCAGGGAAACACAGTACAAACAGGATATATCACAAATATATGTAAGCAATAACTTAGTTCATATCATGTAATAAAAAGTATATTAATCAAGATATACAAGCTTTTGTAGGTTCTAAACTGAAGGACTTTTTTTTTCTGCAGAAGCCTTAAAACCTGTGGCACTTAAAATTTGTTAGCCTTTCTACTGAGAGGTAAATAAGCACAATGATGAAAAAGATTAACAGACCAGTTGTCTATTATGAATCATTCCAAAGCTTTGCTCAACAATGGCCAAAACTCTTTTCTCACATTCTCGTTTGTTTTCCTAATAAAGTTGTGCTGTCTGGCTATTGGCTGGACTGTTTGGGGGCACTGATTTTTTTTTTTGAAAAGTGATTTTTAGGAGTTCTATATACATTCAGACTTTAACCCACTGTTTGTTAGATGTTGAAAATAAATTTTCCCTCAAATCAGTATTTTTCTTTATGATTTTTACTAATGAGCTTAATAAGATCTTTCTCACCCCAACATTATATATTCACCAATATTTTCTTCTTTCTAGTATGCTTATAGATTCTTTTGTGTATATAGCTTTAATCCATCTGAAATTAAATTTTTTTGATGTGTGTGAGGTGGGGGAATCTAACTTTCCTTTATTTAATGGTCAGACAAATGGTTCAGTATCATTGATTTAAGTAGTAATTCAGCCCTGCAAATGCAAAATAAACATAAAAGTTTTATGTTTTTTCTTACCTGATAAAAGTAAGGATTAGGTTCAGACTCTCCCACTCCCTGAAAATCTTCAACATTGATGAGCTGGAAGTCATAGAGCAAGCCAGCATTTGCTGTACTGAACTCTGGCAAGAGCTGCACGTGAGGTAAGTTTCCCAGATTCTTGTATCGCCAGTTGTAGAGGTTACACAGGCTTTCCAAAGACAAATCCCCCCCAAACAGGAAATATTAGTGATGTAATACCCCTTGTAACATACATAAGGGGGTTTCTAGGAATTGTGCTCTTCCTCTTAATTTTCATGTTACTCACTATGTGCTCATCTTTCTAGCAATAACGCTTTTCCAACCTTTGCCTCCCTACCTCAAGTAACCAAACCAGAAGATATAGACATGACAGGTCCATTGTGTTCTCTGAGGTAAACTGCTCTCTTCATTCGTTAAATTATAAAATCAGGGAAAAGTCTGTAAATTGAGGAAAATTTTGAGGTAACTATGAGATGGGGCCTGTATACTCTATGAAGTGAGTAGGAACTGGTATGTTCTCTTGTTCATTTTTGCTTTAGATTTCAAAATGATATTAACCGTGTATCTTTTGGGGCATGAAGAAAGAGGAAGGGACGATGAAAAAAAGCCCTTAGTTTACAAGTCACTTAAATTAATCTCAATGAATAAAGTGAAGGAAGTCATTTGATTAATTCACACCACCTGCCGAAGCAATGAAGGTGCTTTCAGATTTGTAGATGCCTAATTGCTGGACGGCAGGGAGTGCTATGAGTCTATATGGAAGTTATCGAATACTTGGATCAAAAAACTGATGTCCTGAAACAGCAGTAATGCCCCACCCCACCCGGGTCTCCCTTACCTCGCTCTGGCTCTGCCCTGGGCATCCAGGTCCACAGTAGGAACTCCAATCCGGACAAAGCGAGTGAAGAGGGACTGCTCCATGTTGGAATACTTCTGAAAAGCCATGTTCTTAATGACTGGAGGTAACTGGTGATGATCACCAATCATAATCCACCGTTTCAGTCGGCTAAAACCATCCTGAGGATTCTAAAAAGAAAAGTGAGAAAATGGCAAAATATTCTAATTAACATATTACCCTGTTAGTCTCCAATTTTACTGCATAAGATTCTCACCATTCACAAAATAGCTTCATTACCTTTACTAACTCATATTCGCCAGCTCCACAGAGAAATCTGGCAAACTTAGAGAATGACTTGTGAATCAAGTATGGGTACCATCGCTCTAGGCTGACAGGTGTGAGGGAGGATGGGGGTGATAGAGGAGGCAAGCATGGAATTATTCTACTTTAACAGGTAGGGTAATCCAAAGAGATCTGGGAGGCGTAGGTCAGAATTAGGCAAAAGCTGCATAGAAAGAAACAGATGTCCAAGCAGGGAAATGGAAAGATGTCAAAATAAACACTGTGTATCACGATTATGCCGAGAGCCAGTTCTGACTCCTACCCCACAAAGCAGTAAAAATCAAACCTTCTTTGATTTCCTACTCTACTACTTCAATTCCCTACTCTATGTGTCCTTGTTCCTTGAAATATATCCTGGCAAAATACATTCCACATCCCAAATGATAAAAGTACTTTCGGAATCCAATTTATCTATAAATTTAGAGCAGTCTATTCTTAAATTGGGAATTCCATATTTTGTTTTTAATGCTACCATAGTAAAGACTATTGTACAATAAGAAACATTCTGAAACATCACCATTTAGCTCAAAAAAAAAATAAAGGAAAGCAACGTACCCAGTGAACATCAAAAACAATTCTAGAAGCAATTCTAACAAATGAAATGAAAAATAGCTTCTCTTCCCTTCAAACTGCATAAAAATGCAATTTTCTTGAATAAAATTACTAAGTTTTTTCAAAACTTAGAACTAAACTATGAATTTTTAAATAGTATTCTCAGAAACAATACAAACTGCTAAATAACCAGTGAAGAGATTAAAGGAAATTCATAGACTAAAAATAGAGTAACAAACATAATGAAGTTAAGGAGAATATGTAATTATGGCAATTAACACCCCAAATCGTGTAGCTTTCTGATCCTGTCCCCTGGAATACTTAAAACTCTACTTTCTTTGTCTCATATATCAGTATCTTACCTGTAGAAGAAGAGGTATGAAAGTTTCTATCTCCAGAATCTGAGCAGCCTCCTCCATTAAAATATTGTCATACTGAGAAAGGAAGAAAAAGCAAAGCTTGTCAAAAAAACAGCTTAAAAGACAAACAACTACCACCACAACTATAACAACCATCCAAAAAAAAAAAAAAAACCCCAAAACAAAAAAAACCCAAATAATTCCTGACAAAAATAATAACATACAAATTATTCAAACAGAAAGCTCATGATCTTATTTATCATTATGTCTCTGCTTCTCCATTTTAAGTCTTTGGCCTCAGGGAAGCCCCCTAAATATACAACTCTACACTGAGGAGATCTTGTAGATCATTTCTTAGATTGCAATATCAATTTAGATATTTTCAATTCAGTTCTTTAAGTTTACATAAGCAAGAATCAGTTTATGATTATATATGAGGTCATTTGCCTTGGTACTCTTACCCTACCTAAGGTAGTATTTTGGGGAATTTTTTTCCCCTTATGAATCCTACCTAGCACTCAACAATTCCCTTCTGTTTCACCCTCTGGCATTCAGTAGATCACCAAAACATGTCAATTTTACTTCCCAAAACTCCCTCGTGAATCTATTCATTTTTCTCCATTTCTACTACCACTACCACTCTAGTCCAAGCCACTACTCTGACTACTGCCAGCAATCTCTTTACTAGTCCGTCCACTTTCTGTCCTGCCTCCCCTAAATCACCGATACAATAGTTATCAAATCACTTCACCTCCTGGTGTCAAACCCTTCATTGGCTCCAACTATCTCAGGAAAAAAATCCCTTAACGTGGCCTATAAGAAATGTACTAATTAGAGCCTGTATTCAACCTGCCCCTGCCTTCCTCTTCTACTTTATATGTCTGTCAGCTTCCTCCTTACTTACTAAGCTTCAACCACGCTGCTGTATTTCATTTTCTCAGAAATAGCAAATCCATCAGGCCCTCTGCATGTGCTACTCTCTCTTGATTTTGTCTGTTTGGCTCTTTCTCATTCTTAAAGTATCAGCTTAAACCCCACTGTATCCAGACTTTCTCTGACCTCCCAGTCGAAAGTGGGTTTCACAGTACCCTTTCCTTTGTCGCACAGCACCTCAAAATTTGTAATGCTATCTTTATATTTACTTGTTTGATGCCTGTATCCTCCCACTGGCCCAGTTTCCAGTAATGTTAGGCACTGCATATTTGTGAAATTAAAAAAATCAAGTCTTTCTCTAACATAAGGAAATTTCGTTCTTTCCTCGATTATTTCTCTTTTATCTGCCCAACTGTCTTGGAGGTCCATTCTCAACATATTTTCTTTCTCCTCTACTTCTAATTCTGATCACTACTTAGTATATCTCATTCCTTGTTTTATTGGTAAAAACCTTCTTTGAGAATCTCACTAAGTACATATTAGAGTTCCTTTGTTTTTTGTTTATAAGGGAAATTTCCTCTTATTTTGTTTTCTAGGGAAGTGGAAGGTGGGGGGATAATATTTACTCTTAATGCTTAATTAACTCTCCTCTTTTAAACTAATTGTTTATATATCCTACAATTTCTGTGCTACTCATTTTTATCAAA
This sequence comes from Rhinolophus sinicus, assembly GCF_036562045.2. Taxonomy (NCBI): domain Eukaryota; kingdom Metazoa; phylum Chordata; class Mammalia; order Chiroptera; family Rhinolophidae; genus Rhinolophus; species Rhinolophus sinicus. The sequence continues at coordinate 69,287,458 of NC_133753.1, read as the reverse complement.
ATATGCTATATCTATATTTGCCCAAGATTGGAAACTGAGCTGGATTTCCACTGGACATGATAAAAGTTAAATTCTGCACTGTTTCTTATTGAAAAAGGTTTAGGCATGTGGATGGATGTCTTCTCTAGCGCTATCTGATGCTGAATTTCCCTATTACAATGATTCATTAGGTCATCCTGGTGGGAAGAAAGAGGAGTTCAAAAAGCCACATTTTCACAGAAGTCTCTGCGTGTATTCTCAGAATAACAGATATAATGTGCAAAACAGAACTGGAGAAGCTCGAAGAAGACAGCCTAAAGGCCCTGCTTTCTGACAAACTGAAAATCTAATTCAATTTAACTTATAAAAATATATCTATAGATTCTGTTTTAAAACAAAGCTTTTAATCACCAAGTAAAATTATGACATAACTATATTGGGAGTATTAGGAAGGAGAAAGCCCAAGAACATGCATGCACAGCTCCTTGGGGACAGCACAGAGTCAAAAGACAACACCTAAAAGGGAAGTTTAACATTCCTTATTGATACAGATTAACAGAAAAAGGAAATACTAAAAGAGCTGGAAGACTGGATAACTGGAGAGGATCAAGGAGTAGGGGACTGCCTTTTTAAAATGTTAAGTAGATGTACAAGGTTTTTAAGCTCTTAAACTAGATACATGTGTAAGTTTGATAAAAATAAAACTTTAAAATTAAAGATATAAAAAATCTGAGATACTATCAGCACTCATGTAACTATCTTTAGATATGTACCAAAATGTAAGTAAAGAAAGTGATTAATGAAAACGTGATAAGCTACAAGTAATGTTTTTTAGAATATGCTGTGAAAAGCTGCATGAAAGCATAAAATGCTAATTATGATCGCACTGTTTCCTTGTAATTAAACTGATATGATTCAATATAAAATTCAAAGAATGTTTCCTATGTCAGCCCTAAGAATACAATATTTAAGTGAAAAATGCTCACTAATAATTTGCAAAAGGGTAAGTTCACACCAACCCCTTTAATAAAGCATCGGATTTGTCCTACCTTGCATCAGAGGAACCTTTCATCCAAGATAACAACAATTCTATCACCTTGAATTTATTTAGCACCTATCTTCCAGCAAGCACATAACATCTAAAAATTGTCAAGTTACTTGCACCAACAACAAATGTTTTCCTAACTCTGAATTCAAACCAGTACACAAACCCTATTTTAAACAACAGAAAAACCAGTTGCAGGGAAGTTAAATGATATGCATTAAAATCAGAGTTTAGGTCGGTTTAACTAGCAAAGTCTCAGAGGCTGTAAATTAAAATTTCCTGCTTAATTATTACATTCCACTTCAATCGAGTCACAGGCTCACAGGCTATCATGCCCTTTAGCTCTCTGGTCTTTAGTATATGATGAAGTCAATTTACTATCTCACTTACAGCGTAACTAAGAGTATTCCCCATCCTCACCTGGGAGGCTTGTGATTTACTGAAGAAACAAATAACTGAGAGTGGACGTGTGCTTCAAACATGAACAATGCAAGCGTATTATAGATGTTCAGTAGGTGGAAAACACTGCTAAATGTTATTTTTACAGCTTTTAGTTCTGTTTGGAGATTTTCTTCACATAGTAAAAATAAATAATCTACCTTAACAAGTATTAGAATTTGGTTAGACAATCATACAGTTATAATGTTACTAATGGACATATTACTGATAACTAGATTTAGAAAAATTACATTTAATGTTCGCTAATCATATAAACATAAGAGGTTATCATTTTTAAGAGACATTTTTAAGTAATTGTAAATGCAAACTTCAATAAAAGGTGAACCAGTCTCCAAGGGAAATGGTCTAGGTAAAAAAAAGAAAAAAACTAACAACTGAACAAATGATGAATTAAGGAACTAAAATATAAGTCTTTACCTTGAAACCTAACTTGACTAAATCATGTCGTTTTAAGGCAGCATGAGTGCAGGTCATGGCAATGATTTTGGCTTCTTTCACCAAGAGGTATTTAGATCTGTCCAGTCCACTTCGAAGCAATTCAGAGGCCCTGAATTCCTATCAGAGTAGGGGGGATAGTGAGAGATTACTTTTGGAAAATAAACATAGTTTATGCATACATCCACATATTCCAATTAATCAGACTTAATTTCTGAGAACTTAATATATCATAAACTAAAGCTAAAGAATCATACTTTTCATTATTAATTAGGTGCCAATTTAATTCAAATAATAGCTAACATTCAGGCTACAATTTGGAGTGTTTTTTGTATAAGGTAAAACATTTACAATACCAACAAGAATACTGAATAAAATATCAATCACCTCTGTATCTATATTACTCAAGGTCCCTCCAGGAAAACTGAAACTATTTCAAGTATTCATAACACAGGGAATTTAATGCAGGGGATTGGTTACACAGGTGACAGAGGAGCAGAAAAGCCAACCAGGGAACAGTGAATTAACCCTGAGATTAGCAACAGCAGAAGTTATGACCCTTCTTAAACTAAGAAGGATAAAGGGAGGAGCCAGTGCTATCAGAGCCCAGGGAATAGGGTATCAGAACAAGCTGGAACCACAGTGGGCCACACCAGCAGAGACTGAAGCTGCAGAAGAGGTGAAACCCAAGGCAGAGAAAGCTGGTGGAGAATTATCCTGGCTTCTGCCACATTTCTCATTGGCTAAACCCAGGTAGAAGTCAGCCGACATGGGAGGCTATGAAATCAAAGCTCCACGGATCAGTACAACCCCTGACCATGGCAGAGGATCCCCCATAGATCAGAGTTGGGGGATGGACAATAGATGAATGTGAAGAGCAAACAAGCCCAAACAGTATCTGGTAAGTTTTACCAAATCTGAAAATTTTTTCATAATGAGTTCAGACTTTCTAAAAACATTTTTGTTTTGTTTTTCTAATAATTAAAACATTACAGGTACAAATGAGGTACCCTGTACATCCTTCTCCCCACCCCCTCCCCAGGCAGCTACTATAATTATATGTTTTTATCCTTTTATTTTGTTTATGTAAGTATAAACATAATATTGTTTTGTAGGTCTTAAGCTTTTTACTTATTATCATACTATGTATTTATTATTCTGTATCTACCATCCATTCATCCATCCACCTACCCATACCACGCATCAATATTTACTGAACATTTACTATGTGCCGGACACTGTTCTGGAAGTAGGGATACAATCATATCTAAAAGATACAAAGACGAAAGAGACAAAGTCTCTTCCCTTTTTACCTGAAGTAATCCTAAACCTTTTTACCAAGGAATCTGAGCCTGAATGTGGTCCTTTTACCGGACTGCTATCATCTTCCAATGATGTTTTCCATAAGGAATGAGAAAGCCAGGAAGCATCTCAGGGGTTCCCTCATTCCAGACATACTCTTCTCTGTCCCCTTTGTACAGAGTTCATCTTTGTAATCAGGATCAATCATCCTAGCTACTCAGCAACCTCACTTTTTGCCTACTGGTCAAGAGGCATGAGGACCTTAGAAAGGCCATGCGGCAGTCTCAAATTCCAATTCAAAGAACCACTGCTGAATGCCCTGAAGAATATGTTTCTTTCTTAAGCACTGAGACTTTTACACTAGAAGAGCCAGAATAATGGGGATTCAATTCATATCTTAATTTTTACTTATTTCTTGAACTAAAACTATAAATGTCTCCAATAAGTTCATTTAAAAATAACCATCTGCTTTGTTAGATTTGAGTATTTCATTTACTTCACTTAAACAACAACAACTATTAAACTTAAAACTTTTAAAGGAAAGTGAAAAGAACGTGAGGCTCCTTACCTCAAGCTGAGTAAAGATTTTCTTAATATGCCTAAAACATCCTTCGGCAATTTCCATGTCTTCTTCATAAGATCGGCCTTTAAAAATGGGTTGAGGGGCATTTGCAAAGTATTCATGAAAAGGGAAAAAAGTGGAGATTTCTGTAACATCCGGTAGTATATTAGCTTTATTTTTCACTTTGCTGATATACTCTTCCCAGCGAGACATTACCTATAAGAAAAAGGGATTTAAGGTTATATTTGCTAGTTAATTACTATATTTTAAATAATAAACTAAAAAAGAAATTTACTAAAACTAGGATCTGCTAGGTAAAGGGAAAGGAAAAGAATAGCAATTTTTGACCGAACAGAACTATTTCTTATGATGGGACTGCCTTTTTTTTCTAAAAGTAACCTTTAAGATTGTAGAAAAAAGGCTTTTTAATAAAAAATGCAGAACTGGGAAAGAACCTCAGGGTCATCTCATGGGACTTTATGTTGGACATTTCAGATTCTCCATCTATACTCAGGACAGTTTATTATCGATGCTTAAAACCAAACAAGTAAGCAAATAAAGAAATTCCTTATTTTTTTATTATCTCAGTTTCTCTCCATTATGGTAAGTCCATCTTAAGCAGTTTTAAAAATCAATCTGGCACTTGTCAACCCTTTACCCAGACCTTCAAATGTTTTTTCAGTTCTCTTGAGTCCCTTTAGAAATAACTTCTGGTTAAGCTGAGTGTACATCTGAAAGCTCATTTCATGACTTCTGTGATATAGTTCAACTATACCCTGGTATAATGTTAACTATGCCTCTACAACAAAGTTCCCACTTACTCTCAATTTTTGTAATTTTCACAGGTATTTTTTGTTATAACTTCAGTGTTTCTCAAAGTATGGTCCTTAGGCAGAATATCTCAGAAGCTAAACAAAAACGTTGATTCCTGCATGCCACCCCTTATTGAAAGATACTCTCTGGGGAGAAGGCTTGAGACTTTCCTTTCAAACAACTTTCCCAATGTGATTCCTATCTGCTGAAAATTGTTGATCTATACTGTGAAGCCTCAAGTTCATATTTCCCAAATTTATTACTTAAGCCTCCATAATTTATAGATCACCTCTCCTATTTTTAAAAGTAGTTTTCACTAGTGATTTCTATTTTGTGCCAAATATGTATTTAAGAATGATCTTTACTCCATTATGCAGAATTCTGAACAGTCTGAGTCTAGTGCAAGATGATGCATATCTTCTCTGTTTCATAAGAAACCATGAAATCTGCTCATTTTAAATGGACTCAACTAGTTTGTGTGTCCACTTATAATGAGAATAAACCATTCTTTCATATACATTTTAAAACCTCAATGTTATGATTTATACCTAAAATATACAAATAGCATTAGTACAAAGAGAACAAATAAAGTTACACAAAAATGTTCATTATTCGATTATGCCTTGGTCCATTTAAAATTATTAGTAAATGAACTGACTATTAAAGTTTACTTTTATTTATTTTATTTGGCTTTGTTTCTCATTAGTTTCATACCCAAAAAACTAACCCTAACAAAAGCAAAAGCACACCTCTTAATTGAAGTCAAAAGAATCTTTAACTTAAAGTCCTACTTTAAAATTAATTCTAAAACATAATTATTTCTGAAAATTTGAAAGGAGATTATGTTTTTCTTCATTAGTTGATTAATATGCACAGTAAAAGTTAGTTACCAAACTATATTTTGTTACTACCAGGTAGCTAGAATATTTAGTTATACCTATACAGTAACAAATAATAATAAAAAAAGACTAGAAACTTTTTCAATAGCAAGAAGGAAAAAAAAACAAAACTTTAAATAGCACCAACACTGGCCTTTCATTGAATGAGTCATCAAACAAGTTACCGTGTTTCCTCAAAAATAAGACCTAGCCAGACAATCAGCTCTAATGCGTCTTTGGAGCAAAATTAAAATAAGACCCGGTCTTATTTTACAATATAAGACTGGGTATAATATAATATAATATAATACTAGGTATAATATAATACTGGGTAATATATAATATAATATAATACCTGGTCTTATATTAATTTTTGCTCCAAAACACGCATTAGGGTTGATTGTCCGGCTAGGTCTTATTTTTGGGGAAACAAGGTAGGTTAGTGGAGAAAACTGAAGATTATAGAAAACACATTTAACATTCATAAATATTGCTTTGGCAATAGCATGTATTTTAGTCAACTAACTGAAAAAATAAACTTTCAAGAAGGATCTCAAGAACCCATCTCAGTTTCCAACCGAAGACCATATTACAATGAAGTATCATTTAAAAACTCTACTCTCTTACCTGATATAAGAAGAAATAGCCTGCAGTTTCACAAGTATATGAAGCATCTCCTGGAACCCCGAGACTCTTTTGTAATCGTTTGACTTCTTCTAAAAGTTCTATTCTTCGAGCCAGGACATAATTAACTCTTCCATACCTAGAAATTTCAATTCAGCAAAAAGGCAAAATTACGTAATGAAGAGAATTTCAAGTTAAGTGTCAACAAAATAGTCAAGAAAATCATAATAGGAACTATAAATGGCCAAATAGAAAAAAGATAGAAAACATAGTTTATGTTTAAATGTAAGTAGTAATTCTTATATTATTTTACTCCGAAGCTACGTAAAGTGTACCCAATGTACAGTGCAAATCTGCAAATGTGTTAGTGGTGTGTGAGGAAGTAAAATCAACTACATCATTCAGTCGGGAGGGTCTATGGGAAGAGCTCAGGCTTATGGAAGTTGTCGCGCTCTACGTGACTGTGAGAACCCTACATGTAAGAACCCTACAGAAAGAACTCTATAATAAAGCTCTAGAGTTCTTAAAACAATGAAAGAAAGGAAACTATAGCACTAAATACACCATTTAGTTCAGCTATCATTTTTCCCCCCTATTAACAAGACTTTTACAAAGAAGGAAACAGTAGTACATTCTGGTGCTAGTTCATCTCATCACAGACCAAGAACATATAGTTTACAGATTGGCTGCTTTGAATATCACTGTTTTATACTATCGTAAAAGTAGACTTTTAAAGGCTTTGAAAAGTAATTTTAAAATGTATTTGATTATTCTTTGCCATCCTAGCATGTGGCTTGACATGTGAACCTAGCAGATTCAGAAATATTTGCTGAATGAGTTAGAAAAACTGAAATTTGGAGAGTACATGGCCCAGAGATATAGTTAAGAAAAAAAGGCGTAGAACCAGAATTGAATCCCAAAGCCTGTACATACTCTTCCCACCATGACAAAGTGCCTCCTATAACACTTTAACATTAAAAAAGAGAGTAAAATAACGTAAACACTGTTCTTCTCATGTTTAAAGATTCGACAAAGGAATAAGTCATGTTCCTGGCTGCCCCAGAGTTCAGAGACTTACCTCTCAGGCAGCAAGCAATACCATGTTTCCCCGAAAATAAGACCTAGCCTAAGACCTATTATTCTACTATAAGACTGAATCTGACATTAATTTTTGCTCCAAAGGACGCTTTAGAGCTGATTATCTGGCTAGGTCTTATTTTCGGGGAAACAGTATTCACGAATGAAAAAGAAATATAAGACATGGTATATTTTTAAGAATTTTCTAACTTAGAAGGAAATAAACATTATAGCAGGTAACTTTTTTCTGTTTGCTCATCAATAGTTTAAAACTTTTCCTATAATAAACACCTTGGTAATGAGGAAAAAATTGGGGATGCTTATGAAGAGTTTATAATAAAATGCCAAAATTCTTGTGATATAATGTTAAATTTAAAAAGCAACATACAATGGAACTCTATGTAATACTTGTTCAATTATTCTGTAAATCTAGAACTATACTTAAGAAAAGTTTATTAATTAAAAAAAGTAACATATGTAATTATAAATAATAGCACGATTAGAGTTGATTATTTAAAAAAGACTATCAAACACTTGTTTTGGAGTAACAGAATTATGGATGATCACTCCCTCTCTACTATCTCACTAGATTTAAAATTTTTTCTTTAGGGAAAATGATATTACTTTTACTGTGAAAGAATATTCACTATTTTTTTAAAAAATTATAACAAAGGGAGAGAAATGAAAGAATATGCCCTACTGATCAAGCTCACACATACTAATAAGACCTGGGGCTTGGCTTGTATACCAGAAGGCAAAAAGCATTTTTTCCTAGAAATTTGGTAGTACCTAAGATCATTTTTAAGTAGAATTAGAATTACTTTTGTTCTATTACAATATCCTATAAAAACTATAAATTCTACTGCAATATAATTACAATTATAGTATTTAGCATTCCATCAGCACCTATGTGTTCACCAAATTCTGGATTATTAGATTTTAGATTCTAGCTCACTTTTGTAGTTTAGGTTTAATATAAGGAAATACCCATGGGAAGAATTCAGAGAAGTATCACTGGCTGATCCAATATTAAGATGCTAGAGCCCCAAATATCTTAATGTGCATTGTTTTTTACCCTCGAAATTTTTCAGAGGCTAACAAATGTTTGGTGAGCTTTGTAATACAAGAACTCAAAGTAGGTGCAACATAATAATTCAACACTCTTTTAGGTCTTTTGATGTCTATGATCAATTTAGTCACAGGTAATGTTCATAGCCAAAGTCTGCATTAAATATGTGCAGCCATTAATTATACTTATTGTCTAAAAATGCGTTAAAAATGGATTTAAATATAAATGAAATGAGCCATTGTAACGCAATTTTGAAGGAGAAAAACAAAATACTAGGTTGGTGCAAAAGTAATTGCTGTTTGAAAGGTTAAAAATAATTGCAAAAACCGCAATTACTTTTCCACCAACCTAATACTGATAGGAGAAGAAATCTGAATGGTAAAATTTTAGTCACTTCACAATATGCAATTTTAAACAAACTCCAGCTAAACTGGCAATTAAGCACCTGAAATAATACTTACAACCCCAAAGTTTACACTATCATTAATCTTCAATTGCATTTCATACCTAATTGGTGCCTAAAATATATGCAAATTAAATGTCTAGATGAAACATGAAAAGGAATCATATAGTTATATAATTTGAATTTAGTAATGTTAAAAATTACCTCAATAAATAGAAAGCAAATGGCAATCTGCAATTTTAAAATGATGAACAAAGTAACTCTTCACTGAACTAATTGTGTGCTTGAGGAAAAATGGCATAAGCTCACAGAACTGGAGCTAAGGGAGATCATGACCAGACTTTTAGGTCAACCTACAGTCTATATAGGTTACCCTAGTACCTTTTGGAATTACACTGGATTATTCATTGCTCTCTTCTAGAAGTTCTTTAGTCAAGAAAAAAAGAAGTTTAAAATTTCTTTTGTACACTGTTTCAAAACTCATCCCCATTTGCTCACCTGCTGAAATCTTTCTCTGTCTCCAGCTCTTCTTCTCCATGACCAAGACGCAGGAGGTGGCGCTCGTCAATGTCTAAAGCCATGATTTTCTCGAACAACTGGTTCAGGGCCTGGACAATAAAACAAGAAGGACGATGGTGAATTTTAAAGAATCAGCACTCTTTTTAAAATAACAAAAAATAACATTTAGAAGGATGGGAAAAAAAAAAAAGAGCCAGCCTGCTCGATGGCTTAGGTGGTTGGAGCGCCGTGCTCCTAACGTCAAGGTCGCCAGTTTGATTCCCACACGGGCTAGTGAGCTGCGCCCTCTACAGCTAAGATTGTGAACAACAGCTCTCCCTGGAGCTGGGCTGCAGTGAGCAGCTGGAGGTTGGCGTGAGCTGCTGTGAGAGGCCAACCACGACCAGAGAGCCTGGCGACCAACTGCCTCAGCCCAGGGGAGCGCAAGGCTCATAATACAAGCCTGGGCCAGGGAGCTGTGTCCTATACAACTAGACTGCGAAACAATGGCTTGAACCGGAGGAAGGCGGGTACGTGGAAGAAAGGGGGGAAAAGAGCATTGCTCAGTCAGATAAGAATCAAATTGAAAGAAAAGGAAACATATTAGGCCATTTACAATTAACAAAATAGTATTTTTATTAAATTCTGATATTCCTGCCTATGTATACTTGGCCAAATCAATAATTGGAAACCATAAAAACTATCTAAACACTAAATCTCTGCTTCTAATTGATGAAAAGAGAAAGGTTTTGGTTCAGTTCTATTTCCCTCAAGAAGTAACAATTACTAAAATAATTAATAACCACAATAAGTTCCATTTCATGCAACAGAAAGTCCATGGGTTGCAGAGAATTGAAGAGTTTTTGTAGTTGGAGAAGGACTCATGTGGTAAATATGTAGGTAGCATACATCACTCATGTGGTAAATATGTAGGTAGCATACATTAAGAGGACCACAGAGTGGAAATGTAAAGTGCATCATTCAAACCGGAGGCTAAAAGTCTACAGATCTCTATACAACATTGAGCAGAGCACTCATTTATTGCAACTCTTCTGATGAAAGCCACTCAGAAGTCACTCCTTTCTACCTATGAAATGTTCATATTTAGGGTTGACCTCAAATCCTAGTATTATCTGAACATCTGCATTTACAAAGTTTTGAAGAAAGGCAAAAGTATGGGAAGGTACACTAATAAAGACATCATTTAAAAATTAGCTCCCACTAAAATATCTCTCCTAATTTATCATCAGTTTACCCCTACCCATTAAGTACAATCAACATTCAATTAAGTACAACATTCAATCTCATAAATATTAGTTATATATGGTAAATATATACTTTGTTACCAAAATTCAAGCAATTAGAGCTCAGAAATTCAAGAGATAAACTAAATTTTAAGAAAAAATTCCCCAATATCCAAACTTTTAACACTTTCCATCCAAAACTTGACATCCAACAGAGCAGATCACATCACTCCCTAAACAGTTGCTACCCAAATTTGAGAACCACATAGATTTAGAGGGCAAAATATACTCGCACACTGCAATCTCAGAAAAGACTGCAAGATTTCATCATGAATTTATGATGTTAGAGAATTGCTTGAATTACATATGTAAATCAAGATCTGGCAAACAAAACAGTTGTGGAAAAACAACAATTTGATAGACATCAAGGAAGATGATTTGATTATCAAAGGATCAAAACACGCTTAGCAGGCAATGAAGTCTTAAGCTATTTTTGCAAATTAATCTTCTCTATAATTGTGCTATACTGGTCAATCATTAGTACAGGATACTATAGAAGGTCATTATCAAGTTATGATAAAAGTTATTAAAAAATACTACGTTAAAACAGTAACACATGAATTATTCTTTATTTACTCTAAGAATTTCCAAATAGAAAAAATTACTACAGACTAAATTTTATTGAATAGATGAAAAAATGTCTTTACATAATTTGTTTCTTTTATTAAGATAGTCTCAATTAATCCTATCTCCCACATAATTTTAGTACAACATGCCACCATTACTTATAAACTTCAAAGATATAACATGGTAAGTAAACGACCAGGGTAGTATTAATTTTTAAAACCTATAGATCAAAAGTTGGTGAAAAACAGAGTAACTGACATTTAGTATTCTAAAAACCCAGTGCTTCTTTGCAGACCAGCTCTTATAGAATTAGTCAACTGAAGTCATCGTTGTTAATATGTATTCACAGAAAATACTTGTAAGTACTTTCAGAGGTTTAGACTACCACAAGTTTCATGAGATCTTCAGCATGTTCTGAGTGCTTCCTGTCACGTTCTACATGAGAACCAATAAATGTTACTTGTTCTTGTTCATTTCTATGATAGTGACAGCTTCAGAACTAACACAACACAGATAGATGTAAAGACAATTTTTTAGCCATTATTTACAAGAAAGGAGCTTGTTTTTGTTGTTTTAGCTGTTTATAAAGCCTATGTATTGAACCTGCAACCTAAAATAGTCCTTCCATGTAATATAGATGTTCATATGTATATTTCATAAAGATTTAAAATTCAATATAGTATTAATACAGTTTACACTTAGTCTTTCAGGAATATTCATTCTACTAGAAGGAAAATGCTACTAGTAAGGGTTAATACTTTTGATCTCAAAGTGAAAGCTCTAGCTTAGCACAAAAGATGGAGGGCGGGGAAGGCAATTTAATTTAATCTAAATACTTGACTATATATCCAAATATTCTTATTAGCTTTTCCACAGTTTGACCACTCCCCCACCCCGCAATTAGAAATATAAGATTGTTTTTATATTTTCCTCAATATAGTCTGGTCATGACGAGCAATAATCCAAGAATAAGTCAATAAAAACCACTATACTGATGAGTATGTTTATCAGCTTTTCCTGGTATTCTGTGTACCTATGATCCGGTTATCATACAAGCAGAAACTTCCATTGAACTTTCATGCGTTCCCTGCTACCCCCGGGTCTACTCCAGACATGCGTGCACATGCTCTCTCTCTCACCTGATTAGAATGAGTAACAATCAGAGTCCTCTGCTCTGGAAAATTGTGGTAGATATTGGATATGATTTGAACCGCCACATCTGTTTTTCCTGTACCTGGTGGGCCCACAACCTAAAAAGGAGATGAACACATAGCAAACTACTAAGTTATCACATTGTTAGAAAACTGAAATTCTAAAACTGAAAGATAAAATACAGTTGAAATCTGCTGGATGAGTTCAATAGCATAATGGGCAGGATAGAATCAGTAAACTTCAAGACACATTAATATAAATCACCAACCTAAATAACAAGCAGGAAAAAAAGATTAAAACAAATAATAAACAGAGTCCCATGAATCTATGGGCAACAGTAACAGGTCTAACATTCATATCACTGAAGTTCTAGAAAGAGAGTTAAAAGTATACAGTACAGAAAAAGTCGTATTTGAAGAAACAATAGCTGAAAATTTCCTAAATCTGGCAAAAATCAGTTATCTATGGATTCGAGCTCAGTAAACTCCAAACAGAATAACCCCAAAGAAATCTAAGTCCAGACACATCATAATTAAATGGTTGATAACTAGATAAGCAAAGACAAAAAGTATATAAATAGCAACCAGAGAAAAATGATACATTACATAGCAAAAGGATGCTTCAAATGACTGTGGATTTCTCATCAGAAACCAAAGAAGCCAGAAGGAAGTGGGATAACATTTTTAAAGTGCTGAAAAAACTGTCAATGCAGAATTATATGTCCATTGAAAATTATCTTTAAAGAATGAAGGTGAATCAGAGACAGTCTCACATGAGAGAAAACAAAAGAGAATTCATTGCTAGCAAGCCTGCTCTTAAAAGTGGGAAAAGAAATTCTTGACAGAAAGAAAATGAGCCTAGATGAAACTTAAGATAAAGGATGAATGGTAATAATAGACTATTCTCCTCTAGAGTTCTTTAAAATATATTTGATGTTTGCAACCATAAATTGTAACACTGCCCGATGGCATTTTCAATGTATTTAGATGTAACACATACAACAACATAAAAGGGGAAGTTAAAAGGACTTATATGGAGGTAAGAATCCTCCACTCACTTTAAGCAGCAAAATGATGATTCTAAGTAGACTGTGAAAAGTTAATGTATATTGTATTAATAGTTCTCTAGAGCAGCCATTAAGAAAGATTACACAAGAGATAATAAAAGAACAAAATAGGTCAATAAAAATGGAACACTAATAAGAAATATCCAAATAACTCAAAAGGCAGGAAAGGGGAAATGGGAACACAAAACAAAGTGAATAAACATAAAACAAATAATAAAATGGTAGACCTAAGTCCAAACACATCAATAAATATATCAAATGTAAATGGTCTAAACACACCAATTAAAAGACAGAGACTGTCAGAATAAATAAAACAACCCAACTATATATAGTGTCTAAAGAAACCCATTTCAAATATAATAAATTAGAAATAAAATAATAGGCAAAGCTATATCATGTAAACACTGGAGTGGCTATATAAATATCAAAGTAGGCTTAACAGCACAGAAAATTACCAGTGACAAAGAGAGACATTACATAATGATAAAAGCATCAATTCACCAAGAAGACATAACAACCCTGAATGTGTATGTACAGATCGACAAAGTTTAAAGTTTGTAAAATAAAAATTGACAGAACTGAAAGGAGAAAAAGACAAATACATAATTAGAGTTGGAGACTTTAATACTCCCTTCTCAGTAATTAACAGAAATATTCGGTGGCATATGAGCAAGGATAGAGAAGTACTGAACAATACCATCAACCAAATGAATCTAATTAACATAGGAGGTGTGATCGAAAAATATGGTGAATGTTAAATACAAAAATGTATTACAGTAAAAGACGCATTGTCATTAATCCCCCTCAAAATACTCCCCCTTGCTTCAAACACACGTATCCCATCGTTATTGCCACTTTCTGAAACAGTTCTGGAGGTCTTTCATGAGTGTCTTTAGTTGTGCTGTCACAGCTGCCTCGATGTCCTGAATCGATTCAAAACGTCTTCCTTTCATGGCCATTTTGACTTTGGGGAAGAGCCAGAAATTGCACGGTGCCAGATCCGGTAAATAAGGTGGATGAGGACACACCGTAATGTTTTTATTTGACAGAAATTGCCACACCAGAAGCGATGAGTGACATGGAGCGTTGTCATGATGGAGAATGAAGTAAAGGCACTCACGAAAGAGAACTTCCAGAACTGCTTCAGAAAGTGGCAAGAATGATGGGATAAGTGTGTTCGAAGCAAGGGGGAGAATTTTGAGGTGGATTAATGACAATGTATCTTTCACTGTAATAAATTTTTTGTATTTAAACACTCACCATATTTTTCAATCACACCTCATGTATCAGGCACTCCTCCACTCCAAAACAATAGAATGCACATTCTTTTCAAATGCACATGAAATAGTCACCCAAGATAGATCATATCCTGAGCCATAAAATGAACCTTAACAAATTTTTAAAAATTAAATTGAAATCATATAAAGTATGTTCTCCGACCATAATGGACTCAGACCAAAAAACAGTAACTGAAAGATAACAGCAAAATCTCCAAAATCTTGGAAATTAAACATACTTCTGAATCAGTTGTCACCAGACATTTTCTGTAAAGGGCCAGCGAGTAAACATTTTAGGATTGGGGTCCATACAATCTCTATTGCAAGTAATTAAACTCTGCTGATGCAGCACAAAAGCAGCCATAAGCAATACGTGAACAAATGAGCATAGCTGTGTTCTAATAAAACTATTTATGGACACTGAAATGAGCAGCAAGAGCTCCACATCCATATAAAAAATCTGACGCACACTTCTAGTCTGTATCCACATAACATTTACAAAATAATTCTCTTACCATAGTTAGCCCAGGCTGCATTCCAGCACGGATGGCCTCTATCTGTGTATGAGTGAACTGAATTGTATTACTGCAAATAAGAGTAGATAAAAAGTTAGTTGAAAAAACAGATGAATGACATTTAGTAAAAATTTACATAACAATGACCAGAGGTCCAAACATCTGCTCTGCATTTGTCCCTGTTCTCCCCATCTCTTCTCCCGGCCCACCGTGTGCATGCGCGTGCGTGTTTGGTAAGAAATATGTAACATGAAATCCACCTGCTTAACAAAATGTAAACGTACATTACAGTATTATTAAGTAAAAGCACAACGCTGTATATCAGATCTCTAGAATTTTCACATCTTACATGACTGAACCAACCTCTCTGAATGACTCTCTTCATCCCCCCTCCTTCCATAGACCAATTAAAATTGAATCTTGCGGAAAGAAAAGACTACAGTCATTTTTAAAAAAACCCTCAGCCCATCCCAGACTTCATTTTGGAGTGTCAAGTTATAGTTCCCAATCGAATACCAAATAAAATGCCACCTGATTAGTTATGGCACACATGCACGAAGGCAGCTGCTATATGTAACACATGGTCATGAAGTACGAATGCTGTGCCCAAATTAAAGTAGCCCTTTAATATTTTTTTTTAGAGTACCTGGAAATATTTCCTTATGAAATATGACTACGGAATGGCCAAACATGTCTGAGCTACGCAGCCAACTGATAGAAGGAAAGAGGGTATAGCGACAGAAGTTTCCTGGGATTTTTAAAGAATCAGAAAATTTAAAAATATTACCAATCTATATGAAATGGCAAATTATTATTCATTATTACAATTAGCATCGACAGTAAAATTACCGTTTGGGTTGGTTGTAAGGATAAGGACCCCTATTAGGAATAACATGAGGTTCAACAATTAAGATCTTTGCCTCTTCAGCGTCTTCATCTTCCCCATCTGCATCTTTCCTTTTCTTCCCTTTTCCACTTCTTACTGGAAAAGTTATCCTAGAAGACCAAAACCTTCATTCACTTTTACAATTAAGAAGGATTTACCAAGTACCTATCTTGTGCGTGACATTGCACAGAGAATGGTCAGATCAGTAAGAAACATTTATGGCTTAAAAGAATTCACTATCTGTACATAAATTCTGAAAAAAAAATTAAAAGCACTAAGACTTGCGTTAAGGGTGTTTAGATTAGAAATGGTCATCTGATTAACACAGCATCAGAGAAAAAACATTTATATCCTTGTGTCACATGTACTGTAAAGTGCTTTACACATGTTCTTCAGCTAATCAGAAAAGGCTTCATGGGCGAGGTGGCATCTAAGATGAGTTTCAAAGAATTCAGACATACAAACATGGATGGCAGACATTCCAGGAAGAAAGAAGTAACTGCAGAAGCTTAAGTGTAAGCAGCCAGCTTTGCTGGAGAGCAGGGTGCAATGGCGACAATACGGCAGAGAAAAAGGCTGCAGTCTCGCTATGGCACCGCTGGAGTATCACGCCTTTAAGGCAGAAGTTCTTGGCCTGGCGTCAGCGATGCCTCAAGAGGCAACTCTTCATAGGTACCTGGGGAGGGCCGAGGTCCAGGACTACTACTCTAAAATTAAAGTAAAAAATTAATTCTCTACGTGCACTTTTCCCAGTCTCTTTCTATTCTGGAAGGACAGATAATATACTGCGCTCCCCCCCACAATGCGCAATGTTAAGAACTAAAAAGGCTGAGGTCAGCCCTTATTTTGATAAGCAACAGGAAAAATCAGCTTTTCAACCAGGGAGTGGAATGACTATAGCAGTAGAGCATGCAATGGGCTCAGGGAGGCAACGGGCAGGAAAGACGCTGCCACCATAAAAATTGAAGGTGACAAGGGCTAGAGAGGTAGCAGTCAGGCCTGACATATAAAAAAAATATCCTTAAGGCAGAATCTGTAAAACAGAGCAGGAGTTATAGGAGTGGAAAGATTTAAAAATAACGCTGAGATTTCAAAGTGGGGCGACTAGAAGAATGATTTTGCCATTAATAGCATTAGGAAAGTATGAAAAAAGGCTAGGTTTGGGTCTTTAAAGGGTACATGTTTTTAATAGTTAGATTATTATATTTAGACTTAACAGTTAAAAGCTGTATGTACTAATTTCCAACCCATAGGTTACTGAGTGTTTTGCGATGGAATCCTTAACAATAGAATTCAGGGAACAGCAATCAGCGCTTCAGGTACTTTGTTCTATTTCCACTCAATTTTTAAAACCAAAGCTCCTTTAACACTAAATACAACTATATTGTAAATATTTAAAATTTGTGGAAGCAAGTAAGGTTATGATTTTTTTCCGTAAAAACAAAAAAGTTCAAAATCACATGGCTATGTCTATTAATTAGGAAATACATCAGATTAGCATTTCTTCAGTCGAATGCTATAAATATATTTATATAGTACTCTTCAGACACCAAGCACTTACCGATCTCATAAAAGACCCGCAGCTACTTTTATTGTGGTCTTAAACTAGCTACTACACAAAGAATTAGAATGAGTCAAATAATTTTCTCCCAGTGACTACACAGTGAAGGTGAGGACTGCCCAAACAAAATACACGTATGCTACTCAAAACTTAACTTTAGCTACAGTCCGGACGGTCTAACTCAGACTGACTACAGACAGCCTGGAAGAAGTAGCCCCAGTTCTAACTTTACCTGAAAGGGGGTATCTGGAGAGCAGGGTCATCCACAGTTACTTTCACATTATGACCAGGAAAGCTGGTTTTCAAATGCTCAATGGAGAGAAACGTATCATTGAAATCAAGGGTGGCGATTGGATTGGGCATTTTCGAATAATGTGCACTGCTTGGATCCCCATAGCCTAAAATGATGTCATGCAGCCAGTCAGGTACAACACAGTCCGTATTCATGAGGTTCCGAATCGTCTCCAGCACAGCCTGTGAGCAAAAGCACAGGAAAAGATTTCTCAGGAAGACATCTCAAACATTTGCAGTTCAGTGGAATGCAGAGCTGGCCACGCTAACCCAGAATTCCCAAGTGTTTCAGGGCAAGAAGCTATTTTCTGCTGACAGGTGCTTGGCTAGACTGAATCAACAGCTATATTTTCAGCTGACACCATACACTGAGTTAAACAAAAGACCAAACTTAGCAAGAACAGTTTATCCATTAGGAGTTCATTTAGACAGAATGTCATACATGAGTTTACCATTTGACTTCTGTTGAGAAGCATGAAAATCCAATCAGGTCAGCACAACAGCAAAAAAAACATTGTAGAACAAACCCTTAAAGGAAATGCTTCCTCTTAGAAGCAAAGGGGGTTTTCTCCCCTTTATACTCCATAGTTCCTCAATACTAAGAACACACACCATCAGAAGCACATTAATGTATGCCTCAATTGTGAAACATCTCACAATTTAGAAATATTAATTTTTTTAAATTAAAAAAATTGGGTGACAATGGTTCTAAAATTACACAGGTTTCAAGTGTACAGTTCTGAAAGCAACAAAGGAATAAGACAAACAAATGAAAGTATAAAAACTCATAGACACAAACAATAGTTTAGTGGTTACCAGAGGAGAGTGGGGGGCGGGATAGTGGATGAGGGTAAAGGGGATCAAATATATGGTGATAGAGGGAGAACTGATTCTGGGTGGGGGACACACAATTTGAGATACAGAAATATTAAAATTAGCATTGTTAGATGTAAGACATAAAAATAAAGTGAAAATGATTAAAATGAAATATCAAATTTGAGGATGAAAGAATCAGGACTACAACAAAAGGTCATTACAGTAGTTAAAATATACATTGCCAAAATTACTAAATGCCAAGGCAAATTCTTAGAATTACTAATCATTATTTCAACAAAATGATCTATGAAAATCAGAAAGCTAGGCTATTCATTCCCCTGGAGGGAGACTGTCTAGGAAAAGGCAACCGTTTGTGCAAAGGCGTGGATTAGTAAAGAACAGCAAAAAGGTCGGTGAGACTGGCAGGGAGTGAATAAGGGAAAAGGGTTAGAAAATGATGTGGAGACGTAGCCGGAAGACAGGTAATGAAGGGGCCCCTGGGATTATGTAACAACTTTCACTGTGATGGGAAACCACTAAAGAGTATTGCACAGGGGTACCCAGGCATAACTGACATTCAGTCGCTATGTGGAGGAGCTGCCTAACATGGCAGCAGGATGTGAGAGATGAAGGTGTCTTGGACTTGGCATCAGTGGAGACGGTGAGCCAATCAGACTGACTGGTGAACTGGATGTGGGGTGTGAGACAAAAGAAATCAAGGGTACTTCCATTGTTTTGTTTTCAACAAGGTGAGATGGGGAACAAACTGCTTTGTATGTGAAGTTTTCTCTTTTTAATCACAACAATGGGTAAAAAAGGTAATAAAGCGATAATGCTGAAGAAGCACTGTGTTTGGGAGAGAGAGAAAGGCACTTGGGCACAAGCCAGTGTTACCAAATGTTAGAACTGCTCAATGTTTAAGTTTTATAATACAGTTTCAAATAATTTAAAAAGTAACACCCTTTACTAAAACTCCTTCTCTCCAAAGTTATTATAAAAGTAAAATTCTCTAGCCCCCAAACCTCCCTTTTCCCACTAATGAGTAAAGCAGAAATACATTATATCATAGAGCAATTCAGAGCTCTGAGGTGCCACATCAGTCTTCTTAAAGTGATACGGAAGTACACGTACTCTTGATTTAAAAAAGAAGTCCTGGTAAACAAATAAACAAGCAGTTTTCCTCATCTCACAGTGGGGCATAAACTGAGTATCTGATATACAAAAAGCAAGGAAGGAGGCTAGCCTTTAAAACACCTGGATTAATTTACACTTTACGTTTCTGAAAAACCAGAATTAGCAAATGAATTTCGTTAAGTTTTTATATTTAATCTACATGGTAAGCATTTAAGAGAATTGTTTAGAATCAAAAAGTAGTGATCACTGTTTTCTTCACAAATCATTTTTTAACCTAGTTATCTAAGCATTTATATCTTAAAAGTTGTTCAAAGTACTTTTACTTATATAGCTCCAAATTACCTTAAAGTTATTCTCCTTCGGTTTTCTCCTCATTATTATATTGAAGGTTTCATACACATCTTCTGCTCCATTTTGTATAGTATTGGTCATATCTTGTTGATACTGGTTTGGATCCAAAAACACTCTAAATGTTCTTGACTCTCCTCTAAGATTGGGTCTGGGTTCAGGTCCTGAAAATTTTGAAAAAGTTTGTTAAATGAAATATATGCTTTTCAAATATCAAAGTAAGGTGGCAGTATTCCTTTTCTAGAAATGATAAGTAAACTGTCTAGACTTAGACTCCAGCCATTCCTTCAGCTAGAATGCTGTCTGCCCATCTATTTCAAATTCCAAGAAGCTGAAAATATTTCTCCTTTCCCTAAATTCTTACTGTTTCTTCCCAGAATAATCATGTACTGTGGTGATGCAACGCCATGAATTGCAATTATTTGTACATGTCCTCAACTGAAACAGGAGCCTTAAGAAGTCACAGAACTTTCCTCGTGTCAGTCACTTACAGCTCCTACTGCTGCCTTCTATACAGTAATTACGTGACTGATTCATCCTTCTACAGTCCATACCTATGTCACTGCTATGAAAGGAAATGTCATATAGTAACGGCTGGAAGCTCAGAGGCTTTTACTTGCCCCTTGGCCTTCTCTCTTTTTGTCTTAGACCTCCAACCCTCGTCCCATTATGTGGCCTTACTTTTATTCCAACAATATCTTTCATTCCCTTCTCCTAGTTTTCATTTATTCTAGTGGTAAAAGTGGCCTAATTATCAGCACTTCAGCAATGGTGTGATCTTGAATTCACAGGTTAGAGAAGCTAATTCAAACTCTGAGAGAAGTTTAGTAAATGGATTATAAAATAAGGTCTGGACATGGATGCAGTTATAATTCAAAAGTATTACCAAAAAAGCCAGGACAGCAAAAGAATTTCAAAGACCAATCAGTGATAAGCCTAAGAACTCCAAGAGCTGACTAACCCTGTACGGCAATATTTCTAAATCATTCTGGCATCCCAGGCAGAATGATTCCTTGTACAAGACAGTTGGTTAGATGCTTGGCATCCCTGGCCCCCAACAGTTAAATGCCAATAGCTCACCACCCCCTACCGCTACTCCAGTCATTTGACAATGTAAATACCACCACACATTTCAAATTGCAGGGTAGTGCTGGTCCCAGCTGAGAACCACTGCTATGATGAACTGAATTAGTAAAATTTAAGAAGGAAAAATTAGGCAAATATATCATTGAACAACTATAAAAGGTGTTTAGAGGTTTTTTTTTTTTTAAAAAAATAATACCATACAGTATTATAAAAGGAAAAGTTTTAAATAAGGCGATTTCAAACGATCTCGTCCTTTCCAGTATCTAACATAGAAGTTTAGAAACCATATTATTTATTTCTAAAACTGGGTGGTAGGTACTCTACACATATTTTACACGTAATCCTTTGTATCGATTTAATGTATAAAACAACTAAAACTATTGCCTAACATGCAAAAAAGGAACAAAGGCAAAGTAATTTATCATTATATACATACACTCTTTCAAAAATATAGATCACATACCGTCTTCAATGACACGTCCTTTATCATCCAGCATGCCCTGGATTTCACAGCCTCTGACATAAACCAGTCCAACCTGTTCAATAAAAGGTCTCCTCCGGTCAAACTTGGTACCATAAGGTTTTGTGGGTCTGACGGTTATTAAAAAGCACACATCATGCTTACGAAGGCCTGGTAAAACATAAAGACATTTTTCACTTATTAAAATGTCATTGTTTTTAGTCTTTTGTTGGCAAATTCTCATCCTCTTATCTTTGGAATAGAGGTCTAAAAAATATTTAAAATATCAAAGGTGATCAATGATTATACTTGCACTGTAATACAATTATGGGTTTTCTATAATCTCTAACACTCAATGTTTGGTAACAATAATTAAAATGAAAGTTCCTCTTTATAATTAGAAAATTTTATGCCACGAATACATTACCAAATAAGTTCTCCAAGTCAGGCTATGGCTCCAAAATTGGATGCTCGTCATCATTCTTATTTTTAACATTCTTAATAAAAAATACAGTTAGCATATAATCCATCTATATCATATTTAGCAGGTTTCTAACATCAGTTTAAACTATCCATCAGTCATTCCAACAAAGTCTATTGTATTTCACCAGAAAAGGTCAACTCAAGAATAATTCATCAAGGCACAAAAGCATTGTCTACAGATACCATCTTGAGAAGATGGTTGAATATATATGTTATAGTTTCAGTCGGCAAATACTGAAAATTTTTATAAGTGAATGTCAAGAAATAGGAGACTTGTGTCAAAGTCCATGGCTTCTCAGTCATTTGACCAAATAATGGATTCAACTAGATTCCCAGTTCTATTAAAAGAGACACTGGAAGACAAGTGCCATAAAATTAGATCACAGCATATCATGTTATACCAGTTAATCTTCATTTTTTCCTGATTCAATTTTGTTAGCTAGTGTATGACATACAGGCAAATTTAAACAGTCTCCTTGCTCATAGCCTTAGTTGCAAGGCATACAACTAAATCAAATCAACAATGTAAGTGGGTGGCTAACAGTATCGGGACCATTCTGGTTTGTTTCAATATGGAGTGGGGTTCAAGTGTGGCTAGAAATAATTCTGATTAATAATAGTGACTTTATTGTTTAAGTCTCAACAAATTTTATGCAAAGAAGCAGGGGAAGCAATGAGAACTAAGGGGAATTGGTTTACTATGTGAGTTTTACTGCCTGTACAACTGCTGATCTGCACAACACCTTAAAACTTCTCAGTCTCAAAGCCAAAGACGTGGTCCTGGAAGTAATTTAGTCATTTTTCCCTCCTAAAGCAGATCATTTAACAGTGGAATGTCTTAGATCCACATTAAAAATACCTGTATTACAATGAGTTCAACTACCTCTCTCCTTTCAATCGTTTGCATTCACTCTGTCCGTGAATGTGCATTCTGGAACAGAATCCAGCATTTCAATTTCCTTAATTCTATTTCCTTAATTTTAAATGAGGTAGACAGAAGATAAGGGCCTGAGTTTCACGCCTTGAAGGGACAAGAAGAATATTTTATAATATTTAGTTTAAACTCTTCAAAGCTCTTCTGTTTTTACAGGACAATATTCATTACTGTTTGCAGAAGCTCCCTCTCAACTTGTGCCTCCATTTTCCATTTGGCTACTCTATCTGTGATCAATACTGGCCCTGAATTTTGGCTCTGACCTCCTAGAAAACACTTTTCTCCCCACCATGCCCCCAAATATGAATCACTTGTCCAATAATACCCTATGATTCCCTATCTTGCCCATCAAATTCACCCATTCTATTTCTCATTCTACCAAAGGCCTATGTTAAAAAAAAAAAGAATACTGTGATGTCTTTCTGATAGTAGTTTCCAATGTAACAGAGGAAAGGGATTCGGGGAAAACGTCTTTTCCCCCCTTAACACTATAATGCAGACTTGTCATCCGTCATCTATAAATCTCTAAAAAGGGTCTTTGTTTTTTTTTCAGTTTTATTTCCAATACTATTACTAGGGATAGCCAGTAAGTTATTTCAATTTATTACCACCATGTAAAACAGTGTTTAATACCTCCGTAAGCTTTAAGGGTAATAAATATAAGATCTTCTCTAGCAACTTAACACATTTCTCAAGTTTCAGCAATAATAAAGGTACACATTATTCTAGATGTATAATGCACCAGACTGGAACTCTTTTGAAGGATACAGGCGTCACACAAAAAATCTGTCACAAACTATACCCACTATAGTGGCCATTTGTTAAATATTTGGCCAGCTTCATTGCTGGATCCCTTCAGAATTATGTGATAAATATATCGTATACTCCCTATGGTTATAAACAGCTATACTGGGAGCAATCATTTCTGAAAACTGAACCATGAAGGAGCTATCCCTTTCCTTCTGGCATGCCAAGAAGGTAGAAGGAGATAAAACTACCAGCTACTATTTCTCACAACAAGGCAGTGAGAACGCTCACAGACAGCTGGGAGAAAAATATTAAGAGCCAATTAAAATATCAGTTCATGGGCCATTTCTGGCACAGGTGTTACCAATGTTTTAACTATTTGACTTAGTAACTTTGAACATATCTACCCCTAAATAAAATTAATTGTGGAAGTCCCATCCCTAAAATCTTGCTGACTAAAGAGCAGAAAAAAATAACTCATTTCTCTGTAATTATTTATTCTTGAATACATTCGATTTCACTGATTATCTGACTTTCTCGCTTTGGTACAAATAAACTATTATTAGTTCTGAGTTGTTTTGCCAGGTCCCCCTAAAATTCCTTTGAGTTTGCCTAATGTTGATTTTGTATTCTTATTTTCCATAAATTGTATGCATCCCTATTCTCTTCACTTTAGTTGCTTTGATCTCTTAAAAATACCCATTTTCCTTACTTGCTCTGCATGTGCGTTCCCCCTTTCTTTACTGAACACTAATACTTTTACTCCTTTTATATGGACCGTACAAATTCATAAACATTATCTTACTAAATTTAAAGTACTTTCCTCTGAGCTCTGCAAACAGCAATTTTCAAAACACTTTAATATGAATGTTATTTTATGCTTTTTATTAAAATAGTATTTAATTATTCCTATATGATCATTGGTATTTTTACTACTATTATAAAGACAACTGCCATTCTTTAAATCAAACTTTAAAGATAAAATTTAATGAAAGTTCAAAAGGGTAACATTTAGTAAAAGTGCTTTGCTAATTCTCTAAGAGAAAGCCTATATATAGACTAAAAAGGCAAAAGGGAACACTGAAATACAAAATTACCTTCCCATTCATCTTTGATGTGATCTCTGACATTCAGATTGATGGTAACGTCTGCACGAACTCGGGTTGGCCAGTTTTCACCTATATTGGGTTTGGCAACCTCAACGACAGTGAAAGCCACAATGGGCTGGGCCATTCGTGCCCAACCGCCAAACACTACACCGCCATACTCAGACTGCCTGAAAGCCAAAGAAGTGGATGATTACTCAAACAAAATATAACTTTTCCCCAATTTTTGGACAAGTACACTATTAAGTAAGAATAAATGTTTAGCTAGTAGTTAAGTCCCAACAGTAGTAACTCTTATTTCCAAACTTAAAAAAACACACAACTAAGTCTCAATATATCGGGAATTTATATGGTAGGGTGATACAGGCAAACATGGTCTAGGAAACAAAGGGAAGTAGGGGAACATCCCCCATATCCCCTGGGAAAAAAACAATAACTCTATATACATAAGAGCTGAACCATTTTGTCAAAGAATGAAATAATCCAGCACATTTAGTTCTATTTTATATTCTTATCCTTTCCCACTGTTCATCAAGATAGTCTGAATTGTTTATGTTTTATCTTATGTAGTGTAAGTTTTTCTGCAGCTGTTTCAAAAACATTTTTGAACAAGGTAGAATTTAAAAAGTTAAAAACAAGCAAATAAATGACAACACCTATGTGCAAATGCCTCCTTAGAGTATAATACTTAAATCATGTAAAAGGTGCTGCCATGGAGTGGGGGGACGAATAATCAAGCTACCTGCAATAACCAGACCCATGAACATGCCAACATTCATTCTTTCTTCTTATATTAGTCTAACTAGTGTTTTAATTTTTACAGTAAATAATATATTTGGGAAATCTGTAACATAAAAACTGCTGCAATTCTCCAACATTGGAAAGTACTGCCAAAAATGACATAATTACAAAATAAACTACATCCTAAGTAAAGGCTTTGGTCAAACAAAAAATTGTCGAACTTCATAACATCAAAGAGTGAAACCAATTAAAAATAAGCAATTTACAATCCAATGATTTGGTTCATACTGGGACAATTTCTAAAAGGATTTACGGGTATCTAAACCCTTTGTAATAACTGTCCTTCACTACCCTCATTTTTTACAACTTTACTGCAGTACTTTACATACCACAAAATTCATTCGTTGGAAAGGTACAATTCAATGATTTTTATTAAATTTATAGAGTTGTGCACCCATTACCATAACCCAATTTTAGAACATTCCCATCATACTCACAAAAGATCCCTTTATCCAACTGCAGTCAATCCTTGTTCCTACCCCCAGGGAAGCACTAATCTAATCTCCCCAATTCTCCCCCCCATGAAGCCCACCTGCAACAGGAAGCATTCAGAGTATAGATTTCTGCCCCTCATAGCGCGTCCTCTCTTACCCTGCTCAGTAGTCTCAGCAGCCTGAAAACATGATCACGAGAGCTATGCAATGCATCAGGATACACGGAACAGAAAGAAGCCCTGTCTCTTTTTAGAAATTGTCATTTTTAACAGTTTTCAATGATGGACTATTAGGACTGAAAATTTAGAAAAAATTAGTATCACAAGTTAACTCCAAAAAGTGAGATTTTCTTCCTCCAGCAGCAAATAATGTAAGTAAAAATAAATCTTTTTATTAATAGAGCATAAAAATTAAGTATTATTGTTTAATTTGGCACTTAAGTAAAATATAAGTGAATTCTATTTGACGAACTGCTACTTAACAAATCCCTACTTTTGCAAAATGGACAAAATTAGGTCCAGAATCAGCATGCAAACGCAAGGTAACCATGAATTCTAAGGCAGCTTTCCAATCAAGCACCTCCTGGGGTCCAAACAACAGGCAATAAAATCAGTAAAGCTGTGGGCAGGGATGAACAGCCAGCGGGGATACAAATCTCACAGTGCTGGCCTGCCTACTGACTCAACTGATTATTAAGTCAAAAATACTTTATGTTGTGTTTTATTGTCTCACCCAGAATAACTATTTACATAATTCATTAAAAAATAAAACTGTGTATGAAATCAAA
Organism: Rhinolophus sinicus; assembly: GCF_036562045.2. Classification (NCBI taxonomy): domain Eukaryota; kingdom Metazoa; phylum Chordata; class Mammalia; order Chiroptera; family Rhinolophidae; genus Rhinolophus; species Rhinolophus sinicus. The sequence goes on along the minus strand of NC_133753.1, from coordinate 69,260,559 downwards.
CATGGAGGTGAAAAAAAAACAGATCATAAACACAGTGTCCATGTAGCTCTGTGTAATTAGGAAGGAGAGAAGCCTGGGAGATACCTGACTTGGCTCACATTCCAAGTATGGTAAGCTTTTCATACAGAAAGCAGGATAATTGTATACGTATGTATGGTGTGACTGTAAGGTCACGAAAACTCATTTTACAGAACTATTTTACTCACTTATAGTCACCAGTGATATATAACATATCTCCATCAATTTCATACTCAGAATGAAATAGTGAATGAAGGGTATTTACCGAAAGTCAGTCGTTATCTAAAAAGCAAAACTGCCCTTCACAAACCTCATAATGCAGAGCGGCCTACCATACCTAGAATGGAAGTTTTTCTTAGCTAAAGAAATTAGCTAGAGGAATGAGCTAACAGCTGGGGAGTCGAGCTTAAGCAGAAGAGCTCTCCAAATAACAAGACCTACTCAACCAGCCCTAAAAGTAAATGCTGAAGATTTAGTCTCTTCAAGACAACTGATGGACGGAAGACCAGGGAAGACTTTGCAACGTTCCATTCCATGCAGTGTTCAGTCAGGCCCCTCATCTCCTGCCAGGTTCCTTAGAGAGGCTGACTGAGAGGACAGGTGACAGCCACGAGAGAGGCTGGGGGACCAGAACAATGCTTTACTGTAAGATTTTCCAAGGACTTAAAACTGTCCTGCCCTAGTACAGGCCTGCCGGCCAGCCCATATCCTTTCCTTATTACCCTTTGCTAATGCCCAACCTACTCCCCTCTACAAACCAACCCCCTCACAAAGAGGGATGACCTCCCCTCCTTTATCCCCAGTCCCACCCCAAGGACCCAGATACCTATTTTATATTTCAGCCCTTTTAATATATTCTAATTCTCATTAAAGAATTTCTCAGAGTAAATATCTCACATTTTGGAGGGCAGCTTTACGCCAGGTATACTACCTAAATATACTCTCGAGGTTTCTGACAGAAGTGTGTCAGCCACTGTTTGCATCTCTTCATTGTAAGTAGAACCAATCGACTAACCATGGCTTCATTCTGCTGACGCTATCCTCGATGTCTTGCCTAATTTCATAAGTTGATTCTAAGCGGAAGAGATTAAAATTCCGTAGGAGGTAATCATGAAGAGTCAAAAACTGCAAATTCAACTTGGGAAGAGCAAGACAACCTGAAAAGGAAAATAATATCCATATTTGAATTTTTTTTTTATAATTAGACACATCTGCTCTCTATATAAAAAAGGCATCACAGACTTGGTAAGACTCTAATTTAATAATGTCTAAAATACAGCATATTTAATAAGGTTTCATTTTTATTTCCTCACAGAACTGAAACCAAGTTAACAAATGCTGCCTATTATGCACTGGAAATAAAGGGTGGTTTTCATTAATACATGTAACCTAACTATCAATGATTCATCTGGAAACAGTACTTCTAAAAAGTACCTGCATATACTTTAGTGCAATCTCCAGCAGTTTAAAAAGTCTTCCTTTACCACCTAATTAACACTTGGCAAATCTCAAAATGAATAATGCATATACTTAACTTAGCACAAGACAAAATTACCAAGAAAACTGAATTGGTATACTACACTGCATAAATCTATCTCCAATGATCACTACTGAGCTCTGAATGAACCGGTGCCTTTTTGCTAGACTTTAAGGGTAAGGCACTGACTATATACTATTCCTGGAGTTACTTCCCTTCTCTGACTGTATTAAATAAACAATATTCTTTCCATTATCCTCAGTTAACACAACTTCCCTTGGATAATAAGTGACCAAGCATTCAACAGCAACACCAGAATGTTAAAAAAAGAACCCAAAACACTTTTTACTGAGAAATCATAAGATTTTCATCATTCCTATCCATATTTACCAAGTCTATAATGCACCTAAAAGCAAGAAACATTGATGTATAAAAATTTCAAATCATTTATGTTAGTAAACTGATTTAAAATCTAATTCAATTGCTTTAAGGCCAGAGGCTGACGGAAAGCAACTCCTTCAACAGCATATTTTTATTAAAAACGACAGAATTAAAATGTCACCATTTTGCAACCCTCACTGAATCAACAAATCTAGGTGTTAAGCAACAGTGGCTACTAATACAACAAAAAGAGAGATAACCAGACATTATGTGCTTTCTGATGAAAAAAACATGCCACCACCAAGAATCTTGTCAAAAAGAGAGAACCTTAGCCTGATCAAACCTCTGCATTCTAGCTGTCAATTTGCAAGAAAAATAAAGAGCAAAGGGACAAGCTGATAGTCAATTAAAAAAATCTAAACTATGCGAAACTATACAGATCAAATAATGCAGGTTCTTCAACAGGAAGAAAAGGAAAAGATACAGGGCATACCTGCAGAGTAAAAGACACGTTTAAAATGTGCAAGAAATGCACAACTGGGTGATAAAACTATAAAAAAAAAAAAAAAAAAAGCAAGATAGTGACGGCTATAAAAGCCTAGAAATAAATGGCCACTTTCCAGTAGAGAGAGGAAGCAGTGATTAGAAAGAGGCACATGGGAGAGTTCTGGGATAGCTGACAAGGTGGTCACAAGGGTTTCATGGGGTTTCCCTTATGATAATTAGTAAAGCTCTATATTTATTTTGCGTGGCTTTCTATATTTGTGTTTATTTTATGACAAACAGGTTTTCAAAGGCAAATTTTACAAAGGTTTTCTTTACAATTCTACATTTCACACTTAGTTTCTCTCCTTGGGAGCTAGAAGCAGTTGGCATGATCATGCAGCAAGAGCCCCATCTTTGCCGATTTCACAGCATCAGATACAGGGCCCACAACACCATCCATCCAGGGCCAATAAAGGACAACGGCAAGACATCAAGTCTCTGAAAACAGCAGTATTACAGTCAAACCATCTGGTGACTAACAGTATTCTGAAATACTTTCATTCTATAAAAGGTGAAAAGACTTAAATTTTGAGAAGTATTCTTTTTCACTTAATATCATTAATCACAGGAATGAAAGAAAAGTAGTATTTTATACCAAGCAAAATATGTTTTAAACTCAGAGACACATCATTGAGTACCAAAAGCTAGATATGACTGTTTACATTTTGAAGGACACAAACTTTTTATTAAAAAGACAACATATTGGGGACGATCCGGTGGCTCAGGTGGCTGGAGCTCCGTGCTCCTAACTCCGAAGGCTGCCGGTTCGATTCCCACATGGGCCAGTGGGCTCTCAACCACAAGGTTGCCAGTTCAATTCCTCGAGTCCCACAAGGGATGGTGGGCAGCGCCCCCTGCAACTAAGATTGAACACGGCACCTTGAGTTGAGCTGCCGCTGAGCTCCTGGATGGCTCAGTTGGTTGGAACGCGTCCTCTCAACCACAGGTTGCCGGTTCGACTCCCACAAGGGATGGTGGGCTGCGCCCCCTGCAACTAGCAACTGCAACTGGACCTGGAGCTGAGCTGCGCCCTCCACAACTAAGACTGAAAGAACAACAACTTGAAGCTGAACAGCACCCTCCACAACTAAGATTGAAAGGACAACAACTTGACTTGGAGAAAAAGTCCTGGAAGTACTCACAGCTCCCCCAATAAAGTCCTGTTCCCTTTCCCCAATAAAATCTTAAAACAAAAAAAAAGACAACATATTTTTACATGGTATTTGTCTTTTTGGGATTTGTTAGTTAAAAAGATGTCATACATATATTGGTCATAAATGCTTTTAGTATGAACAAAATTAGAAAAGCGAGAAAACAATGCATTGATCACTATCAGAACATTAAAAGGTATGAAGACCGCCTATTCTGAAATCCAGTCTAATTTTAGTACACTGGGTTTATTTTAGTTATGGCTCCAAGATATGACTCTGAAGTAACAATTTTTCTTTTAAATCAATGTAGCAATACTTATACTGGTGATGTCTTTAAAATAGCCACATTTCTTCTAATAATAATAGTGCTGTTCAAAAGATTTCTTGCAATTTTTAAAAAATATGTCTTGAAAATGTGTCAGAATGCAGTTTGGCATGTACTCAATTGTGGCGAATTCTCATCCTTATAGTGAAAGCATTTAGAAAAAAAACCTGTTGAAATAGGAAGATGAACAAACTAGGCAATACCATTTTGAATAAAAACTAATGGGGGGGGGGGTATTACCAACTAATGACACTGTCTCTTTTTTCATTATTTTGGTGGTCATCTGGCTCTACAAGGAATTCAAACAAGCCTCCAAGCACTACCAAACAAAGCCTATGGTGACATAATGAAAAAGCTACACTTGCTGTGTTATTACATCTCCTTAAAACAGTTTTTTTGCTTTACAGTCATATTTCACAGGATCTCTCTCTGTCTCTTTCGCGCGCACACACACACGGGCATGGTTTAAAATAAAAATCCTTAATGCTAAGCATTCAAAATACTGAATAGTTCCTAGCTTCTAAAGTTGAACTTAAGGGTATCATAAAATTATCCTAATGTATATAGTACATAGGAACATTTTCATTTACATATGAATTCTAAACTAAATTTCATGTTACACTCGGATCCTGTACTTCTTTATCATACCTTCCCCTGAATAGTACTCAGTCGGGACAATATTTTCATCCCATATGATTTTCTCAGTTGGATACAAAGGCATCTGGTTCAACTGCTGAATCTGAGAAATTCGACGTTCATGACGAGATACCTAAAAGAAACAAGTCCAGGCAGAAAGTTAGAAGCATGTTTTTTCAATCCAAATAATTTATGGAGAAATTCACCAAAAGTATGGAATGAGAAGTTTCATGTTTTTCAGTTACAGTAGTGCTTAACAAGAGACTTTTTACCCCTTTTTCCATTTTTTCCCCCATAAATCAAAGATGAAGGTGATATCAAATTGTGATGGTCTTTGGAATCAGACAGATCTGAGTTCAACTCCCAGCACCCCTACTTGTGAGCTACGTAAAAGCGGGGCAAGTTACCTGAGCTTCCCTGAACTTACTATCCTTTTCAGTGAAAAAGATAAAACGCTACTCACCTCAGGCTTCTTATGAAAGTGAAATGGAAGACCAGAAAACAGTATCAAAGTGCCTGGCACATGCCAAGATCTTAGAAACCATAGCACTTAGCTTTCACCAATGTAAGCCAAAAAACAGAGCCCTAAATCCTAGGTTATGGTTCTCATTCTTGTACTAACTTGCTAAACAATCTAGGAAAGTTTACTGACAAACTGACGGCAGTCTTCTTTGTAAAACGAGGTGGACTTGATGATCCCGATGTACTCTTCCACTGTTAACACTAGAGAACTCTATCTCAAAACCAGATGTAAGTGTATTACCCAATTAACAGATGCTAACATAATTATATATTTGAAAAATACATCGCATTCTCTCCAGTAGACATAGTATTACTTTAGGAAAGAAGATAGTGTGATGTTATTTAACCTATGTGTGCTTTTCAAACTTTAATCATAATTTAGACCCTAAAGAAATCCTTAAGGAGAAGGAAGAAATGAAAGATAATGCTGGAGCATTACAAATTTTTAAAACTGCTTTCTTTTGGCGTAACTACTTAAATTTTAAGAATGCAATCTTAGTAGCTGTAAGACCCTAAAAGGCACAGGATGAACTTTATACTCAAACCTATTTTCCATTAGAAAGACTCCTAAAAACAATCCCTCATTTCTTTCTAGAGTAAGGATTTATTAATCCCCAAAACCTGATTGACAAGAGAAGATTTTACAGTGTCAGAAAACAGGACAAGGAATTTTTTAAAAGTACTTGTAGTCAGAGACAATGAAAAGTGATTTGTAAGAAGGGAAAGATGGTGACCCAGACCCAGGACATACATTTCATACAAGTAAATAGCTTGATAAAAAGTATTTCCATAGTTAAATTAATTCAAAATCCTTCCCAAGAATTTCTCTCCAAATGGCACTTAAACACCTGTCACTAGGCTTAAAACACCTGCTACAAATAGTTTTCTGTTACTGCCCCCAAAACTAGCATATAATCTTCCTTTCTACAGTTAGGGATTGTATTTTATATCCTACATTAAAAGTATTAGATTGGAATATAAGTCACAAAACTGTGTGCCCGTTACTGTCTCACGTGTGTAAAAAATGTACATACACATCCACGTAGGGCATGTTTGTATAGGTATTAAAAAAGTCTGAAACATGAAAAATGACCCAACCTTTTGGCAGTCAGGAAACAAAAATTAAAACCCCTATTACTTTTTTACTCGTGAGACTGGCAAAAATCAGGATGACTCATAACATTTAGTGCTGGTAGGAGCTTGAGGAGACATACTTTAATATATTGTTGGTGGGAACATATACCTTTTGGAAGATAATACGTATGGCTTCATCTTTTATCTTTTAAGTAAGCACAGGCTTCAATCAAATAATTTCATTTCTAGGTACCTCTCCTAAATATCCACAGATGAGTACAAGGACAGGTACGAGGATTGCATCATTATTTGTAATAATGAACATAGCAAACAAGCTAAATTTTCATAGTGGGACTATGGTTAAATACTCATCTAGTTAATGAAATATTTTACTGAAATTAAAAATAAGGTATATCACTTCCCTTCAATTTTGCTTTGAACCTAAAACTGAATTAAAAAAATAAAACTTTACCTAAAAAAGTATAGTTTGAGAATTAAAGCCCTCATTTCCTGAAATGATTGAGAAATCCTTTAGAATTCTGAAACCACTAAGCTCGTGATAACTTACTCTACTTCTAAAATTTCCTGAATTTTCTAGTGATAAAGGTATGGTTTAAGGGACTATAGTTAAATAATAATTTTTAAAATCAACAGTTAGATAGATATGAACATATATGTATTATCTGTATCTGTGTGTGTGTGTGACTGTGACCTCTCAAAGGCAGGAATGGCACCAGCTATATGTATCCCCAATGCCTGAATTCAGTGACTGACTTAGAAGTTGCTCATAAATGTTTTCATGGAATGAATTCATGTCATAAAGCTGTTGTAAGAGGTAAAAGACTTGAGAAAAGAAATCCAAGAGATGAGAAAAGAAGTCTGATAAAATCAAATGATGATATAATTTCAAAATGGGAATTATCTACCTAATCTTTAATCTGGAAAAAAATCTGTACCATCTACATCTTTAAGAATGGTTCGAAAAACTCAGGAAAACCACATGCAAAATTCAAACAACATTAATATGTATTTACCAGCAATTCTAGAAGAAATTCTTTATCAAAAGTTGTGTCTTCAGTTTTAGGAAGAGTTGGTAACAAGCAGAGGTATGATGCCACCTGGTGGAGTGTATTTGAACTGCAGAATAAAGAATATTTAAATCAGATTATTCTTAACCACTTACTTCACTTTTGAAACATGTCATTTTACAGACTGCCTAAAAGGTTTTACCTAATAATTATAATTCTATGACATGAGTAGCAACTGTGAAAAATCAGCAATGAAAGTTAAACCCCTAATACAAGGTTTTCAAAGTGTCTTCTGCAAACCTCTTCTGGTCCCTAAGATCCTTTCAGGGAGTCTGCAAGGACAACACTTTTTTATATTAATACTATGGCATTATTTGTGTCCCCCCCACCACTGTCTTTACAGATACAGTGACAGTGCAAAAGCAATGGTGGGTAAAATAGCTGGCACGGATCAAATTGGTGGCACCACCCAGTGCTATAAGTAGTCCTAGCATTCTTCCCCACCACATACAGTTTAAAAGAAAACAAAAAATCAGTTTTGAGAATGTCCTTGATAAAGCAGCAAAACATTATTAATGTTATTAAACTTGGACTCTTATCTGTTCTTTTAAAAATTCTGCGTGACCGAATGGGGAGTACACATTTTGTACACAATGTTTATTTGAAATAACTGACAAACTTGAATCAACGGCAAAAAAATTTCAAATTTGAACAAAATAAACCTGTAACTTCAAGGAAAACAACTGACAGCATTTGTTGCTAAAGATAAAGTTTAATTCCAAGTGACAAACTGGAATTTTGGAAAACTAGCATTTTGTCACTATGAGCTTGACGGCTTTCCACTGTTTAACTACAATCGAATCTTCTATCCCCAAATTCCCTCACTCTGTCCCAGTCCCTGGTAACCACTAATCTGTTTTCAATCTCTTTCCAGACTTTGCTTTTTCCAGAAAGTTAAGTAAGTGGAATCATACATTATGTAGCCTTTTGACACTGGTTGCTTTCACATAGCATAGTGCATGTGAGTTTCACACACATTGTTGTGTGGTATCTGTGGTTTGGTTCCTTTTTGTTGCTGAGTAACAATAAGTCCATTATATGGATATATCAGTGTGTTTATTCATTCTTCAGTTAAAAATATTTGTGTACCCCAGTTTTTGAAAAGTATAAATAAAGCCACTCTACACATTTCTGTACAGATTTTTGTGTGAATATAAGTTGTCATTTCTCTTGGGTATGTCTGTGAGAACACTAGATTATAAAGTGCATGTTTAACTTTACAAGAAGCTGTCAAATTTTTCCCAAGTGTCACTACCATTTCGAATTCCCATCAGCAGTGTATGAAAATTCCAGTTGCTCCACATCCTTGTCAAGAGCCAATACCCTGCTGTTTTTATATACAATTCTAATAGGCATGTCATGGTATGTCAGTATGATTTAAATTTTTATTTCCCAAATGACTAACGATGCTGAGCATCTTTCTGAAGGCTTACTGAAATCTGTTATCTTCTTGGGTGCATGAAGTATCTGTTCAAATCTATAGCTATTTTTTTTAATAAGTTGTTTTCTGAGCCCTGTGGATACCAGTCCATCATCAGAGAGGTGTTCAGCCAATATTTTCTCCCAGTTTGGGGTTTGTCTTTTCATTCTCTTAATGTCTTTCAAACAGAAGTTTTAAATTTTGAAAAAGTCTAATCTATCATATTTTTCCTTTATGTATTGTGCTTTGGTGTCTACAGAATCTTTGCACAAACCACAATCACCAAGATTTTCTCCTATATTTCCTATAAGCTTTAGCTTTGATATTTAGGTCTATGATTCATTTTCAGTTAATCTGTATATATCACATGAGATATGTGTCAAGTTTCATACCTTCCTTCATACCTTCCATATAGATGTCCAATTATTCCAGCACCACTGCTGAAAAGATTGTCCTTTTTCCATTGAGTTGCCTTGGCACCTTAGCCAAAAATCAACTAACCACATATGTGTGGTCTATTTCTAAGCTTGACTGGTTCTAGTGATCTGTATGTCTGTCATTTTTTCAATACCATAATGTCTTGGTTACTGTAACTACTTAGTAAGTCTTGAAATAAAGGACTGGAAATCCTCCAACTTTACTCTTTTTCAAAATGGTTTTGGCTATTCTAGTTCCTTTGCCTTTCCACATTAGTTGTAGAATAAGTTTATAAAGTTCTATAAAATATCTTGCTGGGATTTTGACTGGAACTGAATTTTATTTACAGATCAATTTGGGCAGAATTCACACCTTAACTGAGTCCTCTCATCCATGAGCAAGGAATATCTTTCCATTTTTAAAATTAATTCACTTTAATTGCACAGACTTCCTTAACATGGTTTCAGATATCACACTAAAATTAACTTTTAAGAAACCATCACTTTTAAGTTTTGATTAGTATCAAAGAATATTCCCAATTATTTGGAAAAGCTATTAAAATACCCCTCCTTCTATGTAATGCTGAATTTTCTTCATTTACTTCAACCCAAACAGTATCTCACAACAAACTGAACCTAGGAGATTGGCAAAACCAACTGTCTTTGAGTAAGCCATTCATTAGAGATTTTCAAAATTACAAAGCAATGCCACTCTTTTCACTGTGTATTTTTTCATTTTGAAGAATATATTTTTCATTAACATATAATACGTTTTAATTAACTTTTTAAATAAATATTTAAATTTTTCTAGTTTCAACTTCTAATACAGTAAATATAATGGCTATAATCCACTCTTTGAGAACTTTTAAAATAATTCTTAAGAGTATAAAGGAGTTATATGGGCAAAAATAAATTTCTAAGATGGATTATGTAGCCTAATTAAATGTAAAAAAATAAATCTACAATAGCATTTTAAAAATATAAGACAATATTTTTTGTAATGTTATGATGGCCTTCTATATAAAGCATCTGTTATTGTTAAAAGATGAACAGATGTGACTAAAAATTTAAAACATCTGTAAATAACAAAGTATACCATAAACAAAGTTTAAAAATTAAGTGAGAAACTGAAGAAAATAATTGCAACACAAATTAGACAAAATATTAGTATCCAGAATACATAAAGATTCCATTTAAAAAATCAACAAAATGACAAGTAATGGAATACAAAATAGCAAAGGATAATAATAAGAAAGTTACAGGAGAAATGCCAATTGCCAAGGAAAATACGGAGTATGATCTAAAAATATAGTGAATACTTGAATTAAAAAAAATTATTACAGTAAATGACACATTGCCATTAATCTCCCTCAAAATACTCCCCCTTGCTTCAAACACACTTATCCCATGGTTCTCGCCACTTTCTGAAGCAGTTCTGGAAATCTTCTTTTGTGAGTGTCTTTAGTTGTGCTGTCGTGGCTGCCTCGATGTCCTGAATTGATTCAAAACATTTACCTTTCATGGTCATTTTGACTTTGACAGCAGCCAGAAGTTGCTGCTGTCAGATCTGGTGAATAAGGTGGATGAGGACACACCGTAATGTTTTTATTTGACAGAATTGCCATACCAGAAGCGATGTGTGACACAGAGCATTGTCATGATGAAGGATGAAGTAAAGACACTCACAAAAGAAGACTTCCAGAACTGCTTCAGAAAGTGGCAGGAATGATGGGATAAGTGTGTTTGAAGTGAGGGGGAGTGTTTTGAGGGGGATTAATGACAACGTGTCCTTTACCGTAATAAAATTTTTTTTAATTTAAACATTCACCATATTGTTTGATCACACCTCATATATTTCAATTGAAATCTATCCCTGTATCTGTGCAACCATATTTTACTTGCATGTAAGTGGCTTGGTGTCACTCATTTTAGGGGATCCTTTGTTGACGTCTTTGTATAGGCTCAATGCTTTCTGCAACACGTTGCCATCAATTGGAACACATTTTCTGTTTGTGTCTTCCATCTACAAATTTAATGCCTTTTCCACCTTAACTAAACATTTATCACAGTAATACTGTGGCCATAACTTTTGCAGTTTGAGGCCAAAACTAGCATAAATTTCTTTTTCCTTCTTCACAATTCTAAGACTCACAATTTCAAGATCAAAGATTTGTTCCACAGATCTTAGCAAATTCAGCATACATTTTTTTTCTCATTTTATTAAGTCGAGAACTTTCACCTTTTCACTTAAAGGAAGCACTTTATGACTTCTCTTTGGCACTGAATTGCCATCATCACTAGTCTTGTGCTTTGGGGCCATTATTAAGTAGAATAAAGGTTACTTGAACACAAGCTCTGTGATACTGTGACGGACAACCTGTCAACCTCATTACTGATATGGCTACTAAGTCACTAATGGGCGGGTAGAGTATACAGTATGGATATTATACCGGACAAAGCAATGATTCACATCCTGGGCAGGATGGATCAAGACAGTATGCAATTTAAAACTTATGAATTGTTTATTTCTGTAATCTTCCATTTAAGATTTTTGGACCACAGACAACCCAGATAACTGAAACTGCAAATAGGAAACTGTGGATAAGAGGGGACTGCTGTATGAACATTTTTTGGTTTCTGCTGTATGTTATTTATAACTAATGGGATACCAGCTTTGTTCTTGTCTAAGAAAAATTTAAGATTTAGGAAAACTGCATGTCATGAAACATGTAGGTTTTACCAAGGAAAAAAAAGATGAATAATTATACTTAAACGACTCAAGGATACCAAAGGCAAGAGACAAGCACTAGTAGCATAACAAGTAATATTACTTAAAATAGTGCAAAATGATTAAAAGCAAAACAGAAAATTAAAATTCAATTTCCCCTTCCAGTTACCTTACCTAAGAGGTCCAAAAAACTTGATCAAGGATTCCCGAGTATCTACTTCTGCCACATTTGAGAGGGCAAAATCATAGAGTTCAGGGAAATGTGCAAAAGCAGCTCTCTAGAAAAGAACAGCAAAAAAAAATAACAACAAAAAATCAGTAATTTATGTCTACCTATTGCTACTATCAACAATTTATATTATATAATGGAAATATATTTTTAAATATTACTATACTTCTTTTTTATATGCTTTTCACATGTGACCTCTGGCTTATTAAGCCAGAAGCATTAAATACAATGGGGAAAAAGCTAGAATTGTTCCAGCAAGGATGAAAAAAACCCAAGAGTCAATGTTTAGTTTTTTATTTCTAAAATTCGACTTTGTATATACATGAAAGCCAGGTTCATTGACAGGAGGGGAGGAAAACGAAACACTTTATTACCAAGAACTGGCCTAACAAAACTAAAAGGAAGTTTTAGTTTTCAGGGAAAATTCCCATTAAAGCAATAGCTGAGGAAGAAGCCAAAAGCATGGTTGCTTGTGTTCTGCTTTACTGTGGAATCCTGGAAAGAGAGGACCTCGCTGGGTAACCCCCCAACCAACGTGGGATAAGCTGCAACAAAACAGAAATAGCTGCATTACGTTCATTTGATAAGAAAGTGTAAGATGATGCTAGTCTTCCTTAACGCCATGTAGCACAGAGAAGACCCAGAAGTTTTTCATGTACTCCATGGTGGATCACACACACGGCTGCCAAGGTTGTGAATGAAGCTGCCATGGGATTCCCACAGGCAATAGCAAAATGACCCTGCAATCCAAGCCCGAGGTGAGCTGTCTACGCTAGGAAATAAATGAGAGTTAGCTCTCAGAATTCCACACCACCAAGAACAACAATGGGGCCTCGTTGGGCTGAGGAGACAGCCCAACTCCTCAGGAGCAATCATCATGCCTGCCTGTGCCACGGGAACAGACCACATGCCACACCAGCGATGGTCACTTCAAGGACTGAGGCAGAAGGACAAAAGCACTAACGCTCTGAGAAAAGCAAGGAAAGACGTCTAAGCTGGGACAGCGTGCAGATCACTCCTCTTACAAACAACGAGGCTATCTTAGTGTCTCCATGTATCCAGAGGCCATTTTGGGAAAGAAGAGGGAGGGCAGAGACTCCTTGAGAGATAATGAAAATGTTTATGAAAGACAGGTGAACTTAAGTTTGACTGAGTCTTTACCCAAAAAATGACCTTTTAAAACAAAAAGAACTGAATTACTTTAAAATGACAAAAAAACTTCTTGCCACCAGAGGAAATGGCAGTCAAGAGCAAGATAGGATCAATAACAGAACACAAAAGTATTTTTTTCACATCTGAGCTTTATTGGTAAATTGCAGCCCCATTATCTCTGTTTATCTTTAAGAGTACAAAATGCTTACACTACTTGTCATATTGAAATATTCTTTCATAAAATAAAACTGACATTTAAATGCACCGAATTGGCCCAGTTAACTAATATTTCTGAGTGTCAAATACCAATATTCTGTTTCTCAGGAGGAGGCTTATGAAAGAAGGCATTTTATTTCAAATTCATCAGAATTAGGACTATTTTAAGAGTTCAAGATGAAAACACTATTAAAGGAATACCTTTTTCTGTTTGTACTATACAAAACTTAAATTATTCATGACCCGACTTTATGGAGCAGAAGCAAAGGCTACAATACGTTTCAATTACCTGCAGAGAAGTAATTCTATCATAGTGAATCGTAGTCATCTCATTCTCTGTCAGAGCATTTCCCGTCTGGTCATTAATCTCAAAGCCAGTATAGAACTTAAGCATGTCCAAAAGCTAAAAGGATACATTTAAATTAATAAGCTGTGTGAACATAAGAGCAAGAGAGCATGAACAAAAACTATTTATTAAAAATAATAAACAAGTCCATATACTTTCTCAGAGGTGCTGGAAAACTCTGGAGCGTAAACATTGCAATACACGTTTTAGAACATACCCAAATGTTTGACTTCAGTGAGAATAGGTATTACATATGCCTTTTGAGTGAACTGTTAAGTCTATTTCATATACATAGTCTACTTATACACAGAACTTAAAACACCTATCTCAGTAGTAAACAGACATTAAGGATCTAATCAAAGGAAGCCAAAATTTTAATGAAAAAAAATTATCTACGTCATTGCAAACTTATAGAGCTATACCTCCAGAAGGCACTCCTGAGGTGCTTTACTTACACCACTTAGTATTTTCTGAATGAGGGTTTCGGAATTTATAATTGGAGCTACTCTTCCCTATGTGCTGCTTCTATGACAGAAAAACAGCAACGTGGGGAAAGCTAAATAATCTATTCCTTTCCTCAGTCTCCATGGCCACTGAGCCCTTCCTTTGGCTTAGTTCCTAGTGTTAGAGAAAGGCCTGCCCTGTGGCTGTAGCAACAGAGTCCACTGGCTGCCTTCACCCCAAATATTTATATTATTCTTAACTCTAATGTGTGGCAGATCAGATATTAGGATTTAATATATGCAGCAATTACTGGGATTTAATGAGAATAAGGAAAAAAAGAATGTTCACAGATACAAGATAAAAGATTTCTTAAAATATGTAAACACAAAAATTGTCACTCTAACTATGATCTCATTGAAACGCAAGTGTGAGTAGTTTGTTAGAAGATTTTTCTTCTGGATGACACTACAGGAAATGCAAAACCATAATACTTCATCTTCCTATCCACGTTAGCAAACAAAGTGCACTGCCTTCCTTCTCAAGGCAGCAGATGAAGCAAATTCTGTTGTATTTTAGTTTAAATAAAGCTTAAATACACTTCTGTGCCACCAACTGCCTCTGCCATCATCTCATGGACAGAGAGCCATGGTATTAGGGCATAGTTCGCCTGAAATAGTAAAATCAAAATATGTGAGTATGTGGAACTACGTTGCACATCATTTAATCCAATAATAAAATCACATATGATTAACAAAAGGTTGTATCATCACAAGAGGCCACCTATACAAGAATGCATTCATTTTGTACATTAAGACTTGATTTTTACTTAAAAATGACTAATTAGGAATGTTCATTATGTAATTCAATATAAAGCAAAACTTACTTTGTGTCATGCCCTGGTACTCCCCGTTGCACGAAAAAGTTCAATTTGGAAATGAAAACAGAAAGTATGTTCAGATACATCAATGCTCACCTGGGAAAAAAGATGGCCATCCTCTTCCCTATGAACAAGATTGGAAAGGTAACAGTGAACCAAAAGGTGGGTGTCATCCAGGATGGTATTAAACCAACGCCTTGTGGGGAGTAGGGCCTAGAAAAAATAAATACCATAGCAGTAAGTCTGCAGGTTCTCTGCAGCTAAAGGTGAAATCTACTGATACGTAACTCAAAAGTGTCAATCACATCCAAAGTACCCTCAACTCTCCCAAAGATACCGTGCACAAAGCAAGATCCGTTGTAAATAAACTCATTGTTAATATGCCTCAGTAAAATACAGTACGTACTGGAAAATAATCTCAGATATCTCAGCCAGTAGTTTTCGAACAAAATCCTATATGAAATCCCAGTATGTACTGTGTGTAGGTTTTAAAAATGGGGCTGCTTTCAGAGAAAAGGGAGTGGGAACCCTGAGTGGAAATTCCTCTTTTGGTTTCTACTTTCTTCATTCCCAATGACAGTCAGCAAGACAGTGCTGAGAAACGGTGACAATCAGTTTGAAAACCACTAATCTAATCAAACACCCTCATTATTTATAGATGAAGTTATGAGATCCTCAGAGGGTATAAATTAGTTATTGGCAAAGCGAGAATCTGAATGAAGATCTCACGAATAATGGCTAGTCCAACACGCTAATCCTCATGTGAAGAAACTACCCTACCTTTCCAGATAAGGAACAAACAGAAAGGATTGTCTTTCAATTACCTGCATTAAAGAGGAAAAGGCAAGGAAATGAATTCTATCTGAACTACACCAAGTCTGCATCTGAACCTTCCATCAAAATCTTTCACCTAATAGTATGAAATCTTTAAGAATCTCAATTTTAAAAATTGACAATAGCAGCTGTATCTTTCTTCATCAATCACATTAGGCACATTTGAAAAAGTGAGATTAAAGAGAAGGCCATAAACCCATGATTTCAGCCACTATTTTAAACTCGATGAAGAGAAAATAAACTGCCATTGCTAAACTCATGTTTAATAACTATATTAAATAATGTTTTTTCTACAAATAGCAGCCATCTGAAAACGTTAAGGGTCAATTGATTTTGAACTTTCTTTTTCTGTGAGACACCTTGAAATAGGTATAAACTAACTGAGGCCAGTTTGAGGTGATAAATATTTCATAGTCATGTGCTTCATCTTAGCCTCCTTATTATACAACAGAAAAGTCACCGCACACTTACCTCTAGATCAATCATAAGTTCAATGAATCTTTCACAGTAATGAACTTTGTCCATAGTGACAGGTTCTAGACATAACAGAGAAAATGTGTTAGAACTTTCTTACTTAGGTCATTCTGTGGTACTGTAACTTAAAATTGGCAGTTATTTAAAACAAGGTCATTTGTCTCTTATTCATCAGGATTGGACTAACTATGATTCAAAAGACATCACTTAGATTTTAAAAACAGGCAGGTCTTACCATTTAGCTCTACAAATGTAAGAAAATGAAAAACCTAGCTTAGGTCAGAAACACATTATAAAAATAAGATTTGCAAAAACATTTTTAAAGTATTAACTTTTACAAATCTGTGCTAAATAATTAGATTTTGAAAAACTTGGATATAAAAACTTGGACATAGAAAGGCATTTTTTTGTAAATACTCAACCTACTTTCCTTACTGTCTTCATATACTAAACTTCTAGGACTTTCATATGCAAAAAAACCACATACATGTATGCATACATGTATACATACAAAGATTATGAGTGGGAAAGATACACACCAAGCTAATTAAAGGTACAATTTTTATGACGTTTTTCCCAGTATATATATTCCTTTTGACATTAAAATGCCAATGACACATAGAATAAAATATTTTTAAATCACTACCTTATTCTATTCATGAGCATTAATGTACGATTTTTTTAATATTTATTTTTGTTTTAAAATAATTACAACCTTGTGACATGACATACTTTCAGAGTACACGTTTGTTTTTCTGTTTTCAAATGCAAGGAAATGGTCTACCATTTTACCAGCTAAAACCATCCTACCAAGATTGTTTCAATTAAAAAGGATAATTTCAGGGTCCTAACTGTTGCTTAGTCCAAGGACTCCCAGCAGGGACTACTGCAGTGCTAGACCTGTAGAAGATACCCTACAAATGCTTAGTAAATCCACTTATCGAATTTATTTGCAGTATACAGGAAAATGGAGGGCTTTATGTGGAAAAAGAAATGTGAATACTTTTGTGACTAACATACAGAACTGTTAACTGGAACTTTTCCATGCCCATAATCCAGACCCTGAAATTACATAACCACAGACCTTCACAGCTGGAAAAGACCATATAGACCATCTATTCTAGCTCTTCATTTTCCAGGTGAGACACTGAGGACCAGAAAAAATGACTTGAAAAAAGTAGAGAACAAAGTAATGGCTGGTAGAAGTGGAGTCCAGGTTTTCTGAGAGGTAGTCTAGGTCAGACAACTGTTGAAACTAAAAAATTTAAAGGAGCAACTTTTAAATTAAATCTATTCAAACCAATCCTCTATTGCTATCTTTTGTACTTATTAAAGTCAAAGGAAAACATTTTTTCCCCAAACTTTAAAAAGTGAGCAAATTCTATGTTCTGTATTTTTATTTATAGCTTGAGAAAATTACTGGCAATGGCCTGTTTAAAATTTGAACATGATGGTTGGTGCTCAACTTCTGAGCCCTGGAGGATAAAGCTGCATGTTTTCAATTAGTTAGCCCTACTGGGCATACTGTTCAAAGTTGAAACCTTGTTATTACAATTTCAGATGTCAATATATCCTTATCATTTGCTTCTTATGTGTATTGTGTGTGTTTTTCATTTGACAGCTGTCCTGACATCTCAGATCATGCAATACAGATTTCCTTTAGAACCAACTGATAAGGACATGTTTTTAATGATTGTAAAATGAAACTACAATTCTTCTTATTCTGTTCAAAATTACTTTTCTATTTCCTAACTGTATAAGCAATCTATGTTTATAGCCTCTCTGAACCAACACACTGTTTTCAACATCTGTTTGTTCCTTTGCCAGCGAGTAAAATTTTGATTGAAGCTCAAGACCAATCTAAGAAATTTTGTTTTCTGACAATATAAACAATAATGGCAACAGTTAGTGGTTTGTAGGTTGTTAAAATCACTGCAGGCCCTATGATGTTGTTGCTGTTACTTGATTTTCATACCTTTCTAGACGACCCTAGACAAACATTCCATAGTCAGAGACATCAATTATTATGATCCTATTAGAGATATTAGCAGTTCTAAGCATGCATTAATACTAATTGTTGCAAGAAAACCAAATCAATATAATAAGTCCTCTTTCCAGGTATAAGCCACTTAACTGAAAGACTTAAATATATTAAGTGACTTAGATTATAAGCATATGATAACTTTTTCTTTATACTGATGCTGGTAATAACATTATGCCCCAAATCATGATTTATACCATTAGTGTCTATTCCTCACTGAATTATAGGTATGATTCTCAGTTCTAAAAATACTACTTGGATGGTCAGCATTTGTAAGTAATTCTGTTGTATTTTACTTTAAAGAAAGCTACAATATCTGATGCAAAAATATAAATATAATACATCTAGAGAGCTGCTCTTATATTCCAGTTAGTAAATAAAACATTTTTAACCAATGACATACCTTACATAGCTCATATACACCTTTATTAAGTAAATATTATTCAATTTGCATTCACTAAATGCTTATAAAAATCTTGTAAATACAGCATGATGTAATTAGCCCTGCTTGGCATATAGAAATATAACACACACACACACACACCTATAGTATAGACACATGTATATATATCTATATGTACTATAATCATATGCTTTACATAGTATATACTCAATGGAGGGAAATCCTTCCCATTTCTTCTTGTACCTTGTATCTCAAAAATAATTTTCCTCTTCCCCTCCAAACAATACTTGACGTCACTTAAAAACACTACTCGGCACCATACTGTAAATGCCACGTGGACAGGGTCTGTGATTGTCCTTTTACCACTGTGTCCCCGCTCCTTGCTCAGGACCTGGGTCTTGCAAGCCAGCTCAAAAAATATTTGCTAAATAAATGAACACTCCAATAATCATGCTGTTGCCTTTAAAATATATGAATTTTTTGGCAGTCCTAACATTCAGACTGGTAAAATATTTGAAAAGGGGAGGGCATACACTTTGTCATTACAATTTAAAATCATTCTAAGAGCAGTTTTAGACTAGAGATTAGTAAATCCTACAGAGCCATCTAAATAACTTCACAAATAAGCTGTGTAAGAGAAGATAGTTACCGGAAAGTGGGACTGACTTCAGCACAGAGATAAACTTCTGGATGAGTTGTGAAAGAAATCTTCTTTCTTGGTAGGCTCTAAAATGAGAGATAAAACATTGACCAAATTCTTTTTGAAAAATAATTATTTCAAAAGCAAAATTTTAATGAACAAGCCTTTCTTACACTGTTCAAATGTTCCATTTCTCTCTGAAATTGGGACTATAATTTGAAGACAAAGCTTCTTCTTTGTATAATACGTAAGCATAGCTCTCCATGAAGAAAAGAAGAGCCTCAGTACAGGCCCAATAAGCCACCTAAGAAAGCACCTTTTTCTTCTTACTGTAAAAGTTTTCACTTGTTTTAAAGGTCAGGACAAGAAAGGAGTTTTCAAAATTTCATTTATAGCCTGTCCTTCACATTAAAAACCCAATGTATAAGTATGTAGTTAAAAATGAGATGAACAATTTTATATTTTAATATGTTTAAAGTTTTAAATATAATAGAGTATTACAATGTCTAAAAATTAAATGTTCGTTTAAAAAAACAATTTTTTGCTCCTTACTAGTTTAAGATGCACTATGCACCAATTAATCAACAATCACCAGGTATTGGATAGCTGCAAATGATTATTCTAGTCCTGCTGGAAATTCAAAGGAGGGGAATGACTAAAACACATTTGAGATGACAAGTCATATAATATAAAGATAATTAGTAATACAAAAGAGCGTGTAATTAATAAAACTGGCTGACATTTATTGAGCATTTACTGTGCCAGGATTTGAGCTATGTTAAATACTTCACATGAATAATCTCATTTAATGTTGAGAATGGTTCTATGAAATAGGTACTGTTGTCCCAGTTTTAAACTGAGGCTCAAAGAAGTGAGGTAATTTACCCAAAGTCACAGCAACTGAATGTCAAACCTTGCTAAGTCTAATTGTAGAACAATACTCTAAGCAACTATACATAGTCTAACCATTACATAAACAGCTGGTGTTTCAATAAAAAATATACAGCTTGTTTTAGAAGTCACTGTGGCCTAAAGTAGTTGGTCTCGAAGTGTCTAGGAGGTTAACCTTTAATCAAGTGGAGTGGAGAGGGGAAAGGGAACTTAGGGAAGGAATATTTAAGAAATGATGAATAGCCCAGCGATTTGGGAGAGTCATACGAAACAGTTGGTGGTTTTTTCCGTTTGTTTTTTTTAAAGATTTTATTGGGGAAGGGGAACAGGACTTTATTGGGGAAGACTTTATTGGGGAACAGTGTGTACTTCTAGGACTTTTCCAAGTGAAGTTGTTGTCCTTTCAATCTTAGTTGTGGAGGGCGCAGCTCAGCTCCAGGTCCAGTTGCTATTGTTAGTTGCTGGGGGTGCAGCCTACCATCCCTTGCAGGAGTCGAACTGCAACCTTGTGGTTGAGAGGACACGTTCCAACCAACTGAGCCATTTGGGAGCTCAGCGGCAGCTCAGCTCAAGGTGCTGTGTTCAATCTTAGTTGCAGGGGGCACAGCCCACCATCCTTTGCAAGAGTCGAGGAGTCGAAGCAGCAACCTTGTGGTGAGAGCCCACGCTCCAACCAACTGAGCCATCTGGCCACACGGGAGCTGAGCGGCAGCTCACTGACTTCATTGTAGTTGCAGAGGGCACAGCTCGCTGGCCCATGGGGGAATCGAACCAGCAGCCCCATTGCCCAGAACTCGGGCTCTAATCAACTGAGACACCCGTCCGCTCCTAGTTGGTGGTTTTGAATGTCACTATAAGGAGTCTAGCATTTATCCTATGGGAATGAGGAAACCACTGAAACCTTGTGAGTAGGAATATGACGAATTATACATAATTTTCTACAAAGATGGCTAGTTAGGCTCATTGTGTAGGAAAGCTAGAAAGAACACCAAATAGGAATTTATTGTAGTGGTTTGGTCAAGACGCTGTAAAGGCCCGACAACAGCAGTGTGAATAGACAAGAAATGAGAGGGAGGACAACAGGACTGGCTGACTGGATATAGTCAGAGAATTAGAGTGTTGCAAGCCCAAATGGCTAAAAGAATTAAGAGAAACTGGGCACAAAGGTGAGCTTGGGAGGAAAAAACAATGACTATTTAATTAAGCCAAATTGGAGTTCATGGCAATGTGTCCAAATAGAAGTATACAGCAGAGAGTTACATGAAGACAGGAAAGCACAGAAGTCAGGATCAGAGAGATTTAGGGTTAAATCATACTGAGATAATAGGAAGAGAATTTTTAAAAAAGTAGTCAAATGATGCAAAGATATCATGTAATTAGTTCTAGTCAAAGGCTGCTGGTTGGAAAGATACCATGAATGAGATGAGACTAGAGTTGGAAATTAAAGAAGGGATATTCCTACTCTGACCCTAATAATCCTGCCCTTATAGCTCTCACTCCCTTATTCTCATGTATGGCATCCAGCTTTTCTTAGTTCCTCCCATTTTCAGTAACCACACGCGTAATTCCAACTTTCACTTCTTTTTGTCCTCAACTCTCTTTTCATGGTTTACATACCTCACTAGATAACCTCACCCATATTCATGGCTTCAGTTACTATCTATACATGAACAGACTACTCTCCTAAGTGGGGGAAAAAAATAAGACGGAGTCAAAAGAAGTTATCATAGGCCCAAGGGAAGTGAGTCCTGAGCATACACGCACGCACACACACATGGCGGGGGAGGGGGGGGAGAGACAGAGACAGAGAGATAGAGAGAGGTGTAAAGAAGTGGATGGAAAACAGCAATTAAAGGTGGAGCGAAAAAAAGATTACTGCTAGTACACTCATGGGATAAAAAAGGCAAGAGCAGTCAGACCAGTTAGCCTCAAAGAGGCAGAGAGAAACATACCTCTTAGAGTATGCAAATCCTTCCCATGTCCTACTAATAACACTCTGTTCAGTGAAATAGATGCTTGCTACCAGACATTTCCCAATTGATAATAATTACCATTAAAATAAGTCATAATCCTTACCTGCTTCTTTGATCCTTACACTTGATTTTTCTCCTTAGCATGGATAACCATCTAATATACTATATAATTCCGCTGCTTATCGCTATCTCCCCAACTAGAATGTAAGCTCCACAAGAGCAGGAATGACTCCATTTTGTTCTCTGCTTTCTCTCCTATACCTAGAATAGTACCTAGCAGAACAATAAACACTCAATATTTGTTGAAAGAATGAATGAATTATGGATGGACTGTATAAAGGTCACTGTTACGAGTGACGGAGTAAGAAAAAGAAAAGTTGAATTGATAGCTTGAAGATTGTGGAGAACATCTGTGACCCATCCGTGACAGACAGACTATGGACAAGAGGCAGGGAGAAGACCACTGATACACTTATCACTGTGGCAGAGAGAAGGGAAAGAAGAAAAAGGTGGTAAAAACACCTCTTAGACATTTATTTGTTTCAGCACTATGTAAAGGAAACAACAAACCAGTCAACATCATCTAAGATCCACACCCCAGCATAATAAACCAACATGGAACAAAGCTTTGGCAACATACTGTTCTCTTGCTTCTGGATCCATCTTTTCATCATTCTTTTTAATCAAGTTCCAGAATTTTCTTAGCTTAGGTGTCTTTTTTAATTCTAATTCCAATCGTGCCTGAAAGAGTAATGTGATATTAAATCATCAGTAACCTTGATCAACTATTAGCTACTTTTCTGATATATAGATACAACACAGAGCAATGGGATAAAACCTGAAAAGCAATATGACAAAATCTGAAAACTAAGAAACTAATAACTGTATTTTCAAAAACTGTTCAATTCTATCACTTGTTAATAGAAAAAAAAATAAGACAAAAGAAACTGCCTTTTCAAGATTTTAAGCTCAATTATTTAAATTCTTATTTCTAAAATTAAGGATTTCAAGTTGAAAATAATGAGATTTAACACTTATGAGCATAATGACTAAAGTTTGAAAAATGAGTCTGAAACAATTAACATAAAACAGATATCACAAATAAACAAGGTAATGTCCATATCACCATATTCTTTCTCATGGCCCTAAGCAGTTTTTAACTTATTATTAATTATTTCTTTGTGTCTGTTTTCATCCCCATTAACTGGTACTTATAAATGAGCTTGCGTATTGGAGTACCTGCAAAAACACCCACATGCAGGAAATAGAATCCTGAATAAAGTATTATACTGAAATTTGATAGTTTTACTTTACTTCCATAAGATCTGTTTGTTGTGAAAATCTGGCTTTGATGCCAGCATGTATTATCAATAAGGATTTGATGAAAAAAATGAAGTCGTTAATAATCAACATGATCCAGACC
Organism: Rhinolophus sinicus; assembly: GCF_036562045.2. Taxonomy (NCBI): domain Eukaryota; kingdom Metazoa; phylum Chordata; class Mammalia; order Chiroptera; family Rhinolophidae; genus Rhinolophus; species Rhinolophus sinicus. The sequence continues at coordinate 69,236,834 of NC_133753.1, read as the reverse complement.
TTCTCCTATAGCTCTACGTATATTCCAATCACCGAAAATAAAAATTCAAGTCTGTATTGAGTCTCATCCAAAGACAAACACAAGAATAACCACATTTTGCTAAATTAACCCCCCTTCTCTATGAGCTCAATAGATATTACCTTATTTCACCTTACAATATTGAAATTAGGTGAAATATATTATTAGCTTGTATACAAAAACTGTAAAACTGAAAAACTACATCTATGATTAAGTTCATGCATAGTAAATAAGATAAATGTTTTTAAGCAAGAAAGGGGATTTTTAGCTACCATTTTATATGCATATTAAAGCTACACAGTCTAAAAACCACATTCCACTTATAACATATATACACGTAGTTTCTGAAATGAGATACTTACAGGCTGTAAGCCCATCCACATTGGGAGGGAGATAAGTTGCTGTACTTGACTTCGTATCAAGTCTACTTCCTGTTTAAAGCACGAAGAAAACAAGTTTATAAACACACCAGCATTTTAACTTTAATCTTCACATAAGGAGCATACTGCCTTTTTAAGTCCGGGGAGGGGAGCCATACCACCAAATCAATATTTGATATTTTGATATTAAGACATTCAATACTTTTTAAAAAAGATACAGTATCATTATTTGTAAATTCTATGTTTGGGAATTCAACTACTTGCAAAAACCGTACTTGTAACCCCAAACTCAATATTCCTGATGCTTTCAGTACCTCACAGTCAACACAGAGCAACAAAAAATGTGAGTGGTCCAAGTGCATTGCAAGCTATGCCTTCCTGTTCAGCTCTCCTACAAGCAAGTGTCCTTTACGCGGTCTACTTAGTGCTAACTTCTTGTTTTTGTGCTTTATGTTGGTGGTTTTGCTTTTTAACATGGTCCCCAAGCACAGGGCCGAAGTCTGTCTAGGCTTCCTGGGCTCAAGAAGGCTATGATGTGCCTTGTGGAGAAAATATGTTACATGAGGTTCGTTCAGATGTAAGTTGAAGCGCTGTTGGCTATGAGTTTAACATTAATGAATCAACAATACCTATCACATGAGGTGTCTCTAAACAGAAACACACATAAAACAAGGTTCTGTACGGATTGGCTGATGAAAGTGTTGTGACCAGAGGCTTGCTGAATGTAACCCTAGATCCTCCCTAGAAGCAGTGGTTCCGTTTTAGCTAATTCAGTGTTTGCAGCTACTTTACAGAACTACCTCAAATAACGAGAATTGACAGCAATTTATGTATTTAAAAACATACAGCATTTCAGTAAGTTAGCTTTTAAGTTAATTAAACCCGGCACCAAACTAATACTAATTAAATCTTGTTTCTGTTCAATTTTTGATAAGGAAGTACATCAATATATATTCGTATTTGTTTTGTTTAGTTTAATAAATGAGGTTTAACAGTGGCATCCAATGGGGGCATCATTTTTATGTCTTTACAAGATCCATGTGACCTAGTACATGAAAACGGGTAATAATCATCCATCTATCAACATTCAGTCTTTAGGATAAGAAAGAACCACATGCACTCTCCCGCAGGGGTCTAAATGCACTATCAATTCAGAAGCACTTAGCTTTAAATAAATAGGTATCTACTTTCAGATAACCACAGTAGGGAAGCACAAATAAAATATTAATTACTGTAAATGTTTAATTTTATCAGAAGATAAGCTTATGAAGGATGCACAATGTATCATATGCAACCCCAGAGATTTTCAAAGTGCATCCACAATTGCTCCTGATCAATCAACTCAAAACAACTCTCCCACTGAACTGCAGCCTGTGCATGAAGTTATGACTGAAGAGTAAGGAAACTATTTTTGTGTGGAACTTATGGCACAGATCTCGTTACTCAAAGTTCCTATTAACCAGACGCTTTGCTGCTCTACCTGAGAAAATTTCAGTTCTCTTTATTATTTTTCTTAGAGTCTATCTGAAAAACGGAGAGGCCAAGTCCAAATTTATTAAAAAGGCACACAGATCTTATACAAAAATGGTTTACTGAGAAGGGGCTAAAATTGAGCTGTTAGTATTATCCTCACTCCCCACTACTGTGAATGAAGAGTTGGCTACAGAGGTAATCTCATCTACTTCAACTTAAAAGAACAAGAAAACCTGAAAGTTCCCCCAAAAAATAAAATAACATTTACCAAACTATTGAAGCAGTGATCAAGAAAAAGCAGTAACACCGTCTGTTCATGGAGTGAAAATTCACCATCAGTTTCAGCCAATGCCGCTTTCAAGATACACTTAAAAAAGAATGGGAAGTGGTCTGGCTTCTTCTTAAAAGTCTGAAAAGACAAACAATAAAAATTCATCTTGAAATGGCTTGCTCACCTCTTTTTCTCCCTTAAACAAGCATGGGTACACTTTTTAGGAGTCTATTAACAAAAGCAAATAAGTACAGAAAGATTATTTGCTTACTTATATTAATGGTAGCGAGTCAAATATAGGTTTCTGGCAGGACTATGTGAGAGTTGCAGAAATCTTTGGTTAATAAAATAATGGCGTTAATGCCTTTATTTTTCATTCTGTGGATTATGCCTGTAATTAGCTCAGGCTTTGCTGTCTTATTAAAGGATCTGAAGCATTTTAAGTCTTCTGATTTAAACAAAAGAAACAACATGTTTAGCAAAAACTACAGTGCTCCCACTCGAATTAATCTCAAGGACAACCTCTCCTGTTGCAGAGTCCCTCTTTACTCTTCACATCTATGTCTTTAAAAAATATAAGTAATATAAATATATTCAAGCCTCTCTGACCTACCTCCCACGTAGTTTCTGCCACATCTCTCTTCTTTCATAGACAAGTGCTCCAAACGTGTGGTCTACACTAGTTGGTTTCAATCACTTCTCTAGAACAAGCTTCCACCCCCAGCACCTTCCTGAAGTTGTATGGCTGTCAAGTCCAATGGACTCTCACCAGCCCTCAATTCCTTTTGAATGTGCTGAAGGCTCCTCGTCCCTTGTCACTTATATGGCAGTGCTCCTACAGTTCTAGCCTCATTTTTCTTGCATCTTTCCCATTACTTCAACTACCACCTGCTGATGATTTCAAATACAAATCCAGACTTCTCTCCTTAGCTGTAACCCTTAGATTCCTCTGTCTACTAGACAATTTCATCTACATATTCCAAAGGTAATTTAAACTCAGTAAATCCAAAATTCAAATCAACAATTTTGTACCCTCCAAAGTATTTCTCAATCCTTTTACCCATCTTGGTAAATGGCACCATCATTGTTTTTTATTCAGTTGCCTGAGCCAGGAAGGTTATTGAAAATAATACTCTTCTCTAATATTACTTCAATTATCAAATCTAATCAATTCTACTTTCTAAATCTATGTGTAACCACTTCTCTTAATCTGTATTGTCATTTCTCTATTTCAAGCCCTAATCACCAAAGTGGTCTTCATAACATGCAAACTGATCAGGCCATTCTCTGGCTCAAAAGACTTTCCCTCTCCCTTCCTACAGCAGTTTGAAGCAATATCAAGAAATCCTTACGGTCTCTCAGTAAGACACAATGCCCACGGGCTCTATTCTGCCATAAAATGGTAGTCACTTAATGAATTTGAGAAGTGACCATCATTTTATCTCAACGAGTCTAACACCTTTTCACTTTGGAAACCATCCACTTAAAACAGACGACAAGCATCCATGCCTATCATCAAAGTATGACTGAAAGGGAAGAAACTCTTGATGAACTGACCACTTTATGATGACCAAAGAAAACCTAGATTTTGGACCTCTACTAACCAAGTCTCTATTACACAAAGCACAAACAGAAAATGTCAGTCTACTAGAAATTTCAAAAAGGGAAAACAGATCCTAAATCAGAGACAAAGATAAAACTTAAATTACAATATAAAAACTTGTCCTGACTGTGGAAACACCACTTTATTCATGTACAACTACAAATACATACTCCTAGTTGTGAAACAAGGAACTAAAAACATTATCTGATTTGAGCATTATCTAATTAATATAAATTTCACTTTGTCTGATATAAAAGTCTTTATAATCCATGACATTATTTGTTTCAAGCACAAAATAGAAACATAACTCCCCGTTCTTAATTTTTCAATTAACAGTACATTCATTTGAAGTATTGAAACCGAAAGAAATTTAATATTATTTTTCATATATCTATTCTTTTTCTCAATATTTACTTTATATTGGAGAAGTTCTGTTCTAAAAGCATTATTTATTACCAGTAAAAAGTTCTGCTACTTTATAATAGCTCATGTGAGCACAGTATGAAAGCTATGAAGTAATTAAATCTGTTACCTCCCATGCAGGGACATTTTCTCTGAACTTCTCATTCACCATACAACAGATTGACATTAAATAGGCCTTGCTGGACACTTCTGGAGAATAATTCATCCACAGGTAATTTTCAAGGTACTGGCTGTGAAGAGTGAAAAGGCAGAGAATATCTCATTAGTCACTACCAATTGTAATATGGCATTCACCTGAAAAAAAACATAGTTATTTACAACTTTCTGAAAACATTTTGAATATCTGTATTCATAATTTGAGAATCCTTCACAAATTTACCTGTAATCTAGGTCACTGCTACCTACTACAAATTTATGTGTAACAAATGCTGCTTTGGAGAATGAGACTCATACATTTCAAAGGTTACTGACATGTGTAATTATCACCATCAGAACACTTGATGTTCCCTTATCTACGGCACTTCCTGGAGTAAAAAAAGAATATCTGACAAATATCAGCTCTAAAACAAAATGATATATGATGGGTAGTTTCACAGATAAATGTATCTGAGAAATGAACACTAGCTCATATCAGGACCAAATGACTTCCAAAGACTAAGCAAGAGACCTCACAATTAAAAAGAGGCTTTGTAATACTTAACTTACAAGGTATTCAACATAAGTCAGTTTTCAAGATAACTGGCCTTTCCTCCTCAGGATGCCAAAATTCTTATTTTAATACCTTGGTGAAAATATTCCTAACCAAATTACATATTTCTGATTTCCAAAACAAAACAGCCATTTCTTATCATTCAGGGTAGTAATAAGCTTCAACTGCTATATGGGGCTGTACCTTTAGGCACTAATGAAAAAAAGCAGGACTTTTTGTTCCTACTTTAAATCACTCCACATGCATAACTTTTTAATCACTTACACACGTGTGTGCACGCACACACACACACATATAGTTAAGCAGTTTAGATTGTGTAATGTGCTATAATTTTTCTACTTCCTCTTATGTTTCAAAGGTCTGCTCACATTGGTATTTCCATGGGTCTATCTTTAGTAATCCTTGCTTAATTTGCAAGAACCTAAGAAACTAAGTAGTATTTTACCCAAAATAATGGTGAAAAGACTTCAAGTTAGAGACCAGAGTGCTCGTTCATAAATAAAATGCATAAAGATTCATTTCATTCCTTTCTTACAAGTTTAAATTCCTTTTTCCTGAATTATGTCCTTCAGAACTTCTATTAGCAATAGTCTGTTAGTGTTAACCTGTCTGAAATAGCTTTATTTCATGACAGTTTAGCTGGTCATAGAATTTTTCCTCAGTTGATAGTTATTTTTTTTCCTGTGTTAGTCTCATTATTTTCTCTATTATTACAACTGAGAAGTCTACAATCAATCTATTTGTCTTTCTTCCTCTGAGTAATGTCTTTTTCTCCATCACATTTTAAGATCTTCATTCTGTTGTTCTGCAGTTGCTCTGTTCAAAATTTGCATTCTTACACAGAAATTACATAAAAGTTCCTGAAAGGTAACACCCCACTTTTTCAGTTATTAAAAACGGCTCACTGTCAGGGGTACCTTCCATCTGTTCTGCTCCTTGCTCTCTTGGTCCCTACAATGCTCTTGGTATTTGATGTTTGCCAGAATCGTCGATTTCTGGTTTTATCCTAATTGTGCATCCACATCCTCTTGGTTTTTTTCTGTCTTCTTGAAAGACAGCAAGATATGATGGAAAAGGCATATTAATCTAAGGGCCAGAGGGGTCCACTTTCTAGCCTCAGTATTCTCCTCTACAAAATAACAGGGGTTATTTAGAGGACTAAAGGAGATCAAGTATTCAGTAACAATACCATTTGTAGGAAAAAGTAGGTACTCAATTTACTGGTTAATTCATAACTATGAACTTTAACATCTCTCTGTAAAAATGATAAGAACACCTACTTTATGCCATTTTTTTGTGAGGATCAAACCAGTGTGTGGGGGAGTAACAGTTGTTAACACACAGACTCTGACCTCTCATGCCCTCTAGACATCAAGGTAGTGAGAAGAGGCAGAAAAATGAGCTTTGGCATCAGACGCTGGCATTCCAGCTCTGCCAGTTACTTAAGTGCATCATCTTCAACAACTTAATCTCTTTGAGCTCAGTTTCTTCCTTCACTATAATATAATAGTGACTTTGCAGGGTTGTTGTAAGTGTTCTGTATATAAAATGTTTAACACTGTGCCCAGCACAAGGCAAGTATTCAATAAATGGGAAATGTTATGATCATCAACAACCCTGGCTTTTATTTCCAGCCTACTGGCCACAGCTGGTTGTCATCTAATCGAATCTACCTTCATAATCTAAAAATTATACATTCTCTTTTGTCTGAAATATTTTTAAGTAGCTAGGTCAGAACAAGGCTGCCTTGGTAGTAACAACTTAGCCTGGAAGGAAACAATGGCTTAGAATGCACTCCAATTTACTCCCAGTGATTCCTAGAGAAACCAAGTAAGAGTTCAGAAATTGCTCAGCACACACTGTACAAGTATTAACTAGTGAGAAACAACTCAAAATACAAGTTATACTGACAATGGAGCATCATCTTTGAAAACAAAAGCTATCATACACATATTCCAAAATAAGCAAACCATGAAGACATGAATCTTCAAAAACAGAATTATTTTCTTAACCACTCACAGTAATGTACAGAAAATTTAGCTAAAAGTTAGATCATGTTGTCATCTTTAACTTCATCAAAGTATCACCTTTTAACTCACCTAAATTCCAAGAGCATTATCTTTCTGATGGCAAACCTAAAAATATAAGAATAAAAATATTTAAATAGAGAATATAAACATTTTTGAGTTATTAATGCCGATGTAATTTGGAATTTTGTTTTAATATCAATTCATATATCAGAATAATCAATATGCACTAATGAAAGCTAATTTGCTTTTATATTTTTTGATTTGTTTTGTTTCAGGGTAATTTATTTTATGTTTAAAAACTGCCTAAGAATAGTAACAAATCTTAACGTACCCGTATAACAACACAATCAGCACTACAACATACTAGCACTACAACACACTACAACATACAGCACTATAACACACAGATTCATAAGCCAAATAATTTTAACCAAAACACAAATGTTCATTAATATTCACAAAATTGGAATGCAACTGCCAAAAGCTAGCCTATCTCAATTTTTTAAACACAGACCAACATTCTTTCATTTAATATACAAACAGAAATATTCTGAAGTCATGCCCTCCTATAAGCACAAGTATCTATATCACAAACTTGGGAATCAGACTTTTCACATGCTTTGTTGTCTTAACATTAAGTCTAAAATATTACAAAATTGAGGAGGGAATATCAGATATCTCTCTTTATGATATCTTTTTTTTCAAATAGAAGTATTTTTGTATATGAATAAACGATGCCGTAGCTACAGAGTATCTCTCCAAAGGCAGATCAAATGTCCACTAATTTAGTTTTATCATTTTGTGTATTAGAAATAAAGCACCAGAACAATGCCACTGGAAAATATAACCTCTAGCTTTAAAAGTTAAATGCGTATGCATTATGAATTTATTATACTCTAAGAGACCATTATCCTGTCAAAGTCTTCTTTCACTGATTTCTGATCTCTTAAATAGTTTTGCTGAGCAAGCAATGTCATAGAACTTTAGTGAGAAAGAAATGATGTTTTTTTTTTTTCCTGTGCAAAAGCACAAAGACAGAACATTACCAAGGAACTGGCTTCTACAGCCAGCCAGTCCACTGAGAGGAAACATAAAAATATGTTAAGACAAGCTTGCCAGATTTGATAATGGTAAGGATAGCAAATACGAATCATGTGTGTAATATCCCACACATTACAGGGGTGAATGGGCAATATGATATTTTAAGGTCTATCTAATTTGAGATCCTAGAAATGATCATTTATACCATAAAAATGTTAAGAACTGATAGATTTAATTCCCAGATGCCTCCTAGGGAAATAGGGTTGATGTGCAAAAAATGTATATTACAAGAACCTTAATGTATAACATTAAGAGCACCTTAGGGCTATACACTGCCTATTTTGATGGGGTACAAACAAGTTAATAAATCTTACATCAAGCCATTCCCCAATAATGAAGATGCTGTAAGCATACAACTCAGCAACACAGCTTCCACAGGCACTAGTCTAAAAACTGGTCATTTAAAATCTTAAACATGCACTACATTTTATGTGTTATAGAAGTGCATTTAACTTTTTGTACTTTGAGTTTTGGGGCAGAATGTAAGCATTTCACTTTTATTCAATTATTCAAAACTGTGTACAAGAAAAAGGCTGTTAAGTGTGCCATGATAAATCTAAATGAGCCCAGCCAATGACAGTTATACCTCTTTCAGCAATTAAAAATAACTTAGCCAAGTCTGTATAGCTTAAAAAACATTGGCAGCTTTTAGTTATTAGTTATATAAAACTGTCTCCAAGAAATATAAAAACAAAGGTTTAAAGACAAAACGAAAACAAAAACACAAGTGCAACTACTATTCACTGCAGTGAAAGCCTGTTCTGAAAAGCAGCATAGAATTAGTTCAGAAGATTCAAGATAATTTTCTGATTGGTATATCCTTAACACACAAGAAAAAAGGATCTTAGAATTTATCTACCCACTCATCGTTACTTAAGTTTCCTCGGGTGATTTCATTCATACCCACCCTCAGATCAACAAGTCACATGTTATGTAGCTACTCAAATGTCCTGATCATTCAATCCAAAATAGCAGACTTTGTCACTATATTGTAACCACACTTTATCTTAATTCATAGCACTTAATACCTGCTGATATTACATGTCTGTATATTTTTTGTATCTAGACAAGAACTAGAAGGTAAGCTCCATGAGTAAAGACTTTACTCTGCCAGTAGGCTCAACCCAGTTCTCTTTTCTCACCTCCACAGATACCCAACTGCTTATTCTACATTTCCATCTGCTCGGCTCTTGAGCAGCTAAAGTGAACTAATGATCTACATTCAATTCCACCCCCAACAACAACAGAAAGAGTCAGTAACAACACCATTGATTACCTAACAATGTGAGCCAAAAACTTCAGTGTCTTGATTCCTCTTCCCTTTTCCTCATTCACCACATCCAACCACCCACCACTTCTCTTCACTTCTATCTCTCTCAAAGTGGCAACTCTCTCCAACTTGCCAACCTAGTCCAAGCCATTATCATCTTGAACTTGACTACTATAATACAAAATTAACTAATTTCTGTCTTGTCACCTCCAAATTATTTTTAAAAAAATGTCACAATCATGCTTACAACTCTTCACCGGCTTCCCATAGATCTTCAAATTAAAAAAGATAAATCCTTAACATGGTGGCCCTGCCTACTTCTACCGGCTCACTGATCATTAAAACAAAACAACTAGACTCTTGTTTTGACACTGCCATGGATTTGCCTTCACAATATTTAGTAAAATTTACCTCCTAAGACTCAAACACATGAAAAATATCAAGTCTGAGATTTTTATAAGGTCTGTGACATTCAAAACATAAATGCTTCTATTTCATATTAAAACATTTAGTTAATTATCCTTTTAAAATATACACGGGGCATATATATCTACAGGTGCAGACATAGAAATAAGCGCAAGGCATACTGTTTGAAAATAAAGGCATTATGCAGAATGGTATGTAGAGTATAAACTCTTTCCTATTTAAAAAAAAAAATCTCAGGTGAGTAGTGGCACAGGACTGAAATAGAAATGTACATAAATAAATAAACCGAGGGTTAAGCGATAGGAAAGATTTATTAAAACTTAACCCATTCTGTATATTTTTCAAGATAATTTTTATTTTACATATATACTTATACATTACGTATAAAATACATATTTTATTATTTTGTACTTAATTATAATTTTTCACTTTTATAATATTTAAAAAATGTTTTAAAAAGATTTATCAGCAAATGATAAATTGCATTAATTAACTTGAAATTTAAAAATCTCTGTATTTACTCCCCCCTACATTCCTTCCAAACAAAATAAACCCTAATGGAGTTAATCCCTCTATTCTGAGCCAAGAATTAGAAAACAAAGAAATATCTTATGACTCTTCTGCAGCTGGATATAAAGACTTTCTAGTCACCATCTCTCCTGATGAACAAATAAAAAAGAAGAAAATTCTGCTATGATCACATTTGGTTTAGAAGTTCAGAAGCGATCCACGTTAGTCCCAATTAATCCCTACGTATGAAAATTAAAGTCATTCCTACCTTGATTTGACAATCTCTTTTTCATATATATCTTCAATGACCTATAATTAAAAATATGTTTAATATCTCAAAAAAAATATTTTCAGACCCTATATTGGTAGTTTTCAATTACTGAGATTACACACACAAAAAAAGTAATTTGGTTTAGGAAAGCTATCAAACATTACTGCTATTGAAATAACATTAAGGGATTTTTCTTAATCCCATTTACAGTCCTTAAAATGGGAAATAACAGAAAGCAAAGTAGTGGAAAAAGATAAACAATAAACTATAGCTATATAAAAACTACAGTCCTAGAAAGAATCATTAAAATGATGTGTCTGTATTATTTCTAGGGAAAATAAAAGCTCATAAGATCAGGAAAATTGTAAAACCTTGTTGAATTAGTTCTTAAAACAGAAATACAAAATGTGTGCCTATTCAAAAAGTACGTTGCAAACCAAAAATACTTACCTTTATATCAAAAGGTGATTTTTTTTTGATATGGGGAGCCCAGTATTTACACGCTAACTGCAAAAGAAAACAGTATAAGCAGTAAGTCACAGATTCTAATTAAAAGAACAAAAAGACTGAGATCATTCAGTGACAGCTGTTTCTTAACAGGGCAGTACATGCATTGGGAAGCAGAGTAATTCTAGCTTCTAAGGGGATTTATATGGGTCTGCAGGCCAGGTCACACCCTTCGCCCCAACTCAATAAATGCCACTGATACCCTGCACTGCACCCTGCTATTGTGATTTAAAAATAATAATAAATTTAAAAATGTTACATACTTTTTAAACCACCACTAGGGAAACAACAGAGCAAAGTGAATAACCACAGTCAACCATCTTCAGCATAGAGATAAGGAAAGCCAGGTCTAGAAAGATTAGGTGAGCTGCCCAAGACTGCAATTCGGTAAGGATTGAGCCAGTATTAAAATACAGAATCAAAATCTTCAGGAACATTGATTTGTAAAACAAATCTTTAAACAATTGGTACACACGCATACACACCTAAACAACCTAACAAACTGTAGTCTATCAGTGGGTTATTACAGAGAACACGAGCTAGTATGTTATATTTCAGCAGATTAGGTTTTACCTGGAAATTGTGAATTTTAAAAACATATACACAATGTCTCCAGATACTTAGCTGGATTATACAATATTCAAGAAACAACATGGTCTTATTGATATATTTTTTAAAAAGAACCAAAGCTACAATCTCCTGAAAAATAGAAAACTCTGGCAATCACAAAGACTCAATATATTTATAAAACGGTTAATCTGCACAATGTCTGTCATATTGGAGGCACTCAAATAATAGCTGATGGATGCACACACGGACACATGGATGAATGGAGGAATTAAGTAAAATCTGACATGTTACCTCTTCTACGTATGAGGCTTTCTTCAACCCTACTTGATGATAATTGAATCTTCCTTCCCTTCATTTTGTAAGTAACTCTATTATAGTCTTATCTTTCTGTATTATTAATCATTTGATTGCTCATCTATCTTTCCTGCCCGCCTAATTGAAACACAAGAGATGGGACCTACGTTTTCTTTGCTACCAAAGCCAAGTATCACGGCCAACACACTTAAAGAGCCTCCCTAGCAGTGGTCAGGACGTTGATCCTGAGGAAGTCGCCAAAGCATTACAGCAATGTCCCACTCACATGACACTGTCCCAAATTACCGATCACCCTCCAACCCAAAAGAAAACACTCATTTCACCCTCAATGATTCTGCGGTATCCTCATTTCCTCATTTTGCTCCCTATGGGCCATCACACAAACTCTGCCATCTTTTCCTTATATCATTTCCTTATTCCCTTAAGAGACCTGAATCTGATCTAACTTCATGGATTCAGCAACTTCCAAATAAATACGTAAATCCTGTCTTCTGATCCCAACTGCTTACTATACATCTCTACTTCATTAAAGGTCTAGCAAACATTTATTAGGCATCTATTATGTCACTTTTTTCCGAGTTTCTCCTTTTCCTTGGGTTCTAACCTGTGACCTCACACACCTGTACCTCCAGGAACACACTGCCCTCCTCCATACTCCCTAGTCTCATGTAAAATAGAAACTCCTCCCATTCTCCGCTTTAGTATAGCTATGAAAGCATCAATTGTTCAAAATAAATTTTACTGAAAGACAAAAAGGAAATAAAAACAGTTGAATAAAAATGTGAGGTCACAAGTTTCAGATATCTTAAAACTTAATTTTAACCTCTACATCTCATTCTCTCAATAATAATTAAAAAGCACCTTAACTGGTCAGGTGTGCCAGGTGCTGAGGCAGAAGAGGTGGGGATCAGAGGAGGACCAACTAAATCCAAGACACCCCCTCTATCTACAAAACCAATTTCCCCACCTTCTTATTTATGTTTCAAAGTCCATCTCAAATGGCACTTTGCAATGAGAAGATTCTTTCTGGAAAGTCTTTCCTTACACAACGTAATCATTTTAAACTCTGCTCTCAAAGCATTTCCCTCACGTTGCTATTGTGACATTTATCATACTGCACTCTGATCAGAGTTCTTTAAGTCTCTTAAAGATTCCTTCCATAGACTGTGAACTCCTGAAGACAAGATCGCATTTTATTCATCTTTGCAGCCCAGGGTAACCAAAAACAGTATCTGGCAAATATTAGGTATTAATGTTAGCTATCATGAAGCAAGATTTCTGAGAACGTTCATTCCTCCCACTATATCTTAATGCCCTGGTATGTTTATTCATTAATTCACTATTCATTCTTCCAGCAAATACTCATCACACAGTACAATGCTAGGTGCTGGAAGTACATGGGAATAAAGGAGAGACAGTCTCAAGCCTCAGCTTTCACAATTCAAAGCAGGATACAATACATATTATCTGTTTACAAACATTCTCTAGGACATCTCAGTCAATCCTACAGTTTTAAATATCACCTTGGGTCAACAACTCCCAAATTTATATTCAAACCCAGATCTTGCCAAGGAGCTCTAGACTCATACGTTCAGCTGCCTTCTCAACATTTTCAACTGAATGTCTGCTAGGCATCTTGCACTTAACATGGCCAAAACAAAAGTCCTGACCTTCCCCACTAAACCTTCTCCTTTCCCAGTCTTCCCTGTCTCAGTAAATGTCCAGCTCATGTACCGAGTTGGTCAAGCTATGTTCGATTTGTCTCTTCCTCCACCCCTCCACAATCAATTATCAAGTCCCACTGCCTCTAGTTTCAGAATATACGGTATCAGTCTACTTCAGTTTTTAAAAGTAGAAGCCACCATCATCTCTTACCTGGACTAAATGGACTATTACTACTTTTGCTCTCCCACCCCCATTCAATTGCCACACATTAGCCACACGATCTTTCTAAAATATTATTCACCGGATTGCAATTGAAATCTACTGTATTTAGAATAAAATCCAAACTTCTAACTTCAGCCTCCAAAACCATATGTGATCTGGTCCCTACATACTCTCTGTCCTCTTTGCATACCATTCTCCCTGTTACTTGTGGTTGCCATCCTGGCCTCTTTATGTTCACACCATAAGGCATTTGTACTTGCTACTCCCTGGACTTTGTTCCGATCTTCCCAAAACCGGCACCTTTTTTTGCATTTAGGTCTTAGCTCAAATGTCACCTGGGAGACGACTTTCCTGTCTTTCACGCACCCCACCCAGTCACTATAACAACCCCGTTTCATTTTCCTGATAGCACTTTATCACTGTCGGAAACTATACTGTTTGTCTGGTTCATCCCTGTAAAATATAAGCTCCAAGAGAGAAGGAAACTAATGATTTTTACTGCAAAAATGCAGGTATATGGGGGAAAAGAAGATCTAATCTAGTTTAAATTGTAATTTAAAAGTAATCAAGAATGACGGTGAATTAACCATAAAACGGAAGGGGGAGGGGAAATGAAGCAGAGAGAACAACGTCGAAAGGCCAGGAGCTGAACCATAGCATGACACATTCAAATAAATGAAGTTCAGTATGGCTAAAACACAGAGATAGAGAGGGAAAGAGAGAGGAAACTGGATACAAGTGCAGACTAGGTCACAAAACACTCTGAAGGATGCTGGTCATTGTCTGAAGATCAATTAGAACTCTAAACATTTGAAGAAGGTAAGTGATAAGAGCAGATTTGCATCGGTGTAAAATCACTCCGACAGCAACATGAAGAATGGGCCAGAGGAGAGCACGAGTTCAGACCAGAATACAGGTAAGGATGGGTCGATCCGGGCAGCATCAGTGGTAACCTAGCTGAAGGTACAGAGGTGTGGAGAAGCAGAAAGACTGACGACATTATTTAGAATGCAGAAATGGGAGGGTTATGGGAAAATGAGGACACAAAATGACTCTGAAGCTTCTGTCGTGGCAATCCTCTGAGACAGGAACCAGAGAAGAAAGAAACAGGTGGGGCAATTAACTTCTGCATTGAGTTACCTGCACTCTTATCCAAGACCCAACGCAACCAATAAAGATTAGGAACACTGCTGAGGGCTACAGGATTGTGCTTCCCTATTCAAAGCCGACCGCGCGCGGTTCACAAGGCAATACGGTAACCAGGTTCTAAATGAGCGCTCTCGGAGCACAGAAATGCCCTCTTCATAGAGGCATCTACGGGGAGCAGGTGTCTCGTTACACTGCTGTTACTACGCTCAGCAATCTAGGTTACTAGAGAAAGCGTATCCCTCTCTCACGCTTCAGTTCGGGATCAGCTCTGTACGAAACGTCCTTGCCAGTCCAAGGCAGGCTGGGATGTTCCTTCTAGCAGTGCAGCGCCCTATGGACCAACACAGCAGCGCTCGCACACTAGCTCCCTTTTTATGTGTCCGTCTTCCCTGCGACGTGAACTCCTCGGGGCAGGACGGCCTCTTTCCCCGTGGCATCCCCAGCACCTAGCACAGCGCCTGACACACGGCACAGACTCGGCAAAAAGACTTGGGTGACTTGATAAACTAATGCCTCCGAAGTGCTCCCAGTCCCACGGAAAATGCCACCCCCAGGCGTCGGGGCCTGGACGTCCTCAGCCACACACACCCACACACACACACACACACACACACACACACGCACACACACGCGCGCGCCGAATCGCACCTGGGTAACGAACTCCGCGTTGATCTGGGACACCGTAGGGGCCACGATTTTCTTGGGCTGAGCAGGGGCCGCCATGGCAGCACCGTCCCTCCGCTCCAGTGGAAAAGAAAGGGCCGCTCCGAGCAGCGGTGAACCCGGAGCAGTTCCTCTATGGGGCGGCTGCGGCGGCCTCCCCCCGCGACGCTAGAATCCGCGCCGGTCCGGGGAGCCTCAGCCTTCACAGTCCCACAAGAAACGCGTCCAGCAGCCCGGACATTCCCCCGGAAGCGGCCCGGAAAAGGGCCGGAAGTCTCTGCAGGCGCTGGCTCTGCGCTAGAGAGGCGAGGGCTTCGACCTCCGCCGCACGCTCCACCTAACGGCAATTTCAGAGAAAACACCCAGCCAGCCGGACTGAGGTCGCGGACAGGAGCCCAGTAAAGTCGTGTTCGCTGAAGGTTTCTTGCGGTAGGGTCGAGAGACGGAGGAGTGAGAACCGGAGATCTAGTTTCTTTGGATCCGAAAAAGAAGCGGAAGTGAAAAAGAAAACAAACAGACCGAGCATGAGGGATTTGGTTTTAACAGATTCCTGGAGATAACAATTGACATAACGAGCCGCACAAGTTTAGAGTGTAAAGTTGGATTCGTTTTCACATACTCATACATCTGTGAAACCATAACCAAAGTCATGATAATAACTATAGCCAATGCCCCTAAAGGTCTCCTCGTGCTTTTTTGCAATCTATGCCTATCCCCCTTCCTAACCATTTATTCTCAGGTGATCATGGTCTGCTTTTTGTCTATAAACGTAAACTATAAACTAGTTAACTTTTTACAGAATTTTATACAAATGTGTAGTATAATACAGTATGTACTTTTTTCTTTCTTCTTTCACTCAACATAATGATTTTGAGGTTCATCCATGTTGATGCATGTATTAGTAATTCATTCCTTTTTATTGCCAAATAGTATACTATTTATGGGTATAGCATAGTTTGTTAACCTACTCATCTGTGGATGAACAATCTGTGGGTTATTTCCAGTTTTTTTTACTATTACAAATAAAGCTTCTATGAGCATTTGTGTATATATATCTTAATATAAACATACATTTTTCTTTCTCTTAAGTAAATACCTAGGAGTGAAATGGCTGGGTCATATGGTAGGTGTACGAGTATATTTAACTTTTGAAGAAACTGCCAGTTTTCCAAAGTAGTTGTGCCATTTTACATTCATAACAGCAGCCTGTGAGAGTTCCAGTTCTTCTACTTCCTCATCAACACTTTGTATGGTTAGTCTTTTTATTTTAGCCACTTTAAGTTATGTGTTATATCTCACGGTGACTTTAATTTGTATTTCCCTCATGACTAACTATGTTGAGAAACTGTTCATGTGCTTTTTTGCCATCCATATATGTTCTTCGGGGAAGCCTCTGTTTAGATTGTTTGACGATTTTTAATTGAATTGCTTGTTTCCTATTACTGCGTTCGAATACACAACTCTACTGTTCCCAAATCCTTACATAATTAAACTTGTATCTCCAGTGGACTTTCCCTGGATGGACAGAGGCAAGAAACTGGCAACAAACTGGCAACACTGCCTCTAGGAAGGAGGAACTGGGGGAGGGGAGAACAGGAGTTAAGGGAAGGCTTGTTTTCACTTTATACCCTTTTTCAACTTTTGGGTTTTGTAACATTTATAACTTGTTTGAAAATAAACATCGGTGAAAGAAAAAAACAAAAGCCTGTCAATATGGAAATTAAATGCGGAATCCTTTTTTCCTTCTACATGCTATTGTATAAAATTTGTT
Source organism: Rhinolophus sinicus (assembly GCF_036562045.2). NCBI lineage: Eukaryota > Metazoa > Chordata > Mammalia > Chiroptera > Rhinolophidae > Rhinolophus > Rhinolophus sinicus. The sequence continues at coordinate 69,219,487 of NC_133753.1, read as the reverse complement.
TATAGAGCTAGAGATGAAAATTTGCATGATCACAATATTAGATGCAACAGATTTTGAGCATATCATATTTTTCGACATTTTATTTACAAATGTGTCTACCAAAAAAGAGGTGAAATAAAATTTTATGAGTAGCTTTTATGAGTCTTGAAGTAGGTAAGATTTTGGTAAGCAAAAACACCAGGGGCAATATTTCTAGTATAGTCACAGCATAGATACAGTCATGGAAGCAGGTCATGCGGGGGGCATGATAGGAATGAGTGATGTCAAAAGCCTTGAAAGATAGGGAAAGCAGACTGTATTTACTGTGGAAGACAATGGGAAACCATTGATTGGAAATCTTCTGGAAGATGACTTTACAGTAGTATATTAGTTGGGTTAGAGTAGGTAACATGGGGATGGGAATACCATTTGGGAGGCTATTGCAAATCTAAGGCAACAGTAAAAAGGCCTAAATTTGGTTTCTGGCAGCATAAATGAAAAGGAAGGAATAAATGTGGAAGATACTGAAAAGAGAACAAAGAGAAGTTCATCCTGAGAAAGAACCGTGGGACCATAAAGCACAACAGAGAAGACAGAGGGTAGAGTAGGTTTTTAAAGGAAAGATGATTCCATTCTATAGAGGGACAGTCTGAGCTAGCAGGGGGAGATCCAGGTGGTAATTTGCAGATTTTTTGGGGCCAATTTACGTATTTATTAAATTCACAATTCATCTTATAATTTTATTGCCAAAAGGATTATTAAGCCAATTAGCTTTGGATCAGTAAGCTTTCTAGTGATTTATGAAAGAGATTCTGATTTATAATATTTAGTGGATTTATGACAAAATGCAGTACCATAATTGATGAGACAAAGAGTCAACAGGAGCGAACTTGTGGGCTAACAGGACGAGCTTAAACATTAACCACTTGGCTCTAACTCCCCTGGTTAGCACTGCACCTGCAGGTTGACAAGCACCTTACATCCATCATAGGTGAGAACAGAACGGTTCCCAATCGCAACAGCAAACCCCTGCAAGCTGACATCCATCACAGATGGGAACAGGACAGTTCCCAGGAGAAGACAATTGCATCCACAGCCCCCCTGTGAACTGGCAAGCACCCTACATCCTGCATGGAAAGATATAAAACCCCTGCACTCCTTCTCATTGGTGCAGCTGTCTCCATCAGATTCTGCCCTGGCAAACTTCTGCCAGTGTCTCTCTCTCTTGCCGCTCTGTCTCCACAGCTCTCCCTCTCAGGCTGCCCTGGCAAAACTTCTGCCAGAACTCTCTTTCTCTCTTTTTGACTTTCAATAAGTCTTGTCTTACTCTTGAAATGTCTCATAAATTCTTTTACATTCTGCAAATGACCAGTAGTTAATTCTACACCAAGACAATAACATCTTTCTCTCTCTTTCTCACTTTCTCTTTTTTTCATATCACCTCTCTTAGTTTTTGACTGATGGGTTTGGACATTCTAAAATTATGTGTATTTTATGGTTTTTCCTTTATTTTACAAGCCTTTTATAATGTGTTTTGTAAATAAAGGGAGAAAGCAAAGGAAAGAGGTAATCAAGAATTAAGAGTTTAAAATCCAACATTGTCAATAGTGTGAAATGCTTCAAAGAAAGCTAAAAGGACAATAACTTCAAAAAATCCATGGGTTTGGAGACAATTGGTGACAGTTATTAGTTGGAATTTTATTGTTGCTGTTAAGAAAATTTAATTCAAACTGGCTTTTAAACAAAGGCAATCTATACATATAAATAAATTTAAAAAGTTAGGCTTCAGGCAATTTGATCAGGCTTCCAGCTCCATTTCTCAATGATTCTTTTGGCTCTGCTCTCCCTGCCCTTCCCGCCCTACGCTGCTCTGTGTTTTGACTTCATCAACAGACTAGCATTTGTCATGGTATCAGATTAGAGAGTTTCTCTACACTCACTTATCCATCAATCATTGAAAGAAGTGCAAGGTTTCACTGTGATCAGATCAACTTAGGTGAGTGCTCACTCTTGAGCCAATTACTCTGGCTGAGGTAATGCTATGAGTGGACAGGCTTAGAATTGGGTTACCCATTCCTGAATGGTCATTATAGAAAGGGAGATATAAATATTCTGATACTGATCATGACTCGTTGCTGCAGCTGCAATTAAGATCAGTCCTACCCAGATTACCTGACTGATACAGTGAGGGAGAGCTGTGGTTGCAACTAAAAATGCCCACTACAATGATTATTGATAGAGCAGCTCCCAGGAGGTGGCGAGGAACACACAACTAAAAAAGGGCTAAGAAGTTAGTGATTGAAGAGGCAATGCAGCAAGAAGGTATAAATTTTCAACAACTCTGACCATAAAAAGGCAAAGAGCAAAATATAACAGTAACCAGAATAACACATAAAACTAAAGTTTTTTGTCCCAACCGCTCTTTTTAAGATAGACGCAGTGGAAATCATTGATTGCCTATCAAAGCACCCTCACCTTTTTTCTCAAACACAACTTCAAATTTGACCAGTATCTGTATCACCTTCAGGCAACCTTGAAACAAAAGGAAGCTGAGCCTCAGCACCAGTTCCAGCTAATGCTATCTCACTTGAAAGTGGTTGGTTCAAAAATGTGGCAATTTTGGCAGGTGAGAGAAGTAAGGTTTCCATTAGGCTTCTGGGAAAGTTGTTCCTTGCTCTTGTGAGTTTCTGGATCTCTCTCACTCCCTGTCCCACACTACCTTCATGCGGTCCCAATTGCAAACAGAGCATCCAAGAACCACAAGGAAATACCACTGGTCAAAATTGACAATACTTATGAACAGAAAGCAGTGGGAGCACAGTGGATAGTGTGTGTAAAATAAAAGTTTACAGAGGAAGCAGTATTTAAGCTCAAACTTCAGAGAATAAAGTTTGCTAATGTAGATGCAAAAATATTAATTTCATTTTCCATTTAATACCATTGTACCATTTTCTTTCAATTTTTTCTTTTAGTGCTAATAGAATTCTAGAAGCTAGCCTTGAAGTTCTAAGCCCTTCTAACTGGCAATAAGAGAAATCTCAAGATAGGAATTAAATGTTCCCTTTCCCTGCAGCTTCCAAAAAGCAGATATTCTGCATCATAAAACAGTCCTTGCAAATGTTTCTTCTGGCAAAGGATTCTTAAGATACCCAGACTTCAAAGACTGTTGCTATGTCCTGAAGATGTCTGCATTCTAATTGGTTATCTTACATAATATGTAAGTTGAAATCTGTCTTCTACAAGTTGGTTTTAAACACTTTAGTTTTCTCTCATAATCATGGAAGGAAAATGAATAAAATCTGGTTCAACTAAATTTCTTCTTTGAAGAGTGTTAGAGAGTCTATCTCTAATTTAAATCAAGACTAAGTAGACAAGATGGAGGCAAGAATAACAAGAATACTACGCATTGGAGGAACTAATTCTGTATTTGTTTAGTACAAATCTGGTGAGGAAGGCCAAAGAGGATAAATGGATAAGCAGGTAGATCACGTAACATGCAATGGAGTTAACATATCCTTTTGTAGGTGATAAGAAGCTATCAAAGAAATGTAACATATACAAAAAAGTAAATGATTAAATATCCATGTTAGGAAGTTCAATGCAGAAGGTGTATTGAAGTGGGTCCGGGAAAGTGTTTAGTAATCACTACCTTGATACAGTATTATGTGATTTTTCCCTTAAAAAAAAAAGTCCGAACTGTGTAATTTGAAACTTTATTTAAAAAATATTCTGAAATCTGAATTTTTCAATAATCTTAACCACCATCTACTTTTCTTCAACACATGCACATTTTGTTCTAAAATTATAGAACCTATGGTAGTACAAAACAAGAAACAATAACTCCACTAACTCAGACAATCGAACTACTTCAGTAAATAATCATGATACAGTCTGGAATCACCCAAACAAAAAATTCATTTAATTTTCTTTAAAGATTTATAAAGTTTATTTTTTCAGAAAACCAAAGTACAAACAAAGTTTGATTCAACAACACTAACAGTTCTGGCATGCAGCAAATCATCAATTAACATCTAATGTTTAATCATATCATGGATGTATACCGTTTATTTTCATTCCTATAGTTTCCACAAGAAGCTTGCAGTGATAGTAAAGGTAAATAAGTATTTTGTTATAGGTACTTTAAATAGCACTACAGTACATCTTTGACAAAATTTTTACAATATTCCAACTTTCAATATGAAACAGCTTAAAAAGGCATGGGCCAAAAAAAGTATAGTAGTATCACTTAGGCAAATACAGTCTAATAATCATACAGGCACAACACTGTTAAGGACTCTCTCTGTTTGGGTTGGGGAAGGAGTATATGAGACATTTACCTCAAATAAAATTATATTAGTAGTGTAAGAAAATCCCCAAATATGTAATTTCAGATATATTAAGGAAAACACCCTTGAACCTTTGTTTTCAGGAAATATGAACTACTTATTACTTGCTTTCATGTATTAGATGTGTTCTTGAAAAGTTTTGTCTAAATTCTGCAAACCATCACCTTGCTTGCACTGGAGGAACATATCTCAAGAAAACCTAAGATACATTATTCTTTAAAATATGATTCTCCTGAACATTTGTACATCATTGGGCATTTTTATCTTTACTGGTTGTTTCAGTTCTGTAAATTAAACCCAAGTTTCTCAAAATGCACTTGTAAAAGAAGCAAGCCGACCAACCTCTCCTCCCCCCAAACACACAGACAGTTCTTACAGTACGATGAAAAACTTACAATTGTTCATTTATCCATTATCAATAGAGAGCTTGTCACTATATAGGTGACAAATACCCACCTAGGATAAATATCCACTTGTTCTTTTCAGCTTAGAAAGATACCGCTTGTTTTTTTTCTTGGAAATGTTATTCTTAAAGATTTTATGAAAATATGGACAATTTCTGATTATAAGTCTTTTATAGATTATTTCCCAAATCATGACAGTACTGTTTAGAAGAATGACACCCTAATTCTATAAGCATCTTATTCCTATACAGGAAACTTACTAATTAAAATAAAAATTTACTAAGGATCAAAATAACATTCTTTAGCATCAGAATGTTGAAAAAAACATAGAGGAATAAAATCTAGAACCAGACCTCGTCATTGCGTTTTGATCAACCTTAACAAAATAGATTTAGTTAAGTCATAGGACCACTCAAATAGGCATTAAAAGAAAGTTTTATTAAAGTAAATGTAAAAATCTCTTGGAGATGCAAATCTGTAGGTGAATCTTAAGTCTAGAACTACCGCCATCAATCATTAATAAGCAAATAGATGAACTGCATTTATTCCTCTGAAAAGATAACACTGCATACGTATTATCAAAAATTATGGCACTTGGACAATATTCCAGACAAGTAAACAAGGTAAGTAAATGTATGGAGGTGCATCCCAGCCTCTCCTACTTTTAAATTCTTCTGGGAAAGACAACAACTGGCTGGGCAAAAAACTGATTCTAATCACCTGTGAAAAAGGCGAAGCTACCACAGAATACTAAGGATATTTATCCTTAGGATTAGAAAAGACCAGTGAAAATAATGCTACGGTTTTCTTATCCATTTTCACCTTTATTGCCTTCATATTTTTTAAACTTACGAGAAAAAATTTTGCAATGGAATTTGAGCCATAGGTGAACAAAACTGTGCTTTCATATGAAATGTAAAATAAATGAAATACTATGGAGCAATATTTGCTGCAGCCAAAACCCAATTTTTTCGCCTCAGTTTTTGAGTATATCTAAAAGGAGATGTCATGTCTCAAGGAATAATTGCTCTAAAAAATGAATGAGGCTGAACTGTTTGTACTATATCATGGATTTATAACACTTGCAATACAGCCAACGTATATATTGAAATGAAATAAACACTTACTCTATGGCACCAGATCATGTTCTTCCCTCTAAAAATTAATTTGGCTGTTCCTAAGACATTGTATGAATTCTCTATGTATCTTACGTTACTTTTCAGGACAGGCAATTGCCTATGAAGTCATTCAACCTAATGCGGGCCTTTTGATAAAAATACATTTTAGATGATACAGGCTTTTTTTTTCAGTTCAATAACTGCCATTTATAGATTCCTTAGAAATCTCTCTAGAAGGCAGATACATAGAGGAAAGGAAGGTTAATGAGTTAACATCTTTACCGATATTAGCAAGGCTCTGATGATCAAAGGTGCACTTGACTAGGGAGGGCTTCCTCCTTTAGAGACACAGGCTTTAAGAACATGATCGCCAGAGAGACCACAAATGTGTTGGTGGTTCTTCTGTCAGTTACATAACTGAATTTAAGACAACTATTTTTTCTTGTGGTCATTCCTTGAAGTGAGTGAGTTGATGTCTCTTCCAGTGAGGGGCCTGTCTGAATGTTTTGCCACAAACAGAGCATTCAAACGGCTTCTGCCCTGCGTGAATTAGATAGTGTCTTTCCAGTTTCGATGGAGACCTAAAACTTTTAGAACAGACACTGCATTGGTAAAGAAGACCATCGTTCCTCTCAGCACGCCCTGAATAACTACAGCAGTGACTGCGATGGCTCTTCTCTGATTCCAGAAGTGCATCAGGAGGAAAGGGCTCCCTGCTCCTATAGTGGCTACCAAGAATGAAGTCCTCTGATTCTGCCTTCACTTTGATTTCTGGTATTTGTCCTGACTCAGCGACCTCATATTTTTGAAAGCCAAGAGTCTGACATTGTTGGGGAGCATGAGAGTTAACATTATCACCCGGTTCCATGAAAAGTTTGTTCAAATTTTCAAATTCTACTTGGCAAAGAGATCTTCTATAAGGAATCTTTTCAATATGAGTTAATTTATGTCTTTTTAAGTGAGCTGACTGTCTAAAAGATTTCCCACAAACATTACAGCCAAAAGGCCTCTGTCCAGTATGAATTAAATAGTGTCTCTGTAGTTTGGATATAGAAGGAAATACTTTCTCGCATTTGTCACAAGGACACATCTTATGTCCAGTATGTATGTTTTCACTTGGAACTGAAAAACCACACTGAAGCACTTCACAGTTACCAAAGAATTCCTCACCTGATGAACCATAGATACATACGTCTCTATTATTCACTGAATTATCCATAGTTAATGTGTTGTCTGTTGTAAGGATACCTTTCACGTTTTTCCCCATATTTTGGCTCTGGAAGTGCTTTTGCCAAGAAAACGGCAAAGTCAATGTTTTCTTCTTTTTATTGCCAACGGTTTTATATGTTCCATGTTTGCCAAGAGAACCCATAAATGTTCTCTGGGTTTGTTCAGGGCTCTGCTCACCAGAAATAAGATCACAATTTTTCAAGAAACTGTTTTTAAATACTTTTTTTTCAGACCGAAAATTATCTAATTTCTTACCCCCTGCACGTTTAAGTTTGGCCAAGATTTTTTTAACAATGGTTTTATAGTTGTAGTTTTTTTTGAAACTGCTTGGAATTTTGCCACCTCTGGCAGGAAAACACTTGTGTCCATTGAGAATCTGCTCTGATTCAAAACATTCTTCACACTCTGGACACTGAAAAGGAACGATATAAATAGAGTGGACATCAAGTTGATTATTCTCCTCGGATTCACCTATCTGACCATTTTCAAAACCATCTTGATTTGCATTTAATTTATTAGGAAGGGGACGTGATTCTGGACTCTTCACCTTCAATGAAAGAGTCTGAAAAGTTTTATTCCTGGTATGGATTTGTTTATGCTTCAGAAGTTTGCTTTGAATCTTAAATCCTTTTTGACAAAAACAGCATTGAAAAGGTCTTTCTTCTGAATGTGTGAGTTGGTGGATTTTTAAATGAGTTGACTGTCGGAAAGATTTACTGCACAGGACACATTTAAAAGGCCTCTGACCCGTATGAATGAGTGCATGCCTATCAAGTTTTGATTGTGACGGAAACATCTTGCCACAAATTGTACATGAGTGAATATTCTTTCTTTTCTTTGTAGGGCTGTATGTAGGATCAGACTTTGTGCATGGGTGTAATGCCCATCTCTCCTCTGTGGTAAAAGTATGATACATTCCATACACCGGCTTTTCTTGCTTGGCCTCCAACAATCTTCTGACCTGTTTAACATCATTCTGGTAGGTTTCATTGTGAAGGTGTTGATGCTTCACAAATGTCTTCAGATTTTTAAAGTGGCGTTGACAAATACTACATTTAAATGGCAGATTATGAGTTAGTTGATGTCTCTCCAGATGAACTAGTTGTCTAAAGGTTTTATGACACACATCACATTCAAATGGCTTCTGACCAGTATGAATGAGATAATGCCTAGCTAATTTTGAAGGTGTTTCAAAGTGCTTGAAGCAAATATTGCAAATATATGGCCTGTTTCTAGGTAGTTTGTTGGCTACTACACACTGTTGAATCTTTAGCATTTTTAAATTGTTTTCAGCCATCATATTCTTCAGTGACATACTCTGATGAGCTCCATAGTATTCTTAAACTCCACGGATGTCTAAAAATTAAAAATAAAAATGTATTAATTTAAACATTATGTATTCATATGAAAAGAAATGTTAAACTGTCCTTTGGCCAAAGATATTAAGGGTAAGGGGAGGGGACTTGGACTTTTCCTGTGTTTAAAAGTAAATAATCATTTTAGATGACTACTTTAGAATCATAAAACTAATTTCACACATATATGTGAATGCGAAATGATGAGCCTTTAAAAGAAATATCCAAAAATTTATATAATTTTAAGCTATATTTTAATTAATTGAGGTGATACATTAAAATGGGGCTGAGCTGAATTTCTTAACAATAAATAGACTTAATTCCAGTGTTCTTGGTTCACTATTAAGATTTGTCAATATTTTGTTGCTTTGTTATTTTTAAAAATTTGGCTTAGAAAGATAAACAGTGTAAGAATAATTTTTAGTATTTCAGTGTAAAAATACTGAAAACAATATATTTGCATTCATTTATAGGAGGGGTGTCCAAACTGCGGCCTGCGGGCCGCAATCTATTGTTAATCGACCCGCAGCAAATTCCAAAAATATATTTAGTTTACTTAAATAAACCAGGTGAGGCAATACGTACTTCACCTTGAGTGAGTGGCCCGGCTGTTTGTGTATTTTACCGCATATGGCCCTTGGTAAAAAATGTTGAAAAAAGTTTGGAAATCCCTGATTTATAGCAAAGCAATTATATGGACATGGTTTAAGAATGGAATGTCTCACCTGTGAAAGTTAGATTTCTTAGCTACATCATTAACTCTGTTTACTCTCAATTACTTCTTTAGACCAAAAAAGACAATATGGACAACTGGAAGAAAATGTCCAAGAAAACACGAGTTCTAGTCCTAGACTTGCCACCATACGATCTTGTTGGCAGAGAGTCAGAGATTAAAAACAAACCAAACCAAAACAAAACCCTGTTTTAGCTCTCTCATTCTAATGCTGAATCTTCTAGTTGAAATCAGAGTTGATAAATCTACCAGACACCCAGGGGTTTTTATTTGTCAGCTGATTTAGCCAATGTCCAACATATATGCTATTTGCTATTTACTGCCCTCTTCTAGAAGACACCTTAAACACAAAATCACAAACATATCCACTGTGTGGTTCTCTTCTGCAATCTGAATCAGAAATAGAGAAAAAACCCATAATTTATTTACTGAGCAAATATCTTCTACCAGTTGCTTTACCACAGTGTTTTTCAAACTACAGGTCACTACCCATTAACAGATAGTGAAATTAACTAAGTGAATCATGATAGGCATTTTTGTTTAATAGAGTAGAAAATATCAGACTGCATAACGTATAGTAAGGATAAATACTGTTTTGTGAAACTTCTGAAGGAAGAGGTAAAAAAGTTTGTGAAGGCTGTTCCGGACATACTTCTTCACACAGCACTAGGCAGAGGAACCCACAACAAATCAATCACTTTACTCAAAGGGGCTAGGTAAGATCAAGGTCCATTGCACGAGACAGAATTACTAAAGAAAACAGTGTCTGGTTTTGTTCAACTGGCCCATAGAATCCCAAAATATTAATTAAAAAATCTAATTAGAGGCCAAATGAAATATGCCACACAAATCTATGCAAAACAAAATAATCTGTGAGCCACTATATTAATTTATAAAATACACCACATAACCCAGATGTTCATGTTAGTAACATTCAGATGTTGGTACCATTCATTCATGTGCATTTTCCTGACACTGGGTTAGAGAAATTACCTGTGAACAACCTCCAAATCCCTACACGTGCTAACACAGCAACAGTTAGGAGGATTAAAATTAAGTCATGCATCCTGTGAACAGCCAAGAATTGGGCAATTTATTTAATTCTTGTGGAGCAATCAGGTGTCAAGGTGGTCAATTAAGACAATGACCCAAACTGAGAAAAGTAGTCAAGCCTTTGTTCACTTACTGCAACAGTGCAGGGAAGAGGCTAAAAGAAGTACTACTGGCTCCCCAGCGATCCATTAAATGGACCAACACTAGGTGAGGATCAGGTAGATGCAGTACATGCAATCATCTTACTGCGGAGGAGGGGCCAACAAAAGACTTCTACCTCTTTATGGACCTGTGGACCAGGGCAGGGGGGAAGGTCCTGAGTCAAAATGGAGAAAAGTCAAGGCTGTCCCCTTCTAATAAGGCCTTGGAGGTGCCTGGGAAGTGCCTCAGCCACGGTCCTCAGAACGGAGGTACCTGAGCCTGGATTGCAGCATGGCTAGCAGGAGGAAAGGGCTGAGTCCCTAACTGCAATTCCCTCCAGAAAACTGCAGTGCACTGGCCGTGCACAAGTCTAGCATGGGGAAGGCAGCTGACCTCCTCCCCGATCAGGCCAGCCAGGCAAAGCCTTGCAATTATCTCTGGTGGGGACTGAAAGATCACATAAAAGATTTTGGCATAGAGCCCGACTCCTCAATTCCTACTGTATATTTCTTCTTCCCTTTAATAGTTTCTATGAAACACTCCTGGAAAAAAAAATCCCACACTACAACCACACACAGACAACCATCTCTGATTAGAACAAGAATTGACTACCTACAGGTCCTGCGCCAAAAAGACCATCTACCACTAGGATTAAGACTGGACACTGTTGTCACTGGGCTAACACTTACTGGGAGCCCTATACTGTTAACACCTTTGGTGGTAAGCAGTGATCTCACCTCCTATTTTATAAGTGACAGCTCAGGGATCCCCAACACTCCAAGTGCGGTCCCCCAGGCACATTAACTGATAGAGCTGCAAATCCCACTTCAACTTATTCTCTGAGCCCTCAAGTAATTTATTTTGTCAATAATATTTTTTAAAAAAACCAACACCAAACTGTGTAATTTTTCCTATGTTAAACTGCAAATTAAATGTCAGTGGTTCAATCTGAAAACTCCCGACAATAGCAAGGTGCACTCCCGTTAAAAGACTGTAAAAACTGATCTCAAAAAACTCCAAAGTTGCTTCACGGCTGAAAGCCTGTTGGTTTTCTAGCTTTAACTAACAACCATGAAAACGAAGTAAGCATATCACAAAAGTAAATGAAAAAGAAACGAGAGACCTGACAGAAACTTAGACAACTTTCAGGTGGGTAATAATCTCTGGCGACACTGATCACAGCCTGTCCCTCTTTCTAGTTTCTTCCACCTCCACACCCCCGGCCCACTCTCTTGGCTTTGAATCCTCACCTCTCCCTCCCAGGGGGACTGCACTGTACAGAGGACCTCCATATCTGGCTCTTGCCCTAATCGCCCACGACCATTAAGCTCCTAAAGGTCGAACTGAGTCCAGAGACTGCAAAATTCCACACCAGGAATGGAAGGACAAGCAAGGGTGAGAACTGCTTTGGGCCCAGGCAGGGAAAAAAATGCCTCATGTGACACGACCCGTCACAGCAAAGGAAAAGCATCCTCTTCTGCGCCTTCCTCTCCGAGATTCCCGTTCCCCGTGAGACGCAGCCAAGACGGCGGGGAAGTGGGAGAGGAAAAGGAGCCGAGGTCGTGGCGCCCCCGTTCTACGTCCCCGAGCACCTTGGAGGGATCGAGGAAGGCCCGACCCTTCCCGGGGCTCGCTCCACCTCACACTGGGTTCCTGAAGTCCTCCTCACGCACCTGGAGCTGGCACGCACCCAGCAGCAGTACATCTCACAGGCCAGGCGCGGGCAAGACAGCAGCAAGCTTTCGTCCGCAGGGCCGGCGCGGCGACGGGCTGAGAGCGCAGGCGCGGCGCTCGAGAGCGCCCAGGGACACAGTCCGGCTGGAAACAGGCTCCCCCCGCCCTAGGGCCGCTATCACCTTGGTGCGGCCTGCGAGTTCCCTGGGAGAAAGGGGGCTCCAGAGACAGATGCGTCCCCAACCCCAGCGCCACTTAGCCCGCGCCTCAATTTCGGGATGACGAGAATAGAGGTATAAAGAAGGGTGCATTTTCCATCTCACCCCTAAACTTCGACTAGGAAAACCCTGTAGCCCTGACCATCGAGCTCAAGGCCCGACTGGAAACTGGCGAGCCCTGCGTTCAAAGCCTTCTTGGCTTATCTGTAACGCAAAAGGCCGGTGGTAAACAAAAAGCCACTTATTAGAGGCGTGCTGTGCCAGCACTGTGCTCAGCACTCTGCACATTGTCAGCATACGGCGTAGGGGTCTAGGGCATGGGCTTTGTGGTCAGACAGAACTGGGCTCCACTCCTGGCTCTGCCGTTAGCCTGCCCGCTGCGGACCTCGCTAGCTTCTCGGAGCCTCATTCATTTCATGTATCTGTTTAGTTGTCTACAATGCACCGATCTCTGTGCTTAGTGTCTTCGTTTCTTCGGATTGCTGTCACAATTAGATGAAATGAAAGTGCTCAACAAACAGAATGCCTAGCGCGCAGTAAGCCTCAAAGTATTTTAATTTATTAATGACTCTTTTTATATTAAATACAGCAACTTTATGAAGAGATAGGATTCTATTTTAAAATGAAGAAAATGAAACTGAGACGTCAAGGAACCTAACATCACACAGCAGATAAACGATGGATATGGGATTTGAACACAGGAAGTCTAGTACCAGACCGGCACTTTTAATTCACTGCTGCTTCCCAAAATATAGATATCTCAACATTTTATGTAGGCAAAATTAATGGTAAATGTGTAGTACAGTTACAGATTAGGGTGGTACATTATTACTGAATAAGATGTTTACGTATCTACTGAAGATTTTAAGTACAAAAGACATTAAAGAAAAGTGGATTTTTGTAGTTCTGATTGTAACTGTCTCAGCTTGAGAGATGAGGAAATGAGAAAAGTGATAAGCACTTTTTTTTTTTACTGTAAGTAACTTTTTGCATGACTTCTCAGGGACCACTGACAATGAAAATTGTTATTTCCAATGTTGATACATGTTCCTGTATTTAGAAGGGGGGAGATGTTGGGCCAATGAAAAGTAAGTCTATATTTTTGATGTGGTAACAGGAGGAAATGGCTAATAGAAAATAAGCTTTTGCTTCTCATGTAGCAACCTTGGAAGAGTCACATTTCGGAAAGGTTGAAGGCCCAACTTCCAAAAGAAGCAGAGATGGAGAGAGGAGAGGAAAAGCTTTAGGTGTCTTGAGTGCTAATCCCAGGGTGACGATTCTGTTTGTTCAGATAAGCCTTGGAGACTTGCTCTATTCTGCAGCTTCTCCTGGGAGCTCGGCTCAGCTAAACCATGCAAACAATTGCATCCATCACCGGCCACATAAATCCTTAGGAGAGAATATTACCTTTGGTTGGGGACCAATAGAGGGTGCATTACCTTTAAAATAAATAGGTCTTTGCACCAAGAACCTGAGTATGGAGTGTGGAACACAAATGGATGTGGATAAGCTATTCTCCAAGGCCACATACCCTGTCTCCTAATCTTCCCCATTTACTCTGTGAGCTATTGCAGGAGGCTTCTGGGAAAAAAAGGGAGAAATTACCATGAATAAGAATTATCAGGAAGATTTCATTAGGTAATAATTGAACAGGGATTTAGTAGGGGTTACAAAATGGATAAATAGAGTTAGATGGAGGCAGGATTGAACAGCATAGAGAGAAATGGTAAGAGTGGCAAGGAAAAGTAAAGAAATGTTTAATGCATACATTTAGGTTAATATCTTATCTCTGCAACTTAGTATAGTGTGTGTCCTTAAAAGTTATTTAACCTTTCTGACCCTCAGTTTCCTCATCTTTAAAATGGGAATATAATCAATCATTCATTTATTCAATGAAAAAGCACGTATCAAGCACAAGAGATTGACTTCTCAGTATATAAAGATGAAACAGTGAAGCCCTTGACTTCAATGTAGGTTTCAGCTCAGAACAATATACAAACAAAGAAGTGCAATATGATAAAAGAAGATATGTATGGGGCAGGAGTGGGGAGGAGGAATATCTAAATGTGCCTGAGAGCTTCAGGTAGAGATGGTCTTTGAGCTGAAGCTTTAATGATCTATCCACCCATCCAGCCAACCTACATATATTTTTATTAAGCACTTGTTGTGTGCCAATTCCTGTTCTAGGCACTGGAGATAGAGTAGTGGACAAATTAAGAATCCCCATCTTCATAGATTTTATATTTATAGTTGATATTTTATATATGTATATGCCTAGGGAGGAAGACAGACAATAAATTAAATAAGTAAAATATATAATATATAGTATGTTAAATACTGATAAGAACTGTTGAGAAGAAAAAATAAGCATAGAAAGAGACTGTGAAAAATTTGGGGTAAAGGGTTTGTTGGCTTCTTAGTAAATAGCCAAGGATGACATTTCTGAGAAGTTCTGTGGTTTTGAGTCGAGACCTTATAGAAAAGAGAGAGCCAGTCCTGCCCATTCCTACTCCACGTTTAGAGCACATACTGCTCACCAGGCGCTTTGCAAGAAGCTGGGAAAGGGCTTAAATGCCTTGTGAAGCTTCTCATTCCCCCCCCCCCCCCCCCCGCTCCTCTTTCTCTTCCTCCTCCTCCTCCTTTCTTTCAATCCAATGGCAATGGGAACTTTTTGAAGAATTTTGATCACAGGTATGGCATGTTTAGATTTGTGTCTTAGAAACCTCAGTCAGAAGTAGTATGGATAATGAAATGGAAGAGGCAAACTTAGAATAGCCATGCTGTCAGCTGGGGGCTTTCTACATCCAGAATTGGATGCAAATCCAATTCTGTGGCCTGGGACAGTCTTTATGATACCTGTGCATTTTTGCAATTTGCTCCTCCTGTGTGTTTCTCCTCTGTAGTCATTAACCTCTAGGGCTATCTGTCTCCTTTTTGGCAATCACACATTGGATATAGGACATAGCTACCTCATCAGTTCCTAGGAAAACATCCCCTCACACTACGTTGTGTGTGTTTAAATATTTTTTGAGGGGTTCTTTTTCCCTTTTTTAAAAAATCGTTTTTTACTTTTCAATTACAGTTGACATACAATATTAGTTTCTGGTCTACAATATAGTGATTAGACATTTATGTAACTTACGAAATGATCACCACAGTAAATTTAGTACCCATCTGACACCATACATAGTTATTACAATATTATTAATTATATTCCCTATGCTATAGTGCACACCCCCATAACTATTTTGTAACTACCAATAGGTACTTCTTAATCCCTTCCTGTGTGTATGTTTTAAAAAAATACTTCACTGAAGATTTAGGAGTCTCTCTCTAGGGGATAGGGCTTCAACTGGAGGAGGTGGGGCCTTAGCAATTGAGCCTGCACCAAGTGCATCCAAAATAATTGCACTTGAAAGGAGTCCACACTTTCAGCATCTTTCACATGCCTTTTGGAATATTTTGAAGGCAGAAATTTTGAAACTGAGCTTTAGTGCTTGTTAAAGCCTCCTCCTGCCCCCAAGTAGTTGGCTTAGCAGACAGCTCACATCTCCTATTTTCATCCCATTTCTTACTTTTCCTCTTTACTCTCCCCCCTCTTTCTGTGGAGCAACCAATAAAACCATCCACTTGCCTCCTGCACATAATCCACCCAAATCTCAGGTGGCAGTTCCTACTCCCAAGCAATTATCAAAGAAATTTTCCAACAAAGACAGCTCTCCCTTTTTAAAAGGACTTTGGTGAGTAAAATCTTCTGCTTCCCATCATATATTCCCTTGATAAAAATATTTGCAGCCACTTGTATATTTTGTTACACAACTTCTGAGGGAATGGTGACCGGGGCTGTAGAAGTGTGGAGTGGTACGTTGGAATCACAGGTGAAACAGTACAGCTGTATTTTAGTTAAGGCACTTGGACCATCTCCAACTCACAGGCTAGTCCCAGTCTACTAAAGGGTTGCTGGAAATTTTCTCTAAAGCTCCATTGAAGATAATGCCTATTAGATTTCTGGGTCTTATGAGGTAGCAGCATTCTACCCCACCCCACTGACTCCCCATGTGTTGGTTCACGGGGTAGCACTGGGGTTCCAGAGTTACCCAGATAGCAGGCAGGATCCCCAACATAGGGCTTTGACCACATTTGTTCACCCTTAGAGTCAGGGCTGACTGCTGGACTCTTCTGAACGGCCATCTGACTACTAGAAAAGCAGGGTCTAGACCAACCAAGGAGGGAGGGAGGAACAATGGTATCTACCGAGCTCTTGGGCTTATGGGGTCAGGAGAGTTTGACACTGTGATCCCTCTCCCGTTTCTAGATCTTAATTTCTGGTGGACAGTGTAGCGTTCTTCTCACAGGCTCATTCTACCAAAAAGCTGTCTACCCTCAGAAAAGCAGAACAGACGGAGACATTTCTCTTCTCATCCCCCACTCCTGAGTAATGCTGTGGGTTTTAAACCTGTCTCTCTGGTGGCCACCAGATTCCAGGAGCAAGTATGTGAGCTATTACTGATCTCTTGTTTAGGACCTGGCTTCCCAGCTAGATAAAAGTTCAGTAGTCATGCTTCTTGTTTAAGGCCTAGGGATTTTTCTGGTGTGCTGTCTGTCTGATCCAAAGTAAGGAAGCCACTTACCCCAAGTCAGGGGGCTTTGGTAGAAATTTGAACTCAGGTGACTAAGCTCTGCACACTGTGCCCAGCTGGACTGGTGCCTTCACATCTAACCCTGAATAGTCAAGGTCTTCTCTCTTCCTCTCCTTGAATAACTACTTTAAGAGCAAGGAGTGGAGAGGATAATTTCACAGGAAGTTCTCAGCTTCTCCTGTAATGCTTTGCTTTAATTCTTCAAAGCTACAGCAACTTGCTCCAACAAGCCTGTTTTCCAAACTGCTTTCCAACAGCAATGTGGAATGCTTTGTTGTTAGGTTTTAACACACATGTAAAGGTCGCTTCTCCTTCCAGCTGTTACATTGTCAAAAATCTGATTTACAAATCCAGGCGATTTGCCACATTGCCAAGTATTGTTAAGCATTCAGCCACCCCATGTATCCCCAGGGATGCACTGGCAGCTTTGCAGTCACATAAATTCCTAATTCTGGATCCTTCAGACTTTTAATTAATTATTGTCCACATCCTGACTGCCACCGCTCTAATATTTCAGGGGAATGTAAAAATCTTTTTGTATGTATTACCTGAAAATGTTTACATTTCTCGTGGTATATAGTGTTCACTTGGGGTCCTAATAGGCAGTCCCAACTTTGGATCAATGGGAGACCCTGTCTCAGTAGAAGCAGCAGACATAATAGGAATTTTTCATCAGCCCTGTAATGAGTTGCACTGTGTCCAGAAAAAGACATGTTCTAGTTCTAACCCTGGGTACCTGTGAATGTGACTTTATTTGGAAATAGGGCATTCTGCAGATATAATTAAGGATTTTGATATGAAAGCATTCTGGATTTAAGGTAAGTCCTAAATCCAATGACTGATGTCCTTATAAGAAAAGGAGAGGACACAGAAAGAGACACAGACACACAGAGAAGAAGACCATGAGAAGACTGAAGCAGAGGTTGGAGTTATGCTCCCACAAGCCAAGGAGTGCCTGGGGCTGCTAGAACCTGAAAGAAGCAGGAAGAATTCCTCCGTAGAGTGTTCCGAGGGAGCATGGCCCAGCTGACACCTTGATTTCATCTTTTAGCTTCCAGAACATGAGATAATAAATTCCTGTTATTTTAAACTACACATTTTGTGGTCCTTTGTCACAGCAACCATAGGAAACCAATATAAGTCCAAATATTCTTCTTTATTCCCTCGGCAAATATTTATGAGTACGGTCATGTGCCAGGCAGAGAAACAAGACAGGCTAAATCTTTGTTCTTATCGAAGCTACAGTCTGATATTGATGGTGGTTGGGAAAGAGAAAATAAACAAGTAAAGTATAAATGAAGGTAATTTTTCATGGAGATAAAGACAATTGGCACAGGGTGACGTGAGGGAGAATTGAGGTATGTGAGGACCTCTTTAGATTCAGTAGTCAGGGAAGGTCTCTGAGGAGAGGACATATGGCTGAAACCTGAACAAAAAGAAAGGGCTAGTGATGTGAAGACAGATCAATGGGAAGAGAGTTGCACGCAGATGTTGCAGTTCATGCAAAGGCCCTCAGACAGGAATGACCTCGCTGTGCTTGAGGAACAGGTAGAAGGCCAGCGGCTTCAGAGTGGCACTCACGGAGGAAGTAAGTGGTACAAAATGAAAGGAGCTCAGGGAATGGTAGGGTTGGATCCTGTGCAGCCTTGTAGACCATGGTGAAGAGGTTGGGTTTTATTCTAGATCTATGTGGGCGCGTTTGGAATGCTTTAAGAAGGAAAATGGCCTGATTTGAATTTTTAAATGCTATCTACCGCTGCCATGTTAGAGTTAGTTGAAGGGGTGTGGAGTATTTGTACGGGGTCAGTTTAGCTAAAGTAGCATTATGCTTCCCAGAACTCCCTTCTCTGCATAGCTCAGGGTCAGCCAGTCTCACAAGAAGTATTTTGTAAGCTATTCGGAAGGCAGAAAAAGAGCAGCGTTCTATGATGTTTGCACTTGGAAGACTGGAGCAGGATACAGGCACCACTGCGGTGTCCCCACATTATTGTAATCTGCTGGCTAACCTTGCTGTTCTGGGGGCAACATCCAGCCCATAGCTCCTCCAACTCCTGCCAAATTTCTCCTTTAGCTGTTCTAACCCTGGGCCAGAAGCATATTTAGCTCCATAACTAAGGGCATTAGCTTCTCCAGTGAGACACATACCCTCCTCCAAAGTGGAGGCTTAGAGGTAATGAAAGACTGACAGTGATTCTAATCCATCCTTATAGGTTCTTCGCATCTACCTCATCCTTTCTACATGCCAGTCCCAGACTCTGGCTCCAGACAGACATACTGTTTAATCTGCGCCCACAGCTGTGTAAGGTCAAAGCCCTGTAACAAAGCCCTATACATGTATATATATTTATCATATATCTTTATATAAATATTTATGTAGTTATGTTTATATAAATGTTTCTGTATTTTATTTATATAAATATATTTGATACATAAATATGTGATATATTATCTATTTTACATATCTAAATATATTTTATATTTGAAATATGTGACAGTTTATATATTTATTACATATAAAACATGTGTATTTTATATATTATATATTTGTTATTTATGTCTGTGTATGTGTATGTAATATATATCCATGTATAAGTGATATATATGATATATATGTAGAAATATATATCATATATATGTATATGTAATATATATCCATGTATATGTGATATATATATATATATATATACATATGGTGCCAAAAAATGTATACACATTTTAAGAAAGGAAAAACCTATTAAAATTGTAATACTCGATATATACCAATAACAAAAGATGAATACAAGTCGCGTTTGACTTCTCCAATTACAAGAGGTGCTCAAAGTGGTTACCATCAGCCTCCAGACACTTCTTACTATGGCGAACTACTGCTTGAGCAACGTTGACCAAAGTGTCCACTTGTATACATTTTTTTTGGCACCCCTGGTATATATACATATATTGCATATATATTTACATATATATGTATGTATATATATGCATCTATAGATATAGATATATAGAGAGAACAAGAGATTTATTATAAGGAATTTGCTCATATAATTATGGGGGCTGAGAAGTCCTAGTATCTGCAGTTGGCAAGCTGGGGACCCAGGAGAGCCAATGGTTTAGTCACAGTCTGAAAGCTGGCAGGCTTGAGACCCAAGAAGGGCAGATGTTTCAGTCTAGAGGGAGGAAAAGACTCGTGTCTCAGCTCAAATAGTCAGGCAGAAAGAGTTCCCTCTTACCCTTGGGAGGCTTAGCTTTTTTGTTTTATTCAGGCCCTCAACTGATTAGACGAGGCCCACCCACATTATGAATAACCAGCCGCTTTACTCAGTCTACTGATTCAAATGTTAGTCTCATCTAGAAACACCCTCACAAACACATCCAGAATTATATTTGACCAAATGTCTGGGTGCCCTGTGGCCCAGTCAAGCTAACACATAAAATTAACTATCACAGAGATAGAATTTACAAAATGTATAGCTGTATATTGGATGTAGGTCTGGCTTTGTGTGCAGTTGCACAAGACCTCACACTTTAAAGGACTCCATAGTTGGTTTAATGCTCTGCTGTGACTACTTTGAAATTCATGATAAGTGTTCAACAAGGAGCCCTGTATTTTCATTTTCACTGGGCCCCACAAATTATGTTGCTGGTTTTGCTTTTGTCGTGTCCTGCACGACAAGAGCTGTGGGAAACAAGAAGGGTGGCGCAAGGTTAAGGAAAGACAGTAGTCCAGAGCAGAGTGCAAGCTGGGCTAAGGGACTCAAGCCGCAAGGACTGAGTCCCTAATTGGGCCAACACATAACTTTTATTCCTTAACTAATGAGGATGTAAAGCTTGTTAAGCTCAAGATCTGTGAGTTTGTGCCTGCTGGCTGTTTTCCCAAAAGTCCCCATTGTGCTCCAGCACGTACTGTGCCTTCACACACACACACACACACACACGCACGCACACACACGCAGAACCCTAGGGGATGAAAGGGGAGGGGCCAATATTATTCCATCAGGTCTTATTCTGCTGAGACATCCCCTCAAGGGAGCTTAATCGATATCTTTTCATCGAGTCTCAGTTTGCTGAGGCACTCCCTTGTGAAATCCTGGGAGAGGTGCAGGGAACAAATCGTTCGGCAGCTGTAAGGCAACAGCTTTGATATGAGGAGTGAGGGGAAAAGAGGCTTAAGGATTACACTCTGGTTTTTCCGCTTAAACAACTCGGTGGATGGTAGCTCATTTGGAGGTGCAATTTGGGAGAGAAATCAAGAATGTTGATTTGAACATGTTAACTTAGAGCTGCTTCTTAGACATTGTGGTAAGATATTTGTTGACTATCTTCCCAGCTTTCATTTCCTTCTTCCTGATTCCTGGTTAGATCCTGTTTTCGAACCTTGTCATTCGGGTTTGATTGGCTCTAGTTCGAGCCATCCACAAGCAGTCCTGGCATGGCAGGCTCTGCCCTATGGGGCAAAGTAACCAACTAAACTAAGGAGAGTAGTACTCTTTGTAATTCCCTTTAAAACTAGATTAAAGAATAAGGAGAAGACTGGCTATTTGAGAAGGAGAGGCAAAGGGTGCAGAAATCTAGCCTAAAGCCTCATCAATCCCAGGCTAGATATTGCTCATTTCCCCCAATATCTATCCTTCCCATCTTCCTATGTAAGAGACCTTCCACTTATTTTTTTATCTGGGCATATGACCTCCAGGCATAGAGACTACATTTCCCAACCTTCTATGCAGCTAAGTACAGCCATGTGATTACGTTCTGTTTAATGAGCAATAAGAGGACCAGTTATGCACAATTTGCTGGACATGCCCTTAAAGGAAGGGGGCATGCCATTTCTCCTCCTTCCCTCCTCTAAGCCATCTAAAATTTAAATGAATTACTAGAAATCCCAGTAGTAAGCAGCAGAAAAGAATCCTGGTCCTTGGACATCGTGGAGCCACGCCAGGTCTGGACGGCCGACCCCTTTTCTTTTATAAGAGAGCTAAATACTATCTTATTTAAGATCAGACTATTATTGACAATTTTGGATTTCTGTCACATGCAACCAATATTAATCCTAAATGAACCAATAGCCATATAATTAACACCTTTTTTCTCAAGGACACCTACATGGTTATCTGCTTGGGACAAGCAAGAGTCTAATTAGAACAATTTTTTTTCTTACTCAGGCTTGTGTAACTTAGTCTATATACACACCAGAAAGTCCCTTTCTAATCCATATTTGGCGTTGTCTTTTAAGTCCTAAAAGAAATATAGACACTTTACCAGGATCTATTATTAAAAGCACCACTACTTTCTCTAGGGACGCAACAATTGATCCACATTTTCCTGGCACCAGCTCACATTTCATAAACCCTTGTTCAAAATTAACCCAAATCATTAAACAACACAGAAAAAAAATTCTTTTTAGATTACACAGTAAAAGCTGCTTTTTGAGAGACTGAAAAAAAAAGTGAGTTTACATGTAATCTCAGATAAGGTGACCAAATATCCAAAATTGGCTAAGACAGCCCCAACTCCCAGATTGTTGGCAGCTCTGGTTTCTGTCTCAGCACACGTCCTGTGGTTCTAGCCAGATGTCATCCAACTTTAGGACAGGAATTCCTGCCCCTGCTCAGGAGAGCAAGTCAGTGAAAATGGGGGAGAAATGACATGAAAGTGTAAATGGCAAAAGAAACCTAACTAAACTCTGGTTACAATTTTAGCCAACACTCTGGTTCTTTGTTTGACACTGTTTGGAAGCATTTGTCAATAAATATTGTTTAGTTTGGTGTTTTCCACACTGTGCATGGCGTGATCTGTTTCTAGGGTATGATTGGTGGTGTTAAAAAGTGGTATTGGCTACAACAGGCTAGAAAATGCCAGAACGCATTGCACATACTAAGGATGAGTAAAAGTTTCTGTTTTTGTCTGTGAGTCTTTGGTACAAGAAGATGATCAAAAGAAGTTTAAAACCCACTAAATTTTAGTAATTTATCATTATACTCACCCATTTTTTTAATCATACAGTATTATTAAGAAAGTTTAAGCATCTAATATATTTGACATATGTAACATTAACGGTACAAGGTGGGACAATTAAGTTCACGAGCTCATCCTAGAAAAAGTGCTACATAGCTCATTGCTGAACATCACTACGGTCACCTTCGAAGTACTCCCCTTGGGAAGGTATGCATCAGTGTCAGTGCCTAGTCCAGCCTTCTAAGCAATTTTGGAACTCTTTTTCTGGAATGGCCATCAGAGTTGTCATTGTATTACCTTTGATGTCCTGAATGTCATCAAAATGTCTTCCTTTCAATATTTCCTTTATCTTTGGGTAAAGAAAGAAGTCACTGGGGGCCAGATCAAGTGAATAGGGAGAGTGTTCCAATACAGTTATTTGTTTACTGGCTAAAAACTCCCTCACAGACGGTGCCATGTATTGTGATGCCAGAGCCAATGAATTGTTGGCGAAAAGTTCAGGTCGTCTAACTTTTTCATGCAGCCTTTTCAGCACTTCCAAATAGTAAACTTGGTTAATTGTTTGTCCAGTTGGTACAAATTCATAATGAATAATCTCCCTGAGATCAAAAAAGCTTAGCAACATCATTGCAACAAAGTCGAGAACTTAATTGTCAGACCTCATAGTTGTGAGTGCATTGCTTTCTAGGGTGGAATTTTTCCTTCAAGCCCCATTCACACACAAGTTCTCCAAGGCTGTTCCAGCGACTTTACAGGTGTCCAAAACTGTTGGATGGGGAGGGGGAGGTGCCTGGGGGGGTTTGGTCAGTGGATAGTTTACCCTTGAAGTTCATTGGACAAATGGTGTTTAAAGACTTAATTGAGGCTAGCCAATTGGACAAGGAGACAAGGGCATTCCAGATAGAAGGAGCAGTGTGTGCTAAATAGAAGAAACAGTAGACTGTATAGGGTCACAATATCTTAGATGTAATTCTAAAATCCAAAAATTTCGAAACACTGAATGCTTTTTCTGAATCCATTAGGCAGGGAAACCTGACTCAATCCGAACTCCTTGGTGTGCTGTGTTTGTCAGGGACCCTTCAAGAAAGAGATGGCATTCTCAAATTGGGATTATCTGAAGAAGATTGAATAGAGACCACTTACAAAGGTGCAGGTAGAGTGCTGGCAAAGGGATAGTAATGTGATAGGGGGATAGCAGTGAGGTAGTGTGACCCGGTACTAGTACCAGCAGAGCTGTGAAGACTCCTTGACAAAAGGAGACAAGAGGAGGAAGTGAGTCTTGGAAGCCCTGGGAAGAAGACTGCCTAAAAAGCAACTGACTATAGATGGCTGTCCTTCAAGGGAGGGAAATGAGTCAGGCCTCTTGGATAGTGTGCTGGGCTCCCTGTTGGCCATACCTTATCAGAAGCTGGGGGCCCGGATTGTGAAGCTGAAGCCCAGATAGGTCAGTTTCCTGGGCACAGAGCAGCTGGGAGGTGTGTGGGTGATACAATAGAGAAGGAGCGGCCAAGGGAAGTGGCTCGGGCAAAATCAGACCTGGACTGACTGAGGCTACTTGCAACCTTATCACACTTAATGTGAGTATTCCAGGTTTGCTGCACAAATGTTTATATGTTTGAAGATGATTTGATGCCCAAGGTCCTCTGGGGTATTGTGTTGTATACATATAAGCATGGGATTACTTGTAGAAAATCTGAAAGTTGCTTCCTTGAATTCTGAAGCACCTTTGACTTATGGGATTTCTGCTAAGAGAATATGGGCCTGCAAATAGTAAACTGGAGACATTTTCTGTATGGCTTGAAGATGCTGCCTGTGCAGAATTCGATGGGGGTTGAAAGGCAGGAGAGGAGGGGGAAAAGCGTACTTGGGAGCCATGACAGAAAGAGGCTTTCATGCCATGTTGTGAAAGGTGAGAATCTATAGTCATGACTTTTAAAGGGGACACTTGAACGGAACATGGAGGAAGCAGGGGAAACATGCTGGCGGCAAAGAGCGGATACTAATTACTGTTTCAGATGTCATCTTTACCACTGCTTAGTAAGCTGGGTAACAGGGCTTTTGCCAGCCTTAGAGATGTATTTTATTGTCAGTCACCTAAGAGAGTTACCATTCTCTTGCTTTTTTGAATTATAGTTGTTGTTTTTTTAAGAGGATCAAATAGGGACCCATACCTGTTAAGCTAATGAGCAAGTCAGTGATAGAACCTGGACTGATTTTCTAACCCTGTGCCGTGTTGTTTTTGTCACATCACGTGCCTTCCAATCTGTCGGAAATGTGATGATGGTTCACGTAAATGTGGATTTGAGTTTCTAAAAGGAATACATAATTTTAAAAGTTCAGTGCATTAACAATTGACTCATAAGTCTTTGGGCAGTATTATTTTTCTTCTTTAACTTTTAATGAAAATAAAACCTCAAAATCCATAACATTAACAAAATAAAAGTCTAGTAAAGCCAGCACAGTAATTTATGCATAATTATGGAAGGACATAAAGTGGTTACATGATATATCTCATGAGTCTGTTTGTCAAACTTATACACAGCCTGTTTATAACTGATTATTTCTTAATCTTTCTCCAATTGTTTAATGGTTTCCATATGCTTCCTTGTGCTTTAACTCATGTGCATTTGGTGAATCTTACCCACCACAAGAAAGTGGAAGTCTATAAAGTAAAAATTTATCTCCTTTTCACCACCATCCCCCTCCCCCTAGCACATTCTCCAGAGGTAAACACTCTTACAATGTTTGTCTTCTTTTGGGCTTTTTCTATTTGTGTTTAAACATGCCTCTACATTATAGACATAGGGAAACAAATGTTGTTTCTTGTGTCGTTCTCCCACAAAAATGGCATAATACTACGAAAGTGTCGTGCAACTTGCTTTTTTCACTTAACACGTTACGTATATCTTTTCATGGGACCCTTTGTCAGAGACCCTTCAAGAAACAGATGGCATTCTCAAACTGGGATCATCTGAAGAGGATTTAATAGAAACCACTTACAAAGGTGCAGGGGGAGTGTTGGCACAGGGATAGGAATATGACAGGGGGATAGCAGCGAGATAGTGTGACCCGGTAGGAGGTGTGATCAAAAACTACAGTGAATGCTGCCGCCGAGTGCCATCCAACAGAAAGGCAGGGATCTTCAATACAGGAAGCTGCACAGTGAACCTCAGTAACAGTGTGTGACAAGTTTCAACTTGTTCGGAGCAGTCAATCAGGGGTGAGCTATGGCTGAGAGCAGGTATGTTTAAAGTGCTGTAAATCATGGATCACAAACAGTGTACTAACATGGAATGAGTTTCATCCTCCATCATGACAACGTTCTATGTCACACATCACTTCTGGTATATGGCAATTTCTGTCAAATAAAAACATTACAGTGTGGTCTCATCCACCTTATTCACCAGATCTGGCACTGGGTGAGTTCTGGCTCTTCCCTAAAGTCAAAATGACCATGAAAGGTAAACATTTTGAATTGATTCAGGACATCCAGGCAGCCACAACAGTGCAACTAAATACACTCATGAGATACAAAAGTCAATTTGGGGGTATAATCAATAATGTTGTAAAGATTTTGTAGGGTATCCGATGGACACTTGTCCCATTAGGGAGACCACTTCAGGGATGATGTAGATGCCTGATCACTGCACTGTACACCTGAAGCTGAAGCTGAACAATAATGAATGTCAACTACAATTTTATATATATATATATATAAATAAATAAATATATATATATATATATACATATACATATATATATATATATATATAGTCACAAGAAGTGGAGTACAACATAAAGAATAGAGACAGTGGAAATGTAAAGGCTGTATGTGATGTCAGAGGGGTAGTAGATTGGGGGAGGGGGGTTATCACTGTGTGAGGGATATAAATGATAAACGTCTAACTATTACAGTGTTTTGTACACATGAAACTAATAAAAAAACACACCCCCAAAACAAAAACACACACACGCACACCCACACACACAAAGACACTCATGAAAGAGGACTTCCAGAACTGCTTCAGAAAGTGGCAAGAATGAACACTTTAGAAAAAGTGTGTTCGAAGCAAGCAGGAGTATTTTGAGGGAGATCAATAGCAATGTGTCTTTTATTGTAATAATTTTTTTAAATTTAAATATTCAGCGTAGTTTCTGATCACGTGTATAGATGTACAGATCAGCCTTATCCTTTTAAATGATTGCTTTGTATTCTATTGCAAGGATGTTCTGTAATCATTCTCCTAATGATAGGTAAATAGGTTCTTTAAAAAAAAATTTAATATGACAATCTTTCAGATTAACATCCCTGTACTATTTCTTAGTTGTACTTAAAGGACCTCACTCTCTACGGTCCTTGGACAAGGTATATATTTTGTAGGAGCTGAGACCTTCTTTTCTCTTAAACTAAAGATAAGTCATTCACATTAACCTATAAATACAGCAACAAAAAGCAATTTATTGATTTTTATGCAAATTATAAAGGTGACTAAGAGGGTTCTAATCTGGTAGAAACCATTAATCTCTTGCTATTTTCTCCTTCAGCTCATTGGTCTCAGTTTCTCAAGCAAGGTCATTGTGGAGATTACCCTTAAAATTCTTCTTTGGTGTTTGCTTCATCATATGTTTTATCCTATGAACCTCCAAGAGGCACAGACCTGAGAAAGACTTTCTCGGTTCAAGAGGTGAAAGTTGCTAGAAGTTAAAAATGTTGTTTCTACACTAGAGAAGTGACATGCTAAAAGGCTGTGGCATCCAGGACATTTTCTAATTCTTTCCCTCCACCTCCGCCTCAAATAATGACCTGCCCTGAGAAGAGCAGAGTGTGGTGGTGATGCACGTGGGCTCTGCAGCCGTATACCCCGGGTGTTCTCGCTTGTTAGCTGTGGGTCTTGAGCGAATGACTTAACCTCTCTGTGCCTCAGTTTCTTCATCTGTTACAATGGGGATGATGATGATGACGACAATACCACCTACTCTATAGGGTTGTTACAAAAAATCAATGATTAATATTTGTAAAGCACTTACAGGGTCTGGCACATACTCAGCTCTTCACAGGTGTTTGTTAAATAAAGTAACACAATGTGATAGATATTGTGGTTGGTCTTCTTAGTATCCTGAAGAAGCAGCTGTTCATGAAATTTTCCCAAAGCTCAAATATAGCTGAAGTTGCCCAAAATATAGTGTCACAAATCTTCCTTTCCCTCCTCAACAGCTCCTTCACTGTAGAGGTTTTTGTATTCAGTACTCATAGCAGCCCTGTAATTTCAGTGGTCTGTTCTAGACGTCTAAACTTCTAATGAGAAATGATATTTTATTTAGGTCAAAAAGGAAATGGACAGATACCGGGTGTCCATTTTCTATATAGTAGTTAGCACATGCTTTGCATTCAACGAAGTATTCTAAAAAGAAGAAATTTGAGAAAACACATCCTAGGAGAAATTGAGTCAGATCTCAGAAACAACAATGCAGTAAAAATTGTCTGAATTCTCCAGAAATTTGTGACTTTCCGAACATAAAAATATGATATGAAATTCATTGACTATATATTTATACTTTACATTTTCAAATTGTGAGGTATATTATTAGAAATACAGCCAATTTTTATTTATACAAGAGTTGATTAGTCAGATCTCAGATTTTACAGGTATTTTGTGACTGTTTCTTTCCCACTCTACCCCTGTAATTTGTTGCATTTTGATCAATTACAAAGCATGGGTAGTCAGGTATGAAATTGGTTTCTCTTAATATGGCTAGATTTCCAAAGCAAAGTGTATAGTTCTCTCACTTCAGTAGGAAGATAAGAGACTAAAAGACCCCTCCTTTTGGGGGGCATCCGTATTCTCTGGAGTAGTCTGACTGTAGCTTTGGGTTGAAAATTTTCACCAAATGGCTTCCTATTCTTGTATCATGATTTAGTTTTACAACAAAGTTGAATGTCTTAATTCCTCACATTATCACTAATAGGGTCTCTACACCAGCTTTCAACCCTGGCTTCAACATAGAATTATACTAGCAGGACTTTGGAGGGGGGGATTTCTGATACTGAAAGAGGTATGAAAAATTAGCATGCTGTGAGTAGCCACTGAAGTACCAATGGCGAGTTGGCATTCAAACTTTCAGACTTTGATTAAAAGTCTGAATGAAGCTGTATCAGATACAACTATAGCTAACTTATAATTGCGTATATATGTGTTTATTTGTATCTTTTAAACCTCACCTTATTCCAGAAAGTTAAACAGTTATCATGTGATTCCTCGTCCAGGGCAGCAACAGGAAAAAAATGGAGCTGTCCTTTCTTTTCTTTCTCCTTGGTCTGCATAGGTCTGTGTTTAACTCTGTAATAATTTCTTTTCAAACTCAAGTTGCTCGGGAAACTACACTCTTTGCTCACTAACTTGACCCCATTTCTTGATGAATGGTCTTTTCATTTCTTCACTAAGTCCTTAAGGTTTTCACATACTGCAATTTTCTCTGCTAAATAGCTCTAGGCACAACTTCTTATAAAATCATAGGCAATTATAAAACCTTAGATTTTTAAGGAAACTTAGAGGCCATTTAATACAACCCCCTCATTTTACAGTTAAAGAAATTGAGTCTCCAAGAGGGTAAATAACTTGGTCAGTGCCATCCAGCTAATTTGAAAACTGGGTAGAATTTTCCCAAGCTAATTTTTTGACCTGGGTAGAATTACAACTAAAACCATTTTAAAGGCTACATACTTTTGATCCTTTTGAACTATCAGATGAATATAATTAAGAAAACCAAATTTACAATTATGACTCCTAATCCTAAAAAGCACAGTGATGTGAGAAATAATTCAGATTTGGAATTAACGTGCTTTTTAATAGATCATTTATTACAACTATGGTCTCAGATGTAGTAGTTAATTGAGGGGTGGCTAGATCAGCCTACAGAGATTGCTTTGCTTTACTTAATGATCTTTATTTTGGCAGGGAAGGGAGTTTATGGAAAATGGTCCACACGAATAGAAATAATGTCAACATGGGACTCAGGTTCGGTTCCATAATCTACTATCATTACCATTCATATAATATCACACACATTAATATAATAATCCACAAGATTATAAGTCTAGTTTGGCAATATGAAGACCAGACAAGAAATTATCAATTATCTTAGTGTCCAGAACTTGTATTTAGCTAGAGCCAAAGATGAAAAGTTTGTGGCTTCCCCACGCTCTTTCTATTACCCATTCATTCCAGTTAGTGAATTCTCCTATGTGACCAGAAATAACTCACAGAGTCTTTGAAGAACCATACTTCTTGACTGCTATGTGCCTCCGTGCAAGACAGTGTATCTTACAAGCAGGCCCATCCCTCACACTTGTGAGTCTGAGCAGAAATGTGCACATGGATATCTCCATTCTCCCAGCCAATGGACCACACACCCTTCTGTCCTTAGTGACCTCAAAGAACTTGTGTATAAGTGTGTAGACTCCACCTTCCGTATCTAAGCCCTGCGCACAATTCCAAACACAAACTCCAAAGAGTTTCTTCTTGACCACACTTTGGGCAATACAGCCTGCCCTTAAGAGGACAGAGAGGAGCAGAAGCCGAAGCAGGCCCTGGAAGCAGACTCAGAGCTTCATGGGCAGGGAATTCTGGGTTTCCTGGGTAGAGAAAGCTTGGCCTGAAGAGGGAGAGAAGGTTCCCGGTGGGCAAATCATGTCAGACCTGTCACTCTGTGGGGAAGAGGAGGGCCAGAATAGGGGCCTCTGAAGCATAGGACCCAGGAAAGAAGTCCTGGCTGATAGGACAAGAGCAGTATTGCTGACAAGAAAACTCCGGGATGGACCCCTCCTATAGGCATTGCCTCTTGGGTTGGACCTGTACAAGGAATGGAAGCAAAGATGTTTGCTTGCCAGAAGGAAGCCACCTCAAACGAGCGATTTTTTTTTAAACAGAAAAGTTTCAAGAGATGGTCTAAAAGAGCACCTAAAAGAATAAGACTGTTTAAAAGTACATCATGTCAGAACCGGAAGGCATCTTCAAGACCATCTAATAAAGATGGAATGAGACTGCAGAGAAAAACAACTTGCTGAAGGTCAGACTGCAAATCAGTAATAGAACTCAGACAAAAACTGGGAATTTGGGCTTCCAGGTTCTGGGGACTGGGTTTTTTCCCATGACCTGGTGATCTCTGTGAAGTATAACTTCAAGCATCATGGAAGAAGGACGGCCACAGGATAGCTCTTACATTGGAAGTATTATCTTCTTAATGATATGATAGAGCAGAATGGCAGATACCAACAGTTTCTACAGAAAATCAGACCAGTCAGCAGACTGTGTGTGTGTGTATGTGTGTGTGTGTATGTGAGAGAGAGAGAGAGAGAGAGAGAGAGAGAGAGAGAGAGAGAGAGAGAGAGAGAAAATCAGGTGAAGAAAGGGAAACACTATAATACTATGATGTAGAGGCTGATGTCTTGGTGGGGACATTGAGCATCAGAGAAGCTTTATCTTTTCTTATGAATCAAAATCAGGAAGTAATGTCATCGCTATTAAGCAATGCTGTTGGGGAAGTTGGTGCAATGAGAAAAGGTAGAAATGAAGAAGGAAGCTGTAGGGCCTCTGAACTACCCCCTCACTCGCATTTCCCCGACGTTGGGACTATATATCAACTCCATCCATACCCTCCTATACTGTCAGCAATGTTTGTTTTAAAAATGAAGGCAAGGAAATAAAATGTATTGAAATGGCAATTTTGGTCTACACATTGATTGATAGTTTTAAAATAAATTAATATTTATGGTCCATGAAAAAGAGAATCACACTGGAGTACAGAATTTGCATTCTAGTCCAGACTTGCAGCAATCCATTTAATCTCTGTAGTTCTGTTTTCCCAAAGGTAAACTGTAAATAAGAAAGGTAGCTCTTAATATTTATGATGGCACACACACACACAAAAAGAAATGGGGAGGGGGAACCCAAATGTCAATCAGAGGGAAAAAATAAATTGTGAAATACTTATATACTACAATATTGTCAACATTAAAAATTAGTTTTGAAAAGTTTTCTAAGTGACATTTCGCTTAGCATAATAATCTCAAGATCTATCCATTTTGTCGCAAAAACTCATAGACACAGACTACAGTTTAGTGGTTACCAGAGGGTAAGAGGAGCAGGTGGTAGATGAGGGTAAAGGGGATCAAATATATGGTGCTGGAAAGACAACTGACTTTGGGTGGTGAACACACAATGTGATATATAGATGATGTATTACAGAATTGTACACTTGAAACCTATATAATTTTACTGACCATTGTCACCCCAGTAAATTTTAATAAAAAAAGAAAGGTTTTAGTAATATACTAAAAATTCACAATATAATGTGGATTTGAAAATCATGGTTCAGAAATTATATAGTTATGCCAATTTTATAAAATATAGTCTTACAAAATATTTGAAACAAATAAATCACAATGTCAATTTTATTATCTCTAGGTGTTAAAGATGGTTTTAATTTTCTTTTTCATATAGTATATTTCACTATTTTCCAAATTGTGTTTAATGAACATATACTAATTTTACCATTAGGAAAACATCTTATTTTGAATAGAAACACTGTGCTGTAGCCTAATTCACAAGGATGTTGTAAGTGAAATGAAATAATGTAAGTTTAAAAACCATATGATTTCACTGACATGTGGTATATAAAACTGAAAACAACAAAAGAACAAGACAAACAAATGAAGAAGCAAAAACTCATAGAAACAGACAATAGTTTAGTGGTTATAAGGGTAAGGGGGGAGGGGGTGAAGATGAGGGTAAAGGGGATCAAATATATGGTGATGGAAGGAGAACTGACTCTGGGTAGTGAACACACAATGGGATTTATAGATGATGTAATACAGAATTGTACACCTGAAATCTATCTAACCTCACTAACAATTGTCACCCCAATAAACTTTAATTAAAAAAAACAACCTGAATTCTGACAAACATGTGCTAAATATTCCAAGTATAATGTTAAAGGAAAAATCGGATGTATTTCTCCATGTACAGCTTTTTTCTCAATAATGAACAGATGTGCTCAGAAGTAATCATCCCAGTCATTAGAGGAGCACAGTGTATGTGCCACTCCCACGTCAGAACTATTTCTGCATGCTGATCCCAGTGTCCAAAAAAATAGTCACATTGACTTTGATCATTATACAGCAACTGTATCCACTCATCAGGAGGATGGCCAGCTCAGTAGGAAAGTCTTTGCACCTGATGTGGGGCCTCAGGGAAGGGTGGGAAGTGTGTAGACAAACTTTTCTGTGGCTTCAATTTCAGTCCCTCTTCTCGACAGGCAGTGACCACTATCTCATGTTATTCCTCAAGGAAACTGCCGGTAAGTGTGAGGAGAGTTAAGATAGCTTCTTGGGAAATAAAAACAGGCAGCAAGCAAGTGGGGCTGGGATCAGAATTAGCTTGCCATCCTTATAAGGTAAGGTAAGATAAGGTCAGGTAAGGTGAAGTGAGGTGAGGTGAGGTCAGTAAGGTAAGGTCAGGTAAGGTGAGGTGGGGTGAGGTGAGGTGAGGTAAGGTGAGGTAAGGTCAAGTCAAGTATGTGACTACTACCATTTATAGACTACTGAGTCAAGTACTTGCTGGTTATGATATCATTTAATCCTCTAATAATATGAAATAAGTCATGTTTCTCCTTTTTCTTTTCTTTTTAAACTGGAGAAACTGAAGCTCAGAGAAGCAATAAAAACCTTGTCCACAGCTAATAAATGCTGGAGCTGCAGTTTGAAATCAGATTTTACTGGCTCTGAAATTTGTGCTTTTTATAATAAAGTCCAGTGAGTCTCAGAATTATTTGACACCAGATTCACTCAAGGAGAATTTTGGAAATACCAATTGCTAACTAAGTCCTACCCCTAGAAAATAACTCAGTCAGGAATAGGACGATGGAATCCGTATTTTTAAAAGCCTCCTTGATTTGCTGGTCAGGAAAGTTCTAGGACTGCTGCTCCCATATCAACAGTGAGGCAGGATACACACAGGCATGAAGACTCAGCCCAGTGTGTGAGTGATGTTGGCAACTACTGCTCCCTGCACAAAACCCCCTCCTCTCCGCCAGCCACTGTCAATTCTTCAGCCTCATCTGTCCCTGTCACAAGGTCAGAATTGGGGAAAGCCAGCCAATCAGGAAAGGTGCTAAAACAAAACATGTAAACGTAACAAGATAGAGGAAATGGTTTTTAGAAGAACACCTCAGAGAGAACTGCCTTTATAGATGCAAAGAAGCTTCTTGGGGTAATGAGTGGGAGAAAGGATGAGCCCTCTCACCCCACCCGAGTTTAATTCAGTAACAATAGATGGTCATTAGACTGATTCTAAGGAAGGCAGGTCCTGTTACCAGCACCTTCTATTTGGCTGAGAAGCTGTGCAAGTTTGGGGCCAAAGTCTGTCACTGTTTAGAACCACAGAGGAGTAGCTGAGTGACCGCCAGTGTTTTCCCCACTATTTTTTTCTCCAGGATTAATCAACTTCTCCTCCAAGTAAATATTGAACAAATATACTAAATATATTGGTTTGAAGGTGCCCAAAATCAGTGATCTGGCTCATGCATTGCCCCCATACTTTGGTCCTGCCTTGTCTCTCACACCTTCCCCATATCACCCCCTCTCTTCTCCAGGTCTTTGCACATCTCATCCCGTCGCTTGAATCCTCTTCTGCTCTCTCTCACCCTCTTACCCTTACCTTATGCTATTGCAGGTCTCAGTTTAAGCATCCCTTTCTCAGAGGCTTCCCCAACATAGAGGCTAGAGACTCTTAGTGTTTGTTCTGCCAACTCTGTCACTACACTCATCACATTTCATTGTTATTACATATCTAATTGCCTGTTTTCTCCAAAACTGTGAGCTCAACAAAGGCAGGAACACTTTTGTCTTGTCGACCACTCTTTCCTTATAGCTAGTTCAATGTGCATTAAATCTTATTGAGCACTGATTGAATGAACTGAGAAACTAAGGCTATGTGCATAGCGAGCCCCTTACTTAGACGGATCCAAGGCCAGGTCTGGAACCGTTATCAGTTCCCAGGAACTCCGGTGGATAGAATCCTTAACTTTACCAAAGCTCAACCTTATTTAAATTACGGTGCCAAGAATCTCAAGATGAGAATCAGAAGTACAGGGTTCACCCAGGTGTGTGACCTTTGGCCAGTTGCTTAACCTCTTTATCTCTCAGAGCTTTTCTGAGTAGCAAAGGAAAGTGTGGGAAAGAACTTTGAAAACAGTACAAATATGAGTGCTCAGTCATGGAGACATAGAAGAGATGGGGTCATCTCTAAAGGGCTGTGGTTGGAACTAGGAGACCATGTTCTGGTTCCCATTTTTCCCACCTCAAGCCATATGTCTGTTCGAGTCAGTGCAGTAAGTACAGTGGAGCCCTCATCAACCCCCACTCACCACCACCATTATCTGGTTGATTAATACAGTTTGTGTGTTATTGCAAAGGAACAGGGAAGGAAAGAGAGAGACATAGTGGCAGCATTTGCTGACCTAAGAATGTGGTGTATCTGTCAAAAACACTTTCCAGATTCCTCATTCTCTAGGGGATAATTTTTCTGCTGGTATGTTGAGATCTCAAAATTAAATACTTGTACCAGAACTGCAATCTCCAAGGTGACATTGCTAGAAATTTCCCTCGGCTTCTTAACATGAGAGGTTTTAAATAACAGTCGCCTTAATGAAGTACCATATGGATAACATTTTAGGACAGGCGGTCAAATGGTGGTAAGAAAGAAAAAAATCAACTACAAAAACAAGCAAAAGCATTTCACAGTATATACGTATCCCAAATCATCACATTGTACACCTTAAATTTATACAATGTTCTATGTCAATTACATCTTAATAAAACTGGAAAAAAAACAGCTGAAAAATCAGAAATAGGGTTGTCAGATTTAGGAAATAAAAATATTTAGGATATACTTACACTCAAAAATTATTTGTTGTTTATCTGAAATCCAAATTTAACTTGATGTCTTACTTTTTATCAGACTACCTTTACTGGAAGGCCTCTTCTTTTCCCTTAGTTCTTCTCTTTTCCCTCCCTTCCTTCCTTCCTTCCTTCCTTCCTTCCTTCCTTCCTTCCTTCCTTCCTTCCATAAGTTTATTTGAGCCACACAGAGGACATGCCTGGAAGCAAGATTTCAACAGACTGAGAAAATGCTCTGGAGAATGACAATTTTGCAGTTCCTTAAGGAGGGAATGTAAGGAAGATTCTGTTACTGGTTCAAAGTCCGTTCCTGATGATTCAAAAAGCCAGTATTCAAAATGTCTGAATTTGGAGTAAAGCAATGTTCACTGATTGAGAAGGTGCCAGCTGGAGAAGATGGTAGGCCTTAGGTGCTCCTCAAATCTATTTTAAGAGAGTCCAGAATTCAGGCATCTTTCATGTCAAGAGAAGGGAGAATGGGTGAGGCAAGAAGTGATTGACAACTGCAGGCACCTGCCAACAGGGAGCCCAGGAAGAGTGCGCGCAATCTTTCCATCTCTTTGTTCCTGGTCTGTTGATGCTGCTGATCCAAGTCTGGTCTTGAGGCTCCTACAAATCTTTGATTAACAATCATTATTTTTGTACACATTTCCCTGCCTCCTCCGGAGAGGTACCTTTTGGCAAGGGAGCTGCTCTTCAAAAACTCCAACCCCAGGGAGCAGAATTCTTCTAATGATTAGCATGTCTATAGCAGGAGCTATTCCTTGACAGCCCTGGGAGAAATGCAAACTGAATTAAGATGTAGTCAGAGGGAGTGAGCATTTCAGTCTGTTATAATTCCACTAAGGTGGGAGAAAGCAAGGCGGGTTGGATTACAGGGTAGTTAACAGATTATGTGCTCTCTTGAGGGTGGTTATACCTCAAAGGGGTCTGAAAAAGAGGATTACTCAGATTTCAAAGGTGTGTTAACCTAGAGGCACAAGAACAATGGGCAGGACTAATTTAAAGCAAAAATGAACCTTTCACTAAGGAAGTTACATCCCTGGGGTGTAACTACCCACCATGACCCGCCCAGTTAAAAATTTGTGATCAGATCACTCTGTGAGGTTACTGTTAGTCACTGAATTTGTTAGCTTTATTATAAAGCCCCTTTGTTGTTCACAATAGTGACATTAATTCTAAACAATGTTTGTAATTTTCAGTCCGGTAGTCATCAGTCCAGTAGTCATATCTGCTTTCTTGTTATCTTTGCAAACAGTTCTTTGGGACATAATATTGCTTTAGGCCTACCCCAGAGGTTATTTTGCCCATTTGAACATTTCAAAGATTTGAGGCATAAGACATGAAAAGCAGTTCCTCTGGGATGGTAGCTCTGACTCTTAATCTGCCATCTTGGACCTTCTCCCCCACTTAGTTCCATTCTAATTATTCCATAGTGAAAAAATAAAGTGTTCCATAGAAATATTTTTCTGTAGTATCATTGCTTTAATGAGTTTAGTATCAGTTAGTGTCTTTAAAATTATATTTCCCTTCAAAATAGCCGTTGTGTTTCACTCGTCTTTTTATATAGATTAGGATTTAATTTACGTTTTCAATTATTTTGTGTATTTCTTGGGCTCTTCCAAGTTTTAACCTTAAATCAATAAGGAATTTTATCATTATGGTCCTTTTATTGTACTACAGATCAATACCATGTATTACAATGTATTATTTGAAGACAAATGAAAGAAATCACCACTTTACATACTGGAAAATTTTGGGCACTGCATTTAACTCATTTTGCTCCACACTCAGTGGGATTGTTTTATTTTTTTAATTGAAAATTTCAAATGTGTACAAAAGTAGAAGGAATATTACAAACTTCCATGTATCATTCTCCAGCTTTAACAATTATCACCTCATAGCCAATATTGTTTTATCCATACCTCCACCCATTCTTCCCCTTTACAAGCACCTCACTTATTTTAGAGCACGTTCTAGATATAAGATTATTTCATTGGTAAGTGTATTTAATTGGAAAATATTTCAGTATATTTTAAAAAGATAAAGATCTTTTAGAAAACATCTACAATACTATAATCACACTTAAAAAATTAACAGCATTTCTTTAATATTATCAAATATCTAATGAGTGTTAAAATTTCCATGATGATCTCATAGTTTTGTGTGTGTGTGTGTGTGTGTGTGTGTGTGTGTGTGTGTGTGTCTTCTTCTTAAAGTCCCTTTGTTGTCATTTGTTATTAGGTTTCTTCCTTCCTCTTCTCCTCCCCACCCGTCCCACTCTTTACAAGTTATTTATTGAAGAAACTTGGTTGTCTAGTTGAAGAGTCTTCTACATTCTGGATTTTAAAAATTGTATCCCCATGGTATCATTTAACATGACCCTCGGTCCCTGTATTTCCTGTAAACTGGTAGTTGGATCTAGAGATTTAGTCTAATTTAGGTTAAACATTTTTTGCACGAAGACGCCATTGGTAGTGGTGTGTACTTCTGTCAGGAGGCACATAATAGCCAGTTGTCTCTCATTGTGTGATATCAGCAGCCATTGATGATCACTGTCTAGATCCAATATTTAATTAGAAATTTGCAAAATGGTGTCTTAACATATCATTCTTTCTCTACTTATTACTGAGAGAACTTTCCCTCAT
The DNA here is from genome assembly GCF_036562045.2 of Rhinolophus sinicus. Lineage (NCBI taxonomy): Eukaryota > Metazoa > Chordata > Mammalia > Chiroptera > Rhinolophidae > Rhinolophus > Rhinolophus sinicus. The sequence continues at coordinate 69,181,047 of NC_133753.1, read as the reverse complement.
CAACTATTTTGTTACCCTGAAGTGTATTTCATCTGGGAAAGTGTCATTGGTTAGTTCCCCGGGAAACAGACTCTGAGACAGATTTCATGTTTTAAAGGAGAGAGCTCTAGGGAACAACACTTGTAAGAGAGGGAGGGAAGCAGGGTTTGGGTGACAGAGAAGTTGAACTGCTAATTGTTGTATACCCTAATGAAGAAATATACTTAGAAACCAAAGAGCTTTTTTTTTTTTTTAAATTGTATTTCATTCATGCAACTAACTACTTATTTTCAATTCTATATTTACTTAGAAGCTACAGTGTGTCAAGAACTGTGCTACTATAATCTGTTCCTGGCTTTCTGGCCCAAATTCTGATCCTTGGCCAGAGAGCTTAACCCACTATTGGCAGTAACAAGAAGGGTTTGACCTTGATGCTATTCTTGTTCCTTAGCCCTTATTTGACTGATGGGTATTTCAGAAGGTTGAAGATGGCATATATGGAGTGCAAAGCTCAAGATATGATTCCTATATTGTCAGAATCAGAGTGCATAGAATATTTGTAATTTAATCTCATGAGAAGACAGGTTATAGGATAAGTGGATGACATTCAGATAAAGCTGTCCTATGGGTACTGGGAAATACAGCTCTGGGACAAAGGAAGTACTGAATGGGTCAGAAGGCTCACCAGCCATTTTCATTCCATCAAATGATACAACAAATGCACAAGTACTTAAGCTGAAGCCAGAATACCTTGAAAAAAATTTCCTGGAAGAGTGAGGATCTTAATGTAGAAGATAGTTTAATAGCTTTCTCTAGAATTTGGAAAGGTTCACATCTATACGGGCCATAGATTCTTATCCAGGCGATGGGTTCAGTAGCTAATAGCTTCTCACTGTACTTTCCAGCCCCAGGAGTCAGTAATTTAGTGTACTTAAATAGGGATCTCCCTGACATTTTTGCATTGGGTATCAGAATAAATAGGTAATAGCATATCTATATAACTTGCTAACGTGTCATTTAGGCCGCCTGAGGGCTGCAGTAAATTGCTCTGCCACCTTTTTAAGTGAATATACAAATGCTAAGCATCAGTGATAAGATCATCCAGTGTTTTATTTTATTATTATTCCTCCCCTCTGGTGCTGAGAAATGAATTGCTTAAGAGAGGGAAGGGAGGATTGGCTTAATAACTTGTAATCAGATATGCCACTCAGCAAATGTGAACTTCCCATTTCCCTATTTTAGCCATCTTTTATCCCAAGAAGAACAATTGAATCTCATAATATGTGAAAGGGCAGTAGTAACTCTTAAATGAAAAATGCCTATAGGAATTAGGTGCAAGTGAGAATGAAACAACGGAATACACTTGTGATTGGTGACTATCTTACCATTCTTTTTAAAAATAGTACCAAGACACAACTAATAATAATGATATTAACATAGGGCTTAGTGTTGTAAACACTTTACTGATAATAACTTAATGCTTACAACAACTACATGAGGTAGATACTATTATTATGTCTGTTTTATGGATGAAGGCACTGAAACACAAGGGTTAAGTGATTAGTCCACTGTCACATAGAGAGTACCAGAAAGCATGCTAAACTGCCCCTAAGGAAATACTGATTTCCTCAACTGTATTTGAGTTTGTTCAATACTGTTTTTCTAGGGAAGACTAAATCAGTTTTTGAGAAAACATGGCATCCAGCCCAATTGTATATTAGAAAGAATCTTTGATTCAGTCCTTTAGTCTCTCAAAGTCCCTCAGCTCCCTGACTAGGATAATTAGTTGTGAACAATATCAATTATATCTAAGTGGATAAATTTAATTACTACAGAAGACCAATTGATTTTTTTAAATTATCATTGATTGCTCAATGGTTATCTCAGTGTAAAGACTGGACATTCTGTATCTTTAATTGGTTTATTAAGTGGTCCAAAGGTTGACACCAAAGTAAGAGAGGTGAATTCCCCCCCCCTTTTCTTCTCAGTGAAGGGTAAACATCATGGAAGCCTGAGACAAACAACAAGACAAAACCAACAATGAATATTAAATTATGTATAGGTATTTTGGAGATTTTCTCACTTTGGGTTTTAGCAGATTGTTATTGGAGGCAGTGATACCCTCGTTTTCTTCATGGTGATGATAGAACTTGCCATCCAGTACCAGGATGCTGATTTTTTTAATCCTCACATCAAACTCACAAGGAAGCCAGTTAAGATCATCAGGATTATTGGAAATTGATGTAGATTTAAACTGGTTTGTATTCTTTAATCTATCCTAACCCCCACTCCTTTCTTCAACATCAGCTGATTGAATGATTTGAATTTTTTTGTCTCAATTTTCTCATCCTTAAAATGAAGATAATCATATTTGTCTTACCTATCACACAACCTACGTCTGATAGTGTGTTTACAAATATAGCATGTATAGATATTTAAGATTCATTCATACTTAGAGATAACCATGATATGTGCATTATTTTGCTATAAAATATTGTCTGACATTAATTGTGTCAGCTATTTATTGCTACGTTAGAAGCTACTCCAAAACTCATTGGCTTAAAACAACCATTTATTATTTCTCCTAAGCCTACAAGTATGTTGGGTAGGTTCTGCTGGTCTGTGTCAGACTCAGCTCTTCTTAGTTGGGCTTGCTTATGCATCTGTGGTCAGCTGGTGGGTCAGCTGGGGGCTGGCTGATCTAGGATGGCCACAGCTGGTACAAGATGGCTCTGTTTCACATGGTCTCTTACTTCTTCAGCAGGCTAGGCCAGAGGTGTTCTCATGGCAGAGGGGAGCGTGAACACAAAGAAGTTGGCACAATGCGTCCTAAGGCCCCGGCTTAGTATGGCACCCCATCACATCTACCACATTCTAGAGACCAAAGCAAGTTGCAAGACAGCCCAATTCAAGGGGTGGGAGGGTGGGACAAATAAATGTTACATCCTGATTGGAGGAGATGTATAGACATGTTGTAATGGGGGAGAAAAGCTGAAGCCATTTTTGCAATCACATTAAATGAGTCACTATATTCAATTAAAAGACTTGATTGTTTCTAATTTATTTCACTGTGGCAGTGGTTTTTGATATTTTCAATTTTTATGTCACTGTGTTATACATCTTTTTATATAAATGCACTGTTTATATCCATGACTTGCTGCCTATATACAAATCTAAAATATGACCTTTGAATATATTTGCAATTACTGTGACCAGCTCTTATCCAGAAAATCTATTAGGTATATTCTTATTTATTAACTCGTATTTGTTACATTAGTAAAGGAAATAAAACGAGCAGGTGATTTAGAATTCTGAGGCCCAATATGTTTTGTACTACTGGATTGAAATAATTAGTACACTTCATTTCTGGCTTTATAAGCAGTCAGATTAAATGAAGAATTGAGACTCTATAAATTGAAAATCCAGGTCTCTAGCCCTGACCTTGAGAAAGAAGAGAGGGATTTGGCTTTGTTTTATTTTGGTTGAGCTAGAATGAGCATGACTGGATGTCTACATTGATTAAATTCCCTGAATGTGTGTTGCACTCACGATCTCACTTGGATTTAGGCATTCGGTTGTGTGATGCCAAACATCTGGATGATTTTTCTCTACAGTGACACGTACACATCTGTGTGGCGGAATGTTCTGGTTTTGGCATTTAGTTGGTATCCTTACATATGTTCTTCAACCAGATGCACCACACCATTGGGACCCTCCAGAAGTTTGGGTCAGAAGGATGTATTTCTGCTTAAGTTTAATTTTACCCACAGTAAATATAACTTATCTGAATTACACATAGGCACTTGGCAAGATCCTGTAGATTCTCTAATATTCCCTTCCTCTATCTTGGCATCATGTTCAGAAGCATTTAAAATATATTGCCATAACATTCTCTAAATGACTATTGTAATTTAATGTTATATTTGGCAAACACAACCTAAAATACAGTAGCTAATAGTGCAAGCTCGTTTTATTTGCATATCATTGTTAACCACTTTCATGCAGTACTTACAAAATGTGTCAGGTTATTATGATCTATTTTAATGACTTAATGGATGAGACACATTGTTCTTAAATTCAATTATACCCTTTGCACCTCTGGAATTAAGGTCATGTCAGCATTTCTATTATATAAGTGCTTGGGTTTAGCAGTTTTTAACTGAGCTATAAAAATTGGCTTCCAAATCAAATCTCAGTAATAAAGGTCACCGCCTGGGGGAATTCACCCCCCCCCAAATTTAGTATATATAATTTTATAGTGCATCTCCTGCTTTCTAAAATAATATTTTAGGAAAAATTCCATTGTGGTCCTCATGTGGCAGAAGGAAAACTTTAATTTCCTGTTTGTTTTATAAGACTAGGCTTTTCTTTGTTGATGAGTAACAGTCATCTCTCAGACAAGCTGGCTTTTAATACACTACTACTTATTGGTTGTGTGACCTCGGGTTGTCACTTAGCCACTTTGTGCCTCAATTTACTCATCTGTAAAGTAGACTATTAATAGAACCTACCTCAGAGAGTTACGGTGAGTATTAAATAAAATAATATACGTATGTGTTTGGGACAATACATATTTAATTGCTCAGCAAGGGCTAACTTTTATTATTATTAGATAAGAGGTTTAGTACGAGGCCATTCAACATTAGAGAAACATCTGAAAAGAACATGCTACTGAAGTGAGATTTGGCATTTACTGAGAGATGTGGAAGATGCTATGGCTATGACCTAATTATCACCCTTATGTCAATAGTTTTTTTCTTTTAGAAATTATTATTTTTATTGTTCATCCCCGGAATATCTCAGGAAGACAATAAGGTTGAATTAGGTGGGGTATTAACCCTGCAGTGTTAAAACATTACTGTACGTGTTGCTAATGAAACACTCTAGGCAACTCCATGAAGCTGCATATAAATTACAAGACGTATTTGTATTTTTCTGGGTGCAGGAAAAAAAGCCAAAAGCCACTCCTTTACTGACTGAAAAATAAAAACAAACATTGATAGATTTGATCTTTGAGAGATTTGATTTTGTATTGACCAAGTGCCCAATTTGTTGGTGAGTAAACTGCAGAGGCAGATTCATTGACAGAAAAATCTGTGTTTCTCTGTCTGTACTCACAGCCGAATCACTGGTTTCTTAGTAGTCATCGCCATCTTTTTCGGCTAAGAAGAGGTCATTGTATGAGGGACCTGCACAGAAGTATTACAGTGGGGTGATCACACATGATTGTGCAGACCCCTTAGCATCGATATGCCACACTGTGGAAGATTCCAAAAAAAAAAAATAAAATAAATGTGATGGAATTCAAAATCCTTTGGAAAGATTTGAATTAATATTTTTTAGAAACTTTCATTTTAATATATGCTGTTGAAACACTGAAAATAATGGTTCCCAATTCAATTAATTGACGATGTTTCTACCTCTCTTAAAATTCTTTGTACTGTTCTATTTGATCTGATTCAGAATGAATTTGATGTTTTTCTCATTGGCATAATACAGATGACATTCATACAACTACAATCTGTTGTTTTCATTCTGCCATTACACAAACAATCCTAGAGCTGGGAAGTCCTGCAGCACTCATTCTTATAAGTGAATACTGGATGTTCAAACCGCTTTGTTCACAAGAATTTTCTAATCTTAGGAAAGGTCTATAGCCTCTGATGGGCAAAAATCTAAATCAGAGGAAATGTTATTGTTTAGAATACTTGCCAGGCAGACACATCAAAGTTAAAGGAATCTAATGGTATAGAGGAGATCTAAAATAAAACTTTAAAAAATAAAGTAAGGTTGTATAAAACAACCATATATGTATTGGTCTATCATCCATTTGTTTCACATATGTAAAGAAAATCAACGTATAGTTTAAAGTGACCTGGAATATCTATTAGCAAAGGACAAGCAAAGTAGATGCCATTCAGAATGGTAGACAATAGACCATTTATGAGCTGATTTACCATCAAAAAAGGAGTTAGAGATACACCAAATTGCTATTAGGTTAAAAAGGAATGCACAGCAAGCATATTTGATCAGGAATCTCAAAGCTGGCATGATTTCTGAATAAACCTGGCATTTATCAATTGACCAAAACCCATCAACATCAACTATACAATGGAGATTACATTGTTCAGGGATCCTTATTGTATCAGGACAAGTCAGAGGTTAAGACAGGTGATGATACAGTATCTTAGAAAATCATCACTGCCATTCTAGAAATTCTATGTAACCAAATTAACTGGACAAGTGGCCAGCATAAATAATTGGCAGCATTTTTTTTTCTAAAAATTCTACGATAAGTATAGTTCAACTGGAAAGGAAAATGCAGTACTTGAAATAGAATTGTGTACAGGGAGATGGAGAGAAACACCTTAAATCAAACAGACTTTCAGATGACTGCCCAAGGTCCCACAGATAGCATTCACACGGCTGGGCAGCCTGATGCTACCAGTACCCTGGTAAATTAATCATGGAGCTTAAAAGCTACGCTTAGTGTTCATTGATCAACAATGAATTGTCATCAGTGCTCTCAATAGCAGGCACAGTGGAAGATGATAGTTTGGGAATTTAAAGACAATGCAGACTTTACAAAAGAATAATGAACTGGCTATGACATCTAAAGATGTTTGTTATGTTAGCGTCAGAGCGTCTGGTACTGTGTGGTCCCATATTAATTGAAGAAAAATAGCTAATCATAAAGTAAGAGACAAAGTAACATATGTCCATAAACCTTTCCATCTCTTTTCTTATGAAAACTTTTCATAAGACATCCTTTTAGTCCCAACTCAGATGATTCTATCGCTGTGACGTTTTCTCTTACTCATAGAGGCAAAAATAATACTTCTGTGATCCCAGAGAATATGCATATACTTTTAGTATTGTGCCTATTTCTAATAATTTGTGTATGTGTTAATTTCTCTTTTAATATAGTAGGAGTTCCTTGGGGCTGTGTTTTATTTTTTTCTGCAGTACGGGGCACGTAGGAGGTTCCATAACAATGTGTATCGAATGCATGTGGTTAGTCAATGTATAAGAACAAGAAATGTTCAGATGTCTACGATACTTGTCATTTCAAAGATAAATGGGCTGACAGGCAAAATAAATCTCACAGACCAGATTTCTGTTTACCAAAAACATGTGCTTGTCAGAATAAATTATTTGGGGACATCCAGGACAAAACTCTAAGAAATCTTGAAAAGTTGGAGAAATCATCTATTATAACTTAAGGTGATACTGAATAGGAATAAGATCCAATAACTTTTTAACCTTTGATCAGATCCTGTGGCCAAAAATAGGCAAAGAAAACTTGGGGAACAAGGGAAAATCTACACTTAAAAAAATCTATTTTTATGTTATTATTTAATTTGGAAATACGTACATTTTCTCTGTATCTTAATGGGATAGGGGTAGTGAAGAGGGTAACACCTGATGGTTTTCCCAGTACAGGAGCTCGCTACCACCTTGGTTGTAACGTATTTCATAGGAAACAGTTTGGACAAGGAGCTGGGGCCCTGGAATGATGTTTGGTTTCTGCTCCTTGACAGCTATTCACCTTGAACAGTTATTTGGCCTTAGTCTCAATACAAAATGAGGATAATCAACTATTTCACAAGGCTGTTACATCAATGAAATTATGTGTAGAAATGCACTTGTAAATTATATAGTACCATATAAAGGTTAGTATTGATATGGCTTCAACATCAGGAAAACATCATGCAATATGGGGAGCCTACTTCTTTTTTCCAAACGTGTGTCTCTGCAACACAAGTAGTCGAGACTTTTTCCATTAGCTTCCTTGTTCTCCTACCTCAATTTTTTTTTGTGGTAGAGTACACAAAACATAAAAGTTACTATCTTAACCATTTTTAAGTGTACAGTTCAGTGGTATCAAGTACATTTGTATAGCTGTGCAACCATTCATGTCCAGAATTCTATTCATCTTGCAAAACTGAAACTCTATACTCATGAACTAATAACTCCCCATTCTCCTTCCTGAGTCTTTATTTTTTGAGATAATTTAGAATCTACTGCTGCTCCCATCTTATCCTAAATGCAAAAATTCACCACTAACCAGAAATATAATGGTGGTAATCTCTATTCTATTTGCTACCTCCACTAATTTGGTCTTCGCAAGATAAACGGTCAGAAGATATGGTAAATAAATACTGTAAGGGAGACTTTGCATGATAGGAGAAATGTGCAATTCAGCCACATGTAAAAAGGCCTAGTATTTTAAAACTTAAGGAGATGGCAACTTTTCTGGAAATATATCCTAAGGAAATAACCAGGGATATGTACAAAGAGTTATCTGAAAATGGTTAACTCAAAATGTAACTAGAGTTCCTAAATTCCCATCAATTGCAGGTCATTTTAAAAATTGATTGTACATACATACAACGAATAGCATATAACAACTAAGTATCTCATTATAAAATACTACTTAAAATATGGAAGTACGGTCATGCTATAGTAGAAAGTTAAAAATTTTAGAAAATAGTGTACATGATGTTATATCAATAAAATATTATATATGTATTATATTAAAATAACATATGTGTATATATTTATGGCAATCTCTGAGTGGCAGAATTATTAGTGATTTTAATTTCTTCTTTACAATTTTTTATGTTTTGTGTTTTTTTTCAATGACCATATATTACTTTTATAACCAGGAACAAAATGTAATTAAATAAAAACTCAAGCATAGGCCACCTCCAAAGCAAACCCAGCAATGAACTCTGAAGTATTTCAGCTATGAACATTTAAGTAATTGGAAATTGGGAGGACCATAAAAAGTAGTCACTGGGGGCTAGTATTTGAATGAAAAACCCAAAGAGCTTGTTTCAAATCATGTCGACTTTCACATTACTAATATAATTAAAGCAAGTAAATCAGTTGGGCAACATGCCACTCACCCTTCAGACACACGTCACAGCTGTCTGCATGCTCACTATCTTCACCTTGCTCAATTTTTACAGTTTTTAATATGAATATCAATTCCCTTTTTCATAAACCTAACCTATAAATGCCACAACCCCTCTGAGGGATTTCCCCAGGCTTCATTTTAAGCTCCACAAGAAAGGATGTAAAAGAGACCTTTCTTTTGTAAAGTGATTCTATAATTCTGTCCAATATCCATCATTTTCAAGGCCAAGTAATCATATTTAATAGATCCTAAATTACATTCTGTCAGGGCAGGATTCCCTTGATGATATTAACCAGAGCGGAGGACTGACAGTCAGAGGTCTGAAAGTAAGATATTGTTCTACACCAGGCTTACAAGCTTTCCTTTGCAGGGGTCGACCCCACTAAGTTTCGGGTGGTGCAGGATCTGTGCCTTCATCACAACCCTCAGCCTTCCCTGAGTTACCCACAAACCAGCTCCTGATTTCCTGGCTTAAAAGTCACTTTTAAAATTAAATTACTTGGCACATTTTTGACCCTTTCCTTTGAGGAAATTGCCATTGTGAATTTATTTTTATAATATTTCTCTAGCAAGACAGCTCGATGTATAAAGCATTTACCTACACTATCTCCATTCTAATTGCTTCTAGGAAAACTGAAAAAGCTGAATGATGGGAGAAAGTTGGAGAGATGCCATCATGCCTGCACTGTTTAAATTAATATTACAAAGTATAAGGTTGGAGATCTTTTCTTGACAGGAAAGACTAAGGTCATGATGCCAGAAAATGAGTGCAGGGGCAGATTTTTCTTTGAAAAAGGCGGAAATCTTAGATCAAGTTTTCATTAGGAGGGAAGTTCCCATCTTTCCTTCTTTGAGCATCTCCATTGGAATGGCTTTTATTTTGTGGATTGTTACATCTCAAAGATGTTTCAGAAGAAAGAATTAAAAAATAATCACTTCTCCCAATTAAACAAAATTTAAGTTTTTAAATCATCAGTTATGAAAACAATCCAAGCACAAATCTTCATTCAAAATTGACTTTTGAGCTTTTGGTATGTGCCTAGCCCTGCTGCTGGAGCTTTATAAACATTCAGTCATTACATTCTTACAAAGACTCTGTAACCTATAATATGTTCATCCCAATTCTAGAGATGATACCTACAAATCAGCAATTTCTGAAATTTTAGAATGGCTTCACTCCAACAGTTTAGACCACTCTCGATTTTTGATCACCTCTCTTATGGCACAGAATTGCTTGTTCTTGTTCTGGGAAAAATAATCTCGTAACTTTAAGATATATGGATCCTCAAATTTCAGCCTACAGAAAACTGTTGAAACACTGAAGGGTAGAACAGGAAGGAGGGAATATGCTGGTTAGTGTTTAATAGTTTAGAACAAGAAGTAAGACGATGAGCATAATGCAGCAGAAGAGAAAAGAAAATATTAAAGCTTTATCAAGATATTTATTTTATGATTTTTGAGGGACAAAAATACTTTACACAAAGGGACCTATTCTGACTGTTTTCTGGGCAGTTTTCTTACTTTTCTCCCTCTTTTTTAAAGTTCTCAGGTTTCTGTTTCTTTCTCTTGCTCTTCATTACCAATTCTTTCATTGTTATTCACAATTCTCCCTCATTTCTACCTCACCTTGCTCTTTCTCTTCTCCCTTCCCCCCATGCCTAACAAAGGAAAAAATAAAACAAAATAAATCCAACTCTTGTGCGCTCCCTTTCAGTGCAATAAAACACAGGTGCAAAAACTGAAGGAAGGAATTGGCTGGTTTCATTATCTTTTCTTCCATCTTTCATCATTAACTGCTCTTGCTACTCGCTTTTTCTTTACTTCCTCCTTTCCAGTAAGTCACTTCCTTCTTTTCAATAAATCACTAAGGCTAAGATTTAAAAGCACTTTACCACATTCGGATACACTACAGCAGTTTAATTTTCATATCAGTCTAACCCAAATTGGTTTCTCATTGATAGAGCTCAGCTACCAGTAACTTGCCCCTGTGTTCAACAAATGGAAAGCCTCAGTAAAACCTGTGTTATCGTTTATTTCCACTGAAGAAATATTAAGCAAGCTGGAATGTGGTGATTTATTTAGCTTTTTTTTTTATCATAACGCAATTATTAGGGTCATGAAAATTTCACAGTTTCCCTGAGAATGACGGTGGGTTTCAAAGGGAGTAATCATTTAAAATCTGACCATCAGGTCTTCAGTAGACTTTGGTCCATTTTAATTTATATTGCCGGGACATATTAATACATTACCTACCTTCTTCTTAGTGCCATTATTATTAAAAAAAAGAGTTGACACTCTTTTATCTTTTAATAGGGTTATTTTAAATGGGTTTCTCTATTTTGAACTCCATTGAATAAACAATAACAGCTGTCTGTATTTGTGTCACATTTTATATCTTTCAGAGAGCTTTCATAGCATTATCTATTTAATCTACATTAAAACCAAACACTTGCCAAGCACTGTCATAGTTATTGTAGTCCAGATGAAAAGCTTCCATAGCTCCTTCTTTCAGAAGTTAGGGAAGGGACTACACGGGCACATGTAATTATTCCAGACAAAATAATGTATTAGGAACCTCAACAATTGTATGTACAATGCTACACAGACACTGGGTATCTAATTATTAATTATATTGTTCTCTGATTACATTTATCACCTTTTTATTTTATCTTTTTTTAATTTAAGGAGGGAGCAGATCCCAGCAGCCCACGCAGGGATCCAACCGGCAACCTTGGTGTTATTAGAACCTCACTCTAAACAACTGAGCTAACCGGCCACCCCTTACATTGTATTTTAATTTGCTATATTGAATCAGTCAGCTTCTCCCACTAAATTGTGGCAGAGAGATATCTTATTCACTTTGAATTCCCAGCCTGAAACACAGGACCTTGAACATGATAGCCAATTACTTTTCAATGAATGGATGAATAAAATGAATGTCTATATATCTATGTAGTTTTTCTCTGAGTTGGTGGAGATACACAGATATATAGACATTCATTTTATATATTATAAATGTATGTATAGATATCGATGTTACAATGCTTTTATGATATATTTATATATAACATATGCAGATATTTATATAAATATATATTTAAAATACATATGTTTAAATTCATAATTCCAGGAAAGAGGATCTTTCATGTAATATGGGAAAAAGGTTTTTGGTCAACAGAAGTACTATCTTCATGTTAATACAAAGTGAATATATAATATATCGCTATATTAGTTTTCAACTCCTTATGATGAGGTAACTGTGATGGTTAAGGCCAGACTCCTAAGAAAGATCAAATTCCCACATTTCCTTTCATTTTAAAGAGCGAGATCCTTCATGTCTCTCTCTCTCTTGCTCTTATTCTTTCTTTCCTACATGACTAAAATTCATGTCTCATTTAGGAGCCTATATTATTTTCTATCTTCTGTTAGTAAATACTTCTGACTTGTTACTGTTTGCCACCTTCCTCTCTTATGTGTATTTTCTTCAACTGCTCGCTGCTTCAATGCCAGCTTCGCTGACCACCATTATAACTATATCTGACTGCCAATTTGGGGAGATAAAGAGCTATTTGACATAAAGAAGAAAATATGAGCCCAGAACCTTGCATTCTCACCTAGAAATTGCACAGAAAATACCTGGTCAAATTTCTAACAGGGATTGATTCCTTTCCTTTATTCTTTGATACGTCATATTTGGCGAATTGTTGGATTTTATGTAGTTTTCCTTAAAGTCTGAAAATAAGATGGGAATACTATTTCTTTTTGTGAAGACTCTATCTATAGAACTCTTTCACATTATGGCTTTTTCCTCCAGGCAGGGTAGAAGACTATATTTCAACACTAACTTTATTTAGGACACATCAATTTAGATGTAATGTTTGCTTTATTTTTATTCCACTGGTTCCAGCAGTTGGGCTCCTTACCAGCACCTGTGGGCTTTCCTTGTTCAGGGGACCTAATGTGGTTCTTAACCAAGGGTTGGTGAGGAGCCCATGACATCTCTGAGTTGGTCTTTGTTAGGTCTACTAGGATGGACCTTAGTCATTTTCCTTGTTTCCCCGGGGCTCAGTGCCCTATGGGAAAATGGTACCAGCTGCCGACCCTCCATGCTGCTGATGGTATGTCTACACTGATCTCACCGATCGCCTCTAGTGAGGATCTCTGCTAACTGCCCACTCTGTGCCTGCCTGGGCAGACACCTGTTCTCGAGTCCTCAGGAGTCTGCACTGTGTCTTCCTGTCTTTTCTCCTTTGGGTTCCACACCCCCAGCTCCTCTTCCTAGACTCACATCTCTTTTCTTAAAACAATAATCCTCTGGCCATAATGACTTCCTGTGTGGATCTCTGACTCCCCTCAGACTCTGAAAGTCTCAATTTCTCCCAGATGGTTTCAGCCTTCCGTTTATCTGGCTATCCCACTCAGTTCTGGTTATGACAGTAAGAGAAACTCACATGTGCTTCTCTATTGGAAAAAGAGAGGGGTAAGCAGCTTTGTGAGGGTCAGCAAAATGATGGTTTTGTAAGAACCTTTTAACTATACTTTGAAAAGCATGAAGAAAGCGCCTCTGGAATCATTTCATCCAGAGGTCAATAAGTCCAGGAACTCAGGATCCTGGGACAAAATCTCAGAAGGATTCCTGATAGCCCTGGTTTCTCACCAACCTCTCCCTTCAATGTATGCATTCCTTGGCTGATAGATGCAAGCAGGAAAGAGTAGGAAGGTAGTCCTCACTTACCTCTGCGTTGTCTCCCACGTCCTTGCCACTGGCCTGTGTACTTTGCTGCACAGCCCCATGCAGACGAGCACCACCCTTGATATGTGGAGGGTATCAGTCATGGTAACAGGAAACAGAAGGGGGGCTATTCAGGAGAGTTTAACAAAGAGGCTACTTATAAGGGTGTAGGCAGGTGAGGATGGTGAGAGACCTCCAGCACTAGCAACAGCTGGGAGTCTTCACCAACTGTCATGCTGGGTGTCACACAGGGTCTCAGCTCCCGCTCCCCACACAAGAATGCAGGATATGGTGAGGCCAAAAAGGAACATCCACAGAGCCATAGATAGGGGAGTCATACCACCATTTCTCGCTGGTGGCTGGGTTGGAGACACAGGAAGCAGGAGCCACATTATCCGCAACCTGCCGTCTACTTCTCTCTGCCAACCTACCCCACTTGCTAGCTGCAATCCGCCGTGCTAACTGCAATCCGCTCTTGCTAGCTCAGCCACCATCTTCTTGCTAGCCCCCATTTTGCTTCTAGCGTAGCCACAGCACTTATATTAGCAGTTATATTTGTTAGAGCTGATGGCCAACGAGCCACAGCTGATGGCCATCCAACCACAATTGATGGCCATTTACTACCTGAGCCAGCACCTTTCCACGTGAGTCCGAAAACCTGGAAACTGCATTCCTGGCTCTGTCCCCACACCAACTGTAGGCTCTAAGGGGCAGAGGGAGGAAAAACCTACCAGAACCCTGGGAGACAGTGGTAGCTGTAGTATGGTGGAGGCTGTAACCTTTTCCAGGGGGAAGGAGCTACTGCCAACCTGTGGTCATGCAAGGGAGGGCCTCTGATCTCATTCTGCCTCCTTCTCCTCCCATCCTCTCATCTCCTACCCATCTCTTCCAAATGCCTCCCATTAGTTGAATGCAACCAGAAGGGCCAGGGGAAAGGAACTGGAATGATGCGATGAGCAGAGGTCAGCCTCCCAGAGGACAGAGAAGGGTGGGAAGGGTGGAAAGAGCATTTTGAGTCCTGATGCTGAAAATGTGTAGCACATGGGTAATTGACCCTCAGCTGAGGTTGGCTCTTGACACTATAAGAGGGTTTCACTGGGATAAGTGGAATGTGTCAATGAAGACTCTTAGTCGCCATTGTTTTACTGTGCATAGTTATTTTTCTAAAATAGTCGAGTACTACGGTGGGTAGGAGATTCCCCACAGACACACTCTCTTATTGTATTTTCATTCAATTTTTATTTACTTATGGTTGAGTTTAAACTTTTACCTAAATGTTCATCTTTTACTTCCTGTTGAGTTAAACGTATTTTTTAAAATGCAGAAGTAAGGTTCACTTCTTACCAATTCAACCTTCACCTATTAAAGCCCATAGATTATCCTTGATGCATTTGATATAACAATTAAATCATGATATTAAACCACTTATCAAGAGATGTTTCTTCAAGGCAGCTGGACCCATCTCCAAGGCAGCAATTTGCTCATAGGAAGAATCTGAAGGAAGATTCTTTTAGTCCATGATAGCAGCTAAGTTTGCATTATGTCATCCAAAGAAGAAATTTTTCTCCATTAGTCAAATCACAGTGCTCAGAGCTTTCAAAGAAACCAATTTTCCTTCTATTTAAGAACTCTTGTGTGTATATTTAATAACTTTCAGGGCAATTTCTTAGCCATACAAAGTAATAATTTAAAACCTCAGTTTTTTTTCCTAAATGTTGTTTAAAAACAACTTCTTAAACGAATGGAGTAGTATAAGCCTGGGCCAAAACTTTATTTCTAGCTAGCCACAAGGGATGAGACTTTTAAGTGTGCCGATTCAAGATTCTCTTAGGGATTTTATAGGAAAAGTGAATGGTTCATCATTGTTAAACTGGATATAAGAAAAAAAATAATGTCTGGTTAAAAATTATTAGGCTCCCAGTCAGCTGGGTGGGTAATCCTGGTTTCCCAGAAGTCCTTAATCTCATTTAGGTCTATCAGAAAATTGCTCAAGCATTTTAACAGCAATGCCAATTACGTCCCACAGGAGGCTATGAATTATATTATGCAAAAAAGTTCTGCCCCAGACCAGATCTGGGACAATTTTTATTCTCAATGTGAATATAACTTTTGTGCCAAAACGTTATCATCAGTTTTTCTTTGTTCTAAAATAATATTTTTTCTTAATATTTGATTTAAGGTGGTTCGCCCTTTTTGGAATAAAACTATCAAATGTTTCTTACTTAAAATAATGTTGTAAGATTTGAAAAATGTGAAAGTTAAATAAATGCAACACTTCTGAGAAACAGTAAGATTTCATAACAGAAATAGCACTAATGTAAGCTACAAATGTGATTTTAAAACAAGTCCGCAGTGCCTAGATCTATCTACCAATTTATAGGAGCACATGGTAAACTATACCAGGGAGTGGCAGTGAGTAATACCCAGATCATGGGAAATTCTATAGGACTGAAAAACTCTGATTTCTTCTACAAATACTTACCAATCAATCACAACATGTAAACCTTCTTTGGTCTACAAACACATTATAAAATAAAATTATAACATTCACAAGGCAATTGAAAATTTGAACTCTTACTGGAAATTTAAGGATGTCAAGGAATTCTTGTTGAATTTTAAATTGTAACAATTTAAATTGTGTTGAGCTTATATGTATGTAAAACAAATCATATGGAGATACATAGTGAAAAATCTGCTGATGAAAAATGGTCTGATGTCTGGGATTTGGTTCAAAATAATACAAGAGAAGGGAGTGGGGATAAAATACCATCAACCTGAGTTGATAATTGTTGAAACTAGGTGATGGGTATGTGGAAGTTTTTCATATGTGTCTGCTTACTTTTGCTTATGTTAGAAACTCTCTTTAGTAGAAAGTTTAAATAGAACGATACCAGCAAGATTGGTTCTCTGAGGTGTTGGTGCTTTCACTGCTTCCATGGGCAAACGCTTATTCAAGAGCCCACAGTGCATGGAGTCCAGTGCACAAAAAAGCAGGCTGGAGGGCAGTAATGCCAATGACAGTACATGTGCAGAAGTCATATACCATAATCTGATACCAGTGAAAACTTTTCCTTTAGAACAGAACATAATAGAGGGAAAAAATCATGGCTAGACACAAAGAAATGGTTGTCATTCTGTGCATTGCAGTGAAGGGGAAGCACTCATCTCTCTTTAGGATACACAGACCTTGATGGGGGTTACTGGTTGTGGAGAGAGAGGAGGGAAACAGTGAGAACGAACATGGTCCCAAGTCTAGTTGGGACAGAAGTGTTCTTATGTAGTTTAAAAGGTATAGGCCTCTTATGGGAAGTGATTAGCGTTCCTAATCAAATGCTGCACAGACGCTGCTACTGAGACGAAAACCTCACTCTTCTGGAAAGTTGGTTAACCACCCAGCTCCTGACAGACCATGCAGAGCTAATAATCTGCAACCAGCTTTTATTTATTCCTCTTCCTCCTTGCCTTCTTTCTTGTAACTTCTCCTTGTTTCTCCTTTGTATCCTCTTCTTCCTCCTTTTCCTTTTCTTTTCCTTCTTTTCCATAAATGTTTCTCCCAAGAGAGAATTCTTCGGTTTGGCTTGCTCAGAGATCTCAGCCTGTTGCAGCAAGCTTGAAATAAAACTCTTGACATTTCTTGTAATCAATTTGTCTCAGAACTTGCCTTCTTAAGATTTTCACCACATGGCAAGGAGTAAACTTTTCATTGGCACATAGTCATAGTAGAAAACAGGGATCTTGGAGTTTCTCGGTCAGCAGCTCAAGGTAGGCAGTTGAAACTCTGGAAGATGGGGCAGAGAAAAAGAATATGGAGAGAGAGGAGCCCAACCCAAGGCCAGAGGGTGGGACTCTGGAAAGACACAGCCAGCGGGAAACACCCATGTCTGACATTCAACTTGACATTCTTTCCTGAATGGTATTGTTATCACTACTCTCCTCCCCCATCCCAGTAAATGATAACCCCATCTTTCTAGTTGCACAGGCCAAAACCCTTATTTTCATCCTTCTTCCTCTCAGTCTTTTACATCTACATTTGCTTCATCAGCAAACCCTCTCGGCAGACGTTCCATATATACCCATAACCCATTAGCACTTCTCACCTCCACCCCGCTGGAACCAAGTTTGGGTTATTACGATAGCTTCCAAATTGTCACCCTGCTTCCACTTCTTTGCCTCTTTCAGTAATGGGCTTCCCAATTTGCTCTGAGTAAAAGCTAATGTCCTCACACTGATCTATTGGCCTGAACAATCACTTCCAATGCCTCTGATCACACCTTGGCTCTGCCCTCACTCATCCCCCTGCAGCCACACTGGCCTCCCGCTCTAGCTCCCTCAGGCTGTGGCCTGCTGCTCCCGCCCTGGGCCATCCTTCCTCCAAATATGGGCCTGGTTCTCGCCAATACCTCTTGGTGACTTTGTTCATTGTAAAGTCCCCTAAGTGATGAAAGCTTCTGGACTCCGTTTGAAAAAAATCAATCCTCCCAGCACGGTAGTCTTTCTGGCTTTATTGTTCTCTGTGTACTTATTACCACCAGACACACTAGGAAGTGTCTTATTTATTGCATTTACCATCTGAGTGTTTCCCCTGAAATGTAAGCTCCACGAGAGCAAAGAGTTTTGTCTTTTTTTTTGCTGCTGAATCCCCAGGGCTGTAGTAGGGCCTAGTCCGTAGTAGGTGCTCAATAAATATTTGTTAAATGAATGAATGAATTCCCCAAAATAATAAAACCTGGCACTTACAACATTCTTGTGTGAGGAGTGCAAATGACGGGGAATGAGGCAGAGTGGCTGAGTGCACGGGAGATCGAGTGCTAGTTTCAAGTGATGAGATGCTGAGCTAGAAACACCAAGAGTTTAGTGGGAACACACAGGTGAGAGATCACAGTGGAACTTGAGCCCCTAGGAAGGACCAACTTGACTATTCCATGAGAACCTGAAGTATTTTATTGGGATATTTAAAACAAAGGCAGTCATAGAAGGTCGGAAATACTTGGGAACGTTTGGTTACTTTAATAAAATTTAAAGTTACATTTTAAGACAGTAGACTTTTTTACTACTAGGCATTTATACATCTGGCATATTTACCATTTGTTTCTCAAGAAAAGATTTCAGTATTTGAAATTAGATATCTAGCAGCTTCAACAGGACACTCAAAGCTCTATTCCAGAGCTGCCAGGCACCAAACACACCCTGCTGTGTTGAAGCTGTGGGGGGTCAGGGTGGGGGCGGGCAGGGTAGGGGCACGTCTGGTGCAGTGACCTGCTCTCTGGGGTCTCTGAGAGTGGACGGAGCAGGAGAGGAGAGACTGGAGGAGGCTGTGGTGGGAGATGTGGCCAGCCCTAGACTCAGGTTCATTTCTATGTGGCCTCTGTTGGTCTACAGGACTCATAGAAGGAAGTGACACTGAGACAAAGACCGAAATTTAAGTGGAAAAGAAAAGCTGCTCTAACACGTAAGTAGGAAAAAAATGGATGCCCTGGCCCTCCTTCCAACAGATTTATTAATGCATCACCAAAGCAAAATCTGGCAGGTCTCCTTCCTGTCTCCCCTTCCAGAAATCTTTCAATTCATAGATCACCATTTTTGAGGCTATTCCCTGCTCCCTTTCCTCCCACACAGACATCTCGATATTCTTTTTTGTCTCATATAAAAATATTAAGGCTCCTATTTGCTAGGGCTGCCCAAGTAGATGAGTAGACCTAAGAGTGGGTGCAGAAGTCCAAAGAATTGATTGACTATTCCGTTGCTGATGCTGGGGAGAGGGGCAGCCACAGCAGACTAAAAGTGGGGGTACGGCTCAGGTGGGCAGAGAGGGAGGGCCTGAATTCAGTCCCCAGAGGTGCCACCCAGTTTCCACGGTACCCTGAAGGTACTCAGGGTGCCTGTGTATCTCGGAGGAACACTGATGATGCTAGAGACTGGGGCCTGCAAGCTTGCCAGAGGGCTGACTGAGGCACGTGGCACACGTGTCTGTGCATGTCAGTGCATATGTCTGGGGCAGGCGGGATGGACTGAGAAGAAAAATCGCCCTTTAGTTCAGGGCAGCACTGGTCTGGAGCCCAAATGAGATTTCTAGGAAGACCTCCTTCGAGGCTCCAGAGAGACACCCAATAAAAGCACAAGTGAAGCCTCTAGGGAGCCAGGAGGTGGCACTGGGCCCTGGCTAAGCTTCAAGAGAAACCCGAGGACAAGCTACCAGCAGCAGGAGCAGCAGACCGTAGGCCAGGGACAGCAACAGGATGGACAAATGACAAGGTCCTGCAGACCAGGGAGCTAGAGCATGTCATGCCAAGGCCCCGGACCCCACCCATCACGAGGCTATAAAGATTTGGGACAACTCAACCCCACGTGTGTGCATGTATTTAGATAACTATCTTGGAGAGGAGCCAGGAAGGGAAGTAGAAGACTGAAAAATCACCAAGTACTTTTATCTAGAGAGGGAGTATTAACCCTAGGGACTCTCCATGGTTGAACTAGACCAAAGTTGGAACTAGATTGGACCTTTAGTTATTTTTCTCTTTGTACTTAGCAGTTGGGAGTTCATAGAGATGTTTGTCTCTTTGTCTAAAACTACCAGTTTTCTTTTCACCCATCTGATAAGAAGAATGAAGAAATTACAGCCTCATAATATGTACACGGTTTTTCGTAGCCCTGTGTGTAGTCAGTTCATACATTTGAAAGCCTCTGGCTGATTTGGGACGGTGGAAAGAGGGTAGGTTCTAGCTTCACCTAGATCTAGTTTTGAACCTGGCTCTTCCACTCTGCTCGCCCCCTTGTGGGAACTTGGGTGAGTTACTCAACACTCCTCAGTTGTGGTGGTCAGTAAAGTGGGTATAATCCTGCTTATCCCCGAGGCCTATTCTGAAATTAATTGGCTTCTGAATGTAGAGTGCCCTGTGCAGGGCTTGTCATGTGGTACATGCTCAACAAAAGTCAGGTTTCTTTTGTTCCCACAGGGAATAATCTGCACACTGATAAACAAATGGTGAACTGTTTCCAACTTAATTTAGCCCAGGTAACTCCTCATAAACTGTCTTTAGTGTTTGATGCGATCATCCAAATTAAAGTATTGACGACGTTAAGAAGACATGCCATCCTTTATTTTACTCCAGTTCCAACGAGGACCTATAGATGTCGCTGTGAATCTTTGTGTGTACCCAGTTATGGCTAAAGATATGGAAGACAGCTTGGCTATCTGTTTTAAAGACTTTTCATAAAGCACAGGGGTTGGTGCACGAGAAGGGAAAGCACTAGTCACTCTGCCTGTCCACTTACTTTCCTCTGTCCCCCGTCACAGGATGAGGAAATGAGATTTTCCTCAAATTCTACCCTTTGCTCCCAGCGCCTCCACACTCTGCCTTCTAGTAGGAGCATAAGCACAGAGCAAGGGATTCTGGGAGAAACAGCCAAGTCCTCGGGGCTCTTCTCATCCTCACTCCCTTCTCCCCCGCCACACACACTTCAACCGGATGGGAACTCAGAACAAACACCTGCTTAAAGCTGTCATGTGGGTTATTTTCCACAAGAAGCTGCTCTTGTCTGGGGGTCATGATTTGACTTGCAAGTGGCCCTGGGTAATAACCAGCTGAGTGAGAGAAGGCTTCTGCCATACATGGATGTTTGGGACACAACATTTAGCATTTGTTTCAAATGATCCAAGCAACTCAAAGTAGAAGGAACGGCCATTGAAAAGGAGAAGGAAGAGGATTTAAGAAATCATTTGTGCAATATTTATACGTGACATTTTCTACTCCACGAAAATAGGATTCCTTAGGACCCCATAAAGTAAATAACAAACATATGTTCATGAATTGATGGGCATACCTTCTCCTGGGCTGTATTTTACAGGGTATAAAAGGCTTCTAGTGACTGATGTGATATGGGGTGGTGGTGAGTAAGCAAGGAGAGGGAGGATGCATCTGCCATTTGCATTCCATTTCATTTTGAAGAGGATAAAATGAGGATTTGCTTTCCTTGGGGGTTAGGGCTCCGTGCTTTCTTCCTGACAAATGTTTGAGACACTTTGAATGGAACAGAGTTTGAGTTTTACTTTCTGGATTTCCTCAGCCCCTGTTTGTCTTCTCCTCAGTGCCCTGCAGCTTAGGGACTGCCTGGTCTTCTTGAGCAAACTGGGTAGACGCTGAGCTATGCTCCTTCCCCTCATGGAGACCCAGGCTTCGGTTTTGTTCCGCCTGCTGTGCGTCTACACACAGTGGTGGTCAGGTAGCAATTCATACAGGATGAGAGTGAGACCGTGTCTGTGGTTCTGGTGTCCTCGGTTCAGGATGATCTCATCTCCTTGGAGACATGAGCGGAAGCTATTAACTCCAGGAGTTTGTTGGGGCAGAGGTACCTGAAATCAGTCAGGGGATGAGAAGGAAAGAGATGTAAGACGTGAAACCATAGATGAAGTAAGAACAGGTTAGGTCAGGAAGGAGTCCGGGAGCCAAAGGAGGGCAGACCCTGGAATCAAGTCACAGCCATATGTGGGGTTGTCTGGGGCTTGCTCACTGTAGGATGTCCTGTGAACAGGTGACTGTGGCCCCTGGTCTGCTCTGGATCATTGTGGGTTTATAACTGTTGTCCAGGGCAGTTATTGATAGCATCCCTTTCACTATTAAAAGAGTTCTGATATGGATGATAAATGATACTGTCACCTTACCTGTTCACTTCACAAGAGGGTGCTATGCTTGACAGCCAGTAAGCCATATACATAAAGCTTCTTAAAGACCAATATTGGGCAAGAGTTTCTCTGAGAGGCAGTGGGTTTAATAGTTTCTTCCATGTGTTTAATTTTACTCATATCCAAATTTCTTTTGATCCTTCTGTGACTTCTTTCCTTCTAGGTAGAAAAGGTTGTTTTTAAAATCAATATAATACTGTAAATTGCTTTTTTACTAAAAAAAGTATTTCAGTTTTCTCTATTAATGATCAGTCAGATTGTTTGCAGTTTAGGGACACTACAAAATAATGCTTATACATGTATACTTCTGGTTTGCTGCATCCATTTCTGTTGTCTCATCTGTGAATGAAAAGAAATTCATATAATTGCTGGGAGGATTAAATGAGAGAATACTTATAAAAGCACTTAATATAGTACCTGGAACAGAGTTTTAAAAATTTGTCTGTTATTATTTTTTAGAACAGTATTGATTCTATAAATTCTTTTTCCTTCCCTCAGAAAGGCTTACGAGTATACTGGGCCTTCTGATTAGTGGAAATGGAGACTCTATGTCCTTTCAAGGTCATAGGCAGGACCATGGCATGTCTACATAAAAATGCCGTCCTAAAGCATCACTCAGAACCTCACTGAAGGTTCCAAGTGAGGTCTCAAAGTTCACATGGCCTATAATCCCCTTAGTTCCCAGTTTCAATGTGGATCTGATGATTTATTCATTTCTGCAGGGGCTAAAATGCCATTTGAATGCTGTCACTGAGACAGACTTTTCTCTCATCTCTAAAGTATAAAGTTCAAAACACCAACAGAAGTGGGGTTGTGAGAGGTGGGAGGATGAGAGAGGTCCTTCCAAAGGCTGCAAAACAGAATGAGATGGAAGGATGGTCGCGTGCTCCTGTAACATGAGGTTTGTTTGGAGGGACTCCTGTAGAGACCAGAGCGGGAAATGGCAGGGTAAAGAGCTGCCTCAACTTTCATGTCTGGAAATATGTTTTTCAGATGTTCTTCTCAGCCAGAAATTGTCAGTATGATAAAGAGACAGCTGTCTGACCGCAAAAGGAGGTGCCCTTCTGCCTCCTAAATATCTTTCTGCAGTCCAGGGCTTTCTTTTAGAGCCATCTCTGGGTGAAAATCAATTTTCTCTTTGCTTTTTCTTTTTCTTAAAAGCTTTGAACAACATGGCAAAAGATAAGAAGGCTTTGCTCCAGATGTGCAAGTTTTCCTAGAAGAAAAAAGATCTAAAAAGCTACTCTACCACCTGTCCTGGTAAGGCAAGCAGAGGACTTGACTTTTACATGAGGTAGCTTATCAAAAACTCAACTTTGTCAGAATTTTCTCTCTGGTTCCCATCCTACAGAGGCATATCCTGACAAGCTGTAGTTTCTCCACTGACCAAAAGCAAAACAAAACAAGACCAACTTGAAGGAGGGCTGGTAAGTCAGAGAGTTTATGGAGCTATTTAAACTAAGGGAAGGTGCTAATTCTACTCAACAAAGAAACAGGAAACATGTCAGGAGACAAAGGGGGGGGGGAAGATGAAAAATAATTTAAGACCTATTATTCATGTTTAATTTTATCTACTTTCAAAAGACTTACAGAATTTAAAACAAGTAACAAGGAAAATATGGAATACATTTTAACAAAAACAGATCGGTATGTGGTTACTGAGTGCCTGCGTGGTGCAAAGCCTCTATTTTTCAGGGCTGCAGGAGTGAAAGATGGCACTGGTATGGACTGAATGTTTGTGCCCCCCCTCCAGCCCCAATTCATATGCTGAAATCTTAACCCCCAATGTGGCTTTATTAGAGAAGGTGGGGCCTTTGGAAGGTAACTAGGTTATGAGGGTTGAGCACTCATGAATGGAATTAGTGTTCTTT
Organism: Rhinolophus sinicus; assembly: GCF_036562045.2. NCBI lineage: Eukaryota > Metazoa > Chordata > Mammalia > Chiroptera > Rhinolophidae > Rhinolophus > Rhinolophus sinicus. The sequence goes on along the minus strand of NC_133753.1, from coordinate 69,156,862 downwards.
TTGTTTTTAAATTAAAGTTTATTGGGGTGACAATGGTTAGTAAAGTTACATAGGTTTCAAGTGTACAGTTCTGTAATACCATCATCGATACATTGCATAGTGTGTTCACCACTCAGAGGGTAAGGGGGGAGTGGGTGGTAGATGAGGGTAAACAGGATCACATATATGGTGATGGAAGGAGAACTGACTCTGGGCAGGATTAGTGTTCTTACAAGTAGAGACTTGAGAGTTCACTCTCTCTGTTCTCTACCATGTGAGGACACAGCAAGAAGACAGCCACTTGCAAACCAGGAAGCAAACTCACTAAACACTAGATCTGCTGGCACCTTGACCTTTGACTTCCAAACTCCAGAACTATGAGAAATACATGTTTGTTGTTTAATCCAACCATTCTGTGGTAATTTGTTATAGCAGCACATACTGAGACAGCACAGATAAATTAAATCCACAGATACTCGCCCCACCCCCCTCAATTTTATTTTCGCTTTTAAGTTTTAAATTTCTTCTCAATCAGAGATTCTAACAAAAGTAAATGAAACCATTCTGAATTTCAGACACTTTCTTTCCTATCTATACTAATGAGTTATGAAAATGGCGATTGGCAAAAGTGAGGAAAGGGAGAAACAACAAGACTCATTTAACCACATGGTGGGTGTCCATGGAAACACTGTTTGTAGGTGGGGTAATGCTGGTGTCAATGTGAAAGAAACAGCCAATCCAGCTTTGAGCAGTATTGCTTTGTTTGAAGGGAGATAGAGACCAAATAGGTAGGTACCAGCTATTGTGATAGTTGCAAAACATAAATTTGCATTGAATCCTCACATAGCCCAATGAGTGAAAATTTGTTTGTCTTTTACAGAAGAAGAAACTAGAGTTCTAAGTATCATAGTCAGAGGCATACATCTAGATGTGGTGGAATGGGAACAAAGATCAAAGATGAACCAATTTATTTGCTATCCAACGTGCAGGCATATTTGGTCTGTAATTTGAGCTTAGTGGGGTTCTGTAGAGTGGGGGCCAGAATTGGTGTCCTGGCAAGTCAAAGCCACAGGCCCTCTGACATCATGGTACAGTCAGTTCTGAAGGCAGGAATGAAGCACATGCAGAGAGCGGAGACCAGGGGCCAGCAAGGACAGGTATATGTGCAGCATTTAGAACTGGATGCAATAATGCCCTCCCCACACCCCCGAACTCACTGAATGAAAATCACCTAAAAGTTTTTTAGAGCTCTAGGTGATTCTGCTCTACACGAGTTGAGAATCTTGAACTAGCTTGGGTAGGATTCTTTTCCTTGCAACCTTACAATCCCTGCCTCTGGCCCATTGTCCTTTCTACTACAATTTGTTGCCTTTCCTACGCACAGAAAAACAGAGGCTAATTCAAGAGAAAGGTAACAAAGAGAAGGACAATACAAAGAAGGAATCTGATTTAATTCCTCCCAGACCAGCTAATTTACATTTTTGCAGATATTTTTGTTCCACACTACCAGAGTTTGCTGAAGGGATGTAAAATCTCTTCTCTTAGTATTTGCAAAATACATATATAGCCACTACTACTATGACTCAAGTGCAAATCCTTCCACCTGAGAATCGATGAATGCATCTTTCAAATCTAGTCCAAGGATGTTATTTGTAAACTATCACACCAAGTTCCTTACTAAGTCCTGCTTCCTGGATCCAATACAAAGGGACATGTCTTTCTTGCACATTCTAAAAGATACTGATTCCACACATGACCAGAAGAAAACTATTTGTCATGGGGAAAACTACTTTTCTACTTACTTATAGCCTTCTAAGGAGAATGGATCTTAGTGAGGAATCTTGGTTTTCAGAGGGGGGTAAAAGGGTACAGGATATAATTTTGGGGGGCAGGGATTTGACTTTCTTTCAATTAAAATTTATTGGGGTGACAATGGATAGTAAAATCACATAGGTTACAAACGTACAATACTGTAATACATCATCTATATATATCACATTGTGTGTTCACCACCCAGAGTCAGTTCTCCTTTCATCACCATATATTTGACCTAAGGATATAATTTTTGAATGAGAAGAGAGACAAATTGTTTTGCATAAGAAAAGAGATGTGGGGGAGGGGAGAGTGGTTTTTTTCCAACCTTGATTTCACATTGGAATCATCTGGGGAGTTTTTTAAACTGGGAAACCTGGATCTCACTCCCAGAGATCCAAATTCAATTTGTCTGGGTGGGCCCTACCTGTGTATTTTTGAGAACAACTAGTGTAGAGAAAGGAAGACCTGATGGTTCGTGTTTTTGATGAAATTTTCCTGTGCCATGGATCATCTCTGTATTCTTAGAACATCCTTCAGAAGATCTAGACTAATCATTAGTGCTTAGGAAATGTGAATTTGTCTGTTTTTTTTGTGTGTGTAGGCAGTGAAGTATCAAGTTTGACCAAGGTGGATATGGGAAGGGGTCAGAGTATGTGCTTATCATCTTAGTAGCACTCAGGCAAAACATATAGCTACAAAGAAATAAAGAGGGGGAAGGGTTAGAAAAGCCATAAGTGAACATAAGCTATTAGCACTTTTGTCTCTTTTATTGCTTCTACCAAGTAAAAAAAAAAAAAAGTCTTTTCAAGTACAGAAGCTTTTTTGCTGGGTAGGATAAAAGTACAGCAACCACATTCCAAACAGGGCATTCTTAAAAAGAAAACAAAACCACAGTGAAGCACAAACCAACAGAAAATCATCCTTTTCCCCCCGACTCATCCTTTGCTTTGGATACTTTAGGATTCAGGGGACGTATGTAAATTTTCCAGACCTATGTTTCTCTGGCCTTTGGACATGTCACGGCTCTTCTTTAAAAAGTATAGATGTGGTGATGGGCTGGAGGAAAGTCAACCCAAGGCACGACCAGTACAGGTCTTACAGGTGAGGGATCCTTCAGCTTTTAAAGATGAGACAGGGGTCCCGCCAGTCAGTTCATTCTGCCATGCACTGGGAATGTTGGCAAAATATTTATTAGTAAGGGAAGTTGAGAAATTTGAATAAAGTGATGTTTACAATTTTGGGTGTTTTATCAGATGCTTGATGAATCTACCAATGAAGATAGGGGCATATCTAGTCATTCAAAGTATTATTTAGGGAACATTTCCTCCATGCCAGGACTGTGCTAAGCACTGAAGATAAGGTAGCCTGCCCCTTCGTGGTCTATTTTATCTCCTCCAGGCTTTATTTCTGAAGACCATATTCAGTTGCATTTTTTTCAGGACAAGCCATCTACAACTGAGTTTGTTCTGTCCCTTCAGGTTTGATACAGAGTTCCTGATTTGAAGGAATGGTTGTGTTCAGGGGAACCTTATCCCCTGCCATCTACCCAGGAACACATCAGCTTCACTAAATATCCAAAAATTGGGCTGAGGTTCCTATTCAGAGTACTGCATCTAGGGTTAAAATGATAGAATTTTCTATTTTGAAGAAGCGCTTATATTATAATCAGGTCTCTTCCACAGAGAAGACAAACAAAACAAAAATCACCATGTAGAGTTATTAGCGTCCAATACTAATAATATTATAGGATATGAAATTTACATTAGTCACATTATCTCACCTGTGGCCTGTGATAGCGTATGTAAATTTCAAATGAAAGAAAAACTGGTTCCCACCACTTCAAGCAAAGGAATAAATAGTAAGAAATCAAACCAAAGCATAGCAGAAAAAACCAATGATGTGCTGACTCTTAGGATCCACAACTAACGCTGAGCCAAGAAGGCCAATATGATATCTCAACATGCTCCAAAGTCACATTAATCCCTGGGAAGGGTGTGTGCGTGTGTGGGTGGAGGGTGGGGAGGGCCGTAGGTCAGGGGCAACAGAAAATCATAGCCCTTTACCAAGTTGGGGGAAACCGAATTGAGTCCAGCACCACTTTCCCAACCTCAACCTATCCACTTGAAGCATATGGGCCATATCAGTTCTTCAAGAACATTATCTAAGACGGTAGTTTCCTTATTTATGTCTTGGATTGATGGATCAACTTTCCTCCAGAAGGCCTCTCTGCTAAAATGTGAACACAGTTTAGATCTTGTCCTCCTGACATCATCATGCTTAAAAGGGAACCCGTGTGGTCCTGCAAGGCCATAATGAGCATGTGTTTGCAACCCCTTTATTCTTGCATAGTAAAACATCTTTTTTGGAGAGAAGAGATGGATGACAATTTTCAACCAGCCACGTGCACTCTTGTTCAGTATTGAGTGTTTTGGTTTGTTCCCCATGCAGCTTCTGGGGGTACGTTATTTTTCCTTTCTCATCACCTGTGTTTCTCCTCAGCCTCTCTGGCTGCTCATCTGGGCTGTTTTCCACCTTCCAAACAACTTTAAACAACTCACAAATTCAATCTTCTCGGGTCACAATTTTGAAATCACACATTTATGGTTTGGTCAGCTCAATAAACTCTCTTCACTTGAAAAAAAAAGAAAATAAAAAAGGATTAATGGACACCTGGAAAAGAGTGCTATATCTTGGCAAGAAAGATGAGGCTTTTCCCAAAGGTATCATGAAATTTAGAAAAGAAAAGACCCTCCACAACTGGCCCAATTTGTTTCCTCATACATCTTAAATATTAATAACAAGATGACCCAGGCCGTCCTAATTATGTGCGTGTGACTATACATGTTTGTGGGCCCACAGTGCGTTGGCAGTTGGGGAACCTACACCGTCGTCGCAGGACTCTTCTCTGCTCTGTGGAAATAGCAGCCAGGAGGGCTTTTTTTCCTGCGAGGATTACCCACTCCTCTTCACAGAAGGTAAACTTCTAGACGTTAAGAATGTACTAGACTTTTTGATGTCTAGACTTCTAGAACATTCTGTGGTTGGATCAACCCATCCGCAAATTAAATAGCATGTGTGCTCATGCTTGAGAGAGAATTGGTCGCTGCCTTGCCTGATGATTAACTTTCATCGTCATCACTAGTTCAACACAAGAGTCTGAGGGTGGGAGCTCCAGCAGGGAGACACGTGCCTTGTGAAACGTCACTCCTTACTTCCCCTAGAAGGGAAGGAAGCCTGGGCCACCCAGGCTCTGCAAGCCTTTTGGCTTAGGGCCTCTTGTGTCTCTCCTGGCAGGAGGTACATTGATGCTGAATCTAAAAGTCAGCAAAATCAGTGGAAGACAGAACAGCATCAACTGAGTCAAGCTAGTTTCTCAACAAAAGGGTTATTGAGCATCTGGGATACGTTTTGTCTTTCTATCTCTAGTGCCTAGTGTAGTGCCTGACAAGGAATAGATACTTAAGAATTGTTTGCTGAATGAGTGAATGAATTTGAATGACTGCTTTAAATGTCAGTACCAATGAAAACAGGTGGCTTGACTTCCTTGCTGCACAAAGGTGGTCTTTTGAGAGAATCCTAGGCCTCATTCATCTATCTGTTCAGTTAACCAATAGCGTACTGAGCACCTCCCAGGAGTCACTTAGCACTTTATCTGACATTATCTAGTTCGTTTATACTCCCCATTCCCACCAGACTGGGACCTAGAATGTAAGCTCCAAGAGAGCAGTGATATTGTCTGTCCTGTTTATTGCTATATCTTTAGCACCTAGAATGGTGCTTAGGGACAGTGAGGGACACTCAAAACATGACAGATTGAATTTTATGCGAGCTAGCATTGCTCAACTTGCAAGTGGCTCCAAACCATTCCATGTACTGAAGCCCAGTGGTGGCTGAAAGAGGTGGCTCTTGTGTTGGGCTTGGGATCTTCTGTCACAGGCCACTTCCTCACCGACTAATCAGCCTCAGCTTTCACCCTGTCCCATGTTAACCCCGCATCTCACACTAGCTCATTGAATTCAAGCAGATACACAAATTCTGGAGGTCCTCCGTATTTACTCAAAGTTCACTTTTTAAGATATAGAGTCTGGTATATGTTTTAGTCATTTCTATTCTTATCATATTTCATAAAATCCATAAAATGCTGGAGGTCAAAGGTACGATTTTCCTCTAGTAGAAAAATGACTAATGCCTTTGGCAAAACCATTTTCTCTGTGCTGCTGCTAGGAACTGGTCTCATAAACCTCCCAGACTTGAGAATAACTCCTAGACTGAAGGCTTCTTGTAAGATTTTCCCAGGTCTCTGGAATGTTCTTTATTCTATAGTTGCTTCCTATTCTGAACCTACTTTCCATAACAGAAACAGAGAGAGAGGTGCTGTGAGGGAGAAAGATGTTTGCATAGAATGCCACAGTTTACAGAGCTTTTTCACATGTTATCTTTTTAAAATATTTGCCGTTAAACTGAAATGTGTGTTATTCCAGTTTTAGAAATGAGGAAATAGAGGTTTAGAAGGGTTAAATTGCCCACTAATGAGGAATGGAGGTGTCATTACAACCTGGGCCTCCTAAATACGAACGCTGTTCTTCCATTACCAAACTATGCCGGAAAGGAGTCTGAAGTTTCCTAGGTTTTTGTTTCCTAGTTACTTCCCTGTGGGCACTGTGGTTCCCCAAACTTGTTAAGCTGATTCACATCTTTAGCCCTCTCTATGAAGCTGTGCTTTCTGCCTAGAAGAACTTACCCTCTACTTTATTTGTTTTGGTAATTCACATTCATCCCTCCGGTCCAAGCTCAAGAGTAACATGGGAGTATAGTGGTGAGAGCAGGCCCTGGAATCACACACTCTGGGCCCAAATCTCAGTGCTGCCGCTTACCCTATGTTAGACCTGGCATGATGGTTTAACCTCTTTTTCCTCAGTTTCCCCGTCTGTATGATGGGGAAATTTTGATGCTTATCTTCAAGGGCCGTCAAAGAAGCAATGGAAATACCATGTTGCCTAAAGAATATTCAGTTTGCTGCCCTTCCCTCCCAACTTACAACCATGTTACCAGTCTCCTCTGCTTCTCTAAAATTGCCTCTTGACCATCTTAGGGTTTCCAATCAATCACCCCTGCCCAGGGAAAGAAAAATGAAAGGGAAAAAATTAAAGGCAAAGCGAGAGAGACAAAAAAAAGAACATGGAACAAATAGAGAAAAGCATCAGATACAGAGGAAACTTTGCCAGCTATCAGGAAAGAAGGAACATGAAAGTAAATGTATCAGTGCTGTTCTGGGGAGGGTTGGGGAGCAGAGAGGAGAGAAATAGCTAAAAATGGCACTGCCTGTCCTGGCAGACATGTTCTGGCCCAGAAAGATCTGCTCTAAATCCAGGAATCAGCACAGGAGTCTGGAACCCAACTCAGCAACTCTGAGGCAGGAGAAGGAAAATATAAGAAGAGCTAGCCTGGGGTGGAAGGCGGACGGATGGCGGGAATCATCTTTGTATAGATCCTAGTGGCAGTTGGGATATATTTATATTTTAAGGAATTATTATTATTATTATTAGTTAAGAACAAACTTCTTATACAACTTTTTATTTTTTTTATATTTTTTTATTTTTTTGGTTAGCAGCAAGAACCACAGGAGTTATGTATGTATTCAGCCAGGATGTCAGTTGCTCAGCTCATTAAAATATTAAGTGAAACAGTGATGGCAATTACATAACGCTGAACCTTTTGTCTGCCAAAGTGTGACTTTCAATGCATGACAAAGTAAGTCAAAAGTTTGTTTTGTTATCTGATTTTTATCTTAGACTTCTGATGGAGTTTCCTTTTAATAGGTAAAATGGTTGCCAAGTTTGGAGGGGATAATTTGAGGACAGGGACCCTTGAATGACTCAGAAGTCTACTTCTGGATGGCAAAGAAAGGCTCCCTGCACTTCTCTTGGGAACAGCATTCATTTGTTCAACAAAGATTTTCTGAGACTCTCCATGTGCCAGGCCTCATGCTATATGTTGGAAATACAATACCGAGCAAGATGGATACCAACTCTTCCTCGTGATGAGACCCTTACTTAAGCCTATTTATCTGGGTAATACCTCATGATCTAAATCTTTCACCTAGTTACATAAAAGGTACACCATCTAAGACTTCCCCTGCCAAGCTCTGCCATGAGAAACGAGTATTGATTATCAAGAACATTGGTAGTTGATGGCAAAAAACAGGTTGGTGCAAAAGTAATTGCGGTTTAAAAGGTTAAAAATAATTGCAAAAACTGCAATTACTTTTGCACCAACAGAATATGAGTCAGCTCCCCGTGGGTATTTGTACCTGGAACACATGAAAGGATACACCTAGAACTATGTCTATAAAGCCTTAACACACAGGCTGAAATTTCTGCTAGTGGGATTTCAAGCATACACACATTTTTGTTTATGTGTGACTCCCATGGGCACAGGCACAGGCATATTTTGATGGATATAATATAATTAGAGTCAGCATTTATGGAGTGCTTGCCAAGTACCAAGAATTGTGCTAAGCATTTTCAATGGACAACTTCATGTCATCTGTAAATTCTATAAAGGTTGTCGAGAACTGTGAAGAATCTAAGGTTCTGCTCTATTTGCAAGCGTTTGGATGTTGGCGGAAGACACAGGACTCCTGGGTCAGAGACAAAGGACTTTATTACACGACTCAGCCAGCAGCAGGAGCAACAGCATGTTTGTATAGTTCCTCTGGGCTCTGGGCCTGAAGCTTCATGGGGAGACTGAATACACAGTGTGCTGTGTTATAGGAGAGGAGCCCTAAGCTTAGTGAACCCGAATCTCTTACCATGGGCAGTGAGCATGCCTGCCCTTGGCTCTGAAGGGAAACAGTATTTCCATCTTCCAAGACTGCTTGTTATACAAAATCCTGGAGAAGGTAGTCTGGAACGAACGGCAGTCAGTATCTTACAAGATATGTAGAAATACTAGACTCATGGAGAACTGTTTTCCAAAAATAGACACTGTAAATATCTTCATCTTACGATGAGTAAACTGAGTCTTAGGGAGGTTAAGTACCTTGCATAAGGTCACAAAATTAGTTCATGTGCCATGAGTGTTTGAACTAAGCCATCTGATTCCAGAGCAGATGCTCTGCGTAAGTCAGGTTTTAGTTTAGCATTTGAGACAATAGGTTGGGTGCAGATAGGTTTATTTAGGAGGTACTTGGTTAGACATTAAGGGCTTATCCTGTCTGGATGGCATCCCTTTCCTACTTATTAATTTCCTTGTTCTAAACCATTCACTGAACTGAATCTGATCCGGGCACGGACTTGAGTTTTGTGTTATAAAATGTTCACCACTTCTACTTTTCTTTCACAATAAAGCTTCCTAAGAATTGTCTCATGATTGTCTCTACTGTTCCATCTTCTCTTGACCTTACAACAATGTAACTTCTACTTTCATGTCTCCCACTGATACCATTCTCACTATAGTCACCAATGGATGCCTTCTGGCTAAATCCAAAGACCGTTTCTCTGTTATTGCTCAGAAAAATCCAACATCATCAACCATTCTCTCCTTTTTGAAACACTCACTTCTTTTGGTTTCCAAGAATTTGCCTTCTTCCTCCTTATCTCTTTCTTCTCTGTTTCCTGTGGGCCCTCATCTTCTGCTTGCCCCTTACATGTGTTTTTGTCCCATAAGTTGCTTGTCTAGATCCTCTCTCTTTTTCTGCAAAATCTTCTGCATATGTTATGCATTTTCATGTCTTCATTTACCACCTTCCATATATGCTGATCACTCCTCAATCTTTCTCTTTAGCCCACAGTTTTTTTGAGCTTCAAAACCACATATACAACTGCATCCTCGTATTTCCATCTGATTGGTCCATAGACATATTCCACAATATGTCCAAATAAAACTCATTATTTTTCTGCCAATATTAGTTCCCTTGTTTTGGTGGTGGAATCGCTATCTACTCAGTGGCTCGAGCCGGAAACTTGCACATCACACCTTCCCTTCCCTTCCCTTCCCTTCCCTTCCCTTCCCTTCCCTTCCCTTCCCTTCCCTTTCTTTTCCTTTCTCCTCATCCCCCATATTCAATCAAGTAGCTCTTATTGATTCTACCTCTTGAGTGTCTCTTGAAGCCATCTGTCTTCTCCATCTCAATGGCCATTTTCTGAACCAGACCCCCATGTTGATTACCACACCATTCTCATCGATCTCATTGATCAGTCTTGCTGCCACTCTTCACACCACAGCTTAACTGATCATGTCATTTTCCTGATTAGAATCTTTCAACAGGTTCACATCGCCCTCCAGGTAAGTCCAGACTTTTTACAATGACTCATAAGACCCTTTGTGATATGGACTTTGCTCACCTCTCCAGCTTCCTCTTTCCCCCCTCCCTGTTGTGTCCCCAAACACTTGACACTCCATTGAAATAGAGCTTCTTCCAGTTCCCCAGATGAGTCGTGCTCATTCCCACCCTGGGCCTGTGAGTACTTCTTATCCTCTTAGCTGGAAAACTGCTCTCCAAACTCCTTCCCCATCTATAGCTATATCCTTGCATTCAAAAAGCCTTCCTTGATCTGAGAAGCTCCTGCTGGATGTGCTTTCTATACACTCCCCTCTATATTTACCCTATCTTCACATTTGCTACGTTGTGTTGTAATCATCTGTTTATCAGTATCTCCCACTATACTAGACTCCGTAAAGCAGGGGCCCTGTTTGTTTCACAGGTACTCCCTGTACTTAGCAGAGCCTGGCACCTGGTATGAACACAATCCACACCTATTTACCGAAGGAATAAATGTTGGAAATTGAACATTAATAATAGCGCATTAGAATATCTAAAAAGTACTGGCATCATAATTGGTATGCTCTACACCAGTTGGATTCTATCTGTATTCTGGAACCTGGGAGCCCCACAGAGGGAACTCAGTGGCTTTCATAATGAGAGGAGGGTAGGAGAGGGAGAACAGTACAGTGGAAGAGGCTCATTGGGCTGGACTCTGGGTCCCTAACATGGTTTTAACCAGAGCAACTCAGAATTATTTTGTCTTATACAATGAGGTGGCATATTATATTTTATATGGGGAAAAAAGGAAGGGAAAATGAAACAAAAAGAAAAAAGCCCTGATATAAGTGGACTATCAAAACATGTCTCATAAAGATGGTTGTGTAATTAAGGAAACTGTGAAATGTTTGCTTTAAAAGATATGATAATGGAGGCAGATACTGCGGTCACTACAACACAGTATTAGGTTGGTGCAAAAGTAATTGCAGTTTATGCAATTATTTTCAACCTTTTAAACCACAATCACTTTGACACCAACTTAATCTATACTGCTATTACCAAAAAGGGGACAGCGTTCTTAAAAACTGTCCCAGTACAATGGGGTTGTGTATCCCTAAGTTTACTATGTCTCTTCTTAAATCAAATAAATTATACTACCAGCTGACATTTGATTACTAACAAGACTGAGAATTTTCTTTATCATCTGTTCTTCTCTGTTTGTTTTTTCTGTGTATTTCTATTGTTTTAGAAAAAATACCTGCATACAGTAGGACTTTTTTGTTGAGCAGACAAGGAGAAACATATATAATTGGACTTTTAAAAAGATTAAATTAAACTTAGTACTGGGGATTCGTAACCTGAATCAACTACCTCTGTGGACACACGGACAGAGACGTAGAGCCTTGCAGATTCTCAGTGAGATTCTCCGTGTATCTTCATTTCTCACTTTTCTATCTCTGGAGATGGTGAGACGTTAGGTAAGAATGTAGCTATTGGGAGAGAAGGCTTAAGAGGCAAATATTCTCTATCATTCATTCATTAAAAAACATTTATTGAGAACCTGCTATGTACCAAGCACCTGGAACACTTTCTAGTGTTTGCAGACATATCAGTGGGAAAAAAAATAGATAAGGGCCCTACTGTTATAAAGCTGATATCTCGATGGGGGACAGAGTGTCAGTAAATAAGGAAACAAGCAAACAAAATAATTTTGAAAAGTGATGAGCTGTGTGGAGCCAGAAGAATGATAATGTGCTGGGGATTGTCACCCTCGGAGGGTGGGGGTGGAGTGGGGCTGCTGCAGCTCCGAACCAGGTGGCCTTGGAGCTGAGCTATGATGGGAAGGAACCAGCCATGTGAGGAAGTAAGGACAGAGCCTTCCAACCCAAGGGGAGAGTGAGGGCAAATTTCCACACCATGCCTTTCCCAATGGTCCTCAAGCAGCCAGCAGCTGAGGTGTCAGAGAGGTATCAAGCTTACCTAGGCCACTTCACGGGCCAGGGTTGGCTAGGTTATTGGGAATACCCCAAACTGCCGAAGTATAAGAGGACATCATGGAAAAGTAAGTGAAGAAAGGAAGAGGAGAAAAGAATCACATGAATTCTTTCGGAAGAAGTTATGTGTAAAATGTCAATTTTTTCACTTTAAGATTTAAAAACAAAATATTATAATCTGTATCACCAATGGCCAATGATTTAACCGAGTGTACCAATGTAGTGAAGCCTCCATAGAAATCCAAAAGGAGAGGGTTTGGAGAACTTCCGAGTTGGTGAGCGTGTGGAAATTGGGGGAGAACATCAAGCTTATAGAGGGCATGGAAGCTCTGTGCTCTTTCCTATGTCTTGCTCTGTGCATCTTTTCCATCTGGTTGTTCCTGAGTTATATCCTGAGTTATAATAAACTGGCAATATAGTAAGTAAGTAAGTAAGTAAGTAAGTAAGTAAGTAAGTAAGTAAGTAAGTAAGTAAGTGAATAAATAAAACCACAAACTAATCTTCAAACTGGATAAGAAATCACAAACAACAACAAAAACACCCCTAAATATAACGGGAGCTTAGTTGGAACCTGTGCTCATCCTGCTTGGTCACTAGAGGGCAGCATTGTCTACCAAATGTGCCGTGGGACCGTGCCGCGGGATGCGGTTTAGAGCGAGGCACGTCAATCCCCCAGGTACACTCGTTCTCCCATCTCCGCTTCCCGTTCCTCTATCTTCCCCGCGATCCACTCCTTAACTCTCTGCCTTCCACCTGCCCACGAACACAATCTCAGTGTTTTGGCTAAGCTTTATGTTTAGAGAAAAGCCTCTGACTCATTCGGAAAAAAATGAAATCAGCACTTTTAACCCTGTTGAAGGTATTGGACCTTATGGCTCCCTGCGGACTCTTTCAATGGGCAACCATGGGAATCTCGGGCGGTGGTTGGCTCATTCTGCCCAGTTCTTCAGAATCAGACCCAATATTGGCGGGAAGCGGTTAACACTTTTAGCCCACACAGCAAGGAGCTTTGTTCCTTCTGTGTGTTGTTAGATCGGCTGTCAGCTGGTAGGTTTGGTGGCGACAGACCTGGCCTCCACGGGCGCAGCAGGCACCTTGCCGGCTTCTTTCTGAACAGCCCAAGCTCTGGCCATCTGCGGGCAAGTTTTGTGTGTGACATGTTTTAACTTTACTTGAGATTGGGGTCTTTTATGAAAAAGTATGCAAGAGCAGAACTTCAACATGAGAAAAAAGGAGGAGAACGAAATGACAAAATTTAAGCTTTAGCTGCACAGGCAGAGTAACTGTAAGAATTTAAAATATAATGTAGAATCATATGCACACAAGACATGAGAATTTATAATATGGACTCTACTTTCTTCCAAAGAAGGATGAGAGCCATCATATAGCAAAACGCACATCACTATGAACATGGGTCATTTTTTCATTCTAGATACACTAAGTGCACGCTCTGTTCTAGCAACTAGGGATACGGGGTGAAATAGATACGGGCCATGCTCTTCTGCAGCTTCTGTTGTAATTAAATAGGGATGTGAATGAGATCAGAAATCGTGTGTGTGTGTGTGTGTGTGTGTGTGTGTGTGTGTGTTGGAGGCCACTGCTTCAGAGTTGGAAGGATCATCATTTGCAATACACTTCATTTTATAGATGAGGAAATGGTGGCTCAGAAATATTGTGACTGATCTAGAGATGAAACAATTTGTTCCTTTGGGCACTAAAATCTGCTCTGAGCAAACTGGACAGTACCCTGGGTTACCTAGCTTTGAGTGCTTGATAAAAGGAAAGAGAATAGTTTGGAAAGGGAAACTTCTTTTGGGGGACCACAGATTTATGGAAGAAATGATTATATCGTAGGCACGGAGGGACAATGAAACATTCATCAACGGACTGTTTAAAAATCATCAGTGCTTCCTGAAATTAGGCCACACAGTATTGAGTTGTATTTCAGTGATGGGATTTCTGTGTGGCATTTACAGAGTCCAAGAATGTAACTTTCTTCAATCTAATTAGAGGTAATTTAATCTAACTTGATGTAAGGATAGAACCAAAAGAATCTGGAGAAATGTTTGAGTCTTTTAAAGCCCAGCACTCAGCCACTCAGCAAACATTAAAATATTATTACTGAAACACTTCTGATGAAACCATGTCCCACCACCAGGCTGCCTGACCCAATCTGCTCTCTTCCTCTTCTTTTTTTTTTAAACATGTAGCATGTTTCTGGGCCCTAAATTATCTATCTAGTTGTTTCAATACCCACCTTTTACTTATGTATTAACAGTGGACTTGTCTTAAAGAACAGAAATGAAACAGAAGACTGGTAAGAGAAAGAAACTGAGAGATTTGAATATGTTATCTGTCTTACTTTTCACAGGAACATAAACTCCTAGAGCTGGAATTCTGTGTTGGAGTTTTGGTTCTGGTGGTAGCACACTGTGCTCAGTAAAAATTAACCCATCAATCAACAGGACAGAAAATCCTACCCTGCCAGAAGCAATACCTCCTGTTTGTCCCATAAAAAGCCAATTAGAGTGTTAGAATGATGTAATGGATACAGAAACTAAGGAAAGTGGTAAAAAAAAATTTTAAATCCGTCAAAATATCCAAAACAAACAAACAAACAAAACCCCAAAAACTGAATGAATGGAAAAAAAATAGATAACAGTGACGTTTCAGGGAAAGCTGCTACCCAGTTCAGTTTTTCCTGACAGTCTCTTTCAACGTATTCTTAATGTAATGGAAGTCTGACTACCAAGGGTGGCATCTCGGATGTCCCTTTTCCCTCCTAGGAGAAGCTTTTCAGGGTGGGTGAAGAAGGCACCATCTACCTTCCTAACAGCTCAGCAGAGGTCACTCACTGCAACACTCCCAGGAGTCTTGCCCTCTAACCTGCCACCACCACCACCACCAGAGTACCAACTCCTCAGTTCCCTGGCTCGCCTTGCTTGGTCAGAAAACAAAAAGAACAATTCATCTGGGAAGGTATAAATAGGAAGCTGGCAAGAAAAAGAGAGAGAGAGCTGTTGACTACAGAGAAACAAGGGAGGGAAGAAAAGTGAGACAGGCAAACTGGGAATTCTTCCTGTCACAAACCCTCCTGAGAATTGATTAAAGCTAGGAAGCTTTTCTCCAGAACACAAACATTTGCATATGCACACACAATTTTGCATATAATTTCATGAATCCCCACCTTCCTTACGTACGCACAGACACAATCCTTATTTTGAAAATTTAACCTCTAGAAGCTTTAAGTTTCCAAAGCTTCTTAATAACCAAGAAATTTTGGAACTCTTTAATCATGACGACTTTTTTTATATTAAAGCATTTTTTTTCTCCAATTGTAGTCCTGTATCTTTCCAATACAATCAGTCTTAGAAATGATTCCTAGGACGCTAAGAATGATCAAACTGAACAATTACAAAGGTAAAAACACTTATCTTTTTTTTAATCATCTTGCAAAGCACACATTATTTGAAGTGTCTACATATTCATTTACCTTAAAGTCAATTTTGTTAAGAAGGAAAAAGGCTTCATTTTGTTACCAAATTCTAGGGAGCTCAAATCACCTGGTGTTTGACAATTTAGTGCTCTTTCAGGAAATAAAAACCACAGTAGAAAACAGCAGTTTCATCCATCTACGAGGCTCATGCACTCTGTGTCCCAAATGGATGGGGCACACCTTCACGTCCAATTAAAGATGTGCTAATTACAAATCACATGTTCTTCTACTGTTTCATCGTAGGAATGTGAGGGTCATCCTGAATTCTTCTTGAAGGCAGGTCTAGGGTCCTTGGCTTATCTTCTTTTTGAAAACCATACAGAGACCAGGTCTCCACCCGAGGATGGAGCATTGTCAGTGCCTGGACTGCCCGCAGCCCACAAGAGAAACTCTACCTGCCTTCAAAGTGTGTGCAGGAGCAGAAGGGGCAGAGTTAACAGCTGGCAAAGAGAAAATGTGGGAGGAAGTGAGGGGAAATCAATAAAACAGAGATGAAAAAATAATGTGCTCTCCATGCCATAAAGGAAAATCATGTTGAAGGCCCAAGTTAACGGCCATAGTGCTTTCAGGGATCAGAGAAATGATACTGTCAAAATACGACATTAGTTTTCTGAAGCCTACAGGCTGAATTTTATTTATTTAAAGTTAACTCCCATTTTAATACCAAAAAAAAAAAAAAGATAGCGTATTGTACATCAAAGGGAGAAAAACTTTTCCTAATGTATCCATTTCTCTTCTGAAGTACATGAGCTGTCGCCATATAATGCTTTGTGGTATTTTCTCAGCTGTGCTGGTGTTTCTTTGCATCAGGAAATGCACAGTAAACAGACTCAAGACTGGGTCTGCGGTTTCTCGGTGCCAAAGTGGCAAGCGTTTGATTTCGTGTATGTTTTCAAATGCACTGTTCACTTTAACTAAGATCTATATGTGTTCCACGAATGATGTTTCAAAGCAGGAGAGAGACAGAATGAGAATCTGACACAGATATGAAATCAGTCCTTGGTAAGTTGTACAAAAGTGTGAACCACAAGCTGTCGAGAGGATTGGGCTGAGGTAGCCTTTGGGGAATAATACGATTTTCTGGGATGACCATATCACTCCAGGGTGTCCAGTCAACGGTTGCCTGAGTCTGGCCTGGAACTTGACCTCTTGGTGAGTAGAGCACTGCCTACCTGCTTACTGGACTTCGATTCCATAGCTTCGAGAACAAACAAAATTACCATCTTTCTGAATTGCTGGTCTTCTTGCTGTTCTTCAGAAATATTATACTTTGCTCATTTCTGAGTCTAAGCATTAGCTAATTCTCTGTGCGTACTGAAGTCAATTTTTGTATGGATACTATAGTGGGTAAGACCATGGACTTGGCAGTATACTGCCCTGGGTTCAACTCCCTGGTCTGCCATTTACTAGCCATGTGAAAAATTACTTAACATCTCCATGCCTGAGTTTACCCATCTTAAAATGGGGTCAACATTACCTAACTCACAGGGAATAATAAATAAGTAACACAGAACAGTTGTTTAGAATAGTACCTGGTGGTGCATAGTAAATTCTTTATTATACAGAGTGTTTGCAATGATTATGATGATTATTGTTATTTTTGTAGTAACAGCACTGTAATTATTTTTTCATGGGAATCGCCACTTCCCTGATCTGGTTCTGATATGGCTTACATGGGGCTGACCCCATTTAGTTCCGTTTCAAGGGTGGAAACATAACCCAGACCTGGCCAATCAGTGAATTTCATCCCCTGACATATAGTGATTGGTTTCAGGGATGAGAAAAAAAAAATGAGTTGGTCCAATCAGGGTAAATCATAGGAGTTTGTTTAGAATTATTGGAAAAGAGAAGTTGTTTTTTGTTTTGTGTGGTTAAATAATGAGCTCTCCAGTATTCAGGAGTAAGATGTAGGCCTGACAGCTACCAGGTGGAGTCAGTCAGTCTGACTCAAGCCAGTGCAGAGGAAAGCAGAGCCAAGAGAAGGAGTGAGAAAGAAAAATCAATTTAAAATGTAGGACCCCATGACTCTGGCCATGCCGGGAGCCCCAGCACCACTCCTCCTGCGTAAGTCAGTTTATATTGGGCTTCTCTCCTCGGCAACTGAAAGAGCTGTCACCAACTCCCACAGACACCTCCTACCTACCTCTTCTACCTAGTCAAATCCGATCCATCCTTCAAGGTGCAGTGCAAAGCTCACCTATTCTGGAAATGATGGCTCCTTTTCTAAGTTGCCATAGCACCTACTATGTGTGCCATCTGTTTAGTACTTATTACCCAGCTCAGAAGGTTTACCTTTGTAGATGCATTTGTGGCATCTCTCCAGCTCTATGGATTGGTTCCACGTTTTACTCTTTGGAGATCTCCACAGCCACTAGCACATGTGGTATTTTGCAGCAAGCTTGCCAGATATTTATTATTTGAATTCCTTTTATCCTCTTATGTCCGTCAGAAGTGGATTATATACCTCAGTACACAAAGGAATGTCAGCATAGAAATGCATGAAGTACACTAGAGAATAGGGTTGTTACATGTAGGGACATTTTAAGAGAAGAGCCCAGCCTCTTGTCACATGTGAGGAGCAGCCAGAGAATGTGGACTTGTTTACATGTGTCGCTCCAGGCTGCAAGCTTCATAAGAGCAAGGACTGCCTCTATTTTTTAAACACTGTCCCCGGTACTTTGCACAGGGCCTGACACACTGTAGGTGCTCAATAAATACTTGTTGAATGAATGCTGCATGTTACAGGGCTGGGGGCTCAGATCAATGACCTAACCCTTACCAACATGTAAAGGAAATGAAGTAAGAAAGGAATTGCTGGTTCTATGAAGCCAACACCTTTCTCCCATTATTCTAAGCCCTTTCTACCATCACCTCATTTTTCCAAATCACAAGAATAAATAAAGCCATTCCTTAGGATGACAGATGAGGTGTAATGACAATAGCACGTTTGGAATTTCTAGGTCTGTGAAAAAACTGGTATGAATTCCAGACCCAACAAAGAAAGGCTTACCATCATTAGAATGAGTGAGTGGAGCGGTATAAAAGCTGAATCACAGATTTAGAGAAAGGCACTGCATTGAAATTTTCAATATATACACAAAGAATTCTGGGTTTGGATCAGTCTTATTTTCTTCGGTAACAGTACATAGCATTAGTTCTATAGCAACTTTATGAGTATAAATTGAAGAAAACATGAATCACTTTTCCTGTAAAATAGTTGATTCTCTGCCACAGAAACTATTAGTACAATACTCATCCACTTTCCCAACTCAGTATATTCATTCATTCATTCATTTATTCATTATTCACAGGTCAAAATTATCATCCTAATGAATTATTTTTATTATGTCAATGCTGTTCTCAAAAACATTCAGTTGTGCCTATAGCGCAGAATCCAAGCTAAGCCAGACAAACAAGGCCTTCAATAATCTGACTCCAACCCATCTTTCCCTATGTAAACTTTCCCTCTGTGCCCCCATCCAAGCTTCTATTCCATTCACTTTTGTCTAGTTACTGTTTCTTCTCACTTTTGTACTTCTGAATCTCTCTGTCTATTCAAACATATGTTTTCTTTTAAGCCATATTCGTTAACAACTCCAACTGAAGATGAGCTTTCCCTCCTCAATTCATAGCGCAGTCAGGGTCTACATCACTCATTCCTATTATTGTCTCAGATTATTATCATTTCCTGTGAGTGTGTCTTATGTGTTTGCTATGAACTCCTTCAGGGCAGAGATCACATCTTGGACTTCTTTGCATTGTGTTTTACATATAATATGGATTATTTCAATGATTATTACAGTAATAACTCAGGTGATACACAGCTAGGGCCTTTCCCTGTTTCTGCCTAAGGAGGTTTTGTCCTTTCTCAGTTAGTAATGCCAATTGCCATAAATGTTTCAAATTCATAAATATCCCTCATGACCGAAATAAATCAGAATTGCTTTCTAAATTTGGTGTTTTTACAAAGGTCTTAATATTAATCTACCAAGAGCTTTACAAAGCAATAATAATAATAATAATTAGAACACCAAGTACCCAGTAGAAAATTGGGAATGCATAAGCTAATTAATGGTTATGAAAATATGGAAAGATAAGCATCTTTACTCAAAATGAAAGAAGTGCAAATTAAAATGGAATTCCAGCTTTCACTTTTGAGACTAATAACAGTAAAAAAATTAAAATTGCCAGTGAACAGTGTGGACGAAGGTGTGGAGAAATAGGAACCTATATATACTGTTGGGAGTGCAACAGTATATTGCAGTCCTTTTCTAAGTTGCCATAGCACCTACTGCTACGAGGTTATAGCAGTAGGTGGTATAACCTCTTTGGAGGGTTATTTGGCAATATATATGAACATTTAAAATTTACCTAATCTTAGAGTGAAGAAGTCCACTTTTAGGAATTCTCCCTACAGCTATAATCATATAGACGCATTAACATATCTACATGTTAAAAGATGTTCATTGCAGTATTATGTATACTAGCAAAATACCACCTAGTGCTCTTCAATAAGGGATTAACCCAAGGTTAAGTACCAAGCTGTGATGGGCAGGGATTGAATCCAGGCAAGATAACTCCGTGCTCATCAGGCAAGGCTTTAATGCCAATTGAACTTACTGAGGTCCTTTCTTTTAGAAGCTCAAAATCCTCTGTAGACATTGTTCTGGTTTTTGGCCAGAGAGAAGAGTAGTTAAGAATAAGTCATAAACATTACTACAGTCATTAAACAAGTCAGCAATGGAGACAAGACTAGAATTTCTATCGTCATGACTCTCAATCAATATAGCACTCTGCCATTTCTCATCTCAGTTTTGAGTTGACACATATTTATTAAACTTGGTGACATATCTGCAAAAAAAAAATGTTCTAATGAATCTTTCAGGGTGTTCTGATAGCTACTCTGTTATGAAGTATATCTGATAAATGAGTTACACATTCGATTTATTAAAAACACATCTATTACGTTGGGACCTTGGGTGGATATTTAAAGGAAGGATATGGCATATTGAAGCCAGCAGTTAGGATTCCCCATAAATAGCTAAGGGATGGCCCACGAGGGGGTGTCAGATCAAAAAGATGGTCTGACAAGGTGAATTGACTTGGCCTCTCTAACTCAAGATGCAGAAGCAGAACCACTACAGAAAACAATCTTGCTTCCAGTTGTTGTGGAAAAAATTCATGTTTCTTCCAAAAGGCAAGCAACTGATTCTTCTCCAGTTTGGTTTGACGTATCAAATTCCTATTAGATTTGGACAAAGTACAGTCATCACAACAGGCTGCAAACACAAATGACAATGTGCCTAATGAACTTAGGAAGGAAGAATAATTAAAAGTACAAAGCTCTTCCAACATTGGATACACAGATCTATAGTTTCTTCTAGGAAGTCACTTATAGAGAGGACACTAGATGGACAGAGCATAAGAGTTCAATTCACTCTCCCTTTCTCTGAATCCTAATTAAATTTTAAGACATGCCAAAAATATTCTGGGATTTGGAAGAGAAAGAGGTAAAAGGGTTACAAGAGTGCAAAATTTCAAGATTCATCCCTGCAAGCTAGGCTAATAGATCAACCTGGATTAGTCTGCCAAAAAATATGAAAATATAAAAACATCATAAATTACTCAGTTGTCCATGACTATAATCTGTTTGCCTGATGCCAGATGTACTTATGATGGGAAAAACAGGTGGCTTTAAAATAGCTGGAAACCATTAAGCACTTACATAAGATAATAGATTTTTTTTCTTAAAGTATTAAATGGGTTGGTATCTTATTAGGGTATGCAGTTTAAAAGAAGTGGCTATGAGCTAATTAAGACCAATGATAAGTTTTCCCATTTTAGGATTTCAGTGTTCATTTAGGGAACTCTGATACCATGTAGCACAAACCCTTTATTAAATCAATGCATTCATTATCTGAAATAAAAGTTTTATTAAATCACTGTATTTTGATAGACTAGACTATTGCACACGGGTAGGAGATAACGGATGGTGAGTGTCCTTGAAGGAGAGAAGCTCAGACCTCCTTTCTTACACATTCCCAGGACACAGTGTCCAACGTCATCGAGACTTCAGAAGGCTGGCAGGGCCTGTGAGCCAGCCCGATGTGGTATAACGAGTCAGCACATGAATCATCTAACCATGACACTGGTGAGAGGATACAATGAAATCATTCCTGCCTAAAATCTGTCGATGTCATCTTTTACGCTATTTAAGGCGATTGGCTCAGCTAGCTTTACGGCAACCCAGCCATGTGTATGGTAAAACCTCACTAGAAGCCATCATCAAAGTTAGTAAATCTGTTTCTGCTCTCTGCAAACTCTCCTTGCTTCGCCTGATCTGTCCGTCTCTCTTACTGCTCAGCAATTAGAGAAAGAACAGGAAGAGCTCTTAGGAGACATAGGGAAGAGGATGAGACATACTTGGCGGACAGGCACATACAGAATACAGATCTGGAAAAAAAAATACTAATAGGTAGTTTCACAGCCTGGTACACATAAGCTAGTTTCACAGCCTGGTACACATAAAAAAAATACTAATAGGTAGTTTCACAGCCTGGAACACATAAGCTAGAAGGAAATCAAGGCTCATTTAAAAAATGCTGCCTTGGGGCCGGCCCAGTGGCTCAGGCAGTTAGAGCTCCATGCTCCTAACTCCGAAGGCTGCCGGTTCGATTCCCACATGGGCCAGTGGGCTCTCAACCACAAGGTTGCCAGTTCAATTCCTCGAGTCGCGCAAGGGATGGTGGGCTGTGCCCCCTGCAACTAAGATTGAACATGACACCTTGAGCTGAGCTGCCACCTGGATGGCTCAGTTGGTTGGAGTGCATCCTCTCAACCACAAGGTTGCCGGTTCGATTCCCACAAGGGATGGTGGACTGTGCCCCTGCAACTAGAAAATGGCAACTGGACCTGGAGCTGAGCTGCACCCTCCACAACTAAGATTAAAAGGACAACTTGACTTGGAAAAAAAAAAAAGGCCTGGAAGTACACACTGTTCCCCAATGAAGTCCTGTTCCCCTTAAAGAAAAAAAAAAAAAAAAAAAAAGGAAAAGAAAAGTTGTTGTTAGAGACACTGAGAAGGATGACTCCAGCTCAAATAATAATAAAAAAATACATTAAAAAAAAAAAGCTTCCTTTCCTATAACTGTCTTTAATTTTCTTTCTGTACCGATAGAGTCTCCTAACACGCCTTTGTTCTGGATGCTGGAATGGTCATCAGCACAGACTAATTGTGATACAATCACTAAATCCTAAATTCTTCTGGCAAGAGAACATGGTTAATAAAATCAAAGAAACACAATAAAACAGGTCCACATGATTCTAGAACCAAAAATCAAATATATATATTTGTGCACCCCAAGATGAAAACCTTGCTAGTTAAATATTGATGGTAGGGTCTATCACCTAATGGTAAACATTTCTTAAATTTCAAATCTTAAAGACGTTCCTCTCCATACAGTGTCCTGGATTTGTTGTAACCATAGTCTGGATACATACATTGCTACAAAGATCTCTGGGAAATGCTCTTTGCCAGTGGATCTGGGAAATTACAATGAAAAACTACTCACTACCACTCCATGTAAAAAGACGGTTATGTGTAAAAAGATGGTTATGCTACTTCTTGAATATTTAATAGCTATTTGCATTTATTTACACATAAGTTGCATCACCATATTGATATAAATGATTTCTGTTAAAAGCCTGAGGAAGTGAAAGGGAGAAGAAAGGGGGAGAGAAAAGAACCAGTGGCTTGGTAGGGCAGAATCAGAAGCCTCTCACCCCCTAAAACATTTCCAAACTATCTTTCCATAGAGATGATTTCATATTTTCCACCTCATAAAAGGAAGGGAAATAATTCTTGATTGGAGTGGAAATATCTAAGATCATGTCTTTAACCTTTGCACTATGTCCCCACTTTTCAACACACGAGTGATGAGGACAGGGGATGGTGACTGCCCTTCTGCAGTTAGGCAGGCCTGAGTTTGGACCAGGTCCATACCCAAGGTCATGGTCAATGCCGCATCCACTGTGGCTTCCACCTAGGGCTCAAATGCAGTGCTGAGATGCATTGGGGGTGTGTGTGACTGCTTTTTCTGGGCAAAGTGCGATTTATGAGTGGGGAGACAGAAATGGGTGAGACCTGCAAAACACAGTGTCTTCATATAGCCCAAGAATCCCCTTCTCAGCCCTGACTAACATGGAAGGAAGGGAAATATGCAGAATCCTAAAAATGCTCTTAGGCAACATGATATTACACACAGTTTACTACAGTTTGGCTTGGGACTAAGACCCTTTTGAAAAGTTAGTACTTTTCTTAACATGAAAGAAGCCATTCACGTCAGTGGGTGTTTCATGGGTCCCGGGGTCAACATGCAGGCTGATATATTAGGTAGCAAGTACCTGTCTCTATTCTTAATTAGGGCGGCATTTGTCCAGTTGACGTGGCTAATATATGCACCTTTAAATCCCTTCCTTGGGATTTTGATAACTACAAAAAAACAAACCAAAAATATTATGTTGTTTTTCTATTTTCTCAGTGCTAGAAAGGGGGCAGTTTTTCTATTTTCTTCTTATACTGACATTGGGACTCGGCTTTTGACCAGTTAAACTGTAAGAAACCCAAGAATTTTGAAGAATTGTTTTTATTCACTCATTAAGGAACAAAGCCCCTTTCCAAAATATACAGACTTGAGGTCCAGATTGTGAAAGCCTGACAGAGTAAAGTTAGACACAGAAGAGCTGTCTTTTGAAGAAGCTCTCTGTGAAATAGTGCAGAGGTACAGAGTGGCTACAGCTTGTGCTTGTGAGGATAAATGAAATAATAGATACTGTTATGAGCTGAACTCTCCCAAATTCATATGTTTAAGTCCTCACTTCCAGTACCTTTGAATGTGACTGGATTTGGAGACAGCATTTAAAGAAGTAATTAAGGTAAAACGAAGTCATGTGGGAAAGCCTTAATCCAATAGGACTCGTGAATTTATAAGAGGATATTAGGACAGAGACAACACAAAATGAGGAGTGATTATGTAAGCAGATAAGAAGGTGGCCATTTGCAGGCCAAGGAGAGAGGCCTCCGAAGAAACCAACCTGCTGACGCTGTGATCTTGGTGGACTTGTAGCCTCTAGACCTGCAAGGCGCCTAGTCTGCTTCTGTTGTTTAAGGCACCTAGTCTGTGGTATTTTCTTATGGCAGCCCTAGAAAACTCATCCAGATTTGAAAGAGCTTGGTAATTGATGGAGCATTGCACAAATGCTAGTTATCATCATTATTATAAGAGGGAGGGAGAGGGGGGTGTCATAGAAGAGCTGGGGAATGGAAACCAGCCTTGACGCACAAAAGCTACATATACCAATAAAAATGTATTGAATGGTGACTATGTGCTTGGTGTACCAACATGAAAAAGATGCTTTTGGACCCCTAGCAAATGTCAACAAGATGAAGAGGAAGTAGCAAAGCTCAGGAGAAAGCAATTACTTCTGCTTGTTGGGTGTGGTGAGCGGAGGTTGGGGAGAGGAGAGTTTGCAAAGTTTCATAAAAAGAGAGCGGCATTGGAAAGGGTCAAACCCTGAGGAAGAGTTCACCAAGTAGATGAGGTGGGGGCAGAGGAGGAAACATGATCAGGGACACTGATACATGACAGTGTGTCATGTTGTTGGGAAACTGCACGGAGTGATGGCAGGAGAGAAAACACACGGGAGAGCATTGGAAAATAAGACCTGAAAAATAGGTTGGCATCAGCTTGTAGAGGGCGTTGAATGCTGTGTGAGGGGATTTGGATGCTATCATGTAGGTGGTAATGAAGGAAAGTGTCTTGCTTCTTTAACTCTCTCAGTATTTCTTTGCTTTCTGCTCTTACCTGTTTTTCTCACTTTCATCACATAACTTCATCCGGACTTCAAATGCATCCTCTCTCCCAGTCTACCAGGTTCCCTCAGCCACGTTGCTCCTTAAAAGCTATCTTTTTAGACACTTTGTGATTTTTCATTGACTCCTACTCTCGAAAGATAATTGGTGGCCTTGGATGTCCTAGATCCTGTGCAAGTCTTGCACTAATTTGATGGATCGTTTAGAGCAAATCATGTTTGCAATTTCTTAAGATATGATAACAATGGTCACCAAAGTGTGTTTGGGTCTCAAAAAACATTGATTGACTGAGTGAGTGCAATGTGTCTAAAAGTTGATGTATACCCCATTCTCTGGCCTGGTCATTCTCTCTCTCTCTCTCTGCCTCTCTCTGTCTCTGTCTCTCTCTCTCTGTCTCTCTCTCTCTCTCTGAATTAAAATAACATCTATCAATTATGGAACATGGCCAAACAGTTAAAGACCAGTTATAAGATTAATTGGCAGTGCATGCCATTCCTTGGAGAAGTTTCAAGAGGAAACGTTATCGATTCATATTTATATATCACAGGGAAAAATGAAAATCACATTCACCCTTTATTCAAAAGAAACCTCATCACATGTACTCAAAAAGCTGTATAGAACCTCTTGACGATGGTGGGGAAGCTGATGGACACTGCAGAATATGCATCTGAACAATTAGGTGGTAGAAGAACAGAATAAATGTCTAAAAAGGCAGACATCGTCTTTTATCACCACATTTTCTGCTCCTGCTTCCCAACTTGTAAGTCAGAAATAAATGTACATGCCTCTGATCTCTAGCGCTATTATCAGTACACTAATAAAAAAGCTCCCATTTTGACCAAGAGTTAGTTTTTCATATTCTTAGAATTTACTTTTCGAACAGATTTTAAAAATCCATTAGGTAATTGTAATTATAGAAAGGCCATTCTTGCAGAAGCAGTATAAATAAAGTGGTTAACAATAAGAGCTCTGGCGTCAGATCACTCCGGTTCAAGGCCTGGTTCTCCAGTTTGTAACGACCATGCCCAAGTCACTTGCAATCTCTTTGCATTTTTGAGAATCAAGGATTACATGAGATAAGACAGGTATAATGCATGCTTAGCACAATAGTGGAAGAAAATAACAACCTGCTCTACAGAAAAGAACACTCTGCTAAATGCTGAGCGTAAAAAGTGAGGTGATAGGGAAGCCATACAGAATGCCAGATACAACTGTCATCTACAAGGACTGCTTCTCTGGTCAGTGGACAAGAAGTGATGCTGCTGATGTAATTAATAAACCACAATACCCAAAAAATCAGTCTATTTACAAATTTCAACCGGTGGCTCAGAAGAAGCTGACTTTACACAGCTTTAGCAGGGAGATAAAAGTTCTGGGAATTTGTGTTGCTAGGGAATATTTGTGAACCCTTGAAGCAAAACACATTTTTCTACTAGGTAGAAACGTTCTTTGTGGGTCTTACTGCTTAACAAAAGGGCTGTGAACCGCAGTTCTAAAATTCTTAGGCCAGCTTTGCACCAGTGAGACAAAGACCTTTCAGAATAGAGCTGAGAACAGTTAGTATGAGAGCTTACCTCTCAAGCACAGTGGTGGAGGTCTTGTTTTGTGGCTGAAGTGCTAAGCCAGCTTGCCACATGGATAATTTCACCTCTCGGTAAATGGGGCATGGGTACCAGAACCAGTGTGGGTCCCATCTGGTCCATCTCTGCTTCCGGCAATGTCTGAACTCTGAAATGCAAACACAGAAAAATGATGAGTTTTCACTATTGACCTTGCACAGAGCAGGTGCACAATCAATAGTTGTTGAATACATTTATCTACCATTGCAAAGTCAATTTCTTTAAGGGCAGAACAGGGATAAAGACTCTTGTATCTTGCACGAATCTTATACCCAGCATCCATTGTGTCTGGTTCTGTGGTATGTTTTGCCTGAGGAGTTTTCGATGATCACACCAAATGGAAATAATGTTAAAATACTTACCAGATCTCCATCTTTCCTGGTTTTTCATCTTAGCAGAAATTCTGCTTGTAACATGATTGAAATTAAAATGCCTTCCTCTAGATCTGGAAATGATGTCCAGGTTAAGGTTGCTTAAAATAAAACAAAGGAAAACAGCCCAAAAGAAACATCTGAGACAAAATCTGATGATCAAAACAAGCACCATCAGAAGGCATTTGCTGTTAATTTGATGATGTGAATCAAAGAGGTGAAGCATGAGCTACTGTACATTATAAATATGAGATTGGAAGAAATATTAAGTACACATTTTTATTAATAAATAATAAAAGCACAAGATAAAAACAAAAATATTTTCAAAATATAATCCAACTTCTACGCACAATAAAAATCTCTCATATGGCAGAATTTCCTTTCTAAACTGAGAAATTCTCTTGTAACTAAAACTGTCATGAAGTTGCCACATTAGACTAATGACCTTTAGTTATAATTGGATAATTGAATTTTAAATTGTCAAGAAAATGGAATGGAAATTCATAAAATTTGCCAAGAGACTATCTCTTTGATACACATTTGACAATCTGAAAAATACCACAGCTTAAAAAAGTAAACCCGCTATTGCATTATTCAAGGGCAAAGCAAGTACTTGAATAATGTCACCTCAATAAGTTTTAATTAAAAAAAAAGCACCACCCCCATGATCTCAGGATTAAAAAATAGCTCAGCCAATTTTGTTGAATTTGCAATACATTTGCTGTAAGTGTCCTTTAGAGTATATGAAGATTTTTATATGAATCCTGTCCCTCAGTCTAGGGATTCTTTATAGCTAACTTCTTATTTTAAAGACATTTAATGATACATTCACACTGATGTCCAATCTCTAATCCTTAATTAAGATTGTGGGAGATAAAGGCAAATTATTTAGCTGATAAAAATTGTAACGCAAAGGAATTAAACATTTTGAATGTCTGTGGATTAAGAAGACTATGCATTCCTGAATTTATTCCACATTGAAAATTGTTGACACTAGAGGTGGGTATTGACTGAAGTAGGGCTGATCAATATTGAACCTTAAGGGTCAAAGGACTTCATGTTTGGTGTAATACGCAACTTAGTTTAGGTATTACAATGTTTCAGTAAAGTAACAATTATTGAGGGTCAGGCAAGGTTTCCATTATAAACTCCAATTTGGGGAGGCTTGCATAGTACCAGAATCTCTCAAGGCATGAGATAGTATGATTGAAGCAAGATGATGGCTTGGATATAAATAAAGAGAAAGTGAGTCATTATTCTCAAAAGTTGAGGAATTTAATTATTTCCATTCTCCAGATTCAAAACCCATCTTTTCTTACCATCTCCGCGGAGCTTTTATAAAATCTCTAAACCCAGGAAGCTTTAGATGAGAGGTAAATCTCTTTTGAGTTTTTAAATGGCTTGAAATCTTTACTTTTGAAAATTATCTAGCACATTCAAGTAGCCTATAAATTATAAATACTACCAAAGGGAGTTCGGTGTCTATTCAAGCAGATATGGTTCAATGAAATCTTAGAAACACCCTCTACATTTTCCATTTAGTTCTATGTAGCACGTTAGTAGCACATGGAAATCATTATTCTTCACTCAAAGATACTTGATCACATTGGCCTACTGAATTGCTTAAGGTTTGGATTTTTAGCAAATCGGACTTTTTAATGTAACTAAGAAATAGTTATTCCTTTTAAAATAATTATTTTAAAATAATTGTTTCCTTTAAAATTTGTGTCAGACACATTGTGATTTGAACTTGAAAAAGCAAACAATAAAGTAAGCATAATATATAGCAAATATTTTATAATAATCAAATAATGATGAAATAAAGAGATAATTACATAGAATTATACATTGCCTGGCTTTGAATCTGACAACAAAATCCATTCCCTTATTATTTAAAAAAAATAACATAAAAATTTAAAAATTAACACTCAAATGTTTAAGATTAGGGGATTTGGCGTTGAAAGAAAGGATGGCATAGCTGAACATAGAGGGGCTTAAGTACAAACTCAGGTATTTTCTACCTATCCTAAACCCCATATAAACACAACTTCTGAATCTTCAAGTCCTTTCTGGGTGGACATTAAGTGCGCTACCCTCTTGTGACCTTTCTTCTAGAATTCAGAATGTATAGATACATTCAAACAACAGAAGTGGGCATTGATCAGTCAAGGAAGAAGCTATGCACTTTCAGTTTCCATTACATTAAACAAAATACTCATTAGTGCTTGGCATTTTCCCAAGCAGACACAATCTAGGTGTCCACTGAGGCCTCATTGTGCAGTTAAGAAGTTTAAAAAGACCTTCTAGACATCAGCGAGGGCCAATTAAGGGATGGGTAAAACTACTCCAGGGTAAGAAAGTGGAATTACTGGAAACAAACACACACACACACAATAGCAATGACAAACTAGACAAACTATCTTTAAGATCAGTTAAATATTCAAGGAGACAAAGACTAAAGATCCCTTGCTTAATAATCATAATCCAAATAAAACCACAATAGAATTGACGATGGGAGTGTTCAGTTATATTAAAACAAAACATGTCTAGATACGTGGGAGAAAAATATAATCTGATGGAAACCTGTCAGCACACATAATTATTCCTATCATTTACCCAACAAGGAAACTAAGTACTACTATTACTAAGAGGTCATAATAATGGAAGTTAGCTCTGAAATCCATATCCATTAAAACTGTTGAAACATGTTTTATTGCTAAGCATCCACCCCTGGATCCAACAGCTTCTAGAAAATACTAGAACACATGTCAGACTGAAAAGTGTTTTCCCAAGTGTTTCATTCCCTCCATCCCTCTCTGTCTTCCTTCCATCCATCCATCTATCCATCTACCCTTTCATCCGGCAAGCATTTATTAAGTCCTATCTTCCAGGCATTGTGCCAAGTGCAGGGGTTACAACAGAGCGAGACAGACAGGGCTTATAGGTATATGAAGTTACAGGTTAGCACATGAAGCAAAAGGTTTTATATGATCTCTGTTGCTGTCAGTATTAAAACAACTATATTTAAGAAGTCTTCATGAAAGACCAGTAAAATGAGTTCAACTTCACAAATCAATTATGTTACCTGTTTCTCCCTTTTTGGGTAGGGGAATGGGAAAGAAGAAAAGTTTTTCATGCCAAAATTTTTCTTTTTTTAAAAGCATTTCTTTTTTCTCTAGAGTTTTTTTTTTTTTTTTTAACTTTTTATTTATTTTAAGTGTGTTTTTCCATCAGCTCCAAGTCAAATAGTTGTTTCAATCTAGTTGTGGAGGGCGCAGCTCACAGTAGCCCATGTGGGGATTGAACCGGCAACCTTGTTGTTAAGAGCACCGCGCTCTAACCAACTAAGCTAACTGCCCGCCCCCAAATTTTTCTTATTTTAAGGAGACATTGATGTTTCTACTTTGGCTGATGCAATCTCATCCGCCAGCATGTTTTAAGAATGCCCATTCAATATAAACTCTTTCTCCAATAGATGCTATGTCATCTGTTCACAAGGAATGTCTGAAAGAACAGGCAAAAGGGGAAAAAAAACACATATGCTTAACATGGAATATGAAACCCTCCTTCAGGTTGCTACAATATACTCTCTCTGCTTTTTAACTCAAAGACACCATTCTATCAGTACTTAACACAGATCTTTAAATCCCAGAGCTAATAATGCTTCCCAGCTACAGCTGGATGCATCTGACAAGCGGCGTGTACCAGGAGGCCTCACCGGGGATAAGGTTCCTAACAGTCAACTAAGAGTTCAAATCCCTAAAGAGGCGCCCCTGGCGTGCAGAGCACTTAACCCTTCGACCAGTACCAACATGACTATTCACAAATTATTGATGTCCCTAAGTCCCTGGCAGATTGCAGACAGTTCTTGTATCCATTGGAGCTGAAGCATATGGCCACTAATGGGATGGATTAAAAAAAACAACAACAACACACACACTTACACACATTCAATCTTTGCTAGGTGAATATAAAACTACTGAAATGCTAGAAGGTGATTGAACTGGATGGAACACTGTTAAATACATGCTTAGCCTCATGTTATGGATCATTTCCATTGACATCTATCTCCGTCCTTGGTACAGTTTAATTAAAGCTGTCTGGAACAAGTCTGCCCTCTAAATGATCGGCAGTGCAATGAAAAGGTGAAACACGAGGAGGCTTGAGGCCTTTTTTTTTTTTGTAAAGCATTCAAATGACTGTCTCTGTGGTTAAGAACAGCAGCAGGGAAGAAATTAATTTTCAGAATTAGTCAGCCATTAGGCTTTTCTGCAAGACAAGGCGAGGCTCCTCCTGATGCCCCCTCGGACCACTAGAAGCTGAATAAGGTAATGCCAGATCTTAAGAGCTCAAACTGGGCCATATTCTGGTCCAAAACAGAGATACTTTTTGATCTTAAAGCAGTAAATACTACAGCAAACTTGATTTGTAATTTATTTTGTAAAATATCACCCTCAAATGGAACAATTTTGCCTAAAATAGTCCCTTTCATCAGACAATTTTGCAACTAGATGGCAGAAACATTGTCTATTTAATTTGGTTTCATAGCATATAGAATACTAGCACAGCAAGTAGATGGCTTCAAACTATTAAGATATTTATTGAATACCCTTGATGTTTCCAGTATTGTTATGGTGCCGGGAGAAAAAAAACACACAATATGGATCCAGGGCATAAGAAATGTGGGTCATAGTTACAAGATTGAATCTTAAATTAATTATACCTACTTCTTTTCTTTGGCACTTCCCCCTTTAATATGATTGTATTTGAAGAGATGTAAATTATATTTGTTTTTGAATATCAGAATTAATTGTACTTTATAAAGCGGACCAAGGGACCGTGTCATGTTTAAAAATTTTATTCATTGGCTTCTCCACACAGATCCATTAGTCGAGATGTGGGCTTATCCTCTTCATTTAATATTTATTTGGTATCTACTTCATCTAGGACATTGAGTCATACCCTGTGTTCCTGCCCCACCCAACCCCCAAATGACTCTGTCTCTCTCTGTCCATTATAACATATTCATCCAGGCTGGTGAAAGGTCATAGTAACATTTGAGGCAGGGAGACAAGTTAGGAGGCAGTAGTAGGAGACTGAAGGTGGCCACAAATTCCTTGACATGCCCATCCTTGAAAGGGGGGTGTAGTTCCTTTCCCCTTGAATCTGGGCAGGCCTGTGGAGGAAGATGCTGTGCCAGTTCTAGGACCATCCTTTAAGAAGACTGGCAGATTCCATCTTGGTATCTTGGATCCCTGAATTGCCATGAAGAAATTCAAGCATCCTGTTGAAGTGATCATGTGGAGAGGCGCTGAGACTACAGGGCAGACGAAAGAGCCCAGCTGAATCCAGTTGTCCAGCTCTCCTCACCAAGGCACTAGACATGTGGGTGAAGCCTCTATGAGCCCTTCAAACAAGCAAGCTGTCGGATAAATTCCAATGAGTGACTCTTGTTAATGCCACATGGAGCAGAAGAATCGCTCAACTGATGGTGTACCCAAATTTCTGATCCACAAAATCATGAGATATAATACAATAGTGGTTGCTTTAAGTCACGAAATTTTGGAGTATTCTTCTATGCAATAATATGTAACTAGAATGGAGGCTATGCAATCATATGAATATGTCACGATAAGCCCCCAAATTAGAGTCATAGTACAGGAACTGAGAAGAGGCATATGTTTGGGGTGAAAGATACTAAGTTCTCCTTTGTGTTTATAACTGCTTGACTAATTTTTTCTGTAAAGGGTCAGATAGTAAATATATATATATATATATATATATATATATATATACATATACATGTGTGTATATATGTATTATATATATTTTGCTTTTTGCACTGTATGATCTCAATTGTCACTATTCAACTCAGTCACTGCAGGACAACAACAGCCATAGACAATATGTAAATGAATATGTATAGCTGAGTTTCCATAAAATTTACAAAAACAGGAGGCTGGCCAGAGTTGGGTGTAGGTCACAGTTTGAAAAATTCAACTGGAGACATCCTATGTGTAGATGACACACAGGAATGGAGATTTGTAACAAGTCAGGGCTAGAGATGTAGATTGGAGAACAAATAAATATTATTGAAGAGGGCGTAGGATACTGCTGTTGTATCTTTAAGTTGTTTCTACTTTGTTACTTCTTTTAAATGATATTAGGATAGTTGGTAAATACATTAGTGGGCTGAGGAATTACTTGAATCTCTAAGGTGAGGCCATTGAAGTAAACTATTTATAATCTGGGGGACATCCAGAGGACAAACTTAACAGATTTTTAGATATAGTAATAGTCCTAGGTCCACTGTCAATGGTTTTCAAATTTGTACAATTACTACCCAATGCATTTAATGAGGAAATTGGACTATTCTGGGGCCATTTTTTTTCTAAGTGTGACTAATACCATTCTAATTTTTTAAAATTTATATCACATTCATGATTTATTCGAACAATTATGAGTTGGCAATATTTCTTGCTCATATTTGAAGAGTAGCTACAACATTCATCTCAAAGTATTTATACCCCAAACTATCCTGTAAAGTTGAGGGTTATTCTCTATAATTTATGATACACTGAAGGCATTTTATCATGCTATTTACTGTTTTGTCATGGGGAAAAAAGTGCGACCTTTGAAGAAATAAAGCAAGCAGCTTTTTAGTTCTCCTGCATATGTGTTAAGTTTATGGATATTTATTTTAGGCTTTATAAAAATTCTCTCAGGCAGCGGAACAATTTCGACTCACATAGCATGGAAATTCTATTAAACAAGGGCTCTTTAGCCTTTCACCTGTTACCCTGCATGTGCTTGGTACAGAGGCACAACTCTTCAGAACAAACATGAACAGTCTGCTTAAAATCCTTAATATAACTAATGCAGGTATGCTAGAGGAGTCTAGTAAATATTCAAAGGGATTTTTATCCATTTAAGGCAGAGAATGGTTTGAACGGTTCTGTGTTTGGCCTTAAAAGGAGCAACTTGGTTAAGAGGTGAAGGCTTCCTGTCGTTCCTGCATTTGATAAAGTACAGAACGGGTAGCATTCCCTCACAGGCTTGTGACCTCAAGCTCTGGCCTTTAGACTTCTTTCCTCCTTGAGAGGGAAATGATTCGTCAGGTCCTGCTAGCAGATATGTTGGCAGTTCCTGCTAAAAAGAGGATTTTATTAATAATACATTGCAAAGAATTATGAGGCTAGGCTTGCTCCCAGATACCAAGACAAACTCAGTTTAAGCTGATGACATAGCTTCTACGAAAGGCCATCTGTTTAGCTGTAATAGCATTTTCATTTTTTCACCTCTGGATCTGGCTTTCAATCCCTGTCTGGGACACCTGCTCGATGTGAAATGAGATTGGCGAGTCTCAGGCCATTTGTGGCTGACTGAAATTTCCCATCTTCCTTTCCAGAAAAATGGTCCATAAGGAAATTAAGTGAAAAGAGTTAGACGTCACACATGGATTCACGTATAGGTGTACTGAAGGCCTAGATAATCTTCCTGTGTGAAAAGTACGGTATCAATTCAACAATGGTTCATTGGTTCATCTACTTCGCCTCACAGCAGCTCCCTAGCACCTGAGGTCTCCTGTATCCTAAAGATGATGCAACTTTAGGGACATATCTCTACTATTATTAAGCCACTGCATAATTTGAGCTGAGATTGCAGTGTGTCTTGAAATTGGCTGTGATTTGCTGCTTCATTTAAACAGGGATAGTGTATGGAAGTAGTCTTAAGAGGTACATGTTCTGTGCTTTTTTACATTATGCAAATAGATCAAAAGTCTCCATAAACAATAATTAAAGAATATTCATAGTTTCAGAGTAAACAGATTAGATACCTTCGGACCATACAGTACCCAACAGAAAAAGTAGAACACCATAATTTATTATAACCCAGGGCAATAGTACCTTAAACTAATATGAATTTTTATTTCAAAAGTCAGTAGGGTCTTTTCTGTATAATTTAAGTCCACCAAAAATTGCACTGAACTTACTAAACACACAATTAGTTTCTTGTTACAGATAACTTTTATTGATACAAATCTGGTTTGTCAGCATGGATTAAACAAAATCGTCAGAGACTGAGATCTGGATGGCTCAAGGAATCAGTTCCTGGGCTACAAGCTTTTTACCCCCAGGTCACTGTTTCTAATACTTACAGGAGTTTTGAGAGGCCTATTTGACAGCTGGTGTGAAACAAACCAGTACTTCTAACTAAGTCCCTTACACAGATTCATTGTCCCTTATGTGCAAAGACATTATCACTTACTGTCTGAGGGTAGATATGAGGTGAAAAGTTATTGCTTTATCAGAAGTCCTAGTTATTATTCATAGCTATGTCCATATTTATAATCTCCTATGGTAAGCAATAATAATTGCTATCTTTAAGGCCTGCTCTATCCAGTTACAGAATATTTATCTCTGTATGACATTTTCCTGAAAAACTAAACCAGCTGATCTCTGATGGGTTGCCCCAAGCCATTATATATTCTTTTCTTTGCAGAATAAACTGTAGAAATGTTTCTTTTCCAGAGATTATATGTACGCTAATTTCCTTCCTTTGTTTGCCTTTTAGGTCTTTCATAAAGTGTAGGTTATAATGTTTTTATCTTTTCTTATTACATAAAACTCCAGGTCCAGATACTTACCAGACAAATGCCTTTCCTGAAGAAATACCATTCCTTGCAGTTCATGGGTTAGATGATTATCCTTTTCTTGCTCATCATCTTTAGGAGGCTTTGAATCCCAACCTGGGCCCCCACAGTGATCTGCTGGGTAGTACATACGCCCTGATCTTTGGCTACCTTAATTCATCATACTAGGTCAAAGAAACCCTCTAAAGATCCTCTTCCCTTCAGCCCTAAATCTCGCTGAAGCTCCTAATAGCTGAATCAGGCAACCTTGTTTTAAAGATCTTTCCACTTGTCGTTCCATAGATTTTGTTGCTAATGGCCAAACATCTTGTTTCATTCCTGTTTTGGTAGAAAAATTAGTAGACTTACTATCATAAAGATACTAGCCATTCTTAGAGGAGAAAGAAATTTGGTCCCTCAGGATAGAAAAAACAAAGAGATTTCTGCTATCCTGGATCATTTATGAAGTTTTGCTGCCTTTTCTTTGCTAAGGTGTTTTTAATCGCTGGCTCTCATATGAAACTATACATCTAGGAAGCCAAACATTGTGACTGGTACCGATACTAACTGCTGTACTATGAACTCAAGTTCATAGTTCTTAATAATATAAAGCATGGGAAACATCTAGTGCTTTCTGAGGTATCCTCAAGGGAGTTCATGGTGATCTTCAGATGTGGAGGAAACAGCAAGTATGGGGCCATGCATACTCAATGAAGCCCACTTGGTGGGAAGTCCCAGTGATAGAGATGAAGTGTTAGGGGGTGGCCAAGGGAATTGGTAGTTTTGTTACTAGTTGTCCACGGCTTAATTTCAAGGGTCATTGCTGTGGAGTTGGAAGTGAAGGTATAGCAGGTTCTAACTAACCCAAGTGATGTACCTTCACGGATTCCTGGTATTAGGGACGTAGCCCAAGAGAGTTATCTTCCAATTCCAGATTGCTGACACAAATTGCTCCAAATTAATCTGAATGCTCCTAGCTCATTCATGAAGCCGTAGGTATGGAAGGAAGAAGGAAGGTGCTCTGATTTCAAATAAATGAATGGGGTTGACCTAGCTAAGTGTTTTTCTTCTTAATCCAGGAAATGGGAAAGCGGGCAGTTACTTTCAAACTTCTCAGTTAAAGATGAAGCTATTCTGGGTTCTTGTTTAGAGGATCTACTATTCTCCTGGAGATAGGCTGTTAATAAGTTAAGTAAAAAGAATTAAATTCCTTGGGCTTTATTTTCTTCCCGGTGCTCTTAGAGTACCTTGTATATATTTCAATACAATGTCACACTAAACTATATTTGTTTATGTGGTTTTCCTTCCAATGGATAATGAAGGCAGTAACCATATGTTATTCATCTTTATATTCTCAGACCAAGTTAGACTCTGGCACATTACATGGAGTCAACAAATGTATGACAAACGAGTGCATAGCAGAAACCAGAGAGGAGTTCCAGGTCTTCCACACTTCTTTTTAATTGTACTTTTTCTTTTTGGTGATGATGATGACTTAGAGGTTTAATCATTCCATATTGGTATAGTACAATATAGGTGGTAAGCATGTGAGTGCCATGTGTTTAATTTGAATCACGATTCTGATACTTTTTAGCTTTTATTACAAAGCTAAAAAAAAAAAGGCATTGGGAGGGAAGACCTAATAAACCTACAGAGGTGATTTTGACCAGGACTTAAATGTCTTCATCTGTAGAATGAGAGTAATACTTATTTCATCGGGATAGTGTCAGGATGAAATAAGTTAACACATAGTGCCTGGCACATATAAGCTATGTTGTTATTATTATTATTACTGTCATCATCCAAGTGAGAATATGGCCACTTTGTTGCTGTCGAGTCTAGGTGAGAGAGAGAAAACATCTGTAGCAGCAGATAAAAGGTCCAGAATTATTGTTATGAACACTAAGGAATCAATTAACCTACCGTTATTGTACATCCTCTGTGTGGCTTGATTTGTGTGTGTCATGTGCCATTGAGCTAGCTCCGACTCTTGTCGACCCTATGAATGTGACATCCACAATATCCTGTCCTCAACAGCTCTGCTCAGCTCAGCTCCTTTAGATTCACGCTTGTAGAGTCTGTTTTTGGAGTTAATCTATCTCATATTTTGTCTTCCTCTTAGCCTGTGGCCTTCTAGCTATCTATCCCAGCATTATTGTCTTTTCCAAAGAACCCTGCCTTCTCATGATATGCCCAGAGTAGGGTAACTTCAGTTTTGTCATTTTTGCCTCCAGTCGTGTTTCATGTTTAATTTGCTCTAGGATTCATTTGTTTGTTTTTCTGGTGATTAAGGGTATCCATAAAGCTCTCTTCCAACACCACAGTTTTAATGAATCAATTTTTTTCCTATCAACCCTCTTAACTGTCCAACTCTTGCATCCATACGTAGTAATTGGGAATACGAGGGTGTGCATGATCTTAGCCTTGGTCTCTAATGACTCATCTTTGCTTTTGATGATCTTGCCTAATTCTTCCACTGCTGCCCTTCTGAGTCTCAGCATTGTCTTGATTTCTTGGATGCAGTCTTCATTTGAATTAATTTACCAGGTGAAAATATGTGGCTTCATTATTCTAATTTCCTTTAGAGAAATAAAATATTATTTAGTCAAAGGGATCCCTTTTTTCTTCCTGGTGGCCAAGAGGTAGGGGTGTGTGTGTGTGTGTGTATGACTGATTTGAGCTATATTTCAATATCTAGCAACTGTGGAGGCAGAGAGGGAGTGTGGGAGTGAAAAAACATGGAATGCCAACATTCTCACCATGCCAGAGAATATTCCTAGGTTCCTAGGTGGGGCCTAGAAATGCATGGAAAGGAGGCACCAACATACAAAAATTTCTGGAAGAAGTCTGGCACTGGAAGGGAAGACCTAATGGACCTACCGAGGAACACTAGAGAAGAGAAAACATCTTAGTCTAGTTCCTTTGGTACACAGCAGTGGAACACTATAGCATTCTAGAAAGTAAAGGTACTGGGTGATCATAAACCTAACCTAAAATAAGAAAAAAAATTGCTGGAAAAACTAGATAACCTCTAGAGTCTATATTGCTCTGGAAGAATGTAGTCATTTCATATTTAGGTTTCTTTCAGTTACCACCATTTAGTTAACCGTAAGTCTCTCTATATTACATATTTTCTCACTTTATTTGCACTTCCAACTCAGCTAAAATAAATCGGTAACCTGGAACTACATAGGTTTGGTTTTTGCTTGCCATGACCAGTTCTAAATAATCAACAAATAAAAGTACCCTACATACCCAGACCTTGATTTGAAAGATCTCATGAAGATTTACAACATGCTAAACTAGGGAAAAATTTGGGAATAATCAGCACAATACATCCTGCTCTCCATTATAATCAGTTTTTCAGCCTCCATGTCGATAAAACTTGTTCTCCTTTTTCACAATGGTTTACAACTTAAATAATTTAATACAACAGTTGTTATATTTTTATTGCAAGCTTATAAAACTAGAACCATAAGTCTTTTCTATGCAATATATTACCAAAAAGTGACACTGGAGAAGGGGAACTGATGATTACTAAGACAGTAATTCAATCTTCAAGTTCTAAAGATGTCATAAAACGGCTTCTGCTTTACTTGCATATGGCAGATAGTATCAGGATGCCTCAAATGAACTCTCTCTGGGTATTCAATCTCTGCTTCAGCATTATTTTATATACAATAAAAATAAAAATGGGAATTCACAATGCAAATGCAACTGTGATTCAAGCCCAATACAGTTCTTTTGTCAAATAGGATTTTCTTTTATGAAGTTTCATTTTAGAATTAATTTTGATATCAATGCCTGCCAAACTATGGAAATTGAGCTGAACCAAGTGAGTCTATTCCTACTTGAGCTGACTTGTAGGAAGTGGCAATTAGAACAAATGCAGAGAATTTGTACTGTGCTAAAGAAATTTAGACTCGTCATGCCATATGTTGTCAATCTGGCTAAAAGTATGTAGGTATGGTCAATAATAACGTTCTATAAATGCCTATATTTATATATATTTTAGAATGTACCGCTTCTCACCCTGCCATATTAGTTACCAGCAAATGATTTTTTCATTCTGACTCGTTCTGACTAATTCTTTCTACGATCTGAAAGGTGTGTGAATTAAAGGACAGATTCCTACAGTGTTTACGATTAACAATGTTTCACATCACTTAGGACTCTAGGGTGGAAGGAAATCCTTTTAGATAAAGAGGATGATTAGTTATTTGTACATTCTTGCCACCTGTCATTCTGTGGACTTGTCACGTCTGTACTGACTTCAGTCTAAAATAAAGCATCAAATTCCCTAAACTTCTTAATATGTCCAACATGCAGATAATCTACTTGATGATATTACAAATGAAATTTAAGAACCTGTTATCTTTCTACTGAAAATGTCACTTTGCCTTCTGCATTAAGGCACAATGGCAACGCTTTACAAAATTCTTTTGAAATCCTCCCAGGATAAGAATAAATTAGCTTCTTGAAAGAGGTGTTGGAATGGAACTTTCATACTATGGCTGCTGAGGGATCAACACACATAGTAGGCAAGTGAAATTTCCGCTTATTCCTGCAGCCTGAGAGAGTAGGGGCAGCATGTTGTGAGGTTCTGCATGTTCGTCTCTCAGCCAATGCAACCCTGGCCCATTCTAGAGGGGGGAAAGGTCGCATGCCATATGAGTGGTGTGTCACCACAACAGAAGCTGCTAATCACATAACATTAGAGTGAATTATGGTGATTATAGCAGGTGGAACTCGGAGAGGAAACAATAACAACAGCACAAATACAGCTGTGATGGTAGTGGCGAAAAGGTGGTGCTCTCAGGACTCCAGGGGATGGGTTTGATTGGGATCCTAGAAACCTTTGGTGAAAGACACCTTGCCCCTCCCAGGCAAAACCACCTCTATAGTAAGTCGAGAGACAACAACCCATCTGAACAATTTCTAGTATTGGAAAGGGCTCAAAACACTCTCCTGAAGCATGCTGCAGTCCCATTAGTCTACGGAGTATAAATGCATTCCAGAGTCACAGCTTTCTAGCAGGTCTCCAATCTACAGGGGTGAGCTTCGGCGCCCTCCGTGAATTTTTAGTTTGTTTGGTCTCATTTTGCTCTTCTACATATTTAACTCCTGGAATGGATTGAACTTTCCCTAGGAAAATTTGAGAAATAATAAAGGAGAAGAAGCTATTCTTAGGCGTTTTTTTTTGTTTGTTTTTTGTTTTTTTAAATTGCTTGCATGTTTTAAAATCCTAACAAGTCAGGCACTTTGGTCTAGAGAGAAGTGAGGAGCAGCTAACCTGTATCATCAGGCCCCACTGTTTAGATAGTTTGCGTTTCACATTTTAGGGCAAGAAAAGCTAAATAGTGCGTCCATGGTCCACCAGGTTGTAAGGCCCTGCAACGAGAGTTGTTTTCCTTAACCTAGATAGGCAGAGATATCTAGAAGCCAAGAATTTCAAGGGGAAATTGAGCTACCATCAGTCCCAAAGTTTAGCTTTAGGGTTGGTTTTTGGGGAGTACTTATTAACTGAACTCCTCAGATATCCAAACAAAGATGTAGTTTGTGTATCTATAAAGGCTTCAGCCGCATTTATAAACTAAAGGTAGTACACTGAATTTACCAGAAAGTAAAAAAGTGGTCCTGGTTGACAAAACAGATGACATGCACCATATATTCCATGCAAATAATGCTATAAAGCAAATAGTCTCATATGTTCCTGCTAAGATATCTAGCTTTTAAGGGATTTTTTTTTCTTCTTAAAATATGATGCAATGATCCGATGTGGAGGAAATGAAGGTGGCAAAATCTACGGCAAAATCTGAATCATGAAGAAAATGTTCAAAACTCTTCGGCACAGTTCAATAGAAGCAGCATCAAGTGCTTTTTAAAATATTATGTTGTCAAGCCCAGGTGCTATGATGTTGGAATAATTTCAAACTAGAGTCTAGGTGACTTATCTTGCATAATTGTAGCCCATCTCTTCTGGCTGGTTTGATGTCAGATTGGTGGAACAGTTTTGGGCTAAGAAGTGCTAGAGCAGTAAGTTCATGTTAAACCTTCAGCTGATATGAAAACGTTTATACTGAAAAGTTGCATAACTACTTAGGCAAATGGCTAATTAAATGCATACATCTTTATCTGAGTCCTGAACCACAAGAGGTAATGGTAATAAGAGCCATAATAATAACCCAAACTAACATTATTTACTACATGCAGGCATTGTATTAGGTGCATTAAATGCATTATCTCATTTACTCCTCACAACATCCAAAGGCTGCCTTTTGTTATTACCTCTATTTGACAGATGAATACATTGAGGCTTAGAGAAGTCAAATAAATGGGCTTCCTGAATTGGGTGAAAATTTGGGCTCTACTGAGTTTCAGAAACATTCTGGGATAACAAATTGAATCATCCGGCTCTTCTCTGATTATTGGCTCTTAGCAGCACTGCAGCTTTAGGAATCAATACAGTGCACAAGTTCTGTAAATGTGCCTCTTAATAAGTTAATAAAACAGAGATAGTCTCATTGCCTCTCCATCAAAGTTTCAGGGAAAAATGAGAATATTAAATGCAGTAGGATAGGGAAGATCCGCTCCATTTGCTCTGCAATGATAATCTTTTACAAAAGAGGATTTTTATTATTAATTCTTTGCCTTCTGGGGATATTATAATTTTCTAGAATATAGAACTGCCTTAAGCACAGTAATTTGCTGAGCTAGACTGAATCTCAAAATGTTTCAAATGAGCTGATAAACAACTGCATAATTAGCCATTATTAGATCAAGTCTGTATGTTACTGATACTGAGATGAGAAAACCAATGGATAGGCAAATTGTAGATATAGTTTTAAAAACTAAGAGACTGTGTTATATTTTTACATGCATTATAACTTGTCTTTTAAAGAATTAAAACGTTTCATTTGCCTTTTTAAAAAATAGATTATTCTATCAACTAAATCCTTAGAGACTTAATCATTAAACACATACTCCAGTGTATGAATAATGAAAAATTTGAGTGTTGAGTGCAACTAATGCCTGAAAAACTGGTGGGATTTTTCTTTTCAATTAAAACTTGTCTCAAATCTATTGCCTGCATGGGTAATGCTCTTTCATCCCTCTGGTTCAAGTCCAGAGTACAAAATACATTTGGCCCTGATTATGAAAATAAAGGTTTTGCATGCTCAAATCAGAAAAGGAAAATACAGTCAGTTTTTATGCTTAAACACACACACCTTATTCAAATGGCTAACATTTAGTCCAAAATGTATCCATGTTATTGTTAAACCTCTCTTTCCTCTCATTTTTCATTTTTCAAGAACTTGACACTGGTTCATAAAATGTTGGTCTGGGTTGGAATTCGTCCTGCAGCATTACAGCCTAGGAGTAAGATTTTGTTTCGCTTTATTTATTATTTTTTAAAAAAATAATATGAAAATCAGCTCAGCAGTTTTGAAGATCAAATAAAGAAAAAGTTTCTAAGCTGGTTTAATTTAAACAAAATTACAGTTTTTGCTCTGAACTCAGAGGCCACAAAGCAAAACAGGTAAATGTGTTAACTCATCGTTGAACAGAAAGAACTGCAATAGCAGTTTTCCTGAAGATCTCTGAAACTAGAGTCAATATTTTATCTTAAATAGTTTTGATATCTTCCTATTTGGGGGCAGACCAGAAAATTTCTTGAGGTTCTTTACAGATCAATGATTCTGTGATTTATACCTATCAGTATTTCAGCTGCCAATAATGACAAACATAATTTAAAACTGTGCTATGGGTACAAGGCCATGTATGAGCTAGTTAGAGAACGAATTTGTCAAATTAAAAAAATATTTTGACCTTTGACGATTTTACCAGCCTTCAAAATTTCTATACCCTTCTGATGTTTCCCATTACCACCAATCTCCCATCGATGGCAACTAATAGCCTTAGGCAAAACTTTATTGTTGTTGGGTTCATGGCCTGCTTTTATTACAATGGTTATTTATCTACAGTTGGATTTTTGTTCGTTTGTTTCAGCCTTAATTTATTACCAATTTTGGCTCCCTGTTAATGTTGTTATATTTATATTTCTTCAACTGGTCCTTTTATTTTGTAAATTGGCATGCATTTTATTTGCCTATTTACATGGTTCCAGAAATAGACCTATTATATTCCCAAAGTTAAAGTAGTAAGGCCATCTGGGCTACAAATTCAATAAGGAGTACCTATTTCTCTTTCCAAACGTGTGGCCACTGGACACAAGTCACAACGAGAAAATAAGACTTTTGGTTCATAGGTATCAGCATAATTGCTTTGGTGTTTTTCAAAGGCATTAGAAAAGTTTTCAACCATTTTAGAATGTTCTGACTCTGTGAGGAACATTTTGCTGCTG
The DNA here is from genome assembly GCF_036562045.2 of Rhinolophus sinicus. NCBI lineage: Eukaryota > Metazoa > Chordata > Mammalia > Chiroptera > Rhinolophidae > Rhinolophus > Rhinolophus sinicus. Next base: position 69,112,457 of record NC_133753.1, on the reverse strand, counting down.
TATATGTGATAGGAAAATCTTATCTGTATATTTTATAACTTTTTTGCACTTAACTCATAAAAATGACATGAATATTCTCTCAAGTCCATGATACCTTATTAGAATTTTATTAATGAGTCTTATTCCCTCCCTAAAAGGGAAATTATATTTGGTTCAGAATAAATGAAGCTACTCACTTAAAGATATGAGTTGATTTAAGGCTCTGAAGCAAAGAAACTTCAGCAGATTTCAAACTTGGAGCAATATACTGTCATAACCCAAGAAAAATAATATTACATCTAATTTGATTATACTATCACATGTAATGTTACATATATTTTCAGAGTTAAGTATTTTTACATTAATCTAGATCATTACTGGCTACGGTGTAATGCATAAATAAAATAAGTTAGGGAAAAAGTTTCCCTAAATTTTATTTCAATTTCTTGATTTCGTGCATTTTTTATCACTGACATTATTGTACTAAAAGTAAGTACAGTTTCACTGTTACTGAGAGAAACACAGAACAGTTTGTGTGGCATTTGATTTTTATACAAATTTTGAGGTCAAAACTTGTTTGTCACAGATGTGTTTAATGGATATTGAATATTTGAGCCAGGATTTTGATCTGAAAGGATTTTGGAAAATCTTTATGATCCCAAATTTTATATGTATGGGAATGTTTGTTCTAACTTTTTTTCTGACTTCGGGCATTCTCCTCAGTTACTATTCCGGGAAAGGTTTTTTGCTTTGCATAGAAGGTTCTGTGAATTCATTCATGTTACACATCTGATCCACTATCAAATTTAGCATTCCACCATTTAATCTATTGAAAAACTTCTATTTTCTGACAATGTTTATATTGTTATGTTAAAACATGCAGGAAACCAATTGAAAATACGATTGACAGTGCTGTAATCAAAGGAGGAAAATAGATCCCCAACAGTTTAAGTAAGTTATTTCCTTTCCAGTGTGGAGAGAAAAACATTGCAAAATAAACTACAAAATCAAAAGTTAACAGACCATGATCATAATTGTCATTTGTTTCTGACTTGCATGAGGAAACAAAGAAAAACTACAGGCAAAGGAACATGTGACCCTAAATTCTGATGAACAAATTTCACAGTAGATAATTCTTCTGTTTTTGGGTTTCTGCCATCAAAATACAGTTAATAATTAAAAATCAGAGGCCATGGATCACCAAGAAAAATTAATGGATAGCTTCCAGAGAGAGAGAGAGAGAGAGAAGAGCACATATGGCTATAGACATCCTGGAGTAGAAACAAATGGAATTTGTGCAAGATGTTTGCACCAGCAAATAAGAACTATTATAAGGTAGGTGTGATTTCTGTTTTAATTATTTTACTAAAACCAGTAGTGAGGATAAATAATTATTTGCATTTAAGCTTTGCTACCATTAAACTAACTGCATTAGTTCTATTAAAAATATTTGTGTTGAAGTATAGAGGTTCTTTAAAAAATTACACAGAATTACCACATGACCCACCAATTCTGCTTCTGGGTATATACCCTAAAGAATGGAGAACAGGGACTCAAACAGATGTTTATAAACGAATGTTGATAACAGCATTATTCACAATAGCCAAAAGGTGGAAACAACTTCAGTGTTCATCAATGAATGAATGGATAAATAGAATGTGGCATATACATACAATGAAATATTATTCAGCTTTAAAAAGGAATGAAATTCTGACATGTTACAGTATGGATGAACCTTGAAAGTATTATGTTCAATAAGCCAAATTCAGAAAGACAAATATTGTATGATTTCACTTATATAAGGTACCTGTAGTAGTCAAATTCATAGTAACAGAAAGTGGAACAGTGGTTACCAGGAGCTGAGGAAGGAGGAACGGGGTATTATTGTTTAATGGAATCAGAGTTTCAGTCTGGGATGATGAAAAAGTTTTGACAATCAACAAAGGTGATGGTTGCCCAACAATGTGAATGCACTTAAAACCACTGACCTATACATCTAAAAATGTTTATCAGCATAGACACTCCCCAGCTGTTCCCCAAATAAAATAAAATAAAATGTTTAAATGGTAAATTTTGTAATATTTTACACAAACAAAAAATAATAAAACATATTCACATTGAGTAACAAAAATTATGTCATAGTCAGGCACCTTAAACAGTGAGGAAGACCTCTGATAATTACAAAGATAGATTTGGAGACCTTTGTGAATCCCCAGTTTCATATGTATAGGAATATTTGTTCTAACCTTGTTCTGACTTTGGGCATTCTCCTCAGTTACTTTTCCAGGATAGGTCTTTCTGATACTTATCTTCCTAATATCAAGGAAACAAATTCAACTTTCACTGACTTTTCTTTCCCATGGCGTGCAAATATTACATTGATTGGAACATGAATCTTCTCCCTGAAATGCTTTTGTGCTTTGCATAGAAGGTTCTGCAAATTCATTCATGTTATACATCTGATCCACTATCACATTTAGCATTCCACCATTTAATCTATTGAAAACTTCTATTTTCTGACTAAGAAACATTATTTCCCCAAATCACTTTGCTTCCTTTCTATTTCTATCAACAACCCTAGCAGTTGGCCTTCTTTTTTTGAGTCATTTTTAAAAATAAATCTTCATGACAGTTGCTGTTGAAAACAAGTTAAAAAACAAAGCTGAACAGTAATGAAAGTTCTAGATGGCGAGATATGAATACTGGGGAGTCAGGTAACTTCATTCACTGGTTAAGTGATGTTTCTTGAAAGTATCTCTGATTTCAATTCTTGCTTCAGAAAACCTACAAATCACTACCTAAATGGGTTCATATTTGCAAAGTTCTAAGAACAGTGATGATACATAGTAAATATTATATAATTTCTAAATTAGAAAATATACATTATGAGTTTTGGCATATCAAAATCAATATAGAAAGATCACCAGAGCTGAAAAATACCCAAGCTGAGTAGATTGCTGGACAGACAAGGAGGAGCTATACTACTAAGATGCAAGTTAGGAGGCCTTCCTGACCAGAAATGTTATTATCAAAAGGCCTAGAGGTAGTGCAAAAGGAGGAAGTACAACAAATAGGGCAAGATTCTGAGTGGAGGTTTCTGATTGGCCCTTGAGGTGGATTAACTCTTCTAATGATTAATATCTTTCAGGTTTCATGGCATCCATACTGAGAAACCTGCTTTTCAACAAGTCTGATTGAGTCAGTTTCCTAAGATTTCAGTGGGCCTCAGTTCACTCAATGGATAGCTTACGCATATGCACGTGCTTGAAATTCAGTGGGATTCTTAAAACAGAAGCCACCTGAGAACAGTAAAATTCGTTAACATTTAATCTATGATTGCCAAGGTTCTACACATTTTTTTCAGTAAAAATAAAGATGGGGTACAGTGGAAAGTAGGTTCATAAATGTTCTGAAAATCATGAGAGGTTATTTTTAGAAGCTGTCCATGGGAGTTTCTACGGTCAGCTCTATTTTTTGACAGACTTGTATAATTAAGACGTTCCCTGGTAAGAGAAGCCATGAAATATTAGGAAGAGAAGAATCTACTAAGTAGAAAGAAAAACTATTTAATTGTAATTACAACAGTGTTGTGAGGGTGTAGTACTCTGTCCCTGAACTCCTAGAGCTCCACTTGTAAAGTTCTGATGTTTCATCCTGTACTGTATGGTAATTGTCATTGTGCGTTGACATTCTCCAGCTTCACTTCAGCTCCCTGAGCTAGTGCCTGTCTAGAGTACATACTCAGTAAATAATAGTTGAATGAATAAGTCAACAAATGAGTAAAGTGGCAAGAAAGATGGAGGAGATTGTCCTTGCCTTTATTCTAAATAGTCAGAGCTGACCTCTTTGTTCCTCTCAGATTGGCACCAAAAAACTGTATTCTTTTGTTCTTTTTCTCTGAATGATGTGACCAATTTCATATAGGGAGGTTTCCACAAGTAGATAAGCCACAAAATATAAACTTATTTAAACTGGAGATTTAGAGGAAAGACTGACAAAATTTGAAATAGTTAAAAAAATAACTATCAGGAAAGCCTTCTGTGGGAACAGAAAAGAAACACATGGTTTTGCCAGCTTTTTATGCATGTAAGGATTGATTAAAAAATATATATATATTATCCTTAAGAAAATAATGAGTAAAATTGCAGAGATGAAAACATAGCATTTTATTAATTTAATTAAAAAATTTGAGAGTGAATCAAGCCATTATTTTCCCATTAAAAAGTGTTTTCATATTAAGCTTGGGGAAATAGCAGGTTTGTCTTGCCACACGGTAAGTGATTCTTACAGTTATAGCCATTAGAAATTCCCCCATCATTCCTGAGTGGGTAATTATTACTTGAAATAGCTCTTTCAGAGTGATTATTATGAAATGTACCTATCTTCTGTTGATCTACTGCTTTATTTATCTCATGTTAAAAGATCTTTAGAAACCTTTCTATCATTAATGGGCAAATTCCATTTCACAGATACATCCATTAGTTGCCAAGAATAATTCTGATCTGATTAAAGGATAACCATTTAAGACCACTAATTCACATATTAAATGCTTAGGATTGTGCATTGTTAAAGACCTTACATATCCAGACCCATTATCTTTTTTCTCTTGGTAGAAGACAATAAATGACAGCCTCAAATAGTGGATGGATCTTCCTTCATAGACCAAAGAAAAAGAGGGCTACAAAAATAAGCATAGTTTGAGGAATCCCTCAAGAAGGATGTTTAAGGATCAATGTAGATATTATGAAATAACACAATATCATACAACTCTTTGGGATGGAGGGAAAGTCATTAAGAAGAAAAACATTTTTTGGTGATTATGATCTCAAATGGGTATTTAAGGAAACAAACATGACAAAGCATTTCTTATATCTATGAAGTGTTTCTCAGAAGGATAAATGTTAATTTATTATTCCCATAATAGCTATTTTCTATGTAATTAACATCATATATGGAATTTATCTGTTTTCACGAGGGGCAATAAATATTGTAGAGGCAGAAAGGGAAATATGCCAATTTTTAGCAAAATTTACACGTAGATAGTAAACTCCTTGAAGGCAGGGACCTAATTAATCTCACTTCCTATCCTTAGAGCCTGAAGTTCATCCTGACAAATGTTAATCAATAAACATTTGCTGAATGAATCTCTAATGATTACATATTAGTTTTCCCAATCTTGGTGGAGAATCCACAACCTACAAATGTTCTAAGTTCCAAAAGAATTTTGAGGCAGATTTTGTGCAACTTAAAATATATTTCCCCACAGAAAAAGCTATTATGGATGGTATAGGGGTTGGCAGGCCAGCTCATGAAAGTCACTTAATCCATAATGTAGCAGAAACATTATACATTTGAAATGAACAAGTAGCAGAAAAAAAATACTGCAGCAATAAAACCAAAGAGAGAAATAATAAAAATGAATAAAAACTTAAAATTTTCTTGTCTCTCAGTGCTTGAAGAGAAGCAGATTTTCATATGAGAAGATGAAGAGATGTCTGAAAATTGTGATGGAGAGGGTTGTGTTATCAAGGAATTTAGAAGCTGATGGCTTCTTAAAAATTAGGTAAGAATTCACCTTCAAAACATAATTCTACTTATCCATGATAAAGTCTTTTAATAACACACTATTTTAACACTTATCAGCCAAGATTAAAATGCTTTTTAAAGTTTAAAAATGGAACGATGAAAAGGGGAAAAGAAAGAAACAAGGGAAATGTAACAAGTAAATTTGCAGACATTACCCTTAGTAATATTTTTACTGATATATCCCCTTGGGCAAGGGAAGCAAAAAAGGAAATAGGCATGTGGGATTACATCAAACTAAAAAGTTTTTTCACAGCAAAGGAAACCATCAATAAAACAAAAAGGCATCCTACTGAATGGGAGAAGATATTTGCCAATGATACATCCGACAAGGGGTTAATATCCAAAAGTTATTAAAAAAACTCATACAACTCGACATCAAAAAACCAAACAACCCAATTAAAAAATGGGCAGAGGACATGAAGATACAGTTCTCTAAGAGGGCATACAGATGGGCAACGAACATGAAAAATGCTCATCACTAATCATTACAGAAATGTAAATAAAAACCACAATGAGATACCACCTCACCCAGGTCAGAATGGCTATCATCAATAAATCAACAAACAACAAGTGTTGGTGAGGATGTGGAGAAAAGGGAACCCTCATACACTGTTGGTAGGTCTGTAGATTGGTGCAGCCATTATGGAAACTGTATGGAGCTACCTAAAAAAATTGAAAGTTAAACTACTTTACGGCCCAGCAATTCCACTCCTGGGTATTTATCCAAAGAAATCCAAAACACTAACTTGAAAATATGTATGCATCCCTATGTTTATTGAAGTGCTATTCACAATAGCCAAGATATGGAAACAACCAGAATGCCCATTGATAGATGATTGAATAAAGAAACTGTGGTATAGTTATACAATGGAGTATTACTTAGCCATAAGGAAGAATGAGATATTTGCAACAACATGGATGGACCTGGAGAATATTACGCTAAGTGAAATAAGTCAGATGGAGAAAGACAAATACCATATGATCTCATTTATATGTGGAATCTAAAGAACAGAATAAATGAAAAAACAAAACCGGAATAGACTCAGAGATATAGGGGAAAAAAACTGATGGTTGCTACATGGGAAGGGGGTGGGGATAGGGGAGAAGATAAAGGGATTAGAGCATACAAGCTAGTAGTTACAATATTGCCATGGGGATATGAAATACAGTTTGGGGAATGTAATCAATAATGTTGTAAAGATTTTGTAGGGGGTCAGATGGGTACTTGTCTTATTAGGGAGACCATTTCATGGACTGTGTAGATGCCTGACCATTGTGCTGTACACCTGAAGCTGAATAATATTGAATGTCAGCTATAATTAAATATATATATATTCATGGGATGTGGAGTACAGCATAAGGAATAGAGTCAATGGAATTATAACAGCTATCAGAGGGGTAGTAGATTGGGGGCGGTTATCACTTTGTGAGGGGTGTAAATGTCTAACTATTACATTGTTTTGTACACCTGAAACAAATTAAAAACAAAAAGGAAACAAAGGAAGAAAAATCATGTAAACTGAACATCAACAAAGATGAGAACATTGCAATTTATATTAATCTAGTAGTCCCTGTGCTGCAGGCATAGAAGGTACAAGAATGGATACAAGTCCCCACCATCAAGAAACTTGAAGCATAGCAAGACGAGTCAAACTCATAAGCAAATAAGCACAACAATTGTGATAAAGATGACGACAAAGGTAGCTACTGGGTTATAATGGACCAAAACAAGGAAGGTGGCCAGAGCCTCCTGAGGAGGTCAGCTAAGTCTTGTGGCGACTCTTGAAAGAGGAGCAGGTTACTGCGCAGGCAGATAGAGAGAGAGAACAATCCAGCCTCAGGGAACAGTGTGAGTATATGAAAGTGTGCAGAGGCTGAGGAGGAGAGAAGGAATGTGCTGGGAGATGGGAATGGAGGAGAAGCCGGACCAGGCCGGAGCAAGGAAGGGCTCTGTGGTCTCCACAGGAAGCATCCTGACTAAGCCTACAGATGACCGGAAATCTGAGGGGGGTGTAAGCAGGAGAGTAACATGATCAAAGGGGGATTTTAGAAAGATCACTCTGGCAGCATTATGGAGGATGGGCTAGAGGTGTGAAACACTGGTGGCAGGGAAACCTGTTAGAAAACTGCAAAAAAGTAAAGCTGGAACTAAACAGCAGGGCGAATTCTGGAGAGAGTCAGGAGAGCCATTTCAGCTGTTCTCATTTTCATGAAGGGCCTCAAATTTAGACTCTTGATGTTGTCTCCTAATGAGGTATTCTACACTGTCATTGAGAGCCACTGTCAGGATTGAACTTGTAAAATATGCTACAAATTTTGTAAACTTGTTTTTAACATGTCTTTAATATTTAATATACTGGGGGCCTCAATAAATGGAAGGGCTCGGAGTCCTTCTCTCAATCCCAGAGAAGACTGATAACCTGCTCTGCAATCTTCTTGAAGATAAAGAATGGGAGGGACAGAGAAGAGATGAGAGCTAGAAAGTTTCCATAAGTGGCATCAATTTAGTTTTGTTGCTGTGGGGTGAGGGAGGTGTGCATCCCTTTACTCCCGAGTTGTTGATGTTTGCAAGATGGATGAACTATTATTAAATAATTCTTTCTTTACCTACTTGTAATATAGATGAAGGACCTAGATTTGAAATATTTGGTAAAAAGTATTATGCTTTTCTAGATTACTCTCTATTTTCCTGACATAGATTGATGGAGGAAAAAACCCAGAGTTCGTTGTTTTTAAACTAAATTATTGAAAGTGACTCATTTCTTTTATATTTATGTCTCTGGTGCTACACTTTTTTATGCCTCACAAATCTTCTGCAAAAAAGAAAAAAAAAACACCAAATATTTTGTAGTTGTTGACTACAATGAATGAAATTTACTTTTTTTAAAAATTTTATTTTATTAAATTTATTGGGGTGACAATTGTTAGTAAAATTACATAGATTTCAGGTGTACAATTCTGTATTACATCATCTATAAATCCCATTGTGTGTTCATCAGAAATTTACTTTTTATTTGTGCTTTCTAAACATATATGATTAGCTATTGTTGAAAGGAGGATAGAGATGAGGCAAAGTTAGCTAGGGGCTATTTATTTCCAGGTAATTGTAGCACAATCACCCTGGTGAATAAATGTGAATATTAACACTGTTGATTTAAAAAGAGTTAAATTTTGAAGTTTTTTTTTAAACATTCATTCACTAAATGCAATTAGTTATTAACACTTTGCTAAATGGTTAAAAGATATCTAAACTTAACAACAGTATCTATCACCCACAAAAGATTTATAAATCTAATATTTATCAAAATGAAACTACACTTTCAGAACAAAGTGGCATGGTTTTAAGGCCAAACTTGAGTGTAATAAAATGTCACAAGTTAGTCTAGTATAAATTCAGACTCTAAATAAATCTAATTTATGCCTTGTGAGCTCAGCTGTCCTTGACACAGAAAACCACAAAAACAAATCTCTCTTCAGAAAGAAAAACAGACTTTCCTTCCAGTGTCTGACTAGATCTTTATACATGTGAGAGAAAGTGATAAAAACGACAGAAGTATTAAAGTATATTAAGATGAAGGGAGAGGGTATTCATATTTTTAAGGTTCACCATTTCACAACAAACCAAGGACACAGAAAAGTTTCTCTTTTGGGACATCTGGGACATTTATGTCCAATGGTCTGAGCCTCCAGATAAGGATTGCATTGGACATTCCCTCGTTAGCTTGGACACAGAGGGGGGCCAAGCAAAGAGGCTCCTGGCTGTATGCTAATTAGTGCTCTAGGCCTGAGACAACCTGAGGATCTTCAGGAAGAATCACTTTACTTCCCTCTTAGTGCTGGGTGAAGCCGAGCAAGGTTTGGATAGCTGGCACAGAAACATGATTATATCATGCAGAGATAAAGTTGTACACAAGTATTTTTTCACTGAAGGCATAAATAACTTCAAGACCCTTCTTTCAATATTTGAATTGGGATTGTTCATTAGTGATTATTACTACGCTTGAAAGAGTTTAAACTGTTTCCCCGATCAGCTGTTTGTTTCCTGACCTAGAATTCCTATATGAAAGAGGCCCTAGAAATGAGTATCTATAAAGCAAAGAACTGCATGAAGCAAATTCTGGGCCTCTTTTTATGTTTAAACATGTTACCTCCATTGATGTGTTGGTTTCACCAGACATTCTGTGTGGGGAAATCGCTGCTGTCAGATATGCTGCTTACTTAGCTTTATGCTTTTTGTTTGTTTGTTTGTTTTGGTAAGACAGACTCATCGCTCCCTTGACAGGAAAAATGAAATGATTTGTTATTATATCCCTCACCTAACTAATGTGTGACCCAAATTTGATGGTATCAATTTTCAACCAGGAGTTTCATTTTTTTTTCTGCTTCTTTTTAAAACTGGGGTCAACATTACTTTTTGTTCAACTTAGAGAACAAATAGAAAGGTCTTATCTGCAGAGCAATTCATATAGAATCTCTTAATATATTGCCTTTATTTTTGCAACAAAATCAAATGAAAAATCAGAGCCTTCAAAATGGTTGCAGTGAAGCAAGCAATCTCAGGAGTACAGTTGTAGGTATGTTCTAATACTACTTCTATCAGCTGACCTCCCTTCTGTTGCTTCTTTCATGTGATAGTGATTAATTGAAAACTGACAAGAGGAACTAGGGGTTTTATGATGATCATTCTACAAGTATATATTAAACATCTACCTATTACGGTGGGAGGGGCTAATGTACTTTTGGGTATTCAACTAACTGGGTATTTTAAATGTCGAGTTCCTCATAACATAAAAGTACAGAGCTGAAAGTAGTTCCATGTTTTAAGATTTCTTTTCATGGGTAGCATTTACTGGTTCAGCCCATCTTTATATATATATCCAATTCTACATATTGATTCTAGATTCTAAAGCCTAAGAATTATGGATAAAAGCTGAATGATGGAAAACTGAATAATTTTCTAAAATGTTACTATTTACTGGAGACGTTTTCATTCAGATCTTTCCTCAAACTAGATCTCTGGCACTCCTTTCTTGCCTTCTAGCATTGCTCCAATGTTCTATCAGTGTCATGGCTGGGAGGAAGCCAATTTCAAGGATCTAGTGCACAAAGAGCTATTTACTAGACATATGCAATGCTTTTGCTATGAAATAAACAGGCGTAACATGCCTTTAATATAGGTTTTGACAATAAGAAACGAGACTTATTTGTCTTTAGTGCTCTCACAGTATGGAATGCAATGGCAATACCTTTGCTATTTATTATAGCACAGCATCTTCCGTGGTTTGGGGAACACGTAATTTTCTTAATTTTGTCTCACATCTCACTTTTACACATGCCTTGATAGTGTCATCAAAAAGGTGAAAATCTATTGCCTTAGGTGTTTTTTAAATGAGAAGACCTTTCCCTAATGCTGCACAAGTCTCCTATATTTTACCAATGGTATTGTCATTCTCTCTGCCTGGTTGGAAACAGTCACTTTGACTCTTTCCTCTACTTCACAAAATTCTGGCAACTTGTCTTTCACTAATTCCCTTAATTATAGATCTGATTTTAGGTCTTTCATCATCTAATCTCTTTTAGATCAGTCAGTGTCAAACTTTAGTGTGTATAGATGAAACTTACAGGAAACTCATAATATTCAGATTCTTCATCCCAGTCTTAGATGATTCAATAGGTCTTAGGAGATACACAGGAAAATGAATTTTAACAAATCACTTAAATATAACTCATTGTACGGACTTTGAGTAATTCTATTCTATAGTCTTCTTATCTCTTTTGGATCTTATAAAGTATTTCCACACAAAGAATCCTAAAGGTTTCATCATCTTTGTTTGTTCATTGATTCATGCTTTCAACTATTTATTGAGCACCTGATGTGTTTCAATTATTGTTCCAGGTATTGGTGTATACAGTAGTGACCAAAACAAGCATCATTGACCTCATGAAGTTCACAGTCTATGTCTCCTCAAGCTTAAGAAGAGGCCTCTGTAAGTTATCATATTTAATTCAAACTTTCTTAATATGATGTTGAAGATCCTAGCTGACCTTACCTAGTAACTCTCATTCACCAAAAAACTCCCGTCTAGTTAGATTGTTCTCTCTTACTCTTCCTCAGCCTTCAATCCATCTCTGGTTGTTGGTCCTATTATTCTCCACCAAGAATATTGCCCAGTATTGTGGACAGGGCATAGAAATAAGAAAGCTAGGTTCATTTATTCATTAAACATGTATTTATTGAGAGCCAAGCACTATTGTAGATATGGAGGAATTGAGCAGTGGAGAAGGCAGAAAATAAATATACAGACAAAAAACAAAAAGAAATATCAGATAAATATCAGAGTGTGGTGACAGTGAACTAGCAGCTACTTTATACTGGGGAGTTAAACAATACAGTGACATTTAGGCTGAGAGCTGCATGACAAAAATAGCGGCCATGCAAAGTTTAGGGGGAAAAGCATTACAGGCAAAAGAAACAGCTAGGGCTAAGGCTTTCTGGTGAAAATGTATGTAAGAAGAATACAGAAAGGTCAGTGTGGCTGGTGCACAGTGGGAGAAGATAAAGTGGCAAAGGCTGGGATCATAGAGGTCCACATGTGACTTGGGAAAGAACCTGGATTGAAAGCAGGGAGCAGACTTTGCGATCTATATCTGGTCATTTTCTCTACTGGTGGCAAGAGAAGTGTGTGTGTGTGTGTGTGTGTACCTCAACGATGATATAGGGATAGAAATATGGGATTTATTCTAAGTAGAATGAAATGTCACTGGAGAGTTTTAAGCAGGGGTATGATAAGCTCTGATTTACGTTTTAACAAAGCTCTCTTCAGATATTGTGTGGAAACTAGATTATAGAGAGGCAAGAGAAGACCAAATAGGAATTATTATAGTAATTCAGTTGAATGATAGAGGTGGTTTGGATAGGTAGTAGTACAAATGGACAGAAATGGACATGTGTCATAGAAGTGATGGACTGGATGAGAGGGGTGCAAGGGAGGACTCAAAGGAAATTCCTCGTTTTTTTACATGAGTAACTGGCTGGCTGTTCATATCAATTACTGACCTGGAGAAGACTGAAAGGGAGCAAGTCTGGGTGAGAGGGATGGTATCAAAAGTCCAAATGGTGGGTGATGTGGCTTAAAAGATAGACTACTATGGCCAGACTACAAAAGACTTACAATACGAAATTAAGACATTTGAACCTTTTCTGAATTGTGACTTAGGAAACACACTACGGCACTGGTGTGTAGGAAGGGGTAGAAATCACATGCGTGCAGTAGATTTTTGAGAGTAAGGACTGATGGGTGGGTAGGAGAAAGGGTCAAAAGACATAAGAATACATATAAAAGAGCCAAAAATAGGAAGAGAGGTCAAATAAAATACAAATAGAAGACATGTTTATTTGAAGATGGAAGGAAAGTAAGAGTGTAGTAGGATTAATTATAGAAGGATTCTTGGTAGTTTTGAGAAGAAGAAGCAAAGTGTAGAAAAGAGAGTACAACAAGCTCCTAAGAGAAGGACAAAATCTGCTCCAAAGGGAGGAATTCATCAGCTATGGTTGGATCTCACTAAAAAAGTGACTTGGGAAAGAACCTGGGTTGAAAGGAGGGAGCAGACTTTGCGATCTACATCTGGTCATTTTCTCTACTGGTGGCAAGAGAACTGGTGTGTGTGTGTGTGTGTGTGTGTGTGTGTGTGTACCTCAATGATTAGTTATCACATATCTTTTCACCATAGAAAAAATTTTGGCAACCCCTATTACTATTAAGTTCAGCTAACAGGCTATCTAATAAAACCTATGTATTGTAGCATTTTCAGAGCTTGAAATATTGGTTCATAAAATGGGAAAATTTTACTCATTTTTATAAGCTCTATTGCCAATGAACAGTATCTCCAACAGGATGTTTGTAAAGAAAATCTCTGTCACATAAAGGGATTAAAAATTGTTGCTCTTTATGAGAAAATATTTCCAGTTTACAATTAATTTTATTTTTCTGACCGAATTTTCTTTTCCCAATATAAATCAGTAAGAATCCTGCATCTATAACTTAGGAAGTCTAGACAGGGAAAATTGTCAAAGAGAAAGCAATGATGAAGAAAACTGATATGCTTACCTACTCTGTATTCCCTTATGCTTCATTTTCCACTTCTCGTGTCTTCGCCAAAACTTCACCACTGAAGCTAAATGAATCAATGAAATAAGATTTTTTTTGAAAGAAACACATTTTGGCTCATTTGCATCAATTTTAAAAACAGCTGCTTCTTTCCTATATGAGCCATTTTCTGAATAAGTGGTTTTTTTTTTTTTTGGTTGGCAAGCTGAGGGATTTTGCCTTAGTCAATACTTGGCATTATCATCAAATAGGAGGCAAATTAGTCACTGCAAATGAATTAATATCTTGCAGAACCAGAGTTATTTATGCCCTGAGTGATAAACTTGGGAACTGTTAATCAGCTCACTGACAGAATTTGTAAATGAGATCAATGCATCACTGTTGGGGATCTTCCAGGAATGATAGAGAACAGGATAGCTGCCAGAAGACTGGATTCATTTGTTTGCTTGCTCCCTCCTTCCTCTCCTTCTTTTCTCCTTTCCATTCCTTCTTCCCTTCTTTACCTTCCATTACTCCCTTCCTTCTTTCCCATATATTAATGATCTGGTCTGTGGTGTCTGGGATATCTTTAAGGAGACCATGTCCCCCAGCTTTAACAATCTAGTGGGGGCAAAATACATGAAGATATCACACATCATTAGAGTACAATGTATTAAGTACTATAATAAAGGTCTATAAAAATGTTTTAAATTACAGAGAAGGAAGACCCTAACTTGCCCTACAGGGGTTAGTTAGGAAGGGCCTTACTGAGGAAAATAAATATGAATTTTCCAGATGGACAAGGCAGTATTTTAGGCAGAAGAAAAAAAATATGTGCAAAGCCAAGAAAATATGATCATCATTACAACAATAACAATAACAACTAACATTTAGCGTCTACTTACTGTATGCCAGGTGCCATGTTATGAGCTTTTCAAAATTAATGCTTTTTATCCTTCCAACTACTTTGTAAGGTAGGTGTTTTCATTTTTCTGCTAAGAATATGAGGTCCCAAATCGTTAAGAAATTGTCCCCAAGAAGAACTGGTATGTTTACAGAGTTGTAACCACTTCAATTTGTTGGTGTGTGAGGAGTGTGGTGGCAAAAGTCAGGAGATGAGGTTGGAAAGATGACCGGGAGAGTGTTAATAGACACTGACTATTGCAGAAAAGCTTTCAAGCTCATTCTTAAGCAGGACAAATTTGCCCATTTGTCTCTCTGTCTATTCACTCATTTATTAAACATATTTTCATAAAGGATTTTAAGTAGCACACAAAAATCATACATAGAATGAGAAAAAATGATAATGAAAAGAAGAGAAAAGATGAGGGAGAAGATAGAGTTAGGAATAAGGCTAGCTGAGGAGACATTGATGGATCTTGGCATACACTGAATCTAGTTTTTATCTTTGTATGGAAGATAAAGAACCAATTGAGGAGAGAAAGCCAACCTGTTCCCTGAGTGAGCTGAAACAGTACCCACTGGAAAGACCAGGATTATTCAAAATAACGATTTTGAAAGCATTGAATCAGATGGACACTCAGGTGATAGAGGCCCAAATGTCCCATTTCTTAAAGCATAGTTGATGTGATTTTCACTTGAAAATAATTTTTAAAGGAGCTATGACTAGATGCTCCCTTCATCAAAACGCAATCTTAATAAAGCACTCATGGAATGTCTGTCTTTAATAATTCTACTGCCTAAATATTTGCCAAGATGACTTAGTCATGACATTTACACTAATCCAAATAAATAAGTTATCTTGATGGTTGGCTTGCTATTTTTAAACCAAGTAAAAGATGCAGACACCTCACAAATGTACTAACTCTGGTTTTAGAATGGTTGACATGTAGCCCTTCCTTCTGACAGTGATTAGATAGCTGGAGGAGTTGCCTGTGTAGGCTATTCTGAGTTTGCAAGACTTCAATTGCATCAGCCAAATCGTCTCTACTATAAGGGAGTTTGAATTGAGTATATCCAGACATGTTTATGAGATTCTGTACAAGCAAGTTCACAAGAAGAGGGGCCAGAACACCAAGTATGAAAATATTAAGTGCTGTGTTCAAAGGTCATCCTGACCAATGATAACCCTCGTGTAAGTAATCTGACTCTGTTTTGGTTAAACATTAATAGGGGTAGGGTGAGGAGAGTGGTTTATGTGGAGCTCAGGTTTCTTGGCCCACAACTGAGTCCTGTTCACAGAGGCAAAAGTTAATAAAATTTGTACTTAATCGAAAGTGCTCCTGATAGATATCTCCATGAAGTGGTAAAAAGCATGACAGTGTGGTGGCAATTTGTAGCACAACAGCTAGGTCTAAAGGCCACCAGTTCCTCATGAGAAAATGGTCCTGAATAAGTAAGGAAAATCATTGGTCAGCCATGTGGGTTGTGTATGATTCAGGTGAATAGACAAGTGGTCTCGTCGTAAGTCTATGATTTGGGGGAACAGAGGTGATCCTTTCTGAAAATGGAATAAACGATATCCTCTCACTAGGAGCTACTATGCCCAGATCAATAAGAGGGTAAAACAAGCCATTCAAGAGGAAAGATATCAGATGAGAAATGTCACTGTTATGCAGGGTCTTAGTTCCCACTCTCTGCACAAGAACGCAGGATATGGTGAGGCCAAAAAGGAACAACAATGGAGCCATAAATAGGGGAGTCATACCACTATATTCTCGCTGGTGGCTGGTCGAGACACAAAAGCAGACATATGCCAGTACCCCAACAGGGGGTCTTCCTGCACCCTACTCTCGCTGGCGACCGGGCGAGACCCAGGAAGTAGGATCAATATGATCCGCAATCCACAATCTGCTTGCTAACCTCACTTGCTAGCCAAAATCTGCCCTCCGCTTCTCTGCCA
The DNA here is from genome assembly GCF_036562045.2 of Rhinolophus sinicus. NCBI lineage: Eukaryota > Metazoa > Chordata > Mammalia > Chiroptera > Rhinolophidae > Rhinolophus > Rhinolophus sinicus. Next base: position 69,095,942 of record NC_133753.1, on the reverse strand, counting down.
ACCAAGCAACTCCCTACCATAGCCACGCCAGTTATATTAGTGGCTAATGGCTAACCGGTAACAGCTGATGGCCACTGAGCCACAGCTGATGGCCATCTAATAACCGAGCCAGCACCTTTCCACGTGAGGCTGAGAGCCTGGAAACTGCTCTCTGAGACTGTCCCCACAGTCACTGAATAGCGTTGAGGGCAAAATGCCTTAACCAGGACCTTCATTGCTTTAGTTTCAATCAGTTGTACAGCATGAGGCCCTGATTGACAAAAGTTAAGGCAGTTAACTGCATTGTAAAGAGGTAAGCACTGAGCTTCCTACCTATCAGTTGAGCCTCTACACATTTCCCCTGCACACACCCCCATTTCATACATATGTTAAGTCTGTCTAGAATCTATCCTTATTGTCTAATGAAATATAATGACATGGCTCTGTGAAATTTCAATTTTCAGGTAAAATTGGTTTTCAAATCTGCTAATGTGTGGAAAGAGATCAGCTTCTCTCTAGTACAGATGCAGAGATTTAACTGGTCCTTATTGAATGAAAGGTCTTCAGTGAAGGTTGAAAACACGTCAGGTTAATTGTGCCTCTTTGAGCTCCTCTGACCTCCCCAGTTCAATCATCAATGCTTACAGCTCATAGGTATGCAGGCAGTCATGTCCAGGACTAACCCAGGACAACAATGGTCACTTACCACCCAGTGGAATATCCTTTCTATGGAAGGTAAGAATCCCAGAAAGTCTGTGGAACTGGCTTTTGAAATAGAGCTTGGGCAAAATCTTTAGATTTTCCCAATGTATTGTGATTCAATTTATTAGACAAATGAGTTGTTGGGGAATTTTCATTTAAATTGACAAATTTACCTCCAATAAAATGTTCCAGAGGGAGACAGTCTTCATTCTTGATCAATTTCAGGTTGCCACTGATGTCTAGAGGAACTAAAGGTATTTAGCTTCAGGGTGATAAATGAGCTACTTTCAAATATTTGTAGAAGAAGTATTATACTTATTTCTCCAAAGCCATAGAGGTGAAACAAAATTTTAATAATCATAGTTGTCCAAAGATGAAACAGACGACTTCCGAGGAGTTGACCTCCCAAACCCCACCCCTGGAGATGTTTAAAAAAAAACCAAAAAAACCCAAAAAACTGTGGATGATTATTTGGCAGGAAAGTCATATGTCAGAGAGTACTTGGACAAGATAGTATGGAAGAGTTCTCTAAACCTAAAAGTTCTCAGAAACTGTAATATCTTAAAGAACTATTTTAAACCTTTCTTTTCCTTGGCATGAAATCTGTGGAAGGGCTGTTTGCTGGAGGCAATATGTATGCCTATGTTTTTATACTTTTAAGTTTTAAAATTGTTGAATTATTTTATCTTTTTTCAGATAGCTCACTGGAAATAAATATGGAAATTTCTTAAGAGGATGAATAGTAATGAAGTTGTCGCTGAATTTGGAATATTAACTTTTCTTTCTAAGACATTATTCCATGAGTTACATAGGAGCCTAAGTTTATTTATGTTTTATCTTATTATTTTGGAAAAGTTAAAACCTATACAAATTGATAGGTTAATACAATGAACACTTATGTGCCCATCACCTAGCTGCAAGAATGATTTATTTGCAGGGCAGACTAATGGCCCTCACAAAGATATCTGTGTCCTAAAGCCAGGAACCTGTAAATATGTTAGGTTACATGGTAAACAGGAATTATTGTGGCAGACAGAATTAAGGTTGCCAATCAACTGACCCTGAGAAGGGGAGATTATCCTGATTCCCCAGGTGGGACCAGTGTAGTTACACGCATCCTTATAATTGCAGAGGACAGAAATACAGATGCGAGTTCTTAGCTTGATGTTGCTGGATGGAGATGGAGGAATGGGTCCCTGAGCCAAGCAATGTGGATGGCCTCAAGAAACTGGAAAAGACAAGGAAGCAGATTGTCCCCTGGAGTCTTTGGAAAAAATGCTGGCCTGCTGACACTTTGATTTTAATCTAGTGACACTCATTTCAAATTTCTTACCTAAAGACATGATATATATATATATATATATATATATATATATATATATATATACACACACACACACACACACACACACACACACATATATATATATATATATATATATATATATATATATATATATATATATATATATAAAGAAAAGAGAGAGAGACTGTTAAAATATAGAGGATATCCAATATATGGTGATGGAAAGAGAACTGACTCTGGGTGGTAAACACACAGTGTGATATACGGATGATGTATTACAGAATTGTACACCTGAAATCTATGTAACTTTACTAACAATTGTCATCCCAATAAATTTTAATTAAACGAAAGCATAGAGGATAAAATAAGCCTTAAGGAAAAAGCCAGACATCTCTTTGTATGTATTTTTATGTGAAACAATTATTTACAAACTTAGCAAAGAAAGGCAATGCTTTTATTTGTGGGCTTTCACTACAATAGGGATGGATATAATTCTGAATACCTATAAAAGAGATTTGAATATATGCTATCAAGAGTTAAATATATATAAAATTGCTAATATGATTAGTTTTATTAATCATTTAAGGATTTAAACCCATTACTTTGATCTTTTCGTATCATTTTTTGTTAAACTACTTATCTCCATTTCAAAAACTGCAAATTAGATACTCTGGCTTACTTAAATGTATTTATTATGATTGCTCTTGATGGTTTTCCTTTGTATGCTGTTTGTCATCCAATTTCAATAAAAAGGCAAATATTGGGGCGAGAAAATGCATTATTTTATAGTATCTAGTGGAATTGTTTATACTTATTAAGATATATGTATTTTCAATAAAACCAACTAAAATCTATGATTATTTTCTTCAAAATCATTTCATAAATTCTCATTTATATTCATAAGTCCTTTTTTTCTAGTCTTGATGAATAAAGTATTTAATTTGAGTTCAAACACCAACCAATCAATCACCCAACCAATCGAATGACTCACTCCACAAACATAAACATAAGCAAAAACATAAAATAAAATGAAACAAAAACAAAGCATTTAAAGTTTATAAGCAGTCACTTTTAAAAATCAATGCAAATGGCTTGAATGAAATTTCTCACATATATTTTTTATTTTGCTAGTGTTAAAACAAAGGACAAAAGATCAATGTCTAGATTACTGAAGTCATGTATCCTAATGGACCATTTATTTCTTTTATGTTTAAGGCCTTCCTCCTCAAAGATATTAGCCAGGTGATTCAGAATCTCAAGCGAAGTTTTATTAAATGTTATCTTTGGAGGTATATTCAACTGCAGTGTTTGAAATGTACAGATTATATTCCTTTGGAAAGTTGCAGGAGAAATGCTGTGGCAGCATATATTGTTTTGAAAGTGTCAGTTGGAAGCACACACCAACAGTATGGGGCAGATGGCACAAACTTTAACCCACAGACTCACAGATGCACACCTAACTCCAACGTACATCAGACATACATATAAAATGTGATATTCCACTTAATACTTAACACATCATCTCATTCTTCCTAGAGGCTATGAGAAACTAAAATGTACAAAATTAAAGGTAGTCTCTAAAGCTATCTGTGACGTGTCAACTTGGCTAGGCTCTGGTACTTAGTTGTTTGGTCAAACAGTCTAGATGTTATGAAGACAGCTTTTGATGTTATTAATATTTATAAAGACATTGAATATAGCAGATTACACTTCATAATTTGGGTGGTTCACATCTAATCAATTGAAGGCCTTGAGCAAAGACTCAGGTTCTTTCAGGAGAAAGCATTTCTGCTTCAAGACAGCAGTGTCAACTTTTACCAGAACTTCCAGACTGCTGGCCTGCCCTATGGATTTCAGACTTTCCAACTCCCATAATTATGTGAGTTTGTTCTTTAAAATCTTAACTTTTCTCTCTATTGATATAGATATGAATATAGATATAGATATTAGATACATAGCTACACCTCCTGTTGCTTCTGTTTCTCAAGAGAACCTTGTCTAACACAGCTATTATTACTCAAACACCTTTCAAATAAGATATTACCTTGATTACTTCTGAAATAATTTCTCATTTTGGGCACCTTTCACTTCCTTTCTTTAAACTGATCTAAAATATTTTATTCCTTTTAGCTCAAATTGATAACAGAAACTTTAAAAGATCAAAAGGAGTTATTTTTCTTCCCAATATTCCTATACTGTAGGTTTCTTTTTCCCCCTCCACTTAGTTCGCCATCACTATTCTGTCAACCCCACAAATCATCCCTAACACACACTTTATTTTTCTAATATACAAGATCAGTGAAGAGCTTTATAAACATTTTAACATAGTGGTATCTTTTTTTTTTTTTTAATCGTTTGGTTTGTTTTATTTTGGTGTGTGTGTGTGTGTGTGTGTGTGTGTGTGTGTGCTTAAATCTCTTTTCAATGACCATCACCACTGTGTTCTGACTTGTAAATATTCTCCCTGGTGACTATTTTCTATTATGTTAACAATTTATGTTCAGCCAACAGTTAAAATAATGTGACCTGGGATAATAGCTGAAATAAGCTCAAAGATGCTGGATCAATTACCATAAGGCTATCTCAAGAAGATTTGCTTTGTCTACCTTAAAACAATACCCTTTACTAGTGTTTAAGATAAAGTTGGGTCTTTATTTTCTTCTTTAGGTTCAGAGTAACTCATTCTGACTAAAAACTCTAAAAAAGAATTGGAAATAATCATTAACTAAAGCAATGTGGTCCATGGTCAGGAGGCCTCCGTTCCTTTCTAAATATATTTCAAAATACATACTCATATGGGACTTTTTTCAAAATAATGATACAAAATTCAAAACCACAACAAAACTACTCTTCTGCCACTCCTTAAGAAGGATTTGTCTCCGATGCAATTTATGACTCAGATTATCTTCTTAAACAATGTTATCCAAATAAACATTACTTGAAATCAATGGTACTGGTATTCAAACATTTTCCTTTATATGGAGTTAAGTGTGTCCTCTATCATCTGACTGAACCAACTAAAGTCATTTCTCTTAAAGACATCAACAGCTCAAGGAAAAAAAAAAGTTTTCTCTCCAGGGCTGGGGGAGGACTTTTACTTTGCACTTTAAAATGTTTGCTGTGTTCCAAGAAGATATTAGGATCAGTTGACTGACAACAGGAAAAATTTTCCTGGCAGAGGAGGAAGCCAGAGGAGATTCATATGCAGACAAAATTTTAACTATCAGGCTGTTTGTATCCCCATGTCTATTCTAATATGCCAAGCTAGGATAAATCAAATGGGCTCTAAAAATGGTAGATAAAAATGTGATTTCACAATAATTCTGGAGTTTTGCAGAATATCCATCTCAAGCATTTCTTTTATTTCCCCCAGAGAATTATTTATTACTGGGCAAAGCTATACAGCTATTTCAATATATGCACCACTCAAAGAAAAAGAGTCCTTGAAAACCTTACATTTAAAAAAGTGTAATAAAGATACCACAGGTTTGCTGAAGTGCTAGTGTGAGTTTGAAGAGACTGGGACCCAGACAAAGAAGCTTGAAATCTGTTTGCAACCAGGGAGGAAACAGGGTCAGATGATGTCATGTAAGCCTTTGGTGGATGTGTCTACTTTCCAGCTGGTGATCCCTCCTTAGGGGCAGCTTGGACTGGAGAGTCCTGACTCAGAGTGTGGGGCACGTATGTTCACAGCTTTCCTCTATTATAAGCTCCTCAGGGCTGATCATCTATTTTGGATGTGGGAACTGAGCTCACAGCAGAACTACAAAGAGGGCTAAGGAACCACGAAAGCAATGTTGGGGTAGACATCACAAAGCAAATGCTTCAGAGCCCTCAGGACAGACTTTTCTAGACACTGTTTCATAGCAGCTTTATAATCTTTCAGTTTTCCTTGTTTTCTCAAAGAAAATGTGATCTTTGCGAGGATTAGCAGAAAAAGTTTATAGACACCCTCTTTAATCCAGACCATAATTTATATTCTAAAAATCGCTTTGAAGATATGGTCAAGGTGGCAGAGTAGGTAAATGCTGTGCTTGCCTCCTCTCAGAACCACGTCAAAATTACAACTAAACTACAGAACAACCAGCATTGAGAACCACCTGAAGTCTAGAGGAACAGAGGTCCTGTAACTAAGGACATACAGAAGAAGATACATCGAGCAATACTGGTAGGAGGGGCAGAGACGTGGAACAGGATGATTCCTCACCTGCATGTGGCAGTTAAAGATCAGGAGGGATATTTAGGCTACCCGCTGAGGAGTGAGGAGTCCCAACCCCACACCAAGCTCCCCAACTCAGGGCTCCAGTGCCAGGAAGAGAAGTTCTCATAACTTCTGGCTGTGAAAAACGGTGGAGATTGTGGCTGTGTGAGACAGATGGCTGCTGGAGTCCCAAGCCTTCCCCTTAAAGGGCCCGTGTATGAACTTATTTACTGATGGACTCCCTTGCTTTAGGCTCCAGCACTGGGGCAGCAGCTCGAAAGTCACCAGTGACATATGAGGAGGAACTGAATTGTCTGGCTGCAGGGGGAAGGTTGGAGGGGCAGCTTTCTTCCAGACAGAAGTGCTGACAGAAGCCATTGTTCCTTTGTTGAGCCCTCCCTCCACCCAGCCTGAACTCACAGGTGGGCACCATATCTTAGTCCCCATTAACCTAGATAACACTGTTTTCCCTGCCCTGGTGATTCCTTGAAACCCCACCCCACCCAACTTGTGGTCCCACCCAAACCATTTCCAGTGGCTTTTCCATACAAACAGCCTGTCTTGGCTCATGCTGCAGACTTTCCTAAAATTTCTCAAAGGTTTACAAAACCCAAACAAGCAGCATCTGGTCTTGGCATACCCCATACCTCTTGCTAAGCAGCCCCAAGCCTGGCATTAGCAGTAACCAGCCTCAGTTCATAGCTTAATTTCTCCCAGGAACCTCCAAGCTCAGCACAAGTGGCAACCATCTGCAGATCACTTTGTAGCTCATACCAAGTTGTCCTAGGCAGGATAGAGGCAATGGCTGACCTTGGCCTGTACCAGAGCACCTCCTAAGAGGCTGCAGAACCAACACATCCAATGGCTGGCTTCAGACCACATCAGAGCACTGCCCAACCACCTCCATAAATAGCACACCCAAAGAGCAGACTTGGCAGACACCAAAGCCCCACTAAAGCAAGTCCTGCCTTATAGGGTCAGCTTCTGCACAATACTTCCTTCACTGTAGTCATGGCCAGTCCTCACAACCAATCAGCCTGAAGGTTGATCCCTCCCAATGAAGTCCCAATAGCAATCAAAGCTCAAATACAACAGGAGACCACGCACAACTCACAAAAATACATACCTGGCCTAGTTAGAACATGATGAAAATGGTTAACACAAAGAAACAAAAGCATTGATAAAAAGCTTTTTTTCTGTAATAAAAGCATTTTGTTTTTAGTGAATTTTGGTTTGTCTTTTTTCTTGGTAAGAACTTTGATTTTCAGGATTCTAAAGCAAAGACTTTTGCTGAGATCTAGGTAGAGGGAAATAACCTTAATGTTATGGTTAATTATATCTTAACTTTCTTTCTTCTCTAGGTTATTCATTAAAGTAATTGTGGGGACAGAGCCAGGAGTGCAGTTTCCAGGCTCTCGGCCTCACGTGGAAAGGTGCTGGCTCAGGTAGTAAATGGCCATCAACTGTGATTAGATGGCCATCAGCTGTGGCTAGTTGGCCGACAGCTGTAACCAGTGAGCCATTGGCCACTAATATAACTGCTGTGCCTATACAAGCAGAAAATGGGGGCTGGCGAGAAGATGGTGGCTGGGCTAGCAAGTGAGGTGGTTGGTTGGCAGAGAGAAGTGGATGGCAGGTTGTGGATAATGTGGCTCCTGCTTCCTGTGTCTCCAAGCCAGCTGCCAGTGAGAATATAGTGGTATGACTCCCCTATCTATGGCTCTGTTGGTGTTCCCTTTTGATCTCACCATATCCTGCATTCTTATGTGGGGAGCGGGACTAGAGACCCCAGGAGAGACCCTGCCAGACACCCTGCATAACAGTAATTATTGTTTTTTTTTTTTTTTTCACAATAGAAAACCAAAACCATCTGAAAGCCCACCTTTATGTAAAGATAACCTCTATTAACATTTTGGTGAATTTCCTTTCAGCCTCAGCACACATGCATTTCCATGTGACTCATTTTAGATTTCATTGCATGGAGGTGCTATGTTGAACACTCACTCACAGTGAGTTTTGGTTTTTGCTTTCCTGGTGTCCTTTAATTAACTTTCTCTATATGTAATAATACACACTGGCCTGGATTCAGGAAAACCAACGATTGGCAATTGCTCTCAGCCAGAGGAGTTAGAAGGTGAACGTACTACATGTGAGCATTCTGGGGAAACGATTCATGCTGTGTTCTTTAAGCTGGTGGCCTCCTCTAGAAGGCTTGGAATGCACTTGCTCAGAAACATACATTTCCTGTTCCCGTCTGCATATGGCGGATCCCTTCAGTTTGTCAAGATTCTTCTGCTGTTTCTCCATTACAATATAGTCCTGAACACTTAATGAACAATTACTGACTTCACTGTAACACAGACAGATGGAAAATTGGTGCAAGACCTAAAGTAGTGACCTTAGCCAACAATAAAAGAGCAATTTTATTTATGTACTGTGAAAAGGATGGCTAGAGATATTTCTATCAATATATCTATCTATGGTGCTACTGAAGGTGAATTTGGAATACTACAATGTTTGTCATCACAGTGTCTTGCTACTGCTGTGGTGTGCACATTAATGGTATATTGAGCCTCTAAATTGGTTAGGTTGCTTTGTTTCAATGGTATTCATTTGGTGAATGCCACCATTACTTTGTCACCTAACATGTCACCAAACAGCTCATCAGACTGTCTTGTCAATATAGCATTAATGTTATTAATAGTTGGTCATAGACATCTTGGAGGCAGTGGTAGCTAACTCTAGAAACATAAAAGTGGGGATGATGCTCTTGATTTTTTTTTTTCCTGGAGAAAACACTGGTTAATGTATATTACAAATAGTGCTGTCCAACCAAAATGTCCTTTGATAGATGAATGGATAAAGAAGTTGTGGTATATATACCCAATGGAATACTATTCAGCAGTAAGGAAAGATGAAATAGGACCATTTGTGACAACATGGACGGATCTTGAGAATATAATGCTAAGCGAAATAAGTCAGACAGAAAAAGCAGAGAACCATATGATTTCACTGATATGTGGAATATAAACCAAAAACAACAAAAGAACAAGACAAACAAATGAGAAACAAAAACTCATAGACACAGACAACAGCTTAGTGGTTACCAGAGGGTAAGGGGGGAGGGGGATGGTAGATGAGGGTAAAGGGGATCAAATATATGGTGATGGAAGGAGAACTGACTCTGGGTGGTGAACACACAATGGGATTTATAGATGATGTAATACAGAATTGTACACCTGAAATCTATGTAACTTTACTAACAATTGTCACCCCAATAAACTTTAATTAAAACACACACACAAAAAAAACAAATAGTGGTGTCACATTACTTAACAAATTAAGCTCCAAAGTGCTAAATAAAGATCATTAGCATAGTCAACCAAACATTTATTTGGTACTTTCTATATGGCAAGCATTTGATCAAAATGATTGACATATATTAATCCATTTCTTCCTCTAACTATCCTGTGAATAGGTATATTATCATCCCTATTCAACAGGTGAGGACACTGAAGAGTAGGCACATTGGAGAACTTATCCAGAGTCACAAAGCTCCTGAGGAACAGATCTGGCATTTCAAACCTGACTGCTTACTTCCAGAGGCTCTTCTCTTAATCACAATGCTATCCTACTTTACTACCTGTATACTCATATTATCAATGAATATTTGATAATATTTTTAAAAATATACAGAATATTATGCTACACACAGGGAATGCAAAATATTTTGCTATGCACAGGGAATGAAGATCTTAGAGGTCTTCAATGTCATTAGAAAAACAGGGTAAATAATATAAAATAGAAATAATACCAGACAGCAGAAGCTGTAATAAAGGAGTCATTCAAATGAATTCTCAGGATTTTGAAGGTGGCCAGGTCACCAAAGGAAGGGGAAATTTGCAAAGACTTTGTTTTTTGTTTTTTTGTTTTTGACTTTTGAGAGGTTTGGACCAAAGGTCAAGATGCTTTTTAGCCTCTTTGAAGAAAGTTAGGCAAAATATGAATAGCTTAAAAATGCGTCTGAAACTCACTAAGACAGATGGTCTACAATAATATGAATTATCTGAGGGTAGAGTGAGTACTTGATTAAACCCCAGCAGGTGAGTGAGAATTACGAACATAAAACACAGGAATTTAAAACACCATTATTGTGCCATTAATATAGAAGAATTAGAGTGATCAGATAATTCAGAAGATGCTTGTCTTGATGCCTTTGAAAATGGGACATGCAACGCCTTGGGCTGCAAACAATTAGTCCTGCATGTCACAGAAGCTTGGGAATGACAAGACCCTTTGACAGCTCTGAACGATGAGCCAGTGCCCAGGAGAACAGCAATCTAGAAACTGACTTGATTTGATACGTCTTTTTGTTTAAAGCCACCAACATTTCAGTAATCTATAGTACTCCAGGGTTATATTTATCTACTCTTGCTGTAATACAATTGTTTCAAAAGAAATAATGGGTAAGTTAAATAACAGAACCAATGGCACCTGAGGATAAATAAGAATATAGGAAAATTTAAATTGTTAAAACTCCTCAATATCTCTTCCTGCCATCTCTTAAGTTAACAGTAAGATTATTTTATTTTTCTTCCACTTAACTTCACATGCTATAAGACTATACGATAGCTTGGCTCCCCATCTTAGCTAATTATTGCTTTGGTCTATTTTCCATATTTTCAGTGAATATTATGTTATCAGTTTCATAACATTAATGTCTTTCATAGAATGTTTAATTTACATATAGATTGAATATATACATTATCTCAATGGATCCTAATAATCCAGTATTATTGTTTTTTCTCCAATATTTCTACCATTCATCCAGTTATTCAAAATTGGAAACTTGAGAGTCATTTTTGATTATTTTTTCTTCCTTCTCACTACGTATCTAATCAACATGTGTTCTTGATTAATCTCTTAAATATATTATAAATGTGTACAATTCATAAAGGCTAATTATTTCTATGGATTCAGAGGTATATATAGTCCTGTTGAGACTAGAACCTGGGACTTGATTCCTGGTTCAGTTCTCTCTCTGATCTACTATGATGCTTTTAGAGAAGAGGCTTTGTTTTAATTCTAATCTGTCTCAATAAAATCTGTCTGTAATAAAATCTTATAAACACACGCTCACATTAGAAAAAACGCACAGAAATGCCAATTAGTATTCATGTATATAAAGGGCTATTAAATATATTACCTATGTATGACACCTAGCTCTGAATTTATCATTCTTATGCTTGAGGAACTTACTGAATGTTCACCATGCTTCCTTCTTTATCCTCCTGTCTCAGTAGAAATCTTGGTCTTCCTTCTGCCCTGGTTAATTTTGCTACCTGTGTTATCAATCTTAACAGCTTTTGCCTCCTCAGGAGTTTTGCTTCAGAAATCCTACCCTCTCTCTCTGGTATGTAACAACATTCTCCATCCCCTTACCTCTTGGCTCTTTCCCTTCTGCCTATAAATATCCTTAGATTTCTTCCAACTTAAGAAACAGAGCAAAATAAATAAATAAAACCAACAAAGAAACCTAAACTAGTAAATTTCCTTGCCTTCACTCTCTTTCTACCCACCAGTAAGCCTCTCATCTTTAGCCAAGGTACTTCGGACCAGACCACTGCGTGGGTTCTCTTCACTGCAAGACCACCAGGCACTCCCCTACCCATAGCAGCTTCTGCCCTACTATCACCGTGATTACTATCACCTTTGTTTTGACAAAGCAAATCAACATTTTCCCATGATTTAGCTGGGCTTTTTACAGAATTTGAAACCATTGACCATTCATTTATTTAATGAATAAGTTACTCTATTCTTTCTATGGGCCAGGCATTGTTCTAGGTGCCAAGGAGACACAACGGTGGGAAAAACAAAAAGATTTCCACAGCACTGTGTTTTCCTGGTTTTCTTTTTACTTGTTTGGAAATTTTTACCATTCCCTTTGTGGGCTCCTCTTCTAGTTAGCCTTTCAAAGTTGCTGTAACACATAATAATTGTTGACTGAACATAATGCACTCTTCCTTGTGGTCTCACTCATATGACTAAACATTTAGTATAGTGAATAGAGGGATGCTTTAATCTAGATCTCCTTCCAGGAAGGACTGGAGATCCAGCTGTGATGAGTGCAGTTGACACAGAGCCTCCAACTGCTAGTTCTGAAGGGTCAGCCTGAGGTGAGCGGCCTTGCTCAAGTTCATGCCTTCTTGTGGGACCATACCCAATGACTGAAGGCAAGTGTGAAGATCTGGCTGTTCTGACCTAAAAGGGAAGTTGTGTAAGATGAATTTGGAAATCTTCATGCACAAGAAAACAGGAATACCATCAAAAACTCTGAAGCTAAGCTTAAGAGACTTCCATTGGCCACAAATGGTACAATTTGAGTATCAATATGAATAATAATGTCAATAATTAAAACACACAAAGTATGTTAAAAATTCATGAGTTCATAGAAATACTGAAGGAAATCCACAAAACTTCATTTGTTATCTTTGGAGAATACAGGGAAACCAACTCATTATTCTCAAAAATGGCCAGTGGAGCGTTTAACCTGCCTTTTTAGTAAAGCTAGACCTCAGTGTAACCAATAGTTTATGAAGGAAAGTTTCTCCTTATAGAAGTATTCCATCTAACAGTGAATAGACTTAATGACTGATAAATAAATAAATGATAAAATTATAATATCATTGTTTTGCTAAATCTTTATGAGGTAATGAATCAAGGCAAAGATTGTGCGAAAACTGTCTATAGAATAAGCTCATTTTTAAATAATACTGCAAAAAATAATAAAATATTAGCAAGTAGAATTCAACTGCTAATTAAACAATCATGTATGTCTAAGGGGATTTATGCCAGAAATGCAAGAATAGTTCAGTATTAGGAAATAACTTAATATTATTTAGCATATTATAAGTCTAAGGAGAAATATCATGATTATCTTCATTGATTCTAAAAAGGCATTTAAAAAAATTAAACACCTATTCTTTTAAGGACACTCAATACTAATGGAATCAACAGACACTTCATTAACTTAATAAAATAAATATATCTCAAATCAACTTCTAACTTAATGGGGAAATATTGGAGATGTTTCCTAAAGTCAGATCCAAGACAAAAATACCCACACTCATACAACAATGACCTGAGCTATTAGCTAACACAATTATATAAGAGAAAGTGATTATATAAGATTGTAATATTTTATATAATAATGTATAAGATTATGTAATTGAATTATATAAGAGAAAGATATAAGATTACATAGAGACAGATAAAATTATAAAGGAGAGTGAATACAGGGCTATACTACTTGCAGAAGATATGATTATATACCTGGAAAACCCAAGAAATTTGGCTGAAAAACCTTAATATACAGTAAGATAGTTTAGGAAGATAGTTAATAGTATATTAATATACTAAAAAAACCCTTATGCATATAAATATCCAATTAGAAAATATAATTGAAGAAAAGACTTATTAAAATAGTAACAACAAAGGTAAAATATTTAGGAATAAACTCTACAAAAAATGTGACAGACCCATATGAGGAAATACTCCGGATAATAGACAAAAGTACACTTGGAACAAATGTAAAGACAAACCACGTTCTTAGGAGGAACACTCAACAAAACATAGATGTTAGTTTGCCTATTTAAGACAGCCCCATTCCCTAAAAAAATAACACATGGTTTTGTTGTTCTCCTCTCCCCCAACCTATAGAAGCTAATTCTAAAGTTCATTTGGGAGAACAAATAAGCAAATCACCAGATGAAGATGAGTGAGGGGGAAACTATACCTATCTGACACTGAAACAAATTATAAAGCTTTAAGAGTTGTGTCCTTCTGGTATGAAAGAGACTCAAAATACCTACAGGAATTTAGTATATGATAAAAGTGGAATCTCATATCAGTGGTGGTGTCCTCACTCAATGTCATGGATAGGTTCTTGGAAACTGACTTTAAGTGAAATGACATATAACGAAACCAATTTTATCACTGGCTAATTGATAAGAGTTAAGTTCTTGCAGCATGTATCTGGTCATCAAACATCTAAATAAAAACCCAAACATTCCTAATGTTAAACTCTGAAATAAATATGAGCTACACATCCATTTAAGAAAGATTAATAAAAACAAGTAAGAAACTGATCTTCCAACCTGTCTATTCCAGGGCCAGAGGCTCTGCCGGCAGCTCAGGGTGCACAATGGGACCCAACGCAGCCCTTCCCTCACAGGGCGCCCTCACACTCACACTCACACTCACTCAGAGACAATTAGACATGCCAGTTCATCTAAGTGCACAGCTTTAGGATGTGGCTGGAAACTGGAGTGCCCGGACTTGGGGAGAACGCGTAAACTCCACACAGACAGTGCCCCTGTCCTGGAATCGATTTTTTTTTTCTCATCAACTTTATAATGCAATAATGTTGAACAAAATGATGTTATTCAAGGCCCTGCTGTGTTCTGCAATAGACCACAACTAGGGTCAACTGTTTGCTGGCTATCATTGCACTAGAGTTATGTAAAAGAATTATTGCTGGAGTTAGGGTCTTTTCTGTGTCACTACTGCACGGTGAGTGCAGAACTATTTTTATTATGTATATCCATCCCTGTTAACTACATATGTGGCACAGATGTTTGCTCTGCTCCACGGCCCACACATCTCTGTAATGCAGAATACTCTCAATGGCTTTCTCTGAGGAAAATGAGGATCCAAGCCACTGGGAATCTTATGACTGTTTAATCTTACATGCGGAACCATTTTACAGAAGGAACCAGCACATTGGAAATGGAAAAGATTTTTGCAAATAGAGACAATGTGAATGTTCTTTTCAATTGTGCCTCATGTTCACTTTTTAAAATCAGATTACTCTTTCTGAGATGAGAGAGAGAGAGAGAGAGAGAGAGAGAGAGAGAGAGAGAGAGAGAGAGAATGACAGAACCAGCGTCATAACTGGAGAATAAAATCAGGAACATATTTCTCATCATATGGTGCAATTTAATAACAGTAACAGTGCAAGGGGGGCTTGAGAATAGCAATAGAGAAGTTCCTTAGCTATTTGAACTAGTGGTACACAATGAAAATTTATATGAACCCATTTAAGAATCTCTTTTGGTTTCTAAACAGTATCTGCCAATAGTGAAGTACAGAACAACTTCACAGCTGTTATTCATAATAAACACTTACAAATATAAGAAAACGATTTGCCCATGGATCGTGGGAGTTTTAAACAAATGCATGTCTGAAAGGCAGAGCTTGTGCTATAAATTTTATACATGGCCCTCAGAAATCGACTTAGTCAAATTTCGCCATTACAACTACCTAAATGCACAAGCTCGTGGTGAAGAACAGGAGCTGGAGCTTTTACCTGGGACATCAATGTATTCAGTCAAACTAATAAAAATAATACAAAGATTCAGATGCTCCTTGAGGGAATCAATGATATATTAAAAGATTATGATGATGAAGATTAATGTTTCTATTAAGAATCAGAAACAAAAATGAAGGCTTTTTTCTAGTTTACATCTCTGGCTCCAAAATGATTTTGTTGTTTAGGGCTTTGAAGACATTCAGAACGTGGAGTCAATTACTGTATCTTTTGTAAGCTCATTTTTCAATTGCCTTGTCTCTCCTTTGCTCTCCAACCCCTTAGAAACAAAAGGGAAATGAAAGCAAACATCAGAATGTGATGAGAAAGGAAGTAAAACAAGGCAGATAACTAGTTTGAGTTACTTCACTTTAACCCAGGGAAATGGATTTCACTTCATAGCAACCAAAATTTCTAGTAATTCATGTTATTGTTTGTATTAGCTTCTGGATCTATGTTATTGTTTTAACTTAAATTAAAACATTGTTTAATAAAGCTATGTTCTATAGCTGTGTTTTTAAAATTTTTATGTGCATTTCAAATACCTGGTGATCATATTAAAATGAAGATCCTGGTTCACTAAGCCTGGGGTGTGGTCTGGGAGTCTGTAGGAAGTTCTCAGGTATAGCCCATGGTCCGTGGACCACATTCTGAGCAGCAGACATTTCGACTGAGAATATTAGTTCATTGAAATACTTCAAAAAGAAGAGTCGGGTGGCTACTGGGAGATATCATCCTCTTGTAGAGACATAACTGACATTAGCATATTGAAAGCTCTGAAAAACCTAAGGTTCTTCAAATATGTTCAAAAAGAAAATATGTTTAGTTTTACTCTGAGTATTGACCTAACTTAAATGGTAAATACCGTAGTCTCTCCCCCTCCACTTCGTGTTTTGGTAACACCTTAAAATCTAGGGAAGTTTGAGTTCCTAGGAGACACTGGCTTAAAGAAGAGTACACACTTCAGAACCCATGATCTTTCTTCAGAAAAACGATTGTATTGCATTTTTGAGATGAAGGGAAGGAGTAAGCAACGGTGGGCTTAGCTGTACTTTGGGAAGGGCATCTTTTTTTCTAGAAATATATTAACTCTTCCAAAATTTAGCTAACACAGAGCAGGAAAAAAATGTAACAGTGGTAATACAATCAATAATGTTGTACAGATTTTGTAGATTGGCACATCTTATTAGGGAGACCACTTCATGGACTGTGTAGATGCCTGACCACTGTGCTGTAGGTCTGAAGCTGAAGCGGAATAATATTGAATGTCAACTATAATTAAATATATATATATATATATATATATATATATATATATATAGTCACAGGAAATGGAGTAAAGCATAGGGAATAGAGCCAATGGAATTGTAACAGTTATATATGATGTCAGAGGGGTAGTAGATTGGGGGAGGGGGTTATCACTTTGTGAGGGGTATAAATGTCCAACTATTACATTGTTTTGTACACCTGAAACTAAAAAAAAATTAACAGTGGTTAGTTTGTTTCTTTTATAACTATAAAAGATATCATGATATAGGGGTTGGCAAACCATAGCCGTCATGGTCAGTTTTTGTATGGAGCTAAAAATGGTTTTAATTAATTAAATAAATTTTACATCTAAAGTTTTAATTTTTCCAATGATTGGAAAAAATCCAAAAGAAAAAAAATGTTTCATGACATGTAAAAATTATGTGAAATTCAAATTTCAGTATTCATAGTTTTATTGAAATATAGACCTGCCCATTTACATATGTGTTGTCTATGGCTGCTGTCATTATACAAAAGAAGGGTAAGTAGTTGCAACTGAGACTGTATGGTCTGCAAAGTAAAATATATTTGTTATTTGGCCATTTACAGAAAAAAAAGAAAAATTGCCCATTCCTGCCATGATAGAACTAAGGAAAACAAGTTTAAAAAGAGTAAAGAGTAGAGAGTTCAAGGGTATTAGATATATTACTTTGCCCTACTTCCCAATTTTTAAATTTGAAAGTTTATTGTCTAAGAGTCAGTAGAATTAGGCCCTATCTTTTGTTTAGTGATACTATTTAACTAAAAAAGTAAATGCACAGCTAAACTTTGTATGTAACTTTCATGGTTTAATATTCAATAAGAACTTATAACAGGACTCTAGATCGTTATTGTAATCACAACATCCTTCTAAGAAGTATAAAGTTTGTGAAATGGAAAGCCTTTGGTTCTGTAGAGCGTCATAATGAGTTTAGTGCATAAATTTGACCCAGGCATTGTGGAGAGTGGAAGAGCTCTGCAAAAGAAAGGAAGTAAAATTTAGGCAGTTCTAGAGGGAGGGAAGGAGGAAGGGAGAGAGAGAGTGGGAGAAAGGGAGAGAGGGGGGGGAGAGAGAGAGAGAGAGAGAAAAACTAAATGAATGAAAGACTATGAGTACCTTTAGAGGGCTCCTCAAAACATTCCAAAAGTCTGCAAATGACATGAATGCTTGATGCAGGAGATTTCATTGTGAAAACCTGGAAAGGGTGGAGTTTCATATTTGGGGCGAAGCATAGCTGGAATCCAAGAGACAAAGAAAATCAGAGGAATTGGCAGAAAAATTAGGGAAGGCACTGGGATTTCAAAAGCTGCATAACTGAGTAGTTCAAGACAATCTTACCTAGATCTTCAGAGGGAAGAAGGTACAGCTGATATCTGACTTGTATAATCAATAAACATTTGTTGAATGGTGAGCTTGCTCAAGTTACTTAACTTTGTTAAGTCTCATTTCTTCAACTGGTAAATGGAGACAAGAACACTTACTGTTCAGGGCTGATGCGAGGATTGAATGAGATCATTCATATAAAGCTTGTAACCCTGTATCTAGCATGTAGTAGGGTCTCAACCAATGGTTAATATTATTGTTACCATTACTCTTATTTTATCATTCTCAACATGCTGTCAAGCACATAGTAGGCGCTCAAACAGTATTTGTTGTATATAAAATAGAAAAAAATTTTCTCTCATGACAAACGTTAACCCAGTGTGGAATAATGTATACCTTTTAAAAAGTGCTGTGCTTTTCCATTTTGATCATGACCAAAAGCAATACCAATAAGACAAATTGCCTGAACTGTTGTGAAATTGGGATTATTACAGTAGTAAGTTCCTTTTACTTACGGTAGCTTTAACATTATCAAACCTACGAGGCCCCGGAGACACATTGGCCCTACACTGTTTTAAGATACCATGCAGAAACATCACAGACCACTGATGATTATAATCAGACAGCCACAAGTTTGATTGAGACAAAGAGGCAAAGAAGAAAGCAGAACAAAAAAAAAATCTATTCATTTTAGAAAAATGTGGATTAGTCAGCCTCGTGAGGAAAATGTTCTTTGTACCTCAGAGTATTTCAGAAAACGGAACATTCTACAACCAGCTCCTTCTCCCCTTTACATTTGAAGGCATGATGGGATCAAAAGGGAAAATAGATCTTTAGCTGTGGCCTGGCCATGACCTTTAGCAGAGGTTAATTGAGATGGAAAAGAAAAAGTACCAGATCTTCTTCTGCATGATTAGAGAGCACATTCCCACCCCTTTTTTGCATCATTATAAAGTATTAGGGCTCACCATAAAAAAGGACTGGATTTATGAAACTCCTCATAAATTCAAACAAGAGCCAGAAAACTATAAAATTTGAATCCAGATTTTCTTTTACCTTCTCTGTGTGTGTGTGTCGTGTGGTTTTTGAAGCATGTTCACTTACATTATCTCATTTGATTCTCATAACAACTCTATGAGGCAAACAGGCGTAATTACCCTCCATTTTATAGAGAAGCATATTGAAATTCTGAAAGATTAAAGGTTTCCCCCACTTTCAAATGGTTAGAAAGTGCCAGAGCTGGGATTTTGTCTTTCAACTCTTGGTCCACTGCTCTTGCTACCTCATTGCACTGTCTTGGTACATGAATCCCCAGGGAAAAGGGCAAAGAGAGACCAGGCACCTCCAGGCCTGGCACTGTGTTAGCCATGGACTTGGCCAGCCTTATGTGAAAAACATGCCGAGATGACATTTTTCATGTTTAAATGTGCATGTAGAAGTGACACTAAGCTTGAGGGAGACTGGGTCATATTCATGAAAATGGTAACCACAGATAAAGTTCAATTTTGTTTGAATAATGTGTGCTTCCATGAGAAAGCCACTATTCTATGTTATTGTTATTACTTTGATTCACATCCTGTTTGCTTCACTGAAAATAAATTAGACCTGCACCAATTTTTAAATGTTTATATTTTTCAGGCATAGTTTCAAATATCTTAAATAAAATTTATCTTGAAAGTCATTGTCTTACAGAGTCACCTCTCTTTATTTTAGAGATAGGAGTAAACTTGGTGTCTGACAAATGTCCCCTTACAGACAGTACTTAAATGACTTTCTCTTCGGTCACCTTTGATGAAATTCATATCTGAGAAAATAAGGAAATCCTGAATGCTTAATGACTCTTGGATTCTCTATTATAGAAACCCAGTCCAGATTTAAGGAAACTGTAATATTTTTTTCTCATATTGAATATAAAATATATGGTGTATATCAAGATTGCGTTTTACAATCAAAAAACACAAAAAATGATTTTGTGGGGTTGAAATTTTATACTTGTTTTTGTCATAAATTGTACAAAAAGAAGCAGAACATATGAATGGCCAAATGGTGTAAGTTTGGGAAGCTACTTTAGAGGATAAGAAACATCTGAACACATAAACTAAACTTTTTCATTTTTTACCGTGTTTCCCTGAAAATAAGACCTAGCCAGACAATCAGCTCTAATGCATCTTTTGGAGCAAAAATTAATATAAGACGAGGCCTTATATTATATCATACTAGACCCGGTCTTATAGTAAAATAAGACCGGGTCTTATATTAATTTTTGCTCCAAAAGACGCATTAGAGCTGATTGTCCAGCTAGCTCTTATTTTCGGGGAAACACGGTAAACATCTGGAATGTTAACATTTAAATCCTCTTACTTGTAGTAGTATGATATGTGAGAAGTAACGATGTCTTCTTTTGCAGTTTAAGGTTCACACACCACTACTAAACTTTCATCCTGTGTGTCTGTGTGTGGCTGGGGGTAGAGGATAAATGATGGAATAGGGCTTATTTGAGGGGGATTGTAAAGTGGACATAAAGACTAGGGAATGCAGATTCATTCAAGCTGTTTGAGAAAGGCTCTGTTTTTATCTTTGTTTTCATTTGGAGAAATGGATTATCTGTCTTGATCTAACTATTCTCTTTACCCTTTGCCCCAACAATCCTATTTCTATTTGAGATCTGAAGCATCGGAAAGCCCCAGTGGGCCACAAACAGAGAAATACAGTTTATAGGTGTTCTGTGTTGAAAACTGGCATTAACCTAACCTAAACATTTATAAGGGAGTTATCTATCACAGAGTTAGAACTTTCTGAGCATCACAGCTCAGAAATTATATCCAGTTTATAGAAACTGAATAGGTATATTTCACTGGAGGAAAGGCTTCTTTTAACTATAGTTTGGAGATTTCAAAAACATGATCTTCTGATGTATTTGACAGATGCTGCTATAATTTTGAGTTTGGAAATTGGATCTTGATTACCCCAAATCATTACACAATTTGTTTCAGAAAAGCAGTGTCTATAACATGAGATGGGACCGAGACTAAGAAGGGTGAATACAGATTGTTAGGCCTTAAAAAATATCTGGGAATGTTTCTGGTGGTATTCTTTTACCACGCTATGAAGTTTACAGCTAATGGCTGTTCTAACTCTTTTGTTTGTTTGTTTTGGCATATAAACCTTTCAAATTAATAAAGAAAATCAAAATGATTCACAAAAAACACATACCCAAGACATCATTACACCCCCAGATCAAATTCAAAACTTCACATCATAACTTATTGGCTGCCTGCATTTTGAAGAGCATATGTGATCATATTTAAGATAATAACCCCTTATCTTGGGTTCATAAACTTTTGACATTGTTTTCAAAATTTTATGTATATATTTAAAATTTGGAGATATGTGTGTGTGGAAGGGTAGATGGACCATAGATTTCATTAAATTCTCAAAGGAATCCACGACCACCCCTACCCCCCAAAATTAAGAACCACCAATAATAAATAAATAGACAAGTATACAGGAGGCCATTGAAACAGAGGGTCTTCGAGACTGTTTTAATACTCCTTTCTCTTATTTCCTGGCTCTTTCAATCTTCTCCACTATGCCTAGCACTGGGGTTCATTCTTGGTCTTAGGCTCCTATGCATGCATAATTAAGTTAATAATGAGAGTTATACAGCATGCGTGCTTCTATTGGATGGCTACTTTTTAATTCTGAATAAGGTATCCACCCAAAATCTCAGTTGTCATCCCTGCTCTTGTGAACTACTTGGAAAAGGAAGAAAGGAATTGAAAACTTTCTGTCTTCACTCTCCTTAAGAGCCTAGAGCAAGCCAGTTTCCTGAATTTTAGGCCTGGACATGGAACTACAGCAGCCAAAAGTCAAAGGAACCTACTAAGCAGGACTCCAAATCTGCCCAGTCAAAAAAAAAACAACACTTATCAAATGTTCTAGATTTATAATCTCTTTCCGTTGCCTATTTAAAAAAAGAAGAGGAAAAACTTTGACTTTAAGTCTTAGGATCCTTAGGTAATATTTAAATGCTACCACATTCAAATCAGGAAGGAAAGGAAGAGGCTATCTGACATTGTCTAGGTGCCAATTATGACACCTTCCAGTCTTTTGCATTTCTATAGTACCCAATTCTTTATTTGCATGCTCCCAGTTTTCATCCCTGCCCCTCTCTAGAGGACCTGGGAGAACAGAAATGAGGAAAAAAAAGAGATGAGACCAATAGGGTTTTGAAAATTAATTTGGGGAACGTACAGAGGGATAGTGGATGGGGGGGAGGGGGGTTCACACAGTGTGAGGGATATAAATGATAAACGTCTAAGTTTTGCTTTGTCTTGTGCACCTGAAACTAAAAAAAAAAAAAAAAAAAAAAATAGAACCAGAGAATTATAACCAATATAGTGTAAAAGATCTGAGATTATCATTTGATAGAAAGATCTGGGGATGTTTAGCATAGAAAATGGAATTCGGAGGGCTATACCTTTTTGGAGTTATAACTTGGATGTATTCCCAATTTCAACCCAAATATAAAGTACTTAAAAAAAAAAAAAAAGAGAGAGAGAGAGAGATGAGACCAAAAGGCTACATTTCAAATGTAGTAAGATCTCTACTTTTTATATCTTTATTGGGCCATACAGGCATTTTTGTTGTTGTTTTCATGGATTTGCATGATCAGTATTTGAATTGCTACCTTCATCGTGGTTCTCAATAAAAATAAATTAACTTATGGGTTTTTGTGGAATTATGGAGTTATATGCATTCACTAAATATAATCTGAATCATTTTAAATAAACCTCCTCGTTTGAATAGCATGTTCTTCCCAACATTCTTATAACAAGTTGTTTTGAGACTCAAAAGTACCAAGGTTAATAACATCCATAATTATTTCTCTACAACTTAGGCTATTATGTATTATGTAAGAAAAACTGGTAGAAAGGATTACAAAATTGAGTCCTCAACTTGAATTAAATAAGTGAGAGAGAGAAGAAATTATAGTACTTATGCTGGAAAAGCTATTTTTCAGCTTTTGAGTTTTTTAGTTGTGGCATGACTAAGAAAAAAAATTGAACGCCTACATACCAGCATACACAATGGGTTGTCGTCAGGGAAATTGGTTTTAGCAAAAGAAAACTAGAAATAATTTTTTTAAAAAATCCTTTCTCTCTTCTCTTAGTCACTTAGCAAAACCCTAATCCTCTTAAAACCCAACTCTCCACCTACTCTCTGCCTGCACCAAAACAGCAAAGGTGGTTAGGAAAAATCACTGGCTGGCTTCATTTCAAATAGAGAAATGCTCATTGGTTTCAGGTTAGATTTACACTCACCGATTGTAAATGGACCCTCGACAATCCTACCACATTTACTTAGTCAATTTATTCTTCTATTTTGTAAGCTGACAGTTTTACACCACAACTTTTCATTTTTCCTCCAACTTCTAACACTTGCCTCTCCTTTTCACCCTCAGCTAATGATCTTGCTTCTTATTTCAATTCAAAATGGAGAAATAAGAAGAGAATTACTTCATATTCCTGCTACCAAACTTCCTCCATGTACCCCGTCTTCTCTTCCTTTACACCTGGGACCATGTTCCTATGCATTGCCAACCCTTCCATTTACACAGGAATCCCATTCCCTCTGGACTGTTCCAGGATTTCACTCCTACAATTATCCTACCTTTCTCTTGTATCTTAAGTTTCGACTTTTCTACCTGATATTTCCTAATCAGTATAAATACAGGTTATAATATCTCCCATTAAAAAAAAAAAAAGAAAAGAAAAAAAAAGAAAAACATCTCCTTAGACACCACATCCCCTCTCACTGTTGCCTCATTTCTTTGCTCTCCTTTGCAGTAAAACGTGCAAAAGTCTTCTGTGTCTATACTTTTCATATCCACCTCTTCACTTCCTTTTTCTCCAAACCCACTTTGGTCATCCTGCTTTCTCCATTGCTTCAGAAACCTCAGAAGCCTCAGCATTGTCCTTCTAGCAAAATCCAGTGGTCATTTCTTAGTTCTCATATTACTTGACTGATCAACAGAATTTGACACAGTTAACCTGTCTCTCCTTCTGGAAACAAATTCTTCTTTCTTTGGTTTCTGAGACATTATGCTTTGTTAGTATTCCTGTTATCTCAGAGACCTTTCTTTCTAAGCCTTCTTTGCAGAATCCTACAACTCTTTCACTTCTAAAAGGAGCCCCAGTCATTTTTCCATTGGCTTCAATTTTCCAGGTGTTTTCTTCCCTTTGTGGTTTACAATCTATATGCTGATGCCTTCTAAATTTATATCTCTAGCTTCAAGCTCTCCCTGAGCTCCACACTTCTGTACCTGTCTACTCATCTTCACTTGAATGATTGATAGATTTGACTGTATCTGCAGTAAAGAAAAGCAGAAAAATGGCCCAAACCATATCTCCCTGTTATGGACTGAATGTCTCCCTCCCCTCCCCCAAATTAATACACCGAAGCCCTATCCCAATGGGATGGTGTTTGGGGATGGGCTTTTTGGAGGTAATTAGGAGTAGATAACGTCATGAGGGTAGAACCCTGGTCTAATGGGTTTAGTGACTTTACAAAGAGACACAAGAGAGTTTGCTCTCTCTCTCTCCACCATGTTGGGACACAGAGAGAGGCAGCCATCTACTAGCCAGGAAGAGGGCCCTCCCCAGAAACCAAATCAGCTGGCACTTTCATCCCAGACTTCCTGGCCTCTAGAACTAAGAGAAATGAATTTCTGTTGTTTAATCCCAGTCTACAGTCTTTTGTTATGGCAGCTGGAGCTGATTAATACACTCCCTTCTGCCTTCCAACCTGTTTCTCCCCCAGCTATCCCATGTTGATAAATGGCACCAATATGTATCCACTTGCTCAGGCCAGAGAGTCAGGAGGCATCTTGACTCTTTTTTTCCCCCCATATTTCTCATCCAAATTCACCAAAAAGTTCTACCAGGTCTTCCTTCAAAATATATCCTGAATCTTGACCATATCTTGCTGCCTCCACTGCTACCAGCATAGTCCAAAACACTTACATCTTTAGCATAACTTTTGCCAAGTTTTCTAATGGGTTGTCCTGCTTCCATTTTTCCTTATACCCAGCCCCAACATCAATCCAATATTCTTTACACAGCAGCCAGAGATATCTTTTAGAGAGTAAGTCAGAAAATGTTGTTTCCTTTGCCCAAATCTTTTTGTGATTTCTTAGGATGTTCAGAATAAAATTCTGTTACCTAAGTGTGACATCAAAGTCCTTCATAATCTGGCTACTATTTGCATCTCCATCCTTATTGTCTTCCAATTTTTTGTTTATTTGCTTTGATCTGGCTACATCTGTTTGTTTGAATAATGCCAATCTTGTTCTTTCCTTCAGACTTTGTGGGAGCTACGTAGTCCTTCTGACACACTGCGTGGCTCACTTCCTCACCTCTTCTAGGTCTCTATTCAAATGGCACCTGTCACAAAGGCTTCTCTTGAGCATTGTACCTAAAATAACCACTATGTTATCTGTCTTTCTCTCTTGCCCTGCTCTGTTTATCTCCATCACACTTATAACAACTTATTTCTTTATCAAGTTTCTCTTCCACCAGAATGTAAGCTCCATAAAAGCAAGATCTTTGAATTGTTTACCACTGAATCCCCAATGCCTAGAAGAGCCCCCACTAAAGAGCAGATATTCAATAGATATGTGTTGAATAAATGAATGAATGAATAAAGTTTTCATGTTTTTTTCCAAATATATAAAAATTTCTATTTTATGAATTTTAATGTTTGAAATCTGTTTCCAAAATGTGTTTTCCTTTGAATGAGAAGAAAAACAAACAAACAAATGCCACAACAGCCAGACCAATTCTTCGTAAACCGAGAAGATTTCAAAGTGGCAAAGGCAGAGGTATCAGCAGAGCTTATAAGCATGTTTACAACAATGGTGAGAAAGCAAGGAAAGTGGCGAAACCAAAATTACATGTGCTGAGTGAGCGGCAGAATGAACGTGGCTGGTTCTACTGTGACAACCATAATCTTCTCACCCCCGCATCGTTCAAACAAGAATTATCACATCTTATTTGGGTTTTACTGAAGACTGTGTTGAGGGTGCTAACGACTCCAGCAGAGAAGATCTGCTTGCTCCCTTTCCTCTCGGCTTTCAGTTTTTCCATAGAGCCCCAGCTTTCCTCCATCCTAAATTCCAGTAAGATCATCGCACCATCCTCAACATGTAACATCATATTTTTTTACCTGGCCTTTATATTGTAAAATGAATACAATACCATCCCTGAAATAAATTAGTCAGATAAGTTTAAAATATTAATTGGAAGAAACAATCAGGACTTTTCAGTCAGGTGTGAAAATGTACTAATGAAAATAGAATAAACTAAAGAACAGTTGATTTAATAAGCAGTGGATCTAAAGTTATGCTAAGTAGTTTCTCCAATCACAGTCTTAAATACATCTATGGGCACTGACTGGATAGAATTGGGAATAAGAACAAAGAGCAAGCACCAAAATATTAAATCGAAATTAGTCAGCCGTTCAAATGAACAAACCCTTTGTGGACTGTATTGGTCATGAAACCACACATCA
This sequence comes from Rhinolophus sinicus, assembly GCF_036562045.2. Lineage (NCBI taxonomy): Eukaryota > Metazoa > Chordata > Mammalia > Chiroptera > Rhinolophidae > Rhinolophus > Rhinolophus sinicus. The sequence continues at coordinate 69,069,205 of NC_133753.1, read as the reverse complement.
CCACCCTCCAATGACATTCTAGGACAAATGCTCAAAGCAACTAATTCTTTCCATGGTTGCTAGGTTGGCCTTGAGCAGCAAAAGGCAACTGGATTTATTTTGTTCTGGCAGCAGCTCAGTGGGAACATAAACTAGCAATGCTAGGGAACAGAAGGTCTACCCAGCAAAGGAAGCTCCACTCATATACTATACTAAACCCTCAAATGCCAACTACGCTTAAACCAGAAGCAGCGTAAGTGGTAAACACTAACATTTTCAAAGAACTGTCTAATATTCATGGCAGAATCTATAAAAGGTGACTTTGAATAATCCCTTCCCAGCAAACCTGTAAAAGTTTTATAAAATATGCTGCAAAAATGACTCACAGTAGATGTAATTACTGTGCAACCTTGGAAACTGATATAAAAAATTCAGCTGCCAGCATGTTAACAGCCACCTAATATATGGGTTATTTGATTGGACTCTTTGGGCAAAACTGCAAAATTCCTAACCCATTGCTGCTATATATTTTATCAGGGCCAAATTTAGCTACTTTCATTTTTTAAAATGCCATTTTAGACATCACAGTGAATCAAGTCAGTGTTGCTTAATTGCATGCATACATTACAATCTAATCCATTTCCCCAAACACTAATTTAACTAGTTATTATTTATTTTTATTTTTTGGAACAGCAGCAGAATTCTGATGCCTGAACTATGAAACTTGGCAAAATCACTGCTTTCTTAACAAAAAACTGTAAGAATCAGCAGTGAAATTTCCTCCTCTGTGAAGTCAGCAACTGTTTCCAAGTTTTTTCTTTTAAACGTATTCATCTTAAATTAACAGTTTTGTATAAAAGTGATTCATTGCCCATATTTTGTTTTCAATTATAATGCAGCATTTTTGTGGGCGGGAGGGGGGGAGAAAAGCCAAATTTGAGAAGGGTCACATGCCATATTTTCACCCTGTGCCTTATATCTATCCTTTGAACTAAGCTGTAATCAGGTATATTGTCAGTTTAACAGCTAATAATGCCAACCAAATACGTGAGCTTTTGAAAGATGTCTTATTATTACAAAATGTTCACTAGCGAACCATCACCATGCTAGGCTTTGGGCTAATGGGCTGTCACCTTTGGAAAATTGAATTTGATTAAATTTTGGCAAAATTGATTCTATGCTAAAGTCACTATAGGCATTTGCTATTTAAATTATCCTAAGAATGAATCTTTTAGAAAAGAGCGGCCCCCTGCCTTTTCTAATGGAATAAATCGACCCCTTTCCCTCAAATTTACCTGTTTGGAAGTTTACAGATATAACATTTACTCTTAAGTGGGGCCAGTGATAAAGAAATGTTCTATAGGCCTTCTCTGAGATGAATATCTAGGACTATTAGGATTACCCAAACACAGTAGCCATACACACCGAATTAAGCCCTCAGTCGAACATCCTCATTACACATCCCCTCTTTATTCTAAGACTTATAGTGCAAGTGAACAGGAATGTTGTCTGATTAATCTTTGTACCCCAATAAATGTTTGTAAAATTGAATTCTTAGTTTTGTGCAGTTGAAACTATACCTTATCTTGTTATATGGTTCATTCTGGCAGAAAACACTCTTTGATTTTCTTAAAGGAAATTAAAACTAATTTTGAAGAGAAGAGTTTTTTAAAAACCATATTAAAAACTTGCCAAGGAGAAGAGAACTGCTGGGGAACCCTTCAAATACACAAATAAAATAAAGGCTCTCTGTTTTTAACAGTTCCAAGTTTCATAACTACAGGTATTGAAACTCAAGTTGTTCTATCTAATTAATTTCAGTTCTATATAAATATACTTCTGAATGCTGTATGACATTGAATTTGCCAGCACTCTCAACTTAATCTGTTCTGAAGATTAGAATCTTTTGCTCCGAGAATGGTGAAATAGAGCAAATGCTGAGCCCAGAAGTTATTTTAACTGCAAACATTGCTTAACCCTTTTATTAGCTTAAACATGGTTAGTTAAGTGATTGTGATCAGTAATTAGAAATCCCAAGTCTACTTATCCAGCTAATCTTAGTCTATAATTCTGAACAACCTAAATTTCAGAACTACAACTTCACTTCAGAAGTCTATAAAGTATACAAGATTTACAAAGCTTGAATTGTCCAGAAACTCCCAGAGATCAGTAAAATTCTATGTCTACAAAGTTTAACTACTATACATTTCATCTCAAATAATTTGGGGCTTTATAGTAACAAAAACAATCAAATTACTGACAGAACATCATTAAGAGAATGTCTATGTATACTGGATTTCTTAACATGCTAACAGTGATGACAATACACTTTTGAAACCAATAATTAAGAGTGAGTTTTTTGTTCAAAACCATTAATCACAGAAAGATACCACTTAGGCTTCCATTAACATTTTACAGAGTTAAAAAGATAATAACGGTTCATTCATTCCTGGGTTTTGGCACCAAAACAATCAACCAACCAAACCAAACAACCAACCAACCAACCAAGCAAACAAACAAACAAAAACCCCCAAAACGTAAAACAAGATGATAATGATGCTCCCGTGAAACAAGGAAGCAAGCCAAAGGACATCCTGCCCACACTATGCTCAAAGTTCTTTAAAAATGGCGAGTACTTAGATTCTGATTCTAAGAAACACAACAAAAACAATATTGAAAAACATCAAATTGCAGGTCTCTTTCCAAAGGAGACCCTATCCATCATAAGTCTGCCACCTGGGGTGAGGCACTGGTCAGTCAGCTCTGGTGAGTGAATGCTGGAGGTGGCAAATCCTGTCATTCTCAAGCAGTGGGAAAAAGGAGCTGAAAAGAAATAAGTATTTGCAAAAAGGCAATAGAAGGAAAGGTTCTGCTCAAGGTGGAAAATATTTTCCGTGTGTTTGAAGTATTGACACTAAGGAGCCAGAGGAGTTTAGAGTGTCCATGGAAGCGAATTCCATTCAGCGATCTCTACTTCAGTATATGCCTGGATTAGGGAAATCTATTTATAAAGATTGACAACAAAATGAGACATATCTTTAAACTATGCTTCTAAATTTGGGGGCAAACAAAAGTCTATTTATTAAAGATGTGAGAAAGGGTGAAACCCCAGTGATGCCCTTTTTAAAGCCACTATGAATCTCAGAAGAATAGGAGAAAAAGATAAAAAGCAATAATTTGTATTAGTACAATAGTGAACAATGGACAAAAACACTTTCCCATGTATATCGCATTGATCACCACTGGCGCCCTAAATGTGGATAAGGCTAGTCCTTTTCATTGTACAGAAAAGCACATTTAGGTTTTGAAGAAATTGCCAGTTGTTTCCAAAAAGACATCTGTCACTCTCGATAAAAGGGTTTGACAAAATTATAAAAGAACCACATGAGTAGAGATGGAAAACTTGTCAACCTATAATCGCCTGTATTAAAAGTTACATTTCACTCCTTCATTAGATGGTATTCCTTTTGCTCCAGAATGGGATTTTATGTCTGTTTCGTTTTTGTTTTTACAAGGCGGAAATACCTGTCCACCTACTCAAAATCAGAAATCTGGCAACAGCTAAGCTTAGATAGGAGAGTGTAAGAGAATGGACCATTTATAGCAGAGAATGATGTCTAACAGCCTTGTTGCAAATTCAGAACACGTTGCACCAACCTACAGTGTTTCCACAAAGGAAAGAAGTCATCTTCTCTGGGTTGTTCTCCTCCTGAAAACTTTCTGATCTGCAGCAACTACCCAAATTGTAATGAAATTGTGGGTAAGGGGAGGAGATGGGGACTGCCAAAAGGAGTGACCCTCTGGATACATCACAAAGTATGACTTTCCCATACTTTCAGATGACACACTAAATTCATCCCCAAATGAGTGGATTTTGGGCCTGCAAATCTAGTTCTAATTCTGATGCTGGAGATTACAAAGAGAAGTAAAGCCTCTTACTATAGTTGCTGAATGACAATGGAGTATTTAAAATACCTCCGAGACAGAAGGGACTTACTGAGGTTTAGTTCAAAACACTTTCATTGATTTGTTTCACCCACTCATTGGACAATGTTTGTTTAATACATGCAAGGAACTGTAGTAGGTAGGGGAAATGTGTGAAGTAAAGTTTTGATACTGATAATTCTCAAAATTTTATTGATAAGTAAGAACCTTCCTATGATAGATCCCTTTGACTTCCAATGTTTAACATTAGCGCATAGGAACTGGCCTATATTTTTTCCTGAGCTAAACGATACTGCTTTGTAAAGGAGAAGAGGCCATTTTAAACAAAAACTTTAAAAAGAAGAATGCCTAACTGGTGCTATATGAACTTTCAGTATATTGTGTATAGGATCATGCATGTAGTACCCTTTCAAGTCCTCTTTACTGATAATTTAATGCTGCCTCTAAAAGGCCTATTGCCTTTTCACCAGAAAGCCGTTTTTACTGATGATAATGATGATGGTCATTAGGGCCTTGGAGACTTTTAAAAGGATCTAAGGATGAATGAATAAATAAAAACCATGATGACTCATTCTGCACCCAGTGCCATTAGTATAACGCACAGCTCAGCACAGTGCCTCTCCCCCACAAAACTGCACTATTTAAATATATGTTAAATTTATTTTTTAAAAAAATGAGTATGATTTATTCAGAGACTGTTATTTGTGGAACGTCAAATAAAAGATTGTGGAATGTCAGCAGTCAGATAGGCATGCTGTAAAATGGAAACGGTAACATTTTACTAAGTTGATCTTCGTTTTCTCTCAAACTAGTCCTCATAGAACAAGAACCAGATTCTGTCAGGCTCTGTTTTTATTCCTTGTTTCCAGAATGAAAGGAGCATGTTCTTTTCTACATTTTCCTTGCTCTCTTTATATTATGTTTTAAATATGTTAAAGAATGTCAAGTTGAATTTCCTTCTAATATGGCTTCAGGTTAAGTAGGAAAAAATAGGATACTGGGATCTTACAGCACCATCTCTTCCATTATTCAATTAATACTGGTCAATATTTCATATCTACATTAAAAGAATGTGAATGCATAGATCTTGCCCTTAAGTACAACCATACAGGTACAAAGAGATACATATGTTTATAAAGACATATGTACTAAGGATTTCCCCAAAACTAATTGTCCCAGGGTGGTATGTTAGGGCCATTATGTGCATTTTGTTTTACAAAGGATTAAACTATGGAAAAATCCCAAGGCTGCAGAAAGATTTAGTTATGCTCATTAGGCACTGAGTTTATTAGTACAGTCTCTGTTTTTTCCTTTATGAGCCAATTTCAAAGCTCTTGATAGGATTTCTAATGGCATGGAGAAGTAGCCACACCTCCATTTTCCATACACCTATTTTCCCTTTCTCCTTGCTGTAGACAGTGGGGCAGAGAACAGGACCAGAACTCAGGTAATGAGGATTCTACACCTAACTGAGGAGCCAGGCGACTGATCTTGGGATGGTGACCAAACCATCTGTGACTTGCTCTCTCCCACGTAAGATAAAGATAACAATACCACAGGGTTGGTGGGACATCATTGTTATCATTCTGTTTAGTCTGCAAAGAAACAATCACCAGAACATCGAAAGAGAATAAATTAGCCACACAAAGGTTCTTGCTTTAGACAGATTCATTATCTTGAAGTCTGTATTGAAGCAAAAGATAAAGAGTAGGTAGTTACTCACTTCACTTTAGAATTATCTGATATAGGAAAGAATGCATTTTAAAAGCTACCTTCCAGAAAATGTTCAAAGTACAATTCAATTTGTGAATACTGAATCCAAATGTACCTATAGCAAATCCTGAGGTACAACTTGCATTTTAAAATCCACAGAGAGGCTTTGTATGCAATTTAGGCTAATATGATAAAGGAATAATACATCACATTGGGACTGACTGTTGTGAATCAAATTCACTCAGTCCCATACAGGAGGCTGGTTCAATGAAAACCCAAACTTTCATTAGCCTGGGAAGAGTAAAAACTTCCCATTGTATTTAAATTGGAAATTAACCAGTTGGTAGGCTAAAAGTTCTGACTCTTGAGCATAACCAGCTTGATGAAATGAAATGTGCCTTTTGGTTCAGATCTCTTGCTTTGGTAGCCGGCCATACAATGAAATACGCCAAGTGAATACCGGCACGTTTCTGTCTCAGAAGGATGAATCAAAGCTTTTTAGTGAAATGCTTTTGGAACATGAATAGTGGAGCTCCCCTTTGAGTCAGAGCTAGTTTGGGGGATGAGATTTTGGCTCTCATTTATGTGTGTGTACCATGGAATGAGATTTACATTGAGCTGGTCTGTAAAGTATCTCTAAAGCACAGTATTCACATGTACACAAATCTATTTACAAATATGTGTGTGAAAATGTATCACGTGTACAGCATGGTTTGGAAAACAAGGATTATGCAGTCGGGAAAAATGCATTTCTTTAAACACTGGAATAACCTGTAGGCTAGTGAAAGGTTTATACAAATGGCCTAAGAGAACTGAGACCAAGAGACAACCAGTGGATTCACATCTCTCACCTCACACTCACTCTCATCGACTGGACTGGGGGCAATGTATCCTCTGTTACTTATGTTATGCTTTCTCTCTCTCTCTCTCTCTCTCTCTCCCACTTTGACAAGCATACATATATGATGTGATTCCAAGTTGGTACTTTTACTTTTCTAATAGTTCCCTTACCTGCTTGTAGAACATCAGCATTAATGCTATGTTTTTTCAATAGAATAGTCTAAAACACAATGGTGCAGCTTGGTTGTCTTCAGGGAGTATTCTCCTTGATTGTACAAACACAATCATCAGGTCTTCTAGTGTCCTGTTTCAATCAGGTGAGGAAATAGAATATGATATTCATCTTAAAGAAATGGAGACAGGTGTACTGGAAGCAGAACTGGATGCCACAGCTTCACAAGCAATTTGAAGTACCTCTGATATTTTCTTCAAAGCAAAGTGCTTCCTTCTAAATGGTTCATCTGCCACGGCAATGATGTGCCACTCAACCGCAGCATCTCTGGGGAGACAAGGAACTACAACTACCACCAGGATAATATCTGCCATTGGCATGTTCTTCCTAGGAAAAACGACCAGGAAGTGGGTGTCAGAATGGGATCTGATATAGTTCAGGAACCTTGTTAGCCTTATATGCACACACTTAAATAAATGTTTCGTAAATTAAATCATCATATAATTAACGAATAGAGGTTGAAATACAGGTGACATATAAAGTATTTCAGTTTACTATTTATTAAATTAGTAACTGTTGCTCAAAATTACAAATATAAATGGGACACCTATTAATATATGCTTGCATTTTGGTTTTTATATCTTTATATTTTAATGTCTTTGGTATAACCAAGAGAGATAAAAGGTAAATATATATATATATATATAATTTAAAAACATATATGGGCATATACATTCAATTCAACTTATTACTTTAGTCCCTGCATGTCATACAATTGTAAATGCAAAAATATCAAAGTGTATTTACCTGTAGAGATACACTCACAATTAATTCCTAAAAGGTACAGTGCATCACTTATGGTGACATAGTTTGTGGTGTCATGCTTTTCACTATCACAATTCAATATAATTAAAATAACTCTTAGAAACAGTTTACTCTTTGTATGTCTTTGCATTTCATAAAGACGTTTATGAGGAAAGAAGAATATTTTTACATTGAAAAATACAACTTGTGTTGTATGTAACAAAAGTATGCTCATAACTATTATGATAGCTCCTTAGATTTTTTTTTTATCTGTTCGTAATAGATTTGTCTGGGAGTATAGGAAGGAGGTGATCAGTACAGAAATCCAGGCTATAAAAACATGATATTTTAAACAACTCAGAGCATCCAAAAATAAACTTGCCACCTTCCCTACCAAACATATCTTCCTCATCTTGGGAAATGTTCTCTCTCCAGTGGCCTAAGGCTGGAGAACTGAGTCTTGCTATGGTCTCTTCTGTCTTCCTTTGGCGTCTCTCTCTACCTCATTCTAAGCAGCCACCAAGTCTTGTCATGTCTAACTCCTTAAATCACTTAATATACGCCTATGTCTTTTTGTCCCTTTACTTTTACCTTAATTTAGGCCATGTATATGTTACTTCTATTTCTGTGAAGCCTTCCAACTGGTGTCCCCAATTCCAGTCTTCTTCTTCAATCCAGTTCAGCCAGAGTAATGTTTTTCTAAGATATATCAGCCCTTTTCTGTAAAAGCCCCTGCATGCTTAATATCATTCAAGGGCGTTTGATCTAATACTCAAACTCCTTAGCATGGCTTACAAGGCCTTTCAGGTCTGGCCCTTTTATTTCAACCATCTCTGCATGGTCCTCCTCTCACTCATTGCTGGAGCCACGTAGAATTAAGAGCAATTCATCCACTGTCTGCTCTCTCTAACTTCAGTTTTGTCTTTCTTTGCTCCCTTCACACTGAAGGCCCTGCTGCTCCAACTTTGCCTGGCTCAATCCTGTCAACATTCCTGGAGGATATACATATTTTTCACTTGGAAAGTCTTCGCAGAGCCCTCGTAGTCTCTTAAACAAATATCAGCCTTCAACAAATATCTGTTAGGTGTCTGCTATGTTCCAGGTACTGGTTTAGGTGGTTAGGATATATCCCTGAACAGAAACAGATAAAGATCCTTGTCTCCCAGGAGCTTGCATTCTTCTAGTGTTACCATGACAACTCATGTCACTATTTTCCTAACTCTTCCTCACTAGATGAAAGCAAGGACTCTCCTGAAGTCGTTGTATTTTCATGATTGGCACAATGTCCAACCAATAAATATGTGTTTAAAGAAATGGGTAATCTGAGCAAATGTGAAGCAAATAAATGCCAATATATTTCTTTTATCTTGGTCATTATAATTATTTTGAAGCCAGGGAAAATGTTTAGAAGCAAAAGAACCCAAGCCTTTTCCAGTACGTGGGAATTTGATGAATAGACATGAACGTGTATTTAAAACTTCCCCCAAACCTGCTTTCAGTCATTGAGTCCTTCTATAATTGCTTTCAAGTTCTAGGCCAATCTGCTGATTTTCTGACCAACAGAATCTATAACGGAAAAATCAGTAGCAAAGACAAAAACACTAGGTGGTTTTCTGAAACAGAAAAATCAAAGTGCTTGAACAATAATATTAAATATACACTTTCCATGGGAGATTACTTGGAGGAAAAAAAAAATGTTTTTCTTGGAAACCTGAAACAGCCACACTAGATTCTTAAGCTATTCTTCAGAATTAGAAATAAAAATCATGAAGACGACAAAAGGGGTTTTGATGTTTTGAAGCCACATTGATTTTCTTTTTCTCTAGGGAAAAGGAGGACCACAACAATATATGCTTTTGATAAGAATATGTTAGATGAACTTGAAGATTCAGCAGCTAATTACTTTCAAGATGATCTTAGGCAGGAAAGAATTTGTAGGTGACATGTAGAGTTAGGGTGTCTAACATTCAGTACCCAGATCCCATAATTTCTTTGCAAAACAAGTATGATTAATATGTGTTTTTTAAAAAATGGTCACTAAAATGTATATTTTTTTAACCTGCTTTCTGAACCTACACACCTTTGTTTAAACAGGCTTATATTTTTATGCCTCGTAGGTGCTTTATACTTACATGTCTATGCTATTCTTTTTCAAAGCACTGTTGGGTGTTTCGTTTTTTTGTAGAGATCACGAGTCCACTTGATATTAGTGACTTATACTTTCCTCTGCTTTGTGAGGGTGGGTAATAGCCTTTTTGTATACCAATTTGCTTACACTGCAGTCTGTGCTGGTAATACTGTACATTGCCTGACCTCTGAATGGAAAAATAATAACAAGTTAAAACGGTCATTTTACCTGAAGTCGATAAGGCCATAACACTCACCCTGCTTTCAATTCACATGCTGCATTTTCATCCACTCGCTCTCGACTTTGAGAGGAAGGAATAATGACAGGTTACAGGCACTTTATTTCAAAATTCACTCACCAAGTTATTGACAAGCATTTTTCACAGAAACAGCTCTTCTCTCTGACCCTTGTGAGCTGTTTACATGAAAAAATGCTCTTCCTTGTAGATTAATGAGAGTGGAATCTCATTCCATACCAAACATGTAGCAATTGCTTTAGCATCTCTGTTTTTGATACGGGAACAAAAATAGAGATAATTTGCCTCAAATTGCAGTCACTTCAGTCATAATAAAATCTCAGAGAGTACTGTTTGCTTTCAACTTTCATTAGGTAAGCTGGGCCTGTTATTAAGGTACCAACACATAAATGTTATATTAGCACTTATCAGAAACACAGCATTCTCCTCGTGGAGATAAATTCTACTCTTGTCAATATAATTCCTCACTGAGTGTAGTAAAAGATTTGAAAAGATGAAATAGTGAAGCTTGGCACTAGAGGAAAATACTTTGTTCACTGAAGCTTAAAGGCCATTTTGCTGGCCCGAGGTGCTAGGGTACTGTTTAGAAAATAGGACTCAGAGAAACTCTCCAAGTCAAGGCAAACATTGAGACAAACTTTGAGACATGGTCTCTTTGTCCGAGATTGTTAAATCAGTTCCTTTAAATTTCTGAATGCTTGGCAAGGCCTACCTTTGCCGTCATCCATTTTTTTCCCTAGCCTTTCAGAGTTCTTTATCATACCATCATTCAATAACTTTAAGGTCTTTGAAGGAGTCTATTGTCATTTAGAGTATTCTGCAGCCTTCATTGCGTAACACAGTCTATTTTAACTATCAAATTCAGACCATAACGTGTTTCAGGTGACATGTGAAAATGTAAAAGTGACTATTGTCCCTTTGTGTTTATAAAGCACCAATTAGAGAATGACAGCATGTGCTGCATAATTCTACCTAAAAATTTTAGTGATGAGGAATGTCTGGCTTAAGGTTGTATTCGGAGGGTTAAATATATTTATATTTGCCAATTTACGTTACTAGTCTACTAATCTTGGAAATCACTGTCATTCAGCCTTTCCCAGGAGGTGACTGCATTTCTGCCCACCCCGCCTCCTGTCCCTTGCATTCTGGTAATCCCGAAAATGGCCTGTAAATGTTTACTGTGGCCAGACTGAAGGAGAAAAGAAGTGTTAAGTACATTTCTGCTGAAACTTCAAAGTCGTGGGTTTAGCAGATGTTCATATATAACCAAGTTTTAAAATGGTAGGTTTGATATATAACATTTATATGAACAAAACAGTGGTTTCCTCTTCAAGACCAAATTAAAATAACTTTCAATCCATAAATACGAAGTAATTACCTTTTTCTTTAAAAACACACACACATATTTTGGAGGTAAAATGAGAATTCCTTTATATACCCACAGTTTTATATGCTGGCAAATATTGTATATGGAAGTTTTTAGTTGGCTTCAAGAATTAGAAAGTCTATATATATATATATATATATATATATATACTTTACATAGACTTTTTAGAGAAAGTAGCAGGGGTCTGCCATCTAATTAAAGCAAATGCCCAACTACAAGCTGTTCAATAACAGAGACATCATTTTACATATTTTTGAATCCTCAGCAGCTAGCATGGTCCCTATAAGTACTCAATACATGTTTTATGCTAACACTTTTCTGGAGGCAATTTCTATCAAATTTCCAAAAGCCCATTCAATTTGACCCCAAAATTCCAAGTTTAGAAATTTATTCTAAGAAAATAATTAGAGATGTTCAGAAAGAAAATAACGAGGTATATAGGATGTTAATCACAGTTATATGTAATAGCTAAAACTGTCAACAACCAAAATATCCAATGATAGAGTGCTAGTCAAATACATGAATATATATCTTTAAATGAGATATTATACAACTATGAAAAACTATGTTTTCAAAGAACATATAATTGTAAGGGAAAGTGAAACACATTCTGTGGGAAAAAGCAGTTCAAAGACTAGCAGGTATAATTTTTAAAAATACATATAGAATATGTGTGTGTGTGTATACACTCACATACACACACATATTTATGCAAACATACCTGAATGAGACAGAAAAACAGTGTCTATTATGAGGAAAAAACATGCATATTTCTTGCAAGCCCCTGCTGGCTGGTAAACACAGAGGATGCTAACATGGGTCCTTTTTTTACTGAGTGGAAAGATCCATGTTAGAATACAGAGATAAGACAGACTGAAGTTTGGGACAGAACTGGTTCTGTGTGGCAGGACAAATGATAGACAAGGAATAGAGGCAGTTAGCAAGTAATAGGATGTAGGGGCGTTGCAAAGAACCCAGACGTCTGATGGAGATTTTCTAGTAAGTTTTTCTGTGCAGTGTGTATTGTATCCGTCTCCTTTGCATCTTCCTAAAAACTTCAGCAAAATCTTCACCTTTGTAAAGGCAGATTGGCTTTGAAGGGAGGTGACCAAATGTTGACTCCAGCTCAAGGGCAAGAAGCAAGGCTGCGTAAGGGGCCCAACCACATCTGGGATAGCTTCATGAAAGAAAATGCTCCAAGATATTAAACAATATTAGCTTTGGGTGCAGATAGAAGGAGATTTTCATTTCCTTCTTTGTACTTTAGTGAAATCCTCCGTAATGAATGTGGAATACTATCAGAATCAGAAAAAAATGTTATTTTTAAATAATAAATTGATGTCAAATGAATGAATAAATCAATGAACGCATGCATTTAAAAAGTGCTCCTTTCGAGAAAGACTTCAAAGGGTACTCACAAATGGAAATTTCTCTATTTTACAATGAATGTAAGAAACCTAAGGACCTCCTTTCAGTTTTTGGTTGTCTTTCAAAATAAGACGATTTTACTACATATACACTATATATATATATATATATATATATATATATATATACATATATTTCTCAAATGAGTTTTATAATGCCTAATTAGTCAAATAATAAATCTGCTTACTTTATGTTCTTGAAAAAGAGGAAAAGATGAATCCTATCCTTTCAAATCTTTTAGTAAAAACATTAATATATTAGTTGTTCCCACAATTAAGCACTGAAAACAATTTTAAAACTCCATTCCTATATATGTTCCATTAAAAAAGGGAACAGAGCAAAATAAGCATGTACATTTAAGTGACTAATGAATGCAGTTGTATTGACATTACTGTTCTCCTAATTGTCACTTTCAATCATTAAGAACACAGATACTAGCCGGAATACTAGGCTTGAATCCTGGCTCACCACTCACTGGCTGTGTGATCTTAGGACAGTCATTTAACCTCTGAATTTCCTCATTGGTAAATGGGGATAACACTAATTCCCATCTCAGTGTCATTATGAGAATAATATAAGCATTTTTAGATTTGTCTAGATAATCACATTATATTTGGGTACTGCCACATGTATTTATGATCATGTTTACATCTTTGTGATGTCAGGGACATTTAAAGTTCCTTTTGGTTAGTGTTCATTTGGCACCAACATACACAAACACGGGCGCTGAATATTGCAGTCATTCTTCTCGTACTCACTATTATTGCCCTAGAGTCTTTCATCAGTTTTAAAGTCAAAATTCTGCTTTATAGTAAAAATTCACCACTAAAGCTATTTTGATAAAATAAAACTTGAGTTCCTAACTTATTTAATAAATTAAGATTATGATTTGACATCAAGAAATTAAATTGCAGTGGAGCAATAGACTAATTTGCCTTACACTAGCAGGAAAATAACTTAGATGGACTTAACACACAAATAATGCCCTCATGCCACGTACAGGCCAAATGCTATCATGACATTCTGTTCTAAAGACAGTTTCACAATGGTTCACACAGAGAGAAAAAGTGGGAGAAATGAGTCAGTACATGTCATGTTGCAGGATAGCAATACTCACCAGAAAAGAAGTCATACCATAGGTGTCAGCACTTATTTGGTTAGGAGATAAGTCACATAGTTCTACTTGTTAAGTAGTAATTTTCAGTAGCTTATGATCAGTGTATATAAATAAATATATAATAAGATATTTTTGTTTAATGATATTTATTAATCAGTACTAGGATTAAAACGATTGTGTTTCCAAATAAAGAGGTATTGCTTGTGATTAAAATTAATTACAGCATGCGTCACAATAAAGTGATGCTTTTAATTATAGTGGTATTGGTTTTGTAGGTTTATTTTTACTTGCCCTTTACATTTGTTTTAGCTGTACAGTTGCTAAAAGCTATAGGTAAAGGAGTTCATAGCTAGTTTTATAGTTTTACGTATATAAATAACATTATAATAAAAATCATTTAAGCCCAAACTGGACATCTGTGAGAATTTTTTTCTTACTTTCAAGAGTAAAAAGTTTGACAAATGCTGTAGTAACCTGCTTTTCTTTGCAGAATGTTTCAAACCATATCATTACTAAAAATAATGTACAATTTTGGCTGAAAAGCTAATACATTTGGCTTCTATTCAAGAAGGAGGATAGCTTTGTGGGCTTGTTATTGACAAAGACGATGATGAGAATGGTGAGGATGATTCTGTAAATCTAAAGAGGATCATTCTGCTCCTCATCAGTAAGACGTGCACTGATTTATACTGACCCACTGACAATTTTCATCCAGTTATGATAAATGAGATGCATTTGCAAGTTTCCAGTTTTACCTTTATAAAACGAACAATACGTATATGATTGAGAAAGTTAAGACGAGGAACAAAGGAATGTATGAAAGTTATTTAAATAGCAAGAGTCTAAATCTGTACAGATCACATTATTATTATTTCATTAAGAATAATCTCAGGGCCTATTTCCTCTTTGAGTTCTTGTTGTTTCTGTTTAGGCGACCAGGTATAGGTTATAGTAGTTGGGTATAGGTAGTTTATTCGTTCTTAGCTATAATAAAATACTGTTGCTGAAACCTGACTGTTTTCAGAGACTACACATCACTAAACTGTTGGCACCTTTTAGAGGAGCAAGGAAGCTTTCCAAGCAAAAACGATTTCTCTGTGTCTTTGATATACATAAAGTATACTGGTGTAGATGCACGATGCAAAACAAAGTCTATGCCCCCTGAAGCTGTGGCCCATATTAAAGAAAGAACTGAAACTGAGAATCAACTCCAGCTTTACCACCTGAGCTGCTGCCCCTGAATTGATATTAAGTAACCATATCACTCATTATAGCCTTTAATCTCCCTTGCTGATACCTTTTAATTTTTAAACAGCCCTACTTTACAAATCATATTCTTTTTCATGTGTTCTCCCAGCAAAAAATTAATTTTGCAAGCAAAATATCTAAACAGTAAGCATAATAAGAATGAAACAGGTTAAAGCTCATTAGCAGCAGGGAGCAGATGTAGTAAAACTCAGCCAGTTCCCCTGCATTTCCTTCTCAGCAGGGTCTGGGCACCAAGCTGTGAGTTAGTGCTATAGCACAATGCTTGGCTGCTGTTTCAGCAATTGCACCGCTATTGCTTCAAGTATAATACTAAGAATTCACTTTGATTTTTGATTTTTCTTTGCAATAATAATGTCTAAAACGACCCTGCAGAGCTAAAATGTAAAGTTAACCATCAAGTGCCAGCTAATCAGGAGACTATAAAAATGTATTTAATAGGAAAATAATTATAGATTATAAAGTCACTTAAAAAAATATTAACTTCTTGACAGAGGTCCCAGAGTCTGGATGAAATCATACTTGTTCAAGTTCAACTTACTTGAAATATTGTATAATATCTAACACTCATCAATTGCTACACAACTGATAAAAGATAACTGCATAAGGATCAAAGCAATAATACACTGATTATAATACAAACTAAAAGCAAATAAATTCTCTTAGGAAAAAACACAGTCTCAAATTATTAAGCTACGATTTCTTCCTTCACATGAAATGTTAAAACAGAACCATCTTTTGGGAGACATAGCAATATTAACCAAATTTAACTGCCTACAGAGGTGAGTATTAGCAAGGCATTAATTAAAAAAAAAAAAATTCTTTCCTAGAGATCAGAAACCTTTTCCGGTGCTAAAAATAGCACTTAGATGTGCCAAACATTGTTGGGAAGATGAATCATCTGTATAAGTTCACCTGCTAGATTCTGGGTGCACAGGATAGATTGTTAGGACAAAATTTGTTCAGAAAAATAAAGATACACAATTCACATAATTTCTGATAAGTCAAACTGCAACAGATGTAAATGAAACAATCAATACATTTATGTGCACATTCCTACCACTCTGTAAATTACTCTAAAAGCTGATGCTCTATGTTTGCTGTTTGTGTGGATTTAGTTTTCGCAATAGATTCATTCGGCCAAGTCTGATAGGATGCTTTTAGAAAATGACATTAACAGTGTTCCAGAAAAGCTACTCTAAATCTTTCAAAGAAAGAAAAAGAAACTTAAAAGTGCAATTGCTGGGAAAGTGGGAACCCATATTCTGAGTCTTCTAGGCTGCTGAAACAAACTCACAATCCTTCCAATGAAAAGTAATAGGATTGGCATCAAAGCCTGGAGAAGGTCTAAAACGATAAGCAGGGGTTAATCTTCCGCATTTCATGAAAATTCGAATGGTAAAGTCAAGAGGATCTTATATGTAGTATGAAGAAGTTGACCTGAAAAAAGTCTCCTATTTACTAAGGTTGATTGATGGCTCTGAATTGCTTGACCCATTTGCCAATGGAAAAAAAAGGAAAAATGGGTTTTCTAACATGTCTCCTTTAACACAACATTTTTGCCTATCTTTAGATACAACTAGGTCCCAGCAATTTATATCAATTCAATCAGGCCTTTGGAAGTCGGGGTTAATTATTCAAACTCAGTAGGCTGTAGGTAGCATTCAAAGTCATGGTAATAGTCACCTAGGATTTGTGTGTCCTTAAAGTGTACACAGACAGTGGGTCACTTTGTGACTTCAGTGTTTATTTAGTGTTCTGTTTTAATAGCTCTAAAAATAACTGAACTCCTTAGCATCTCCAGCATAGATCATATGGGCAGTTTAAGGTTCTCCATTGCAAGTGTGGAACTGAAAATTGCTGGTGAATTTTGCTTTTAGGTTTTATAGAAATCGACTGAGGATAATAGAACTGAATTAGAAGAGAAGACACATATGTAGAAAAGTTGACAGAAAACAGGTTTAATGTGGCAGATAAACCCAATCCATAATAAATGACTTAAAAGAGGTAATCTTTCTAATATTTAACAGGTTTATACGAATTCTGAATATTAAGTTCGCGAACTTGTTGCAATGATGTTGCTAAACTTTTTTGATATCAGAGGGATTATTCATTATTAATTTGTACCAACTGGACAAACAGTTAACCAAGTTTACTATTTTTGAAGTACTCAGAAGGCTACATGAAAAAAATGACCTGAACTTTTTGCCAACAATTCATGGCTCCTCCATCACGACAATGCACCAGCTTACACGGCACTGTCTGTGAGGGAGTTTTTAGCCAGTAAACAAATAACTGTATTGGAACACCCTCCCTACTCACCTGATCTGGCCCCCAATGACTTCTTTCTTTACCTGAAGATAAAGGAAATGTTGAAAGGAAGATATTTTGATGACATTCAGGACATCAAGGGTAATACAACGACAGCTCTGATGGTCACTCCAGAAAAAGAGTTCCAAAATTGCTTTGAAGGGTGGACCAGGCGCTGGCGTCAGTGCATAGCTTCCCAAGGGGAGCACTTCAAACGTGACTGTGGTGATATTTAGCAATGAGGTAAGTAGCACTTCTTCTAGGATGAGTTCGTGAACTTAACTGTCAGACCTTGTACACATGGTATATAAAACATGGTCAACTGCTGACATTATTACCTATTGGAATAATTTCTTCTGTGTTACCTGTCATCCCAACTGAAAACCAAGTGACAAGGAAAGAGAAATAAGTGCAAAGTCCTTGAAAGCTACTAGACCACCAGACTGAAGGGATGCTCATTAAAATACAATTCTGCTGAGTGGTCATGTAGGAGGGAGAGACAACAGCAGGATACTCAATGAACTGGAGTATAGTGTTCTGAAGTGTGATATTTTCAAACAAGGAGAACAGAGAAATGCTTTAAATTACTACTGAAGCAGAGCCTAGAGCAATCTGGAATGAACTATATGGATGACTATAACATTAGGTGACAGCCGTGTCAGGGAGATGGAAAAAGTCCTAGAGATCTGATGGACAGCCTTGTGTTTATATTTAATAATGCTGTAATCTAGTCTTAAACATTTGTTAAGAGGGTACATTTCATGTTGCATTTTTCACTACAATAAAAAGTGCTGTCAATTTAGGTGTAAAAGATTAGAAAAACGGTTAAAATCTAGAAATACTCTGCACTCAGATTATTTTGTAAGTATCATTAAGTTCTTGCTTTATTTTGTAAAAAATAAAATAGATATTGTAGATAACGCCATTATGAGTAGGATTTATGCAAGAAAGATAATATCCAACTCAGGCAGGGTATGCCAAGATAAGGCTTAAGCCCTACAACAAAAGCTCAGTGAATCAACGTACACTTACCTGTTTTAATTAAAATGTTTTAGGCCATGTGTAGTTAATTTCTTAATGATTTCCTGATTTACACAACCTTTTCAATCAACGTTTTAACTATAGGTTCTGTGCCTAAGTTATTAGTAGAGATATCAGAAATTTTCACTTATAATGCATAAAAGATGATTTTGGCTTAAAAGTGAAGAATAAGCTTAATGATTTTGTCACTTTTACTATAATTAAACTGTTCATTCAGTTTAGTTTTTTTTAAGTAAGTTTTTATTCTTCAATTATAGTTGACATACAATATTACATTAGTTTCAGGTGTCCAACACAGTGATTAGATATTTATATACCATAGGAAGTGATCACCCCAATAAATCTAGTACCCATCTGACATCACACATAGTTATTACAATATTATTGACTATATTCTCTACGCTGTACTTTACACCCCTATGACTATTTTGTAACTATCAATTTGCACTTCTTTTTAAAAAATATTTTAATTAAAATATAGCTAACATACATTATATTAGTTTCAGGTTTATACCATAGTTACTCAACATTTATATGCCTAAAGTAGTGATCACCATGATAAGTCCAGCAACCATCTGACATTGTACCATGCTACCACAATATTATTGACTATGTTCCCTATGCTATATGTTACATCCTCATGACTTATTTGTTTTATGCCTGGAAATCTGAACCTTCTTTTCCCCTTCATTTTTCCCTTTAAAAATTTTTCAATTACGATTGACATTCAGTATTATTTTATATTAATTATAGGTGCACAGCAGAGTGGTTAGACATAGCCGAGATAACCCTCCCGATTTTTAACCACCACATGTGGTATGGGACCCGCTTGTTCCATACCTCCACCCATTTTACTAGTTTTGACATGGCTTCTGTATATCCTTAGTTATAGGACTTCTGTTCAGGTAGACTTCAGGTGGTCTTCAATGATGATTGTTCTGCAGTTTGGTTGTAATTTTGATGTAGTTGTGGGATGAGGTTATCACATTGTTTACCTACTCCACCATCTTGACCAGAATATAGTATTGAGGGCCTGCTCTGTGCTAAGTACCATGACAGGCATCTTGGTGTGCAAGGTACCTGAAATTTGGACTAAAACTTGGGTTCAAAGCCTGACTCTGTAACATCTACCTCATTAAGTTGCCTAGAATATTAAATAGTAGGTCACCTGAATCATGGTAGGTGCTCAATAAATATCAGTTCCCCGAAATATATCATTTCATTGAATTACCATAACAAGTGGGTACTATTTCCCTTATTTTATAATTATACAGCTAATAATTTGGAAAGCCTGTATACAAACCCAGGTCTGTTCAAAGTCTGTGCTCTTTCTGCTACAGAACACTGTTTAATTATGGTCTAATTTGAGCAGAATTCCATTCTGAATGATTTAACCAGGTTGAGTTGCCAACGCATCTCCCATATCTGAATGCATTGATATAACTACCGAAAAATGAACTGGAGAGACTTGCTTAGTGGTATCCATTTACAAGTTAGGGAATAGCTATCAGATGCAATGGTTTAAATTTCATTACTATTCAGTGTTTATGCCTAGCGACTTTTTTTTTTTTGGTGGGGGGAGCAATAATTACTCAGGTTCCAGCTGCTTGTTGGGTCTGCTTCTTTTATTATGATTTTTGATTTATTATATATTTTGATTTAAGAAGTAGTCATACAATGCAATTTAATTAGAAGTTTAAAAGAAGGGTGTGGTAAGGGCATACTCCTACTTTTCACCAGTTAGATTAGAATTCATGATTTCTGTTCACTTTGATTTCAGGAGAATTATTGCTCTGGGATTTAAGGAAGTATTGAAAGCCTGGTCTCAATAACAAAGTACTAATGTTATTTGTGTTACTGTTCTTCTGCCTTTCCAATTTGAAGGTTATTCTCATGGCTGGAGAGGATAAAAACACCATAAGAAGTGAATGATGATGCTCTTTTCTTTCAACTTTTAACATTACAGTATGCTTCCCAAGCAAGGAGATGATTACTTCTTTGCTCTAATTCTTACTCTAAAAGTTGCATTTAAATGACTTGTCATGATGAAATATTTTAGCATTGTCACTAGCTTTAGTTCATGCTACACTTTAGTTTTTCTAACATCATTCTTATTTTTGCACCATAAAGGTATTTGTCGTGGGGTCCCTTTCTCCATTTTTCTCACATTCCTTTAGCTTCTGAGAGTCCATTCTATGATTTCAGATCTAGGAATACCCAAAATCCGGAATTATCTTCTAAACCTGGAATTATATCTCCCTGTTTTGACCTCTCCATTGCATTTATTATGGCATTGATTATAATTTATGGTATATTATATTTGCAAATTCCTTGAAGTCATGTTTGTAAAATTTTTCTCAAAAATAGTTTGAAGTTTTAATGAATTTCAAGATGTATCATCAATCACTTTTTAATGAAGCAAATAATAAGCAAGAATACAAATCCAATGTAATAGGCCATATTTCATTGTGTGTCAAAAGGCATTTTACATCAAACTGATCCATACCTTGAGCTATATCTCCTTGTAAAATCAACTAAGCCCTCCTTGGAGACAATCCTTTTCTCTTTCTGTTCTGCTCTAATAGCTGAGTCCTTTTTTAAGTAGCATCCCAGGAAAAAGGATAAGGCACCATTTTACTTAAATGGTGATTCAAGCAACCACCATTTTTATAGGCCATTTCTGCTTCAGGCATTGTACTTGTCATTTGGAAACTCTATGAACATCTGCATTTCATAAATTATATAATTGAAGTTTACATGGTTAAGTAACTTGCATAAGATCTCTAAGAGACAGAGATATGTATCAAAGTTCATCCCATGTCAAAGTCTATTCTGTGCTCTTCTACTATGAAGATCCTCTGCCCCAACACTCATTCTCTCCACTACTGAGATGGATATGACTTCTGAGAAAGCTGCTGGGAATAATTTGTGTAATTGATTTATGCCCTGCATTATTCTAGAAAGAATTTAAGACAGGGTGAGACACAATCATATTCTCTGCTATGGTGCAAAGGAATGGGTTTGGGATTTTACAGCCCCGGTTGAAATCCCAAGACTCTTACTTGACAGTTGTAAGAAATCTGTTTCTTTTTTCATAAAAGGGAATAATAATACTACCTAAGTCCGATTGCTGTTGTGAGAACTATAGTAAGCAACATATAAAGCTCCTGGCACAGTGGCTAGTACAAAGTAGAGTTCATAAATATTAGTTCCCTCTTCGTTCTACCTATCCTTTGACCATGAATTACCTCTCTTCAGGTGGCAGTCCCATTGGAAAGCAAAATAGCTCTATTTTTGCCCCATTAAAAATTACTTTGAAGTTTAACCACTATTTCCCCACCTGTGTGTCTGAACAACTGTAAGAACCACTCCAAGCTTTAGGAAAGGACTTCAATGGGCATGTCCTTTATACGTGCCATTATATGGATAGAGCCATATAATCGCTTTAGGATTAAGCTTGAATATTGATCTTTATAGAGTTCTTTGCTGCTTCTTGATGTATACTGCAATACAGATAACGAATTGACACTATTTTATAATACTATTACATTTGAACATTTAGAGCAACCCTATACAATTTGTATGCATCTGTAACATCAGTATCATTCATTTATTTGTTTACAGAGCATTTATTGAGCACCTACTATTTCTAGGCACCATGCCAAGCACCTATGTGATGATAAGGAACGAACATAAGACGGGCGAGTTTGTTGCATTCCAGAAACTGCCAATCTTGATGGGGGAGCAGGGAAAAGACAGAGATGTATGTTAGTGCTGTAACTCAAAATGATATGTGCTATACTGAATTATACTAAAAGTTCTAATAGATCAAAGAGAATACTTCACACATTTGTAACACTAAATTCTTATCTTCCATCTCAAAATGAATATAACAAGGGCAAATACAATGTATGTGTTGAGACAATAAACTTGTATATCTATGATTAATATCTGAATAGTAAAATATTTAGATGAAATAGCACCATTGAAATTAAAAATGTTTTTCTGACCTCTCGCCTTTCTAAGATCAGAGAAAGTGAAACACTAACTAAATGTGGCTTTGCTAAATGATCCCAACTTCATGAAAAAGAAGAGAGAATTTTCATTTAACAAAGAAAATCATATCAACAGACAGACAAACCTAAGATGGATTAACAATACTTGGGTACTGCTGATCTTCTGCAATTACTGTTTAATAATTTCTTACATATAGATTCAGCTTCACATTTTTCTCTCCCTTTTATTTTTGGCTTTTCCTTATTAATCTAGATGGTCATGACAGTTTTACATTGGCACTAATGAAGACAGTTGCATGGCAAGAACAGGAGAAACATGTTTTAAATAAGGACCATCTATCGTCATACATATATTTTTCAGACTAAGAAATGTTAGAGTCAGAATAACACAAACAGTTTTGGTTTAGAAATCACAACTAAAAAATTAGCTGGGAGTTTCCGAAATGCATCTGAGGCATTTTTTCCACCTCATGGATGATGAAGAAAACACCAAGAATGGTAAATAATTAGTTAATGCTAAACCAATGTGTGACGGGGACGATGATATCCACGTGTGAACAGGACTTTCAAGAAGAGAAGTCAGACTACAGAAAATGCATATTGTGAAAATGATAAAACACCAAGGGGGAACAGAAACAAACAGACATGGTTCGAAGAAGCTCTCAGCAATGGCGTGCCACAGTGCTTCCTTCAAACTCTTATTTTGATGTTTAGTCTTCATCAGGTGGCTAGAATATAATTGACTTTTGCTCAGAGCACCAAATACGACACAGTTCAAATGAAGAGTCCAATGCCAGTCAAAGAGGATGACAAGAAAACCTTGTTAAAAATACTCATTTACTTGTTAACAGAGTTTTTCCATTCACTTTTTTATGCTGCCCTCTAGGATTCGTTTTTATTTATTTCTTCCTAAGGTTCCTTATCTTTGATGACAGTTTTCTCATTCATGTTGCCCAGAAATGAAATAGCCCCGGGTTTCCTGACGTTGGTGCTTTTAAGATATGCTCTATTCTCTAGTTTTGAGCAAAAGTCAAAGGGAAAGATAATATATGAGTACGGGGAAACGTGAAGCTTGACAAAGGATCTCCCTCTTTCTAGAGAATGAGAATACCTCTTCCTCATTAGGAATAAAAGCCCAGAAGCCACAAGCTGACATCAGCCCTGCAACACTAGACTTTTTCAAGTCATGAGTACACAATAGCCTTATAGTATCTGAAAGTTGAAAACATTTCAATAATAACTATTTTTCTGGTCATCTTTCTGTTCTAACACAATGCACGGCATGTCTTCATGTAGGAAAATGTACTAATTAGCTATGTACCTACACACAGGATTATAAAATCTATTAATTGCAGATCCCATGAAAAGTGGATAATGGGTAGCACTATCTATATTCCAGGAATTTGTACTGAGTGTCCTTTGCTTTATTTCATTTAAAAGTCACACCAATAGCATGTTGAAACACTATTGATATAACCATATTACAGTAAAGGACTTAGGAGGAAAATTTAAAAGTTTGGGTAAATATATCAAGAAGTTTTGTAGGCATTGAAACCATATTTAAAGCAGAAGGTCTGATTTAAGTATGGAAGATAAGGAAACATTTAGCAGGCTAATACGCCCATTTACCCCCACCGTCTTAAGCCTGCAGATCAATGTCTTATGATGGTTTGTGAGGAGGTCTTATATTTAGCCAGTACTTACAGGTAAGACTCCACAGGTTATTAAAATATTAAAAAACTCCTACAGGTTGGTAACAATGCCCTGTCCATGGTGGCTACTCACCAGGCATATCACCTACGGGGTTAATGCCCAGGTTTCCAGAAATTTGCTCTCCTCTGACTAGTTGATGCCTAAGCCAGTCAGTCTCTCATAGCAGGCCTCCTGGCCACGGCCAGTGGCTCCCACAGGTATCCCAGCAGGCTGGCTGGTCTTTGTCATTCTGTAGCTGTGAGGACACCAGTCTCCATTGGACTTTCACTCTGAGGGAGCCAGGGGAGAGACCAGAAGACTCTGAAAGTCTGGGCTGGCTGGTGGGCCAGGCTGAGTGTTATGACAGATGCCAAATATTTTAAATGTCATCTCTGATTGGGAGACCAGGAGAAAAATGCAAGTATTGATAAAATGAGGTATTCCTCATTTAATAGAATAGGGTTCTCAGTCACATTTGTAATGGGGTTCATTATAAGTGTGCGAAAAGAAAAACTGGTCTCCAAATGCAGACATAAAATTTAAGGAAAAACAATATGAACAATCCTCAAAATATTAGCAAGAATAACATGCTATGCTACATAGATCATAAAACAATCACCAGTGAAAATAGATTAAGGTGTCAGAAACTCTGCCATTTCTAGTGAAGAGAGAAATATCCCTAAAGCTTTGTCAATTTGCCATTTTTTTGATCAATATCAATCATTACTTAAGTGATAGGGGAGTCCTCTGTAGAGATTCTAAACTTAACAAAAAGGGTAAAGTTCTTAAATCCATTAGCTACAACATTAACTGAAACAGCTTTATTCCTGTCCCGTCCGTTTTGTGTGAGTAGGTGGGTAGTGAGGTCTTATGCCGGGAGAAGAACAAATGACAAGTGGTGGAAAGTAAGATATTAGTACAAACCTCCCAAATTCTGGGTAGTGATCTATAGAATATGCTTGTAACAACTTATGCATTCTTTGACTCTGAAATTTGATGGTGGCTTTCTGCCATGTTTGAGCTTGCTTTATATGGCACTTGACAATGTGTTGAAAAGAGATTTGCCAAGTTATTTGTGTCCTTCCCTTTTTTCTTTTTTCCACCAGCAAGTAAGTTCTTAAGGGTGGAGATAGCGTTGGCACTAAGTACCCATTGGATTGACTTGAATTTATAGTAGCATTGTTTGTAAGAAAACTGCATTTTTGAGCTCAGCAATTAAGTTATAAGCAAAGTTCTGGGAAACTATATTCAAGTAAATTGGTTATTACTTGAAAGTGTTATCATCTTCAACTGGGTCTTCCCTTTGAATCAAACATCTCTTTGGAATTCTTAAATGAATTATCCATTGCTTTTGTATTTAAAAAATTTTTGAAATTATACAATGAACTCATAACCTAGTCACTGCTGAGGACTAAATTGCATTGGACTTTTCAAAGGCCTAAATAAAGAATTCCTGGACTCAGTCATAATAATTCTTATGAATGCAGTCCTCTAAAATACAAGGAATGTTAATACTGTAATTCACAGTAGAGCTCTGCAATCTTTAATGTAATAAAATGCAACCCAAAACTCATATGACTAGAAGAATATTGCTGTCTAGTGTTGAAATGGATCATTTAAAAAATTGGAACTAAGTGCTGAACAGGGAAATCCACAATAAAAATGGCAGCAGTAAAGGGAAAAAGCAGCTTTCATAAAGAATGTCAACATTTCCTTTCATATGGATGCTTCTGCTAAAATATGTTAATCTGATCATTTTGATTTACTGGTTTTGCTTAATATTTACAAAAGGCCAATCATGTAGAATTTTACATCTTGTAGTAGACAGTCTATCGGTTTTTAGTTTAATCTCCATCTCCCCACCACCCAAAAAAAGAAAAAAAACACACTGATTAATGGTTGTGGCCAGGGATATGAGTGCTATAAAAATGAGACAAGATGGTAACACACTCCTTTTGTAAAGTGCAACTAGAGCTTCAAAAGGTGGCAATAAATCTCATTTTACACATGGAAAATGTATATATGCCTGAAGTGTATGAAATTGATTTACCTCTGCTTCAGGATTTCTAGGTATTTCAGAATATTTTTTGAATTAAGGCACAGTATCAGGTGGTTGTGGTGTTTCACCCCATAAAAGTACTTTTCCTGAACTACTGTTGATTATTGATCTGAGAAATAGCCATGGGAAGTTCTCTGCTGTTTGCTGCAAAGATGGGAAAGAGCCATGTGACCTCCTACAAATGCAAACGGTAGAAATTTTTCTCAGATTTCATCATCACACATTCATTCTGGAAATAGTTATTAAATCCTTAGAAATAGCTAGGCTTCTCCTGAGCAGCTAGTTTGTTTTTATCTCATTGACATTACATAGTCTATTGCTGATTGCATTTCCCTTTTTGCATAGACTGCTAGAAAGCTCAGAACCAAATTTGACAAGGACATTAAGACCCCACGGCACATATTTTTATATATATATATATAGACACACACACACACTAATCTCAGCCCGTGCTGGTTTTATTTTATTGTAATTCAACAAACGTTTAGTGACTACACAATATGAATCAGGTACTCTAGTTGGGTTTTGTTTTTCAAATTTCTACATTTCGAAATGTAGAAAGACAACACTTATAGTTCATGTGATTTTCTAAGCTATTGAATATAGAATACTAGACTTCTAATTTTTAAGGGTACAGATTGCAGCCATAATACCACACTTCTCCAAACTAGAGAGTTAACTCGCCTCAATTCCTGGCAAGAAAGATGATTTTCTATAAATTCCAATCACATCATATGGTTTGGTGCAAAATGAACTATCTATATGCATGAAGCTAATTGCTTAATAGCCGTACTAACATATGCTTTCTGAAAAAAATGTACACACACATAGACATACAACAAATGTAATTGGTGGAATCCTTTGCTTAAAGGTCTCTGGAGTCTTAGAAGAAAGTTGTAAGCAAACCAAGAAACTTGCATACAAAATTATGCATTTATTCTATCCTTTGAGTCAAGTGCAAGTTAGGAAGCACAATTCATCTTGAAAAGCTAGCTGGCTATTCTTTCTTTGAAAAGAACTTCCTCAGGTGCACAAATATGAAATCATTAAGTTTTTCTTGAGGAATATCAAGGGTACACCCTCCTATATATTGAAAGTAATATCAAGCATAAAAGGAACAGAACTCTTTATCTGAAAAGCTGTCATGAAAGAAAGTTGCCTGCTTGAAAATAATTCTTAAAAGTTGCATATAGAGGTGGTTCAAGACGGTGGTGTAGGATGATTCCGAACTCACCTCTTCCCATAGACACAACAAATCTACAGCTACATATGGAAGAATTTCCTCTGAAATAGACCTGCAAATGAGCCGAACAGCCCCTCCACAAGTAAAGGATAAAATAGCCGCATTGAGACAGTTAGAAAAGGCAGAAATCTGGTCTCACCAAAACCCACACCCTACACATAGTGGTCCACATTCAGGAGGGCTCTCACAAACAGGGAGTTTCTCACTGAGGGGTGATGGTTTGTGTCCCACATCTCCACACACACACACACACACACACACACACACACACACACACACACACACACCATTAGAACTAATAAAGAAATTCAGTTAAGTTGCAGGGTACAAAATCAATATATAAAGATCTGTTGTGTTTTTATACACTCACTAGGAACTATAAGAAAGAGAAATTGAAAAACAGTCATATTTACAATTGCATCAAAAAGAATAAAATGTATACTGAAAACTGTAAGACAGTGATAAATAATCTATCCTATCTACATTTTAGGAGCTTCTCGCATATTCGGTTTATAGAAATGGTAGGATTAATTTTATGTTTATCTGTCCCATTTTACTCATCTATGTGTAGATTCTGGCTACAGCCAGAACATACCATTTTAAATACTGTAGTGTTAGAAAATATTTGTGTATTAATAGATCATATTTCTCTTTATTAATATTTTAAATTGTTCTTTACTACTCTGAATCCATACCATTTTTGAATAATTTCTTCATGTTCCTAAATAATCTTACTAGAATTTTGACTAATGTGCTGAAGCCATACCTGTACATAAATTACCATCTTTACAATATTCCTATTCAGAAACATAATTCGTGACATTTGTCTTCTTGTATACTGCTCAGGAAAATTTTTTAATTCTTTCCAGACAGGGGTCTTTTGCAATTCTTATTAAATATATTACCAGATATTTTATAAATGTGATTATTACCATGAATATGTTTTCCCTCTTCCCTACCTCTAACTCAAAATATTATTGATAGATGGAAAATTTAAAAATATATTACTAATTTTGTATCTTGCCTTCTGAATTAATTCTCTTTTTAGTTCAAGTAGTTTTCCAGTTGATTTGTTTGGGTTTCTCCATGTTAGAATGTGCTCAACATAAACATGCATTTACTTAAGGTAGGAGTCTGAAATGCATTAAAGTCCTATTATGTCAGCCCATTCCCATCATCCCAATTTATCATATTCTGAAATAGGGTGAATAATCCCTGGGCAATATTAGGTATGTTTGATCTAAATAATATTGTATGCAATTATACATTTCATGAAAATGAAAATTTGCTCTTCTTTTTTCCTAATAAATCTCCTATCAGTTCATTGCCTTACTAGAATCGTCTAGAGTTTCCAGAATAATCTTAAATCATAGTGCTATTGACAGGCATCTTTGCATTATTCCAGATATTGATGTGGACTGTCTTGGCTATCTACAACATAGTGGCTGTTTTCTAGGCATATTTGAAAGGCCTTCATCAAGCATAAACAATTAATAGTAACTGTATACATATATTTATTCCTAGTGGTATAGGGAAGACCAAAGATGGTGGTCATTCAGCAAAATTTTCATGTTACTACAGGGATTTTACCAAATGGAAGACTTTGTCTCTTTAATAATTCTTGTGCAAGCAACACTTCTTTTTTTCCCGAAGTTATGGCTAAGTTTATTGGAATGTTCAAATAAGTTTCTATGCTAGATTGCGCTCGACATAAATACATTTCCAGTTAGGGCAAAAGCCTGTAACTCTCTAAGAAAATGTATTATTTTAGCCTGTTACATTGACCTAACTTACCATATTCTTCTGAGAAAGTGTGATTTAGCTCTAAGCAATCAGTGGGTATGTTTTAGCACTAAAACAGTTTCTGAATGTCATATAGAGCTCAATGGATTTTATTGATATTTGCACTTTTTTGGAAGGAAACTTTCTTTACGATCACGTGAAGCCATCCAATCTAATATAATTTTTGTGTGGTTTTCAATAGTTGGTAACTCAGTGATAGACCAGTTTTTACTCACAGGCTGATCCAGTTTACCACTCGCAAACATCCAGCACAAAGAAATAGTTTTTATTTCCTCTTGGGTTTAACAAAGTCAGTGTCCTGAGAGGGAGAGTGGTGTTAATGTACCTGAGCACTTCAGTGAGGAAGATGGAAAATCACTTATGTGCTCAAATAAAAAGACAGCTTCAGGGGAAAAAGCAGTCTGGAAAAATCTGTTGTGGGTACATTGCTCTGCTGGGTAATTCTTTCCCATTTCTGTGAGCAAATAAAATACAATTTCCCCCCTAATTTCCATTATGGGAATAAAAAGGAAACATTTTTTTAAAATATACGTAGCGCAGATTTTCTGTAGGTAACGATTGTTAATAGTATCTCATCTGTTTCAAATGTATAATTATTTGATTCAGATGCCTTATTTTTTCTAAAATTCATTTGTGTTCTCTTCTGCGAAAGATTTTATTAGTTTCACAAATAGAACAATATAACATCGTTAAACAAGGTGTGGTAATCTTTTTCAGTCCCACTGTGGAAAAATGTATAAAAAAAGCAAATTATTTCTAAGCAATTCCAGGGCGCCACTATTCTCCATTTGACCCATGTTAAATATTCTCATTACAATTACTTCAAATGAATACAAAATCTCAATTTAATCCCAACCCTTGGGAAATGAAACATACAGTTCTAAGATGAAAGGCCTAATGTTACCTAGTTATTTGAATGCACTTTGTGTTCTTAACATGGATCATAAACAAACTGTAATAACTCAAATCATTGCACATTCAAAACAATATCTACCTACCAAATAAATGTCACAAACCTGATAGTACAGAAGAAATAAACAGTAACTGTATATTTTAACTATTGAATTCTGATGGAGTCCCACATGGTTCATGTCGATATTTTTCAAAACTCTTAGCTTTCTTTGAAAACATAAGCGATTATATTAATTAATCGGTAGGATATCACTGACAATGAAATATAGGGCATAGCTTTTGATCATCTAACAGTATAATTTTTGCTAATGTTAGCAATCACTTTGTACCTTTTAAAATCCCACTTTTGCATTAATTGTCAGACTCTTGAGTAGTCTTTTCGTGGAGATTTTATGTTATGTTTAAAAAAACAAACAAACCTGATTTCAATGAATATTTCCTTGACAATGTCATACATCTAAATTTTTATTTATTTTCCCTTTCATTGTTGGCAGTCCTCTAAGCTTGAAAATATTTGTCTTTTGGTAAACATCAATCTTTCCCATACTTAAATGCACCAAGTTGACAAGCTGCTTTTGTTAAAGAACCAGCTTATATATTGCTTTAGTATGCCAAAACTTATTTCTTCATTCACTATCATGATCAGTTACTAACATCCTGTCCTCAGAAATTGAGTAGGTGGCGTGGAAATATTGCTTTTCTCATAAATTTGATTAAATCAAAGTCTGAATGACTCAGCACTGAAATTAAAAACTTATTACTGCGAACTTTTAAATTATTTCCTCTAAAAGAGCATTACATCTTTCGAGATTAGTTGGATAAATATTCCAGTGTTCTTAAAATATTATGAAAAAGTTTGCTTCCACACAGGCCTTGCTTACCTAAAACACAATTTTAATGGTTTGTTTGCCTTTAGGTAATTTGCGTCCATATGAAATTCTTGGAACACAAATTAAATTTTGAGGTTTAGCCTTCATGTCTTACTTATAGGAATGTATGATCTTTCTTTTGGAGAGGGGAGATGGGTCCTATCCCAAACTCTACATAAGAACTTTTGTGAGAGAAACTTCTAGCAAAATACAGTGAAGAGTCATTCATTCACTATAAATGTAATCAAACTGCTCAGTTATAGATATTTTTCTTCTTTCCATCACTGGAAGGATATAACAAAACACCTCTAAATATATAAAACTTAATAAAAAAGGAGAAAGAAAATCTTCTTAAAATAACAATAACCACACAACTACATTGCAGCACTGCCTGAGAGGACGTTTTCCTGTTTGGGACCCAAAGAAATAGCTGGTATGTCTGTCTGCCTGTCTTTAATTCTCTGTCTCTCAATGTATGAAATAATACCAAGAAAAAAGGAGAGAGGGAGAGAGACAAACACAGATAATGAGAAAATTGAAAAGAAGATCAGTGAGTGTTAAAGGCTGTAAATGTAGATACAGTAGATCCCATAGGGAACGTGTTCCAAGATCCCTGTGAATGCCTAATATATATACTATGCTTTTTCCCACACATGCATATCTATGCTGAAGTTTCATATAAATTAGGCACAGTAGGAGGTTAACAACAGCAATAATAAAATAGAACAATTATAACAATATACTACAATAAAAGTTGTGTGAATGTGGTCACTCATTTCAGGGGATCCCTTGCTGAAGTCTTTGTATAGACTCAGTGTTTTCTGGTGCCACACGTTGCTGTCAATCGGAACATATTTTCTGTTTGTGTCTTCCACCCACAGATTTAATGCCTTTGCCATCTTAATTAAGTGCTTATCACTCACTGTGGCAGTAACTTTTGCAGTTTGAGATGTGACAACAAAACTAGCACACATTTCTTGTTTCTTCTTCACAATATTATGGATAGAAATTCATTCTTACCATAGATCTTTGCAATCCCAGCATATATATATATATTTTTTTTTCTTTTTTTTTTTTTTTTTTCTTTCCATATTAAGTCAAGAACTTTTATCTTTTCACTTAAAGGAAGTACTTTACAATTTCTCTTTGGCATAGCCAAATTGCCAGCATCACTACTCTTGTGCTTTGGGGGCACTATTAAGTAAAATCAGGGTTATTGAACACAAGCTGTGTGATACTGTGACAGCCAATCTGATAACTGAAATGGCTACAAAGTGACTGACAGGCAGGTAGTGTATACAGTGTGAATATGCTGGACCAAGGGATGATTCACGGCCAGGCAAAATGGAGCAGAATTTTCATACTCAGAATGGTGCACAATTTAAAACTTATCAACTGTTTATTTCTGAAATGTTTCATCTAATATTTTTCGACCACAGTTGACCACAGGTAACTGAAACCACAAAAAGTGAAACTGCGGACAAGGGGGGACTATTATACAAAGTTCAGAGTAAAAATTATTCCCAAATTTTATTGAAAAGCACTCATTTATGTGATTCCATAAACAAAGGAAATAAAAGACACGACTGACAACAAACTCTTCATGCCTCTGTATTTTACTTAGACTTTCATTTTTTTTTTTTTTTAAAGGAACAGTCAATACATGTAGAATAGTTCAAATTCCCTATCACTTTAATTTTTGCTAGTTTTTTCCTTGGCTTCTTATTGGTCCTGGGATTTCTATTAGAATACTGTCTGATAGCCATTTTAATCAATGCTTCTGCAATTGTCCTAGAGTGTTGGAAAAATCTGCACTCATCAGGTATATTCGGTCCATTTGCATTTGCTAGGGCAATAGGAATGCAAGTAGTTGTTGTTTAGCTCTAAATCATATAGTGGAGAGTTCATCTGGAATGGGGTGTCTCTAGATAAGTCGAACTTATCTTGTTTATCTTGTCCTCTTGGCCCACTGAACACTGTTAGGTATTTTTTGACTAAATAAAGCTTGACCAACCTCCTCTTCCGATATAATTACACAGTCTATTTCTATAAAGACTTTTTAAAAAGACTGATCTTACCAAAATTTAGTATAAACTTTCTATTTGATGAGTGGGATTGCATTATCGTTTTGAAAGTATATAACCAAAACTCTTTATATTTCCAGTTGTCTCTGTGGGTGTACACCAACCTACTTGTTTATCAGTATCACTATCAGCAAACATTGAGCTCTTCTAGGTGCAAGGCAGTGAGCTAGATACTGGGAATGTAGTGGTGTTGGTCAGTAATAAAGGTAACTTAACACATTTATAACAAGTGGAAAAGCCTTTAGTTTTCATGCCTTTGTAATGTTTTCACAGCAACAAAGTCACAAATTGAAAACAAAACACTGTGGGACACTGTGTTCTGATTTTTAGTTTGGAAAAAAATGGTCACTACTCAAAGAATTTACATTACATCCTAAGTAAAATAGTAAGCAATGTGGAGGTACTATCAGAAAGCTTCTAGCAGTATTTAAATGCATAGTAGGACATCAATAACAGAGGTTGATAATAGTTTTAAAAGTAAAACAATGCAATAGAAGTTTTAGAATGGCTCAAACTATCATTTTTAACTTTGCAATTACAAAACTGAGGCATGACTATATGCATTCATTATGCATTTAAACAATACAATAATATGAAATACAAAAGTGAAGACCTCTTTCCCACTTGATTTCGTTTTTTTCTAGTAGTGCAAATGTGATCACGGAATAATGTCAAACATTTGGGAGGATGGTGCAATGACAATACTACACTAGGAGTAACCCTTCCTCAAATAACTCAATTTCAAATTGAGAAAATAAAATATAACTAGAACCTGAAACACATCATTATGTCCTTAGATCCACAGTTACATTAGAACATAATTAGAATCAAACGGATAACTTGCTCAGAAATCAGATAAGTAAACACAAAGGCTTAGATACAGTAATGCCCTTCACGTAAAATAAAGTATTAACTGAAAAGTAATTAATGTTACAATTCACACATTGATATAATTAAATGAATACATGGTAACTGAATAAATTACTTAAATATGCCAATTATTGTAGAAATTGATTTATTAAAATTCAGAAGTCAGAGTCCCTGTGATATCACTATACAATAAATATTTGGAATATTTCCATCTATCAATAGTGCCATCTGTCCAATTCAATACAAATGGACTACAACCCATATGGCTCCTTTCCCATTGATTACTCTGATGAATGGGATTGCAAAACCGCTCATAAAACCATCATATTATATGATATTGTCATTAAAAAGATATGGAAAAAGGAAAAACACAAGATGATACTTAATTTGAAACTGTCAAATTAACTTAGTAAAGTTTTAAGAACCAATATTATGATCCTAAAAAGTATCAGCATGTTGAATAATATGTCAGTCTGTACTCTTCTAGCACCTTCAAAGAAAACCTAAGAACCAAAAAAATTCTGGAAAGAGTATAATAGCTCATTATATGTTCAGATTATTAATTATTCCAATAAGAATACTGTCAAATATCCTTTCAGGCACGGGTAATTACATTAAAACACTTTTCTTTCACTTAATAGAAAATTATAAAATGATCATTTAAATTCTGATAGCAAGTCATTTTTAAAGCAAAAGTAGATACATTACTTATACCTTATAATACTAGCCATAAATTTCAACTTGGCGAAGTGATCTTTCCAAAACTCATTTTCTTCTTAGCTATAAATGTACTCTCTTGCAAAAGCAAAATAATGACATGCAATCGTTCTGTAGCAAATTATTATAAGCAGTACCTAAATTGATATTGACTAGCAGGAAACTAAATGCCACTAACTGGAATACTCAGATTTTCTGTTTGATGTGGTAAGTTGCATTATATTTAGTTGCAAGGTGGATATGGTTGGCATGCTGAGAAATTACCTTTATTTTTAAAGATCTATAAAGATGACCAGTATTTATTTTGCCCCTTAGCCTCACTGAAAGTATTCTACAAGCTTTTCTTGGTGAAACTCTTTCCAAATTGGGACCCACATCTGTGGACATGTGAGAAGAAATACATTATGAAAAGTATATTTATATTAAAACTTAAGTTTAGCTCAAATAATTTAAAATTTTTATATTATCTTATTTTTAGCTTGCATTGAATACCAAATGAAGCCACTGGGGGGTGGGGTAGTAATCTGTAAAATAATTCAAATCCAAATGTGTCAGCCACAGAAGAAAGAAATTAAAATAAAGCACAAATCCAGGAAATAGTTCCCCTATCAATTGAAGAAAGCAACTTTTATAAGACCTCTATAGACTCTGAGAGTCACAGGGAGTGAAAAGGCTCTCAGATATGCAAGCCTCAGACCCTAGTGGATTCAGAGGAACTGCAAGCATCATAACCAAAGTACGAGGCAGCCAGGGCAGACTGCTGGCAAACTCCACCTTGTAAGCAGGTGCAGCAGGGAGCAGGCTCACTGATGGAAAACAAGCCTTCTCCAAAGCTAGGTGAACAAATCAGCAACAGGACGCATGACCTCTGTGTTCCTGCGGGGTCTAAAGAAACACTCCCACCTCTACAAATGTGAAAACACGTAATTTTAGGAGACGTTTCAAGTGTGAGCCGCTAATCATTATCTGTTACTGTATCAATGCCACATGATTTTAATTGAATCTTTACATTCTATTTTAATATCTGTCAGTGTAAGGCTTTCTTATTCTTTCTCCTCTCTTCCCTATACTCCTGATTTTCCTCCAGTTTATTCTTTTGGTAAACAGTCCCAGGCTAGTTTTGCAGCTTTATTCTTCCATATCTACTTTAGAATCATTGTGCTAAGTACATTCCCTGTGAGACTTGATTCTAACGAAATTAAATTTATTTTTTAAATAAAATTGAAAAAAACCCACAGGTATCTTTAAGCTTTTTTCCATTCAGAAACATGGTATACCTTTCCAATTTTTAAAACCTTTTCCTGCCAAAGATCTATGGTTTTGTTAATAGAAGCCCTGAAATTTCTTATAAATTTTGATGTAACTGTGCATGTTGTCTTCCCCCCGCCTGATTATCTTCTTAAACTGGTTACTGCTGATACTTAGAAAGTAAAGATTTTTTCATATTTCCTAGGTAAGACTGTATCAATCTTACTAAACTCTAAACTTACTAAAACTCTTATTAGTTTTATAGGTTGCTCACATGTCTCATGGGTTTTTTAGGTAGATAATAGTATCACCTGCAAATAATGATTGTGTTGCCAATATAACTTGCAGCATTAACAATGAACACATTCTTCTAAATTCTTTCTATAATAAATTCCTATCATCAGCTTAATCTACTATTCATTTAAAAAATCCATTACTTTCTGATGGCACAATAGTATACATAATGGTATGATCTAAATTCAATATATTTCAGAAATGGCTTTTGATGTCTGTGGGATAACTGGGAGTTACAACTCCAAACAGGGTACAGACCTCATATTGAAAAATGGAAAATATGTTACACATTTTATAAGAATGGCTAGATAAGGCCCTTTTTAAATATCCTTGGAGAAATAAGATAAAACTTACCCCAAGTGAACAAAATATCAGAAAGATTAAAGCCCCATTTGCAAAAAGTACAGTGTGACATATGGGCAGAAATGTTCCTAAACAGAGTATTTTTCAACATTTTCTAAGAGCTCTAAAGTGTTCTTAAAGAACTCTTAACTTATTGCCTTGGAGAATTAAGATAAAGTTAGTGATGACTATAACTTTCTATTAAGCAATTTTCTTCCTCCATTGTGCACAGCCACTTATGAGGCAGAACATAACAGCTCAATCAAACCTTATTATGCCAGATTTAGTTCAAACCCTTATGAAACATACTGAGAAAGACGTGCTATTGTCTGAAGAAAACCTTTTCATAAATTGCTCTTTTATAGACTAAAAATAAAATAGATACTGTAGGTACCTTTTTATGTGTCCTTAAGTTCTGCCAGGAATCCAGAGTAGTCACAATGAACTTGCTGCTTGTTATGTAACAGTGAGACATGAGAATGTGGTGAAGTCTGGTACCTCTATATGTAGCCTCCCAAGTTTTCAGGGTGTGGTTTAAGGACATAGAAGCTTCCATTTGTATTCCACCACTCACAAGTTTCACTGTGCAAGGTACCAGTGCAATTTGCCCACCAAGATACAAGACAGAATTGTCCAACCTAAAACAGGAAACAAAAACGAAGGTCTGAGAGATTTCTGGTCAAGATGGCAGAGTAGGTAAATACTGGGTTTATCTCCTTTTAGAACCACATCGATTACAACTAGACCACAGAACAAACATTACCAAGAATCGCCCGAAGTCTAGCTGAATCGAAGCCCTACAACTACAGACATACAGAAGAAGCCACCTCGAGACTGGTAGGAGGGACAGAGACACAGAATAGGCTGGTCCCACATCCATGTGTGACCATTAAAAATTAAGAGGGCTATCTCAGGTGCAGAGGTCTCTCCCTGAATAGTGAGGGGTCCCAGATCCTCCCCAACCCAGAGTTTCAGTGCTGGGGAGAGAACTCCCCATAATTATAGATTGTGAAAACCAGCAGAGATTGTAGATGAGTCAGATAGGGCAGTTAGAGTCCCAGGCAGTCCTCTTAAAGAGACCACACACAGACTCACTCGCTCTGAGTTCCAGAGCTGGGGCAGCAGCTCAGAAGGCATCAGGGACATACGGGGAGGAACTGAATTGTCTAGCATCAGGGTGAGGGCTGGAGGGGAAGTTTTCTCCCAGATGGAGGGGCTGGCGGAAGCCATTGTTTCTTTGTTGAGCCCTCCCACTCCCTGCATGCAGATGCAAGCAGACATCATAGTAAGTCTCCATCAAACCGACTGACATCTTTCATGAGCCCTGACATAGTGATTCCTTGAGACAAACCCCACCCAACTTTCAGGAACACCTGAGCCCCTTCCAGAGGCTTTTTCTTATAAACTGCTGGCCTTGGCTCATGCTGTGGTTTTCCAAAAATCTCTCAAAGGTTCACAAAATCCAAACAAGTAGCATTTGGATTCAGCCTGTCCCATGCCTCTGGCTGAGCAGCCCTAAGCCTTGCACTGGTGACAGACAGCCTTGGTTCATGGCTTGGTTTCTAGAGGCAACTTCCAGCACAGTGCGGGTGGAAGCAATCTCTGAATTGCTTTGTGGCTCATGCCATGTGGCCCCAGAAAGGACACAGATGTGGCTGAACTTGCCCTGCAGGAGGTCCCCTCCCAGGTGGCCCCAGGGTTGGCAGGCCCAGTGGCCAGCTTCAGACTGAGACAGAGCATCACCCAGTCACTTACAAAGATGACACACCCAAAAGGCAGACTGAGCAGGCACCACAGTCCCCCTAAGGCCAACCGTGTTCTGTAGAATCAGCCCCTGCACAACAGCTCCTCCACTGTATTACGGCCAGCCCTCAAAACCAATTGGCCTAAGTCAATCCCTTCCTCCTATTGACGTGCAAATAGCAACAAGTCTCAACTACAACAGGAGGGCACAAACAACCCACACAAAAGACACTCCTGGAGACCTGGCTTTGGTGACCAGGGAGATTGCACCACTGGGTCCCACAGGACATCTATTATATAAAGCCACTCTACTAAAACCGGGAGGGCATAGCAGTGCTACCTAGAAACAAACAGAAAGGCAGCCAAAATGGGGAGACAGGGAAACATTTCCCAAACAAAAGAGCAGAACAAAGCTCCAGAAAAAAAATAACTAAACACAGTAGAGTCAAGCAATCTACCAGATGCAGAGTTCCAAACACTGATTATAAGAATGCTCAATAACCTTAAGGAGAAGTGCAACGAAGAGATAGGAAACATAAAAATGGATATAGAAAACATAAAAAAAAGTATCAGTCAGAAATTAAGACTACAATAACTGAAATGAAAAATAGATTAGAGGGAATCAACAGTAGATAAGATGAAGCAGAGGATCAAATCAGCGATTTAGAAGATAAGGTAGCAGAAAATACCCAATCAGAACAGCAGAAAGAAAAAAGAATCCAATAAAATGAGGAGAGCTTTAGGAGCCTGTGGGACAAAATCAAGTGTAACAACATTGGCATCAGAGGGGTAACAGAAGGAGAAGAGAGAGAGCAAGGAATTGAAAACCTATTTGAAGAAACGATGATGGAAAACTTCCGTATCTGGTGAAGGAAATAGACATACAAACCCAGGAAGCACCTAGAGTCCCAAACAAGATGAACCCCAAAAGGTCTACACTGAGACACATTATAATTAAAATGTCAAACAGTAAAGACAAAGAGAGAATCTTAAAAATGGCAAGAGAAAAGCATTTAGTTACCTATACGGGAGCTCCCATCAGACTGTCAGTTGATTTCTCAACAGAAACTTTGCAGGTCAAAAGGGATTGGCAGAAATATTCAATGATGAAAAGCATGGACCTACAACCAAGATTATTCTACCCAGCAAAGCTATCATTCAGAATCGAAGGACAAATAGAGAGCTTGTCAGACAAGAAAAAGCTAAAGGAGTTCATCACCACCAAACCAATATTACAAGGAAT
The DNA here is from genome assembly GCF_036562045.2 of Rhinolophus sinicus. Taxonomy (NCBI): domain Eukaryota; kingdom Metazoa; phylum Chordata; class Mammalia; order Chiroptera; family Rhinolophidae; genus Rhinolophus; species Rhinolophus sinicus. The sequence goes on along the minus strand of NC_133753.1, from coordinate 69,029,684 downwards.
GTTAGAAGGATGAAAAAAAATCAATAGTATGAATAATAAAATGGTAATAATTACATATCTATCATAATTACTTTAAATGTAAATGCATTAAATGCTCAAATCAAAAGATAGAGTGGCTGAATGGATAAGAAAACAAGACCCTTATATCTACTGCCTACAAGAGACTTGCTTTAGATCAAAAGACACACACAGACTGTAAATAAAGGGGTGGAAAAAAGATATTTCATGAAAATGGAAATTAAAAAAAAAAAAAAAAAAATGGTAGCAATACTTATACCAGACAAAATAGACCTTAAAAGAAAGGCTATAACAAGTGACAAAGAAGGACCCAGTAATTCCACTCTGGGTAATTATCCGAAAAAACCCAAAATGCTACTTCCAAATGTTCATTGCAGCATTGTTTACAATGGTCAAGATATGGAGGCAGCCTGGGTGTTTGTTGATGGATGAATGGATAAAAAGGAGGTGGTACATATATACAATGGAACGTTGCTTGGCCAGGAAAGGTAATGGGTCCTTGCCATCTGTGGCAGTATGGATAGACCTGGAGGGTATTGTGCTGAGTGGAATACGTCAGACAGTGAAAGACAGATGCAATGTGATTTCGCTTATATGTGGAATCTAAAAAACAAAATAAACAAATGAAACAGAAACAAACTCATAGTTACAGAGAACATTTTGATGGTTGCCAGATGTGAGGGGGGTTGGGAATGTGTGAAAAAGGGGAAGGGATTGAGAAGTACAGATTGGTTATTGCAAAGTAGTCATGGGGATATAGGGTATAGCATAAGGAATATAGTCAATAATATTTTAATAACTATGTCTGATGTCAGATAGGTACTAGACTTATCAGGGTGATAGATGGGAGGGGAGTTCAGGGATAGGGCAAAAAAGGTGAAGGCATTTAGAAGCACAAATTGGTAGTTACAAAATAGTCATGGGGATGTAAAGTAAAGCATAAGGAACATAGTCAATAATATGGTAATAACTATGTATATTGCCTGGTGGGTACTAGACTAGTCAAGGGGATCACTTCTTAAATTACGTAAATATCTAATCACTGTACTATACATATGAAATTGATATATTGAAAGTCAACTGAAATTGTAAAATTAAAAAAGGGGGAAAAAGGTGAAGGAGAATAAGAGGTTCAAATTTCCAGGTAAAAAAACAAGTAAGTCAGGGGATGTAATGTACAGTACAGGGAAAATAGTCAACAATATTGTGATAGCATAGTATGATGCCAGGTGGTTGCTGGACTTATAATGGTGATCACTTCTTTAGGCATATAAATGATGAATAACTATTGTGTACACCTGAAACCAATATAAAATTATAATTAGCTATATTTTAATAAACATATTTAAAGAAATAAAATAAAGAGGAATCAGGAAGGAAAATTAAGGTCTGAAATAAGAAAATACACTTCTGTCCTTATTTAAGCTACTTCCGAATCCTTACTCCACTGGGAAAAAGTAGAGAATAATAATACCTACTTTGGTGGGATAGTCTGAGGATTAGAAGTAATGTATATAGAATATCTATTTTATAGAGTTTAGGCTCAGTATGGCAATCAATACGTGATAGCCACCATCATTATTTTTGAATTAAGACTTTCAACCAAATTAAGGTTCAGCTCTGAATAATTAACCACTGTATTTGTTTTACGGGGTGAAATTAACACCAAAATGAACAGTCATACAAATTGGGCATTAAAAGAAAAAAAAGCTGAGTATATGTGATTAACACTTTTATAATATCATAATATATATCTTCATTCATTGGATACAGATCTCACCAGGATATTATTCATTCTTGAGAAACATTTGAAATAAAATTAGGAGAAAGACTGTTTTAATGCTCTGCATCCCTCAAAGGTGGCACTGTGGTTCAATGGGTGGTGTTTGTGTCCTGAAAGAGGGTTTGCAATATGTGTTTACAAAGCTGAAAATGGATTTGCACTTCAACATTTCAGAGACTAAAGACATAGGATTTTCGGGTCCTAACAGTTGATAGATCACATTTTTCTGCAAATCATCCTCTATAATTGGGCATAAATTATATGAAACCTTTTTGCAAAGCATCTGCTTTCTTTTTCTGTCGAAATATCTACTAGATCTTGCTCCAAACACTCGAGGATAATAAAGGCCTTTAACTTTCTGATTTTCATGAAAATTCTGTGAGTTTTTTCACTCTTGGAAAAAGTAAACATATGAACTGTTCAGTATATATAGATACCAAATATAGAGTGGTGGTGAGTAAAAACTTTTTTTTTCTTCCCCATTCCTGGGTTGTATAAATTCTTTAATAGAGACTTTGCTGAACTTCTATCACAACTAAAAATTCCTCAGTATTAAAGCTCAGTGAAACGAAATCTCAGTGCTTGCAAGACAAGGCAATCAAACCATGTGACAGTCCCATATGCAACTCCAAATCTGTCCTCATAACTGTCTGTAGAGCTCACAAAAGAGTCACACATGTAGCTATTGGAAGAATATCTTATACAGTTTGGCACATAAATTCTAAGATTAGCAGCTGAAGAGGGGGAGGAGGAAGAGATGAACATAATAGATTAACTGACACCCATCCACTATCTTTCTAAATTTTTTGGAATGTTAAAAATATTGTTTTGATCGATCTATATATACAACCTAAAATTCGAAAGAGAAATGCAAAGCATGTTATGGTTGAAAGAACAAATGGTTTGGGAAAAAAAAAAAAAACAACAACTATGAAATATATGTCACTGAACAAGGGAGCCCAGCCAGCTCCCAAGTGGCATGTTAACATGATGAAAAGCAAATCCAGGATGCTGTGAATCAGAGACATGGGTCTATTTTTAAAGAGGCCTGTGTCTCCCCACCCTGTTTGCCAAGTATAATTTTTCTGGAGAAGTCCATCCTCCCAAATAGGTAACCTTCTAAATGTTCCAGGAGATACCTACTCAACATTTGACTGTCTCCTCTCTTTATAAGGCTCGGTTCTATATACATCATCTATGTTAATCACTAGACATACAGAAGAGCTGTTCAACCAATTCACTTCCCTTATTCGTGAACAGATTGTTCGAGACATAATATGAATACTAATTAATGATAAAATATCTGTGACTGTTTTGAAATATGGATGAAGATAGCACTTTTAAAAGGTGCCCAGATAGATCTTATGCAACAGGCCGACTGGTCATATGAAAGGTCAGGGTACAATTCGCAGATATGAAAGCAAAACTGGCAGAGTTTTTGACTCTAATTCAGTGAAAAACTGTTGACAACTTTTTTTTTTGAAGGGGTGAGGGTTGACTTTATTTTTAACCTTTTTCCTCTGTTAAATTAGAAGAGTTTAAACTGAAAACTTTCTTCACAGACAAATGGAGAGAAGAACAGAATTTTGTTGGAGGTCAACTTGAGTAGATGGAAGAATATGCTTGATCCAGGATTATGGATATATTCTCTGCGGCAGGCTGGGTCTGACCCAGTGCTGAGAGCCTGACGCTGACTCAGACTCTCTGAGGCCAAGGGCTGGGGAAGTCATTTACAAGAACACTATTCTTCTTCAATTCAATTCTTATTTTGCAAATAGCTCATTTAGTCTCATAGAAGTGTACCCACAGAGATATGGCAAATATAATTTTCTGTTAAAGGGCAAAGCATATTATTAGATTCACTTATGAAGACGATTAGAATAATATATTTTGCAGCCCAGAGTACTGCCAAAACATATCTCCCCTCCTTTCCTTCTAAAACTGAATATTGCACTTTTTCCTTAAAACCATTAAAACTTGTCCCACTAGTCTAAGAAACTTTACCCTTTAACAGAGCAGTCTCTGTTTTCACCTCTAATCTTCATATCTAACATGAATGCTTAAATAGTTCTTTATTATCTTTGACTCCGGTAATTGCAATTAGTTCTAATGTCAAAGAGAAGAGAATCATCCAAAATTAAAGATAACAAAATAATTTATATTTGACATTAGACTTGTTTTTTTGAATTGAATTTTAACAATGGATGGATGAAGTATTTAGAGAAATTAATTGGCCTCACTCAAAGAAGTGAAAATGTTTCATGAAAATCTGATTTGGGAAAGAATTAATGTTGGCCACAGTCTGTATTTCATGTTCAGCATATCCTTTTCTGTCTGAGGATTAGACCTGGGATTCCTACACTTTCTGGAATGAGATGATTCTTTTCAAGACTGATTCAAGGTTTGCCATGCTCCAGACCTTCTTGGGGAAACAAGAATTTACATGATCAATTATGATCAATTATTTACATTTCTAAGTTTTTCTTTGCATTCAACTAAATCTAGAAAGAAGGGAGATGTTAACAATTTTGTAATTGTCAAATGAGATGCTGTTAACAGTAATTGTAAAAAATGACAGTAAAGTAACTCCGTACAAAAAAACAACAAAAACCAAAGGAAGAAACATAACAAGACAACTCATTGTGGCTATGAAGTTTTGTGATATCATACATTTTTATATTTGTTTACATTTATTTGTATTTCTTTTTATATGTATTAATCTTTCTCCCACCTCCCCAGCAGACCTTTTGCTAGTGTTTGAAGGCTACAACAAGGCTTTTCTTTTCTTTTTTTTATATAGATGATGTGTTACAGAATTGTACACCTGAAATCCACGTAACTTTACTAACAATTTTCACCCCAATAAACTTTAATTAGAAACAAACAAACAAAACAAAAAAATGGAAAAAAAGGCTTTTTTTTTTAATTTATTTTTTAAATTTACTGGGGTGACAATTGTTAGTAAAATTACATAGATTTCAGGTGTACAATTCTGTAATACATCATCTATAAATCCCATTGTGTGTTCACCACCTAGAGTCAGTTCTCCTTCCATCACCATATATTTGATCCTCCTTACCCTCATCTCCCACCCCCGACCCCCCAAGGCTTTTCTTAAATACTTAGAAAAGAAAGAGGTATGAAAATGCCTTTGGAGTTAACTGGAAAAATAGACACCATGCCCTGGGGCAGGTCTTTTGCTCCTGACTGGTGGAGTTGAGATTTCCCACCCCCGACCCCCCAAGGCTTTTCTTAAATACTTAGAAAAGAAAGAGGTATGAAAATGCCTTTGGAGTTAACTGGAAAAATAGACACCATGCCCTGGGGCAGGTCTTTTGCTCCTGACTGGTGGAGTTGAGACTTAATATTTTACACTGGGTCTCACTTCCCTAAAGCCACGTCACCTAGAATTTCTCACCTGGACCACCCTTTACATCATACAGAGATCAAGGCTAACTGAAAGCAGTCACCCCTACCTCCGGGCTCTGTGCCTAAGATCCAAATTCAGGCAGAGACTCGGACCTGATAGTAAGAGAGACAGTAAGCTTAAAGAAAAGAAGAACCATGCCATCAAATACCTCTGTGTGTTTCAAGTATCTTCATATTGAAGTTATGTTGTCCAGTAAATACTGGAGGTGGTGTTTTTCTCAGAAGTCACAGCTAGTACACTGATTTACTCGTACATAGGGTTACTCTGAATTTACCAAGAGTGCTATTAGAACTTCGGGGATGATTGGGTTTCTACTTTCTAAGAATCGGAGGATAAAATAGAATTTTAAATAGTTTTATCAATAAAGTTGACCTATAACATCATTAGGAGCAAGAAGTGTGTTGGAAAGGAGTTTTACTTTCTTACGTGCTACTAGTGCTCAGGCTCCAAACCTCAGAATCTTCCTTGAATCCTTTCTTTCTTTCACTCCTCACTTTCTGCCAGTTGTAGTTTCAAAATATATCCAGAATCCAACCACTTCTCACCAACGTTAATTTTACCACCCTGGTCCAAGTCACTATCATGTTTCATCCGGACTATTGAGATGCCTTCTTAATTGGTCCATCTGCTTCTACCTTTGGTAGAGTCCATGCTCAAGCCAGTGCCTAAGTGACACCCTTAACATACAAGTCACATTAGGTCAGTCGTCGGCCAAAACCCTCTTGGCTTCCCACGTATTCAGAGTAAAGGCCGAATTCCTTCCTAGGGCCTGTAAAGCCTGGCACCATCATTGGCCCTCCTCTTATCTATAGGGCCTTCTTTCCATCATTCTCTTGTCAGGTCACTTTGCTTTAGTCACATTAGTCTCCTTGTTATTTCTCAAACAACCCTCAAACCTTGAACACTTCCACTTTATTATATTTTCACTGGCTGCTTCTTCCGCCTGCGTTGCCCTGTGCCGGTCATCTGCTTGGCTGAATCCTTCATCTCCTTCAGGTCTTTGCTCAGACAACATTTTCTCAGTGAGCCTATCCATGACCACCCTGTTGCAGGTAACTCCCCCTCCTCTGCATCATTACCTCCATTCTCAATCTCCCTTATCCTATTTTTTTGTTTTTTGTCTCCCCCTCTTAGCATATAAGTTCCATGAGGGCAGCAACATAGAATCCAGCACATAGTGGGTGTTCAATAAATATCTGCTGAAAGAATTCATTTCAGAGGCTATAGAATGAATAATAAGGGAAGAGTTTTTACCAAGATCAAATACTGAAAATCGTGAGAAACACTATACAAGACATAGCCTACTTCCACTAAATTTATACAATTTCCTTTTTAAAAAATAAACCAAAAGATTAAGAAAAAGGGAAACCTATACTGTCATGCTTTATTTTAGATGAGCACAGAGCACAGAGAAAATAGGTACCAACTTGGCAAGCTAACTATAGTTGTTATTATAGAATAGATAGTGTTTGACAAAAAAAAAAAGGTTAGTATAATTATCTAACAGCACGATAGAGTAAAGAATTGACCTAGGCATGCTAAAAACAGTAAAATACAAAAATTTCGTTCCTTTAAGATTATATACCAAACATTAAGTGCAAACTGTGATTATCCTAAGGATATATGAACAAGAGTTTAACCTGGTATTAATGACTGAATTTAAAATTTCTAAATTGTATCTTAAGTAAGAGTGCCAATCAGCATTGTATTTCTATATAGGTTGAGTGAAAATGAGTTCTGTGGAATCAGGGACTTTATCCTTAACACCTATCACAGTGGCTAAGCTATGAACACGTGGCAGGTACTTAATAAACACCTATTGATTAGTAAACAATGCATAGGTCAACATACTTTCAGTATAGTGAATTCACCTTGTTCCTTCTTTCTCTGCCTGACTATAGAGCCTGCAACAGCATCTTGATAAAGGGGGAAAACCAATAAAATGTCTGCTTTATCTGCCTGTGTTGCATATAAGTAAAATAAATAAAATAGCAAGAGTTGGTTAGCTATTTTAAAAAATATATTATAAAATGAAATAAACATATTTTCTTCCAACCAGCAGGGTAACAGGTCTGAGATCAGGTGAAAGAAGATGAGGAGCTCACCCCACCACCCCCTTTAACTTCAAGACTTTCTGTCCAAGGAGGCGCTAGTGAAGCAGAAGAGACAAATGGCTGATGCGCATTAGATAACTTTGTTTCAAGGAATCTTTTTAGTTGTGAGTTAAACGCCTCCTAATTCTGGTAGGATGTAACTAAGGAAACTTCATGGAACTTGGTGATCAAACAAGCAAGTCCTGTGAATTTAGTTTGCAAATGATTGTAAACTAGTAGATGTGATAATTCACCAAAGAGGTGAATGTCTTTTGTGGCCGGTTTGGGCAGCATTTTGAGAGACTAAGAATAGCTCTGTGCCACTTGCTCACTTGGTAGAGATCATGAATGAAAAAAATCAAGAGAGTCCCTACCAAACTTAAATATTCGGATACCTTATTTTCCCCAACCTATGTTTGGACAATCATTTAGTTGTCAGCTTCTACATGACTGTTATGGATGTACTGAAATACCAGAGTGCACAGATTCAACTAAGGATAAGGAAGTACATATAACCCAAACCATTCATTTTGGTAGAAAACCTTTGGTAACAACAATAGCTAACATTTACCGAGCCATTATGATGTGCTGGTTACTGTGCTAGGCATCTTATCTGCATAGTCTCATTTGATAGTCACAAATCCATTGGCAGTTACTGTTATTATATCTATTTTAAAGATTAGTGAAGTGAAACATGGAGGTCAAGTAACTCATTTTAGGTTACAAAGGTGGTACACAGTGGACTTGGGACTCAAGGGTAGGGCTGCATTAAGTCAAAATACAGGCAGCTTTAACTACTAAGTCATATAACCTTTAATTTCCACCGTCATTTTCCTCAACTTTGGGCCTACTGATTATCCAGCCCCCAACCCAACATGGCTATGAAATATTTCTATACAATATATAACGAAGTTTCAGAGTGATGTTAAAATAGATTGTCCAAAATTCTAAAGAAGGATGAAAACTTATAGTGAGATTAATGTAGTAGATAGAGCCTGGGTTTTGGAGCCAGTAAGACCTGGATTACATGCCTTTGGATAATTTACCCTGGAAACCAGCTTTCTTATCTGTAAAATGACAATTATGATATCTATATTACATGGTTCTTCAGAGGATGACCGATAATAGATATGGAGTGCTCAGTACTTGTAAAAGCATATACCGTGTTTCCCTGAAAATAAGACCTAGCTAGACAATCAGCTCTAATGTGTTTTTGGAGAAAAACCTTAATATAAGACCTGATCTTATTTTATTGTAAGACCGGGTCTATATAATATAATATAATATAATATAATATAATATAATATAATACCCGGTCTTATTTTGCTATAAGACCAGGTATAATACAATATAATATAATATAATATAATATAATATAATATAATATAATACCTGGTCTTATATTAATTTTTATTCCAAAAGATGCATTAGAGCTGATTGTCCAGCTAGGTCTTATTTTCGGGGAAACACAGTATAAATAACAACTGTTAATCTAATGTTGAGTCACCAGAAAATCATAGGATCTCACGATCCCACAAACAAAGCAAATGTTTTGATAGTATACAGAATTTTTTGTATTATTACTTGGTAGCTTAATTACTCAAGAATTATGGTAGTAATTTTTTCCTTTGACTTATTAGACTCTCAGTCTGTCTTCATATTTAATGCTGTTGGTTTACTCACATAGATGAATTACAACTTATTGCTTTTTATAATAGTAGGAGAAAGTATTAATAATTTAATACTAGTGAAAAGCTTGATTTAATGAGTTCTTAAATCGTAACAAATTACTATTCAATCAGGGTTTACATTTATATGTAGCATAAAGCTAATTATGGCCATTCATTTATTTATTCAGTAAATTTTTACTGTATGCCTGTATGTGGCAAACACTAAATGTTTGTTGGAGATACAATATGAAAATATATCACCCTATTCTGAAAGACTCACAGTCTAGTGGGAAGACAGTTATGCCAACAGAGGACCATTGAATCATTTGGAAGACCACTAAAGGGTATTACAACAGTTTAATCAAGAGACAAGTTGCTGAACTGAGGCAGTAGCAGTGGGTTGAGGTGGAGGGTACTTCTATCTTTTGATGATATTCACCAACTAGAACTGATGGAAAGTGATGCTTGGTGGAATGTATATTTGGGGAAGGCAGAGTGTAAAGGTAAGAATCTAGGCTGAGTCATTTGTTTCTAGTTTGATCTAGAAGCCCAAGTTGTAAAAGTGATGTACTAAGCAAAAAATATTTTCTCCTTAAAATCTAACACATGGAGTCATCAGTGATATTCAAATCAATGATAGAAAATGTAAGGGATAATGACGTTAAATTTAAGTAGAAGAAATAAAATAGAAAAAATAAGATAAAATGCTAACAAATGCAGCTAGTTACATCACCATGATATAAATTAGGTGTAATGATTTATGATTATAACAATCACTGGGACAGAAATTTTAAGTTAGTGTTTCATGAATAACCTCAAATTTTCATTTCTCTTTTGTTCTATAGCAAATATCCGACATCCCACTGCAGTGCAGCAGCAGTGTATTTAAAAATACTCAATATCCTCATTGAGGTGAGACTCAACTGTGATTCTAACCTTTAACTTTGAGACTGATGCCCCAGCGGCATTTCAGCACTTGTGTGACCAACTTGTTCCAACCACTGCAATCACTTAGTAGGAGAAAAGTCTATACCACAAAGGGAAACAGTCATTGGATTGGTCTGCTCTTTAGAAAGCTATTTAGAGTTTCAATTGCAAGCTGCTTGCTGAACAAAAATCCTCAGACACAATCAAGCACAGGATTCCAACCAGACCTCAAGTATTTCACAAAGAAATGATACATCAGTTGTCCAAAGAGAATGAAACACCTGTTTCTAAGGGAGCTTTAAGTCGATAAGTAATAAACTAAATCTTTGTTATGAATGCTTTCTGGTGTCTGAGTGACTGTTGCCCTTTTGGAGGGCAAAGTGCATAAAAGATTCAGTGACCTTGTGACTTGACAGTCCAATAACTACCATTATGTGCAGTCAATGTAAATGAGCAAAGCTGACAATGGGCTAATTGGCTGCCTCTGGTCAGCCAAGTGTACTTTTGACCTTAATGAGAACCTAATCAATTAATACTTAAGGCAATAAAGACCTCTTGCTGATTAAGTTAGACAGAAATCATCTTTTTCCAACAGGATTAGTGCTGCAAAGTGGCAAAGTTTTAATGTAATATATGATAATCCTCTCTTCTGAGGACCCTCTTATTTAGCTAACATGGTGAAATTGAACCATGAAATGTGAAATCTTTGATTCAATTATTTATGTTTAAAAGGCTTCTTTAAAAACAAACTAATTCAGATACTAAAATAACTTCTACTGTCCAGTTGCTAACAGTTACTGTACAAAGTGAACACGGTCATAGACTTGAAAAAAAACCCATAATGTGTTTTGTTTTGTTTTAAACTGCATGAAGCCATAGTAAAATTCTAGAGGAAATAATGAAACTTGGAAGAATTGTTTTTCAACTGGGGTGTTTTTTTCTGGGAACTACTAAGATGATAGCAGGTAGCATTCGAGAGGCATAGTGTTTTATTTATTTATTTTTGTTGTTGTTTTAATTAAAAAGAAAAAAAGTGCTACTATTGGCTTTCACAAAGATATGGGAGAATGCTCTTAAAAGGAAAAGTTCTTTATAACAGAAATTGTCACTTTTAAGTCATAAAGTGGTGTCTTCGATATAAAGCAGTACCTCTTTACGTTCTCTGTAGACTAGGTAAACAGTCTCTATGCTGAAATGAGGCCATAATTTGTAGAAGCATCCAGAATTACTTTCTGCTTACAATGTATAATACCTGACTTGGCAGAAGAACAAGTTTATCATTTTAGGTTAAAAATTTATCATTTGGCCACAATGACTAAAAGCTACAATTCCTCTCCTTTAACATTCTTCTCCTCTTTCAGTAGGTTTTCCTGTTTAAAGCTTTGTAACTCCTCTGGCTCAGATGATACATTTGAAAATGTATGCAACTTATATAGGACAGCAGATCTAGCTCCTTTAAAAAATACTATAAAAGCAACAGCTGTGTTTCTGCAATAACGGCTTCATGAGGCTTTTAATACAGATAAATATGCAAATATGTCATACTATTTTTAATACACCATTTTTACAGTGTAATGACTGAAAACATTTTGCATATTTAGATTGATAGTAAGAAATATGCACCATTCAAAACTGGAATTATTGTCATATTGTAGTGAGTAATAAAAAAATACGATTTTGGATGGTAAGTAAAACAATGTTAAATCATAACAAGAACACTGACAAAGTCCAGGGCAGTAGTTGAGTAGATTCCACTACCATGTCATCAGTATTGCTTAAGAAATTACAAAGCACTGTTCATATTCCTCCACTGATGAGATAACACACCGTTACTATCTAATTGTATTTCTCAAACACCAAGTCAGTTTAATCTAGACTCTGGGTTTTGAAGACACAACATTGGCTTTCAAAATTTAGTAATTCTGGTCATTTAATCAAGTTGTGCATTTTGTATAGAATCATATAAGAAATCCACAATGGAGTTAGAGTTAAATACCACAGGCTCATTTTGACCTTACTATGCTAAGCTTTCTTTTAATATTACCCACAATAACGTTTTTCTCACATTTATTATGAAAAATGTCAAACAGAGAAAGTATAAAAAGTTATACAGTGAACATCTATGTATACTACCACTATTAACATTTCTACACCTGCTGTATCATATATCTTTCCATCTATTACTAATTTTTTTCTTTTAGATTTTGACTGCTCTTTTTTAATAGACTTTTTTGGGGGAGTAGTTTCAGGTTTACAGAAAGTTTGTGCGGAAAGTGCAGAGAGATCCCACATCCCCCCTCAAGCCCTTCTTCCGAGCTTTCTCTCTTAACATTTTCGATTAGTGTAGTACACTTGTTACAACTGATGAACCAATATTGATATATTATTATTAACTAAAGCTTACAGTTTACATCAGGGGTCACTCCTGGTGGTGTACATTCTATGTACACCAAATTGACAAATGTATAGTGACGTGTATCTACCATCACAGTGTCTTACAGAATAGTTTTACAGACCTAAAAATGTCCTGTGCCCCACCTATTCATCCCTCCCTTTTTCCTTTCCCCAGGAACTCCTGGAAATCACTTATCTTTTACTGACTTTGTAGTTTTGCCTTTTCCAGAACGTTATGCAGTTGGAATCATACAGTGTGTTGCCTTTTCAGATTAGTCTCATTCACTTAGCAATATGCATTTGAGGTTCATCAATATCTTTTTGTGGTTGATAGCTCTTCTCAGTGCTGTAAAATATTCCATTGTCTGGATATCACAATTTATTTATCCATTCACCTAAAGATATGTTGGTTGCTTCTAATTTATAGCAACTATGAATAAAGATGCTATAAATATTCATGTGCAGGTTTTTGTGTGGATGTAAATTTTCAACTCATTTGGATAAATACTAAGGATCACGATTAATGGATTATATGGTAAGAGTATGTTTAGCTTTAAGAAACTTCCAAGCTATCTTCCAAAGTGGTTGTACCATTTTATATTCCCACCAATAATAAATGAGAGTTCCTGTTGCTCTATATCTTCAACAGTATTTGGTGATGTCAGTTTTTGGATTTAATTATCCTGATAGCTGTGTAGTGGAGTTAATTTATTTTTAAAGATTTTTTTTTTTTGAATAATTTTAGACTTAGAGAAAAATTGGAAAGATAATATAGAGATTTCCAGTATACAGTTTACCTACTCTCATTTAATGATAACACCTTAAATTACTATGGTTCATTTGTCGAAGTGAAGATTGATACAATGCTAGTAACTAAACTCCAAACTTTACTCAGATTTCATCAGTCTTTCCACTAATGTCACCCTTTTGTTCCAGGATCCCATCCAGGATAAGAGATTGCATTCAGTCACCATATCTCTTTAATCAGAGGAGATGAAGTCTGTGAGTTTCTCAGTCTTTTCTCGTTTTCTATAACCTTGATAATTTTGAGGTGCACTGGTCCGGCATTTTGTACAATGCCTTTCAATTTGGGATCATCTGATGTTTACTCAGAATTAGGCTGAGGTTATGTATTTTTTGGAAGAATACTGCAGAGGTGAAGTGTCCTTCTCATTCCCTGATATGATGGGAAACAAGCAGTGAAGATAATTCATCAGTAGTGATGTTCCTTGATCATTTGATGAAGGTAATGCTTGCCAGATTTCTTCACTGTGAAGCTTCTATTCCTCCCTTTTCATAGTCTGTTCTTTGGAAGGGAGTCACTAAGTTCAGTACACACTTGTGGGCAGGAAATTATTCATATCAGTATGGACACATTCATATTTATTTTATACTTTGGATTTTATGGCTAAAATTTTTCCAGCTTTAGCCATTGGGGGATTGGTCAGGATGGCTCCTCTGTCTACTCGATATATCTCCATTCTTTTATTTTTTGAGCTCTTCCTTACTTTCAGATATTAGAAGACACTCCAGGCTCATCTTGTATCCTCCCTGACTCAGCTGTAGAGTCAGCCATTTCTTCAAGGACTCTTCTTCTTTTTATTGGAGAATGGTTATTTATAAACCAAGGTACAGTTGCCACTGTACTCACTGCCACTGGGGTGTTACCACTATATATATACATATATATACCAAAATATATATATATATATATATATTTTTTTTTTTTTTAATTTTAATTAAGAATGTAACATGAGGAGGCATAATTTGAAAATTCAACTTTTCTTACATTTAAATACTTCAGGAAGTTAAGGAAGAAAACTACCCTTAATTGTTCTCTTTTATCTAATGTCTTAGGAAAAACAATACTACCCTCAATAATATTTTTATTTGTGATTTTACTCAACCCTATTTGAACCTTTACAAAAATAATTAAAAATGACAAATATTGGGAATAGTTGTAAATGCTCATGTATGTGGTCAGTTTTACACAGTCTAGATCAGACATGTTAGTGTACTGTGGTAATGGTTATATTTTTTAGCTAAAATACTATTATCTCTTGGTATATTTCTCTGTACTTCTCTTTCTCTTATACTTCTGAATAACTTTCCTCAGTCCTCACATACATAAGGTAAACAAAATAAACTCATTTGAGAGTGGTTATGGAAAATGGTTCCTATATACATTGAAAAAAGCTAAAGAAAAGTGTGGCACAATTATAGTTGTATAGATAGTTCTATCAGAACAGTCAAAATGGTATGTCATTAGAATGGTGTCATGTGTAGTGGGAAGAAAACTGGCATGGGAATCAAGAATTGTGAGATATTCGATTTGTATATGTACATGTGTATTTAACATGCTTAAGAAAAAAGAAGCCAAACACTTTATAAATGAATAGCAAGAAGAGCCCAAGTTCTCTGAAATCCCAGTACTCAGAGATAACCACTTTCAATCCTTTAGGCCAGGGGTGTCCAAACTTTTTTCAATGTTTTTTGCCAAGGGCCATTGCGGTAAAATACACAAACAGCTGGGCCACTCACTCGAGGTGAAGTACGTATTGCCTCACCTGGTTTATTTAGGTAAACTAAATATATTTTTGGAATTTGCTGCAGGCCAATTAAAAATGGATTGTGGGCTGCGTTGGCCCGTGGGCCGCAGTTTGGACACCCCTGCTTTAGACCATTCCAATCTCTGTTTAGCTCTATTTTTATTTGTATTCACCCACATTAGGCACTATATTAAGACAGCTTAAATATAAACATAGTCACGTATATGTAACTTTACATGAATGATACCACATATATGATATTCTGCTATCTGCTTTATTCATTGATAAGAATGGAAATCAGTCCTTATCAATAAATGTGAATATATACACATACCAGATATTTTAATACTGTATTATATCTTAAGGTACTATTATGCTGATTTATTTATTAACTTTCCTATTGATGGATATTTAAATTGCATCCAAAACATTATTGTTATAAATTGTATAGATATCAACATCCTTGTTGTCAGATAATCACTTTAGGATAAACTCCTAGGAGTAGGATCACAGGGTAAAAGCATATGAACGTCTTAGTCATGGATAAATATTGCTATCATGTTTCCCCGAAAATAAGACCGGGTCTTCTATTCATTTTTGCTCCAAAAGACGCTTTCTGGCTTATGTTCAGGACACGTCATCCTGAAAAACCATGCTAGGGATTGTTTTCCGGTTAGGTTTTATTTCAGGGGCAACACGGTATACTGTCCTTTGAAAGGGCCGATCAATGCACACTCTCATGAGCAGAATAGTCTCTTAAGATTTTGTTATCTTAGTTTCTGAGTTTAAAACACTATATGTTTAAGTGAGCATTTCTTATTTGTCCTGCATGAGAAGTCTTTCTTCACTTCTAGAATCTCCTCACTCAAGATCTCTTTGAGCATCAATTTTACCCCTTTGCTCATATTCTCTTCTTGAAGAGCACAGTTGAGCATGTGTTAAATTCCTCTTTCTATCTTTCATGTTATTTAACTTCTGTCTCATACTGTATTATCCATGACTTTGTCTTGCTGTACCGCATTCTGGGTAACACTTCAGCTCTATATTCCAGTTTACTCATCCTCTCTTTCAGCTGTGTCTAATCTTCTGCTTAATCCATTCTCAGGAATTTTCATTTTAATGACTATAGTTTTTAATTTTTAAATATTCATTTTTTTCTTTTAAAAGCTTGCCGACTTTCAGTAGTCTCCTATTTTTTCAAATACTTCATATTATGTATCCAATAATTCAAACATAGACAGTTCCTAGGGTTCTAATTCTGTTATTTTCTTTTGTATTTATTTTTTGTTTGTTCATTTATTGTCCTGATGACTCTTCTCTGTAGTGGCTTGTTTCTTGATGTATTCTGTTATTTTGGATGATGAACTATTGTTTGGCATGGTTTTATCGGTGGATCTCCTGTAAGGCTTAGGTTCAGTGTTCATTTCCTCAGAGGAATTTTTGTTTGATTCTGCCCATTGCTCCACACAACCAATTTACTAATTTAGGACTACCTGAAATTATTTTATCAGTTTAGGATTTCTAGGACTGCACTGATCATGCAGTCTGCACTCCCAATGTGTTTGAGGGAAAACCTGTGTATTTGAATTCCCTAGGAAATGTGTTTTATTTTCTACTCAGAGCCTAAGACAAGACAGAGAAATTCCTTGTTGTTTTGTTTTGTTGTTGAGCATATTTTCTTAGCCCATCCTTTCACAGAGATTATAGCCCTTCAAAAATGCTGGTTTATAGAGAGGCCTCAGATCCGACACTCCAAAGCACTGTTTTCTCTCCCTAAACGGCCATTCAAACACAAGCTTTTTGGTCACCATGATTAGCAAGTAATTCCCATCATTTCAGTTTCTGCTTACCAATTTCCTTTCCATTTGTTCCCCTAGAGATTTCTTTTACTTTCTTATGAGCACAGTCACACAATTTAAATGACATTCTCATTTGTCTGGTTTTTTTTGTTTTTGTTTTTTATAAATTCAGCATTTCTAGTTGTATGCTTTGGGATATTTTTCAGACTGCCCAGCATTGTGAGAATTTCAGCATGCACAGTTAAGTGTGGATTTCAGATAAATAAGAAATACTCTTTTAGTGTAGGTTTATCCCAGATAGTGCATGGTCCATACTTATACTAAATGATTATTAATTGTTTATCTGAGATTTTAATTTGACTGGGCATTCTGTATTTTTATTTGCTATATCTGGCATCTCTAGAATCTAATCCAACATATTGTTGGAAATGGAAGTCTGGGTTATGTTTTAAGTACCACTTTGAGAAATCAGACATGGGTAACACATTTACTGAGTCATTACACATTTGAGAATGTATTTTTTTTCCCTTAAATATAGCAATTTGGCTGATACACATAGCTTTAACCTGAAAATTCTATAGGCAATATTCCATTGTCTTCACAACTGTAATTTAAAAAAATCTGAGTCCCTAAGTCTCTCTCTCTCTCCCTTTTAAGTGATCTTCTTTCTGCTTCCTTTCCCTTGCAGTTTAATAACTTAAAAATATATCTTGACATTAGTCATTCTTTATAAGCATTTTCTAAAACAAACTGAATATTTTTCATCTATAGATTCAGATTTATTTTTGTTTATTTTTTTTGTTTTTTTAAACTCCTGGAGGACTATTCCTTGAATTTTTGTGAGTTTCATTTATTCTGCTCCCTTGCCCTCTCAGCACACAAATAATCATATGTTAGCTTTCCATTTTTCTTGACATCTACTTTGGTATTTTTAAGTGCTTGACTTTTTATGACTTCTTATTTTTGTGTGACTTTTCACCGTCCTGTCCCTGTGTGGGTTTTCTACATTGTTGAGTTTCTTCTTTGCTGTTTTTGATACACCAATTTTTTTCTTGTGGTGTTATTTTCCTCTTGATTTCTTTCTTTTGTTCTACCATCTTCCTTTACACTTAATTCCTCATCTTATCCCATATTTGAACTATCATTTCATATAGTCTAAGTTCTTTTTCAATTTTCTTGAGTATGCAAAGCAGTTGCAAAATTTTTATACCATTTTTGAAGTGCATTTTCTTCCAAAGTATCACCTCTATCTGAATTTCATATGTTTTATTTCTTTGCTTTGATTTTGGTGGGAGTAAATTTAATTTGATAGCTTTCATTTCTGAATAGGCTATTCTAACCAAGCTTTCCTCATTCCAAAATAATGTTGGTGTATTCCCCTAGCCTTTTCTTTCTTGACTGCTTGGGCACTCAGGAAATTCTCTGAAAGTGCATATGCAGTGGGCATATGCCAATGTCCAGTATTATTTGTTCAGTGTCTCAGACATATCAGAAGGGATGGAAGAAAGACTGAAGGAATTCTGTTTTTGACAGCCCCTCCTTCATTCTCCTTAGACATAGGAGAGTTCAGAAGTGAGTAGTACTCTGGTCTTCACTTTGTTTTCCTACATTGTAGTAACCTAGATATTTTCCTGCATGGTCTACACGGTTTGACAACACATTTCTTTTCTCCTACCTCCCTGATTTTGTTGGCTGCTCCTTGCTTCTCTTGATGAAGCCAAATACTACTAAAGATTATCCCCCACTTCTCTTCTGTCCCCCTGGACCCAGAACAGAAATGACTAAGCTAAGTGGCTAATCAAGCCAGGGCTCCAAGATATTATATTGAAATAATAAGGGACAGGTATGACTAAAGGCAGCAATCAACATATTTTTATTTGCCCTATTTTTAACTCTAATTTCTATCCTTCTAAATTTAGAATAAAATTGGAAGAATATCAGTGAATTTCTTTAACAACTTTATTCACATATTATCTCCTCATTACTACTCTCTAGAAGAGGAATTCTGTGCAGATTCCTACCATCTTATTCCAATCTGACCTAAATTGTTCTGTGTTTAGATAATGCATTTGATCTTTCCCGAGTTATAGCAGTATTGGTCATACATTGCTTTTTTGCTTCTTTTGTTAATTGTTGGTTAGTTCTACAGAAAAAAAAAAATTGTGAACTGCCCTTATAATGCATGTGATCTTTCCTTTAGTTGCCCATTTAAAAAAGGATATATTTTTAGGAAAGTAATTTTACCTCTTTAGGTCCCAACTTATAAAATGAGGGGGTAGCCAAGTGACTTATGGTATCCCATCTATTTCCATGATGACATGAATTATTAGTGTATGTTTGTTCACTATAATGTCATATACAAAAAAGACAAACAACAAATCTGGCACTCTCTACCTTGCCTAGTCCATATGTGAAGATTAATTTACTCCATAGTCAGTACTCGTATTTACAACTTCAAGCTCCTTTGCCTCAAAATTGGCTAGCCTTAGATACATGCACAAACAGTTCATCTCAGTAACAGGAGGAAGGCAGATGTAGATAGAATATTAAGTGTGGAGGGGGAGGATGTGGAATTTTCCTTCAATTGCTTCCATTAACTCTGTGAATTAAGGTCATCATCAGAGAATCAAGAGAAAGGAGACGTTGTTGGAGGTCTAGGATGAGAGGAGAAATTGTGAACTAGTCTACAAGGAGTGTCAGAGAGTGAATGGATTAGAGAATATACAGTAAGAGTGCTGTTAGCACAAAGTGCTCAGTTAGGGTAAATGCTCACAGATTTAAAGTAGACCAGTCAGCATGACTGGTTTTTCTTTAGCCACGTTTAGGTGTTTAGGTGCAGAGAAAGAGTAGGCAGTGAACTAGATTTAACCATGGTTGGGGTTTTGTCAGGTGAGTGTAATATAGGAAGGGCGAAACGGACAAAGAAGATGAGAGCAAATGCATGGAGTGATCATAATAATGGGCCATTACATCTATTTAGGGAAAAAAGGGAGGTAACAGGGGGTTAGGAAGGAAGGCCAAGAAGAGACTAAGAAGCATTAAGAGATGGTAGGATTAATGACTACAGGTCCCAGTGGAATCAGAGTACTATTGGGAGTGAACTGGAAAGACAGGAGATGGCAGGGAGTGAGATGCTTGAAATGAGATTATGGAGGTCTTGCTATTGTTGGCAAAATTACAAGGCTGAGTGTATGACCATGAGATTTAGTGTCTGTGAATGAAGAAGAGTAGGTGTGTATTGGAACGACTATCTTGGAAGGATATTGTAATCACTAAGACTCAACCTACAATCTGGGGTTAAACTATGTAAGGAATGAGGGGGGAGTAATTTGAGGGTCTACAGATGACTAAAATAAAAACTTCTGGAACATTTTTCTTGCATCAGATTTGCAAAGATGAAAAATATTGATAGGTTCCAGTATAGGCCAAGTGTGGGAGGAGTATGATACAACATTTTCATAGGTATTCAGGCAATATTCATCTTAATGCTCATATTTTCACTCAGCAGTTTCATTACAGGGAATTTATCCAACTTAAATAGTTGCACAAGAATGTAAAGATATTTGTAAAAGAATGTTCAACTTTAGAAATGCTAACAAATGTAAAGAACTGTAAATAACCTAGATGGCCATAATAGACAATTGGTGAAATGAGTTATCATATACTCATCAATGAAAAATCACGCAACCATGGAAAAGAATGAAGGGGGTTGTACATGTACAGACATGATAGAGTGTCCATTGTATTTCATTAAGTGAGGTGGTGGTGGTGGGGGGAAACATAAAATGTTATACACAAAATAAGTTCTTTTTGTTGTGAAGAAACAATGTTATAATTCTTGGATTTTTATAAGCTTGTACAGGTTCTAAAATAAAAAAAGTAAAGGTGTTCTAATACAAAATCAACAAAAGGTAAAGATACTAGTGTTGTGCAGAATGAACCATTAAGAGTTTATCAGGGCTTCATGGAAGACTCCAGTGACTTGGGAACAGAGTTGGAGAATGAAGACAGTAGGAATACGAAGTTCATTTCTAGCTGAACATCAGCTGCCCTGAGAGACAGACACCGAGCACCCGTTCATGGCCCTAGGTCCACTCTGACTGCACTCACCTCTCCCCTCATCATTCATCACGCTCCAGCTAAGGATTTTTTCCTTCTGTTTTCAAACATGCCAAATTTATTCCTACTTCTTGCCTTTGGGCCTGCTATTTCCACTACCTTTAGTGCTCTTGGAGCTCTTTACTTGGTTGGCTTCTTCTTGTCAGTCAAGTCTCAGCTCAAACATCACCTCTTTGGATAAATGGTCTGCTTATCTGACTTTAAGTTTATTCCCTTTTTTTTTCTTCACAGTAGTTATCACTTTTTAAAGATATCTTGTTTATTTGTTATCGTCTATAACTCCCTGCTGACAGCAGGCACCCACTATGTTTTGTTCATGACTGTACTTCTAGTCTTGAGGAGAGTGCTTGGTACACAGTAGGTGCTTAAAACTTACTTAGTGAATGAATGAAGGAATGGTTAGGAGATAGTCATAGTCTAAATGACTAAGCCTCACGCTTCTGGCTTGCCCCACACTGGGCCTATAGGAAAGTCTTGCTACATCCAATTAAAAAGCTGTATTTAATGGCAAACTTCTGATCCAACTGAGTAAGTATGGCAGTAAGACTTCCTTATTTTTTCATTTGCAGGGTGAAGTGAGGAGGTGGTAGTGGTAGTGGTGGTGGTGATAGCAGCAGTAGCACATGCCATGCTTCACATACCATAACCTAACTTCTGGAAATTCCTGTCTCTCTTTCCACTCAAACAAATTCCGCTAATTCCAACTGGGTTCACAACTTGGCTGAAATGTTGCCACATCTATTGCTTGAAATGAAAGTTTACAAGACAGCCAATCAAAATTTACAGTAAGAACAGGAGAGTCATGGCTATTTATTAATTTTTTTCCTAGCAAGCTCTTTCCTCTTCTTCCTTTCTAATATTATTCTGAGTGTCCAAACTACGACTTTTGAATAATATTGATCCACTCATGGACTTAAGCCAGATGTAGGAGTGCGCATGTAATGTGTGCTTAAGCCACTGAACACACTGAATTTCTGTGGCCTTATCCATTGGAACTAAATTGAGCATATGCTCTAAACCGGATCAAAGTGAGAAAGGCAATATTTTTACTGTGAAAATTGAGATATGGGTTCCCTCGTTTCTACTTGTGTTTGGTGTATGGAGGTGCAAAGCTTGGAAATCTAATAACAATAAGGAGTGAGACTGGAGCTGTTAGGAGGTCATGTCAGGATGGAGCAAACCCAGAGGTAGTAGAGCTGAGAGATGGAATCTGATGATATTGTGTGAATATTGGATCAAGCTACATTTGGAGTGTTTTTTCTTCAATATCTATATCTATATCTTAAAATCAAAATATTATAATTATGGGCCATGAAATCGCTAAAGGAGTGTGCCTTATAACCATATGTTAGAAAACCTCAAGTGTTGTTGATATTCACGTATCTACTATTTATATGTATTATACATGTATTATAATGGTAATCAACCAGGATTTTGATGTCCTTTCTATAGACTACCACTGTAAGCCAGTGTAATTTGATGAGTTTAGATAAATAGTCAGTAGTAGGAGTAGTTGCATAAGTAAATAATGTAATCTGGAAGTCATTTAGTTACTCAGTATCTTCAAGGTGTGAATTCTTACATACTGCTTGGTGTGACACACTTAATATATCCTGTTAATAAATACTATTTGTAGTTCGTAGTGGACAAAGTTGATGGGTAAATAGGTGGTTCACCCAAATGATATCATCTGGTGAGATGTTGAGGGCACTGGACCTGGGAATTCTGAAATTAGTTAAGTGGCTGAGAAAGTTTTGGGGAGATTTAAATGAAATGCTACTTGTAAGCCATATAAATGTTTTAGCCACTTTTCACTAGTGGATATTATTCTTACAATAACATACAATTAGGGAAGTTTTCAATGTAAGGCCCATAATGTTGCAAATATAATATAAATGATAAGAAACGCATAGGACTTTAGGGTTAGACTTGAATTAAAAATCCACCCCCCCCATTTTCAAGCTGCGTGATCTTGGATCACCTAGCTGACATCCTTCTAAAGTCATATACATGATATTAAAAAATGGGATTAAAATATCTTCTGTGGAGGGTGATCATGAGAACTATGCGAGTTAACATATGGAAAACACCAGACTTATAACTGGCTCTCAATAAATGATAGCTATTATTGTTATTGCTAGTGGTAGAAAACTCAAGAGATTAGAAAATTACTACAGGCTGAACGCTCCTCTGGATCCATAGTGATGCTACTCAATCTGGGATGGTTGGTAAGATTTATAGATTGTTCACTTGACCTTAGATTCAAATGGCCTTTGTCATCATCCATGCAATTCAGATCAACAGTCATTTTTCAGTGCCACTTATGTGTATGGTACTATTAGGCACTAACAGAATTCAAGAGATTCTTGTCCCCAAATAATTTACAAGCCAATGGGGCAACAGATGAGCCTATAACAAACTATAAGACAAAGTAGATAAGAGTTCAGGTCTTCATAGAGAAATGGTTGCTCTCTGTTGGAAGAGTGATAAAAGAGAAAAATGAAGAAAAGCAGTAACTATTGCCATCTTTTCCTGTGATATTAACACAGATGAGGAAGGAAAATCTTTGGTAATGCAGCTAAGAAATGGCAGAGGCTATATTCAAACCCTATCTCTGTCCAAACTACAAGTCGATGCTTTCAACTTCTATACTAAATACTGTACACTGTCTTAGATGCTGTAGCTTTCAGATTGTATATGATTTATACTGGTTTTCTTGGGTTGGAATGGATACATTTGTTATTGTTCTGCCACTTGGGTTTTTGTTTACAATTCCACTTTGAGGGCAATCCTTACATAAAATTTCCCTCAGTTTCTTGACTTGAAAAGCCAGCATAGAAAGAGTCACCATAAGCAGTAAATGAAGTCATGCTGCCAGAATGGTTGGGCAGGGATTACTCCCTGCTTACAGAATCACTTTATTGGCAGTAGCTGTCTTTCCTTGCTGCTGGGCAACATTTTATTAAAACATTTCATTATGTGTCTTGCTTTAATTAGCTATGGAAATGGTACAGCACCTTCAGGAGCAAATACTACTGAGAACAGAGCCACTTGGGGAGCAAATTTCCAGATCTACAACTTAATAATGAGATGATCGTGGGCACATTTTTTTCACATTTCTATAATTCTCTTGAACTTCTTAAAAATTCAGAAGTAGACAATTTTGCCTATACATTCTGTCACTTAATTCCTTTCTATTTTGCATCATTATTTACAGACTAATTTTATTTGCCTTACCCAGGTATAAGCTAATTTAAGGCAGCAGCTAAAGTAGTATCTTGCCCATGACCAATAATTATTGGATGAATGATTTATAAAACAAATATTTCCAGTGGATGTTTATATGTTTAATGCTCAAGAAAAACAGCAGTATTGGATTATCATGCACTACAGTAATGAAAGCTTTGAAGAGTAAACACTTTTTAGCTTTTAAGCTCCTTTGAAGGCAGAAGCTATATACAAATGTCAATTTTTTATGCTCGGATATACCAAATGTTTAATTAATGTTTTTTGAATCAATAGAAAATGAGAATGATTCATAATGCAATTAGCTTTTAAACAACATTACAAGCTACAGGCTTTCTATGGTATTTTGCCCCCTTCCCACTTTTTTCTTTCCCTCCAGAACTAGAAGAGTCCCTGGAATGACCTCTTTAAATGCTGTGCTTTCTCTACAGCACTTGTGTGTGAAATCTTTTTCTCCTTCTTAAAGCTGGAGGGAGTTTCCTGAGTGATTGATTGGTGAGGTGTCCCCTGGACACACTGGTGCAAACACCATGCAACCACTGATTGATGTGCTCGCTCTTTCAGGAACACATTCATTTTCTCTTCTCTAACTCACACAATTTATTCATCCCAGGATGCATTTATGCATCCAGTATCACTGTCTTTCAATTTTTAAACAAGCGAAAAGATGAAAACTTAATGCTTATAAGGTTATAAGGCTTATAAAGCAGGCCTATCTTAAGTAAAATATCTGATCTTCCCCTATTCCAGAAGAATATTTCTTCAAGGGTTGCTTTTACTCTGATTAATTATGAATTTAAAACAACTTTGGAACTGCGAAAGAATATAGTATGCGATGGGGGAAGTAAAGCTACAGATTTCGACATACTTGGGTTGAGTCAGCTATTAACACGTGGGCTAATACGGGGATAAGGAGACCAAAATTCTAGTTAGGGTCCTCTCATTGCCTGGAAGCTCGAGAGAGGCACTTCGCCTACTTGGACTTCAGCTGCCTTATCTGTAAATGTGAGGATTAAACTAGCTGGCTCTGAAGGCTCCTTCCAGCTACAATGTTCTATGGTTCTACAACTGCCACTGACATGTAGTAACATCATGAAGAAATCTGACAGTCATGAGAGATTTAGACCAAAGTCATCACAGTTTTGGGGGGAGGTTAATCGTGGTACACACCATTAATGTAGTTTAAATATGAACATGTCCACTCAGGAAAAACATGAACAATTTATAAAAGAATCAATTATATAAGTCAAAATAGTCTATAAAACCAGAAAAAAAAAATGCTCCAATCCACATATAGTTTAGGGGCAAACATTAATCTTACAAATATTTCTGGGTCGTTGTTTACATTGGAGTAAGGAAGGGAAATTATGAGGGAACATAGAAATGTAGTTTAAAATTTGGTTAGCCTCTGGGTTGACAATGGGTTCTGAATACCTTATCCGATGCAAGGGAAGGTTGCTTTTAGTTTCCAGGAATTCTTATTTCCATCTGGGTTATCACTTCAGTAATATGTAGAAGAGCATTTTCAAATGAACCAAATCAACACACTTTAACTTTTCATGAAATTAAGCATTTTTAAATGTCTTAGCCTCCCACAATAAAATAATTGACAGTGTTATCTATAAGAAATTACAATCACAAAAGAAGGCTTAAGGAATATGATCCAGGCCATTCTGAAACAAATACTAAAAGAGTCGGAGAGGTAAGCTTCATTAGCAGGTTAAAACATAGTGGGGAACATTTATTTCTTCATTTATTAATTCAGATATTTGTTGAACACTTAATTGTCAGCATAATCTTTTGTTAATTTTGTTCATCCACATAGCCTTACTGGAGATGACACATAGTCAGCTGATAATTTATACTGTGATATCAGCTATCATACCCCAACCATTTCCCTGTCAGTGTCTCCCTTTTGAATAGCACTTTCCTTCAAAGCTCTGCCTGCCTTTTACTGAGCAACGGGATTAGTGCCAGACTGCAGTAAGCAATTTGTTCATCCTTGGAGAGCACATTTGCACTACCCCATGATACAGCCATTTAAACGATTTTATTCGTTCACCTGTGTTGAACATTAAGGGGGTAAATTTTCAGTCCAGGGATTTGGCTTTAAAACTCCAATTGATGTTAATGAGAATTGGTAATGAGCCCCTTCTTCTTAATTAGTGGCACCATACCTATGACAGTAAGAGGCATGGCTCAGACGTGGGGACCTTAACGAGGTGATAACAAGGAGAAAATGTTTAAGCCTGGATTTTGGCCTGGTCCATACTTTACTATGCAAACATACTTTTGGAGCTGATGCTTTAAAGTAAATTTATTACCTGGCTTTTATGGCTGTGTAGACTTGCCCTAAGAACAATCTGTCTTTTCTATAAAAATACCCTTGTTCCATAGAAAAAGAGTGATGCAGAAGAAGCTAAATCAAAAGAGTAAGAATATGATTTGAATTTCTCTTCTTGTTTGTGTAGAGCAAATATGATGATGAAACAAACTATTTCTTGGTGTTCTGTTTGCCTCAATTAAAGAATACCACAGTTTATCAACCTCACTCCACACCAAGGGGCAAGACTCCTTTGTTTAGGTAAATTGAACCTCTAAATATCACTCAAGAAATTACAGGGATGATTTAAGGAAATAAGAGTCTGACTTTTATAGCATCTTTTCTTGAATATTATATGATCATTATGGTATGTCGGTAAAAACACAAGTTTTGATCTTACATATTCTATCTACTTGAGCTGCTTCTTACTGCTACAGCACATGACCTAATCCAGGAAGAATAAAATGATCACAGAATAATAAAATTTTCACTGTATCTAGCAAAGGACATAAAAGTTGGATTATTGATTTTGTTTGAATGATGTGCTGTAATTTCATACACCAGCAGAATGGAGCACAAATCCTGGCCTGCCAGCTTTCATTACTGGAACTCACTTTCTTGCCACCAAGTAACTTCTACCAAGTCACAAAATAAATCTGGATTTCTTAACTTACTGAAAATGAATCTCTTTAGCCCCAAGTAATTAATAGGAACTTCAGGACTATAGTAGATCTGCTTTGACGGGGAGAGGGGGCAAAAACCTGAATGCTGATCTGTTACTATTTCTCTAGTGTGCAATTATTCCCATAGCCAAAGATAAAATAACATGCATGCAATTTCTAAATCTTTACTGTATCTCTTTGCCCCCTTGACATATTGTTTTTAATTCTTTCAAATGGTTTCACTGTACTAGTTTAAAAAATAGTAATAATAAAAGTAAAAAAACAACAACAACAACCAAAAACTGTACATCAAAACAAGAAATAAAAACCAGGTAAAATGTCAAAGTAGCCAGGTTTGAACACTGCATACACCATTTGGCTTCTGTTGTCACACATTCAGAGAGCAAAACCTGAAACCCAGATTAACTGTCTAACAGTTAAATTTTACTAACTTTAAAGGGGGAGATGTTTGGATGACAGTATAAAATCAATGTGCAAAGGGCATAACACATCAGTTTAACATGCAAAGGGCATAACACATGACAGAATCCTTATGTACAAAAAAAAGTGCATTAGGAATCCATGTATAACTAAAGGTATATACTATGCAAGTGACAAACTGTCTCTGACTTACTTAAATGGCAAGAGTTTTATAACACAAACGATACATACCAATGAAATTAGAATTTTACTCAATCTAAAGGAGTTGTGGATATAATTCCCCATAATGCTTATATAATTAAAGGGCATGTAATACTTAAAGTTTTATGCATTATAGTTTTTCTTCCTGCTCTGATGATATCTCTAATGAATACATGTCTAAAGTATCAGAATTAACAATGACTAAAGATGGAGAGCTTACAGGGTTAGAGAAAACTGTAGAATTATATTACAAAATTCTGGATCTTTGGAAAATTTTATCAGAACTTGAGAAAGAGTGGTACATATGAAGACAAAAGTTACTAGTAGCTGAACAAATTAGGAATGTGCTTCTTTTACAGAACAGCAGGATGGCTCCTGTACTTTCAGGAACTGTCGTCCCTGAACTTGTCCCTGGAGAAAGCAGCCTCTATGAAACATTTATTCCTGGGGATGTAATTACTCCACAACCTGGAGAAAACCCGGCATATTAGAGGGAATTAGGAAAAACTTTTGATTAGAGAAAAATAACCAGAATGAAAAACATCAGATATTTAGAGTAAAACAGGTTTCGGAATGAGAAAATTTTTCATGGTTATATTCTCTTTCAAAGCATAAATTCCTCCCCCCACGTCACCCCCCAAAAAAGAAATCTTAAAAATACTTAAAGAGATACATGGTATAAATTTATGGTCCTGGGGTAACAAAGGCATGAATAAATTATTTTATGTAAAATTCTTTATGGTAGAACAAATAATTATTAACACTTTGAAGACCTTCCATAGTCTTTACACTGGTTATCTTTTTATTTCTTGTCTCTTTGCAGGACAGATTTATAATCTTGGCACTGCGTAAATACTGGGGGTGCCAAAAACTGTATACACATTTTAAGAGATGTTATCTCTGCTCAAGCAGTAGTTTGCTGTAATCAGAAGTGTCTGGACACTGATGGTAACCACTTTGAGCACCTCTTATAATTGCAGAAGTCAAACGTGACTTGTATTCGTCTTTTGCTATCGGCATATATTGAGTATAACAATTTTAATACTGTTTTTTCCTTTCTTAAAACATGTATACATGTTTTTTTTTTTTGTAACCTCTGTAGAATAGAGAATAGAAAGTAATATGCTACTCTAATTTGGGCGTTAAGAACAACTTTAAAAATAGCATATTAGTTCTGAATTTGGAGCCGATAATATCTTTTTTGCTATCACTTAAGTTTGTGTGAAAACTCGCACAACATAAAAGTAGGTTAAAATACTTATAAGTACAACATGAGATAAGAAGAAGAGCAGTGAACCAACTTCTGATAAAATAGTGTAAGATATAACTTAATGGATTAACCTTTCCACAAGACTAGAGCTTTCTGTGTCTTCAGACAAAAGGCCATGCCGGAAAGGAGTCCCGCAACAGGGAAGAGAGGTTTATTGTTAAAGCAGATGACTTACAATGTCCTCACCACCATGTGAGGTGCTGTATAAATCAGAGGAACTGCCAGTTAATAAACATCAAACTAAGAGTTTGAGCTTTTTTTACCTACTAATATTCATGCAACATGGCAGTACAAATTGATGTTTGAAGGCCAATATAATCTCAAGGTTTTGAAGGTACAAGAAACACAAGATGCAACAGTTCTTATGTGATATTTTATAACTAATATTGCTGAATGTTTTTTGAATTTTTATTTTTAGAATGAAATGGGAGTAATGGTGGTTCAAGCATTATGTACATAAACCATTCATTAAGTGTGCAGTATGTATTAATTGTGGATGGATCTGGAAATACAGACAAACAAGATCCAGCCTCCAAGAAACTTAGCATGAAAAAGGAGAAGAGGAAAGTACTGAAGTATTAACTATAATAAAAATATTACAGGTGCTTTAGCAGAGCCATGTGTAAAACTTTGTGAGCATGCAGATAAGGAAGCAGTTTTTCACTAAGATTTTTAACTTTCCATATGGCATTTCACATCTGACTTTTTAAAAAATTGTTTTATTGGGGAATATTGGGGGACAGCGGGTTTTTTTTTTATTGTTGTTTTTTTTCCAGGACCCATCAGCTCCAAGTCAAGTTGTTCTTTTCAATCTAGTTGTGGAAGGCACAGCTCACTGGCCCATGTGGGAATCGAACCGGCGACCTGGGTGCTATGAGCACTGCGCTCTAACCAACTGAGCCAACCAGCCGCCCCCTACATCTGATTTTTAAATGTATATTTCCATATACTTCTAGTATGTTACTTAGTGAATTAGTCACTTTCAGTTTGTGTTCCCAGTAGTTTCCATGAGTTGTACCAAGCAATCTACACATCTGTTCAATTAGTTCCCCTTGAGAAGAAGGTCATTAATATAAAACTGCTGGCAAGCTGTGGACACATGGCGGTTTCTTTTTGAAAAACTGAGTGTCTCCATTTATAAAACTAAACTGAATAATCATTTACACAATCTCCCAAACTACACATACCAGTCTTATCCTTGGTTTCTCCATTTTCCTCTTTCTCCTCCTCCAAGCAATTAATTGGTCAATCAATGGATTCTTGTCAATTCTGCCTCAGAAATGTTGCTTTAAACTACGCATGTCCTCTCCATCCCTACTGCCATTACCTCAATCCATATTCCCAGCATACTTTCCTGCCTCCCGTCTCTCTTGTTCTTCCAGCCCCAGCAATCAAGATTTTCTTTCTAAAAAAACAAGGCCAATCGTATCATTTTCATGCATAAAAATTCTCTACTAGCTTTGTCTTCTGTAGGATGCGACTCAAACTTCTGAGCTTGCATACAAGGTCCTTTATACCTTAGACCCAATCTACCCTGCCAGTGTGTGACATGCGTTGACTCACTCAAGGTCCTATACTTATCTTCATTCCCCAGATACGCCAGCCTCTTTCAAGCACCGTGAAAGTGTTCTTGCTCTCTGGCATTTCCCTAATTTCTCCTCTGGTAGCTTCTCAGACATCCAGTTGTTTGTCAGCTCCTAAGTAAAACCTTTGGGGTCTCCTAGAGTTGGCAAAAGACTCTTTGCTGTCAGCACTCCCGTAGTGCTTTGGTGCTTATCTTTTTAACCATCCTTACCATTTGGCTTAGTACTTTATCTGCTTGTTCCTGCTTCCTCTCATTTCTACCTTATTCCATGGACTCATAAAATCTCTAGATTCAATCCAATGCCTTGTACACAGCTGACTACATATGTAGTGATTTACATCCAGTAAATCAAAGTAAATAAAACTATGATATTTGTCTCACTCAATAATAACACTAACAATATTACTATTAATAAATATTACCAATAGCAAATACTTATATAACACAATATGACAGACGCTGTTCTAGGTACTTTACATATAGTAGCTCATTTAGTCCTCAAGCCAATAGGTATTATTATAACCTCCATTTACAGAAGAGGGAATTGAACTGTAGATAAATAAAATAATTTGCCTTACGCTGTTCAAGCATCCCCTCAATTTCCATGAAAGATGTTCATTGGTTTTAAAAGAACAAACATATAAACAACCAAACAAAGGTTTTGCGTTCAAATCAGTTTTGGAAATCGTGGGTTAAATAGAGATAAAACATTTCTTTATTGCGGGACTTTACAAAGTCTTCAGTCTGCCAACAAGTGTTGTGACAGTGTGAAACTTCACCTGGGGTTTACAAGTATATGCCCTGATTTTCTAGACAAGCATCTCGTGCAACCGGTGATCCATGAAACACACTTTGGAAAACTTCAGAGGCTATTTAATAAAATCTATTATCAGTTAATACTTGCATGCCACTTTCTTTTTCTCTCCTCCTTGTTCCTGAGATAGGGCAGTAAGTTCTGTGGTACTCCTGCCTAAGGCTGGAGGTGAACAAAGATAGCAGCAAACACAGTAGTTAGTTTCCTTTCTTTCTCCTCTCTTTCTGATATACAGATACTTTAAGTACATGTTAAGTCATGCACATTCTTCATAACTTTATTTTTTTTACTGGTGTCGAATATAGTTTCTAATCTTAACCTACAACATAAAAGTTTTCATGTTATAGCTACAAAACTTCAGCAACTCTTTATGTCCAGTTGAGAAATGTACATTTGTATCAACCTTCAGGTGAGTTTCTGTGTGTGTCTAAAAGCAGCAGGCAGGATGTGTATAGGGTGAGAAGTAACGAGATCTAGGTCTGCACCAATTTATTGTGAGGTCTTACTCTATGTGTCGGTTTCCCTATCTGTACACTGAGGATATTTAAGTAGCAACCTCTCAAGTACCATCTAATTCTAAAATTCAACTACATGCAAATTGTTCCTCCAAATTCACTGAAGCATAAAATAGAAAAATATTAACTATCTAAACTACATTGGTGGGAGTTTTTTCCCATATTATAAAGAAAGTTCTCTGATGAAATTAAACATAAATAGTAGGTTGTGGAAAGCATTATCAAGAGAAGTGAAGAACAGGAGGTAAAAGGAATAAAATTTTTACTGCTTCCTTGGTAAAGACAATTTTTTTAGGCTACAGAAATGGCAGATTCTTATATTCTGGTGTACAGGAACTATATGAATAAAACATGGCTGTGCAAATGAACTCGCAACCTTATTCCAAAGCACCATTCGGGAATAATACCTTTAATGTCTCATCAACTTCCCCAGAAAAGTGAGAGTAAACCTGTGCACACAGACAAAACAACCATAACAAAACCCAAGGTAGAAATAAATCTGCTATGGGGAACAGATTTGATCGACATTTGAAGGTTTTCAAAAACTCTAAGTAATATGCTAGTCACTTAAAAATATTCCCACATTTCTGCTTTCTCCCATCATTTTATGCCTTAAGATTCATCTGTCAACTTTGATGCATCTTTTTAAGTACCCCTCCAAGACTAGAAATCCAGACCACAGAAGAGCCCTCTTTGCTTTGAAACTATCTGATCAATCCATAGTTCATTTACCTGCAAGGATTATTTGGTGAAGCTAAAGCGGCACATCACCCAGCAGCATCTGAGGACTGCGGCGGCAGAACGTCAACAAATTGTCATTGGCATTCCATTTATGAACCTTCAAACGGTATCAGATCTTTTCCATGGGAAACCAGATCAGGTCAGACTAGAGCTGAATATTTCTTAACAAGCTAACCATCAAAAGAATTTTACGTTTTGAATAAAAAGGCTATCATTTGTTGATTTGAATATCAAAGGGATCCACTGCAAACTCCCAGTCTAGAAAAACCTCCCTAAGCTACACTAGACAGGTGTTTAATAATCTATTATTAAGGCACTATTTTAGGTTACTCCGAATTATAAAAAATAGCTGTGACTGTGAAGCTGCAAATGGGACTGCACAAAGAAATGAATGCTATTAACATACTATTAACAATTCAAAAGAATGAGTTGACATACCAATCAAACTTGTTAATTGACTGTCAATGGCCTGTCCCTGAATATACAACATGACTGCATTATAGATTTCAAATGCTGACAGGAAGACAGTTCCATTTGCATTAACTTCATAAACTGATCAACAACCAAACTGCCACATACATTTATAATGGGAAGCTGAATCATTTCAATATTCATGGAGCTCTGTAATTGTAAATTAGGTACTGGCAAACAATACAATACTGTACATATTCTAAAATATCCTAAATTTCATTGACCTACTTTCATACTGATTTTAAAAGACACAGAAGAAAGTTTCATCTGGAAGTGATCATTACTTTAATTTATGGTTTGTGCCTTAAGCAAAATGTGTTTGCAACTCAATTTGCAACTATGGTTTACAGTGGCCCTCTAGAAGCATCAATGGTCTAGAAAATATGAGGTATAAAAGGTGATGCAAAAATGTTCATGCCTTACTTGGGGTTTTTGAAAACAGAAATATGAAACAAGATGGTATCATACGTCCTTAGGTGACAGCCAAATGATCCATTATGACAAGATATTTAGCAAATAAACATTAACATAATAAAAAGTTTACACATTAGTATTGCACTGGAGCTCAGGCAAATCTACTTAAATAGACCTGCTGCTCTGAAACCATACTTCAGAATCTTTAATCATCCATCAGTTTGGGAATCAATAGAGTAAAAGTGAAGATAAATGAGGGCTAAAGCTTATGCTTAACAGAAGGCTTCATGAGAAATGGTCTGAAAGTCAGTAGTTACCAGCATGGAAAGATTCCTTTCAAATGCTTCTATGACTTCTTCAAACACTGATTTTTTAAAAAAGTTCTTTACCCCAGAGGTAAATGGTACTTTTGTCTCTGATATTTTTCTACAATCATTATCTAGGTATCACTTCTCCAGCCACTAGAAGTTTCTCAAACTTGGTGGAGTAATCCTGGAGAATCTGAATGTGTCCTCATGAGTTTGAATGTGCCAACTGACTGTCATTAGCTTCAGAAACAATTGTTATTAAAATTTTTGTTGACTTTTCAAATAATTGTCTATTGTTAAATAGTTAACCAAATGAGTTTATCAATTGAGTGGGGACACTCCTAAATAATTTGAATGTTATCCTTAGAGTATTACTCATCTTGTCAGTTAGGATTTTTAAAAAAAATTGTTGTCCAACTAAGCAATTATATATGCTCCATAAAAGTAAGTAATACACACATGTATATGTACATAACATATATAAACATACACACGACTTTTATGGGGTATATACAATTGCTTAGTTGGACAGATATTCTTTGTATATATAATGTATGTGGAATATATAAGGTATACATATTACTTATACTTATATATAAATGTATATAATGCAAATAAATATGTCTGTGTATACATACACACACAATATAGATATTTAATAAACTTTCTATTTTAGAATAGTTTCAGATTTAGAGAAAAGTTGCATATAGTACAGAGAGCCCTTGTATAACCCACATCCACTTTCCCTTGTTAACATCTTACAGTATCAAGGTACATTTGTCACAGCCAGTGGACCAATATTGATACACTGTTATTAAGTTCACATTTTATTTGTGTTTCTCCTTAGTTTTCCCCTTATATTCTTTTTCTGTAGCAGGATCCCATCCTGATCCCACATTACATCTGGTCACCATGTCACCATGCTGTTAGGCTCCTTTGACCGTGACAGTTTCTCAGACTTTCCTTGCTGTTGATGATCTTGACAGCTTTGAGTAGCACGCATCAGGTGTTTTATAAATTGTTCTTCAATTTGGGTTTGTCTGATGTTTTTCTCATGGTGAGACTGGGGTTATGGATTTTGGGGAGACCACAGAAGTAAAGTGCCATTCTCATAAGTATACAGTTTTATCTTTGAAGTTCTCAGGATACTCAATAGACTTAAAATATATTTGTTTATTTAAAAATAAAAAGCAAGTTATTTAAGTCATCAGTAATAATCTACAAAAGAGGCTGTGTGGCAATAACAGTAAGGGAGGCTGTGTGCTCCCTTACTAGTTAGTAGTGTAGTAGATGTTAAGATCTGTGTTCACTGGAGGATTTAGCCATGTCTGGGCGTGTCTGCAGGACTGGTAGTTTGGGTCCATCATGGCCCCATTTACAAGAGGGAGTCAGGAGGCAAGAGCTGCCAGTGGAATAATAACACACATTCTGACCTAAGGAAAAAGAGAGACATTTACGAGTTTGGTTTAGGGTCAAGGGGCAAGCTTGCCTATGGGCATGGTGATGATTTTGACTCTATCATTTGTGAATTTGGGGGCAAGACATGGGCAGAGACCACAAAGAAAAGCTAAAAAGAGCTGATGATAGACATTTGAGGCAGTGATGCCAGCTACTTCAGCAATGATAAAATATCAGTGGTTTGCTAGTGATACAGGAGGATGCTGATGACTTGGGAAAAGACTGAGTAGCATTACTATAAAATCTAGTGCCCTTATTTAGTGTCAGTAATGACATGGGCAGGTATCACCCCCTAAAGAGGACATCAGTATAGCAAACCAGAAAAGGAGGAGGAGAAAAATGATAGAAGCCCCATAAATAGCTAAGGGTACTAGTTTTTCATGTTTATGTAAGCTATTTCTTAGGAACATGTAACATCTTTAAGAAAAAATGATAGGGCTGGATATTTCTGAGAGGGTAAAAGATCTAGTCAGAGATATACCAGATTAGACAGTTGTTTACCCAGAGGCTGAAAACTATAAGGTACAGCCAAAGGCCCTGGATGGTCACTTAGATTCTCTGAGTTTCCATAACCATGAAAT
Source organism: Rhinolophus sinicus (assembly GCF_036562045.2). Taxonomy (NCBI): domain Eukaryota; kingdom Metazoa; phylum Chordata; class Mammalia; order Chiroptera; family Rhinolophidae; genus Rhinolophus; species Rhinolophus sinicus. The sequence continues at coordinate 68,993,872 of NC_133753.1, read as the reverse complement.
GGGATCCAACCTACTTCAAAGAGTTGTTGCAAGACTTTGTAGATATGGGAGTGATTCAGAAAGTATAGCAACTTCTTAAGTAGGCTGTTTTGGGTTATATACAACTCAGGTTCAAGAAATGGGGATTTATATAAAGACACAAGCCACATTATAGGAAATAGAACTTCAGAAAATGCCTTATGAGTACTGGAACTAAATTCTTATTCTGGATTGAAGTTGGTTATAAGAACCTCAGCCAACAGTTGTTCAGGAATCTCCGATTCTAGCATTCAGACAATGTAAGAGTTATTTTCTAGGTCTCAGCTTTGTGTGTGTGTGTAGGGGCCTTCTCATTTCTCCTATAATTACAGTGCATTTCTTGATTGATTGGTGGTAAACCTAAACAATTTAAGTGTGTTCTCCTTAGAGCATAAGTGCAAGCAATAAAGGGAACTCCACCAAATGACTACTTAATCCCCCATTCCATGTCTATCTGTTAGGTTCTGGTTTCTCATGAACTACAACTTCCAGCTGTCCTTTGGAACACCGTCTTTCCTACTTTATCACCTTTCTCTTCATTCTTTTTCACCTTAGCAGCCAGACACTAGCCCAACCCATTTCTTTTTGGCAGGATGTTATTCTTGTTGTCTTTAGTTTGTGCCCAGCCATTTAATAGTGCCATTGGATTACTAACGATTGTCTTCGAACTTTTCTTGGAGAAAGAGCCACTGATGGTATGGGAGATGAGGATGGGGGATGACACCATGTACAAGGAGAGTCTGGAATCGTTTCCTCTATAAAGCAGAGGGGCAGGACAGTTTCTCTTAGAAGGGAAAGAAGGACAAGGCAGCCTCCAAAATAGTCAAGACTAGTGTAAGAAATGAAAAAAGACACTTTGATTGTGGTATTTGTTGGCCATACGAATTCTAAACCAATACTCTAAAATTTGCTTCTCAGAAAGCCATAGAATTTTAGAATTGGAAATGATATTAGAAATCATCTGGTCTAAACATTTCATTTCACAATTTTTCATCATATAAATATGTAATTAAGTATATGATTGTATAATATGTAAATTTTCATGATATGAGCTTTTTATTTCTTAATTTTCAGTGAGAAAACTAAAGTCTGGGTTAACTAAAGGTCAGAAGCCTCTAGAACAGAGCTAGGTTTAGAGCTTAATGTCCTTTCTTCTACCCAAGCTGTCTCAGGATGTTTAGAGGTATGTTAATGTAGCAATAAACCTTTACTGAGATAGGAACTCAATTTGCTTTGAAACATGTTCACTCTTTTTTTTGTCAGTACTTGGACATTTATCTTTTACATGGTTTCATAAGGACTCCCTTGTTTTCACTAGCTGGTGATATATACACCTATACTTTCTTTAGCTTCCAAATCCTTTCTCCTTTCCTTGTATATTTATTGCCCCTAGTACTCCATATTCTTCTCCTTAAGATTCTTCTTATATGATCATCATTCCTTCCCTTTTCCCTCTTGAATTCTATTGTGCTCTAATTTCTATCGTATCTTTGTAGAGGCAACCTTAAGCCTCCACTTTGTGCTCCACTTCTCTCAAAACTCTATGAACAACCGAAAAACAGTATTGGCTTAACTGTGAGTTATTCAAAGTGAAGATTTTGCTACAAATATAACTATGACTATGCATGTATACTACACTTCCCACGAGGAGAAGCTGTCTTTAACACATAGCCTGTCATATAAAGAAAGGATATATTTCTGTAACTAATTGTAGTATTGATTCATAAGTAATACAAAATAGGTAATACGGTTTCAATTATGAAGCCTGGCCCTATAGGATTCGTGTCTGGAACATGTTCTACAGCTCTTTTATATTTGCCATTGTGAAGACACTGCCAATTTCAAACAAGTTAGCTTATATACAGAAATAAGTCAGGTCACAATGTTTATTATCCAGCATGTAGTCAAGAGCCTTGAGGCACGGCCCTTCCCACCTTCTTCTCCAAAATAAAGCCACTGAGCAGTCAAGCTCAGTCCAAAAAGAGCCACATGGTTAAGCTCACACAGTTTCTCAGATGTTTCCTCAAAACTCACTTTAGTTATGGCTACACCAAGCTTCTTGTATGGTTTTTCTGCCTATAATAAGTTGGATGCAACAAACTGAAAAGAGGCAGGGAGGGAGTCACTACACTCAAGCTCATGGATGAAACCAAGGTGACACCTGGTCAACTAGTAGCAAGAAAGGACACATAAGTGACACATAAAACAAGTACAAATAGAAAACTGAGCAAGGATAAATACTCCTATGAACCTCAATAGCTTTTGGGAGAATTACTACTTTAGAGTAAAATAATTAATGTTCACAAATCTTTAAGAACATGTAAAATGTTCAGTACATTCTTTATAATATGCAGGGTAAACTGAAATGTATTTTAGAAAAACTTTTAAATTCAAAATATTTAAATGACATAAGTAATTTGAATATTTCACTTATATAGAATATTTTTTTCCTCTGTGAATTTAGGATAAATGAAGTAGCTTTTTATAATGGTTCCTCAACTCACTAGCTGTGATGAAAATTCAGAGACTAATTTTCATTTATTTTTTCCTAGTTCCTTTTTCTCTCCTTCCTGTCTCAAGAGCAGAGTTCCTTTACAACAACTGTATTATCTCCTGGTTCTTATTTTTTAGCCTCTGACCTCAGGCAATCCATTTCAGAAAGCCTCTCAATTCCTTCACAGTATCCTTTTCTTTGTTTCCAGATGCACCAGGCCTAAGGACATCAATATGATCTATAGAGGATTCCAGCAAAATTGTTACTTAGTGATATTCATTCATTTTTTGGAAGAACCCTAAGTCATTCCTTTCACTTTATATATTTTCTGTATAACATTTTAACACCTTCCAATCCTTTATTCATGCCTTGACTATTGATTTATGAAAAGAAATTCCCAGAAGTCAAAGCCCACAATCTATTAAACCATTTCCTCTTGGAAGTCATTTCTGCATACCTCAGTCTTGCCCCATCTCCTACCCAGATGACTTAGTTTTTTTCTTTAATGGGATGTCCTGGATACATTCCTCATGCAGTTTCATGAGCTTTTTATAGAGAGATTTTTATCCTTCCTGACACAGCGCACGGTGCAGCATGCCTCAGAGCACGGCACCCATAATCACACCACTCTCTCTGCTCTCATGCAGACCTGGGAACATTCAGCTAATCTGAAATCCAGTATTACCTAGAGGTCTTCATTGGCTTTAAGGATTTTTATTTTCCCTCCTTCTCTTGAAGATCTTTCCTGTTCTGTCTTTTTGTTCAAGTTGAACTTAATTCTCTTCGTGACGATTTTGCCTTATGTTGCCTACCTTTGAAGGTACTACTTCATAATTTCTCTGTATTTAACGGTTCTACCTTGATCACTTATATAGTCACAAATATAGATTTGATTTCTCCAAACTGTTAGGCATAAACTTTATATATATAATGGAAGTGCTTAGGTAAACTGATGTTTCAGGATGTAGTAGGAAGGTAAATCTACAAAGTTAGTAGAAAAAGAAAACTTGTTCCTTTGAATTACAGAAAAAAAAAAAAAAGGGAATCTTAAGGTAAAGTGACCCCAAACAGGGATTAAAATTTTAACTGACTTTATAGTAGTGAAAGAGAGGTGAATACCACGTATATATAAAAGGGGATATCGGGCAAAGTGATATAAAAGAGAGTCCTCTTGAGACCTACCATGTAGGGCTCTTGTACTTTTCTCTGTGTTCATTATTTTTGGGAATTTTGCATCATACAGCTAATGAATGTATTAGAAATACCATTTTTCACTCAAGATTCTATAACAGTCAATAAGCTTATAGACATTTGTACCATTTTTTTCCATTTCATTAAAAATTTAAATTAGATTTATTACTAGAGCTCCTTAAAGTTTCCTATTTTAAAAGTGATATCAGGGCCGGCCTGGTGGCTTAGGCGGTTAGAGCTCCATGCTCCTAACTCAGAAGGCTGCCGGTTCGATTCCCACATGGGCCAGTGGGCTCTTAACACAAGGTTGCCAGTTCAATTCCTCGAGTCCCACAAGGGATGGTGGGCTGTGCCCCCTGCAACTAGCAATGACAACTGGACCTGGAGCTGAGCTGCGCCCTCCACAACTAAGACTGAAAGGACAACTTGACTTGGAAAAAAAGGCCTGAAAGTACACTCTGTTCCCCAATAAAGTCCTGTTCCCCTTCCCCAATAAAATCTTAAAAAAAAAAAAGTGATATCAAACTTTTCCATGTAATCTCCAAAGTGCTTCAAAAATAAGATAAACACATTTCATAAAAATTATCTAATCTCTTTTGTTTGCCTTGTTCTTTTGTTATTTTTGGTTTATTATACCACAAAGATGAGAAACAAAAACTCATAGACACAGACAATAGTTTAGTGGTTACCAGAGGGTAAGGCGGGAGGGGAGTGGTAGATGAAGGTAAAGGGGATCAAATATATGGTGATGGAAGAAGAACTGACTCTGGGTGGTGAACACACAATGGGATTTATAGATGATGTAATACAGAATTGTACACCTGAATCTATGCAACTTTACTAACAATTGTCACCCCAATAAACTTTAATTAAAAAAATATTATCTAATTCTAATAATGACTCAGAATACATTTAATCCACATTTAATTTAGAAAATTAAGAAACATTTTCTAAATAACTTTTTAGAAAGCTTAACGCATAGCCTTTTACGCAAGATTTTCTTTACTTCCTAATTATATAAATATCTCTTTGTTTTCTTGCCAGACTCTGTAGAGATCTTTTACCAAGCTACCTTCTATGAGTCTGCCACTAGATTACTCTCATACTTACATGTCTTAAAATGGAAAACTAAAATGGGAGAACCATTACAAAATTTGCCATCACAAATAATTAGAAAATTAAAATTTTACCCTTGAATAAAGAATACATATTTAAAATACTTCAGTCTTGGGGAATTTTATCTCGATGTGAATAATTAAATGCCAAAAGTAAAATTTCTATTTGACCTGATATGAAAAAAAGACATGAAAACTTTCTAATGAAGAGCGGCATCTCAATGGATTTGTACTTAACACTTTTTATAACTGAGGAAGATATTTGATTCACTAGTTTATCACACCAACTAATAATAATTATCTATATACCACATTTCATGTAGCAATCTCAGACATTTTTATAAACATCTCATTAATCTTTATAAACCCTCAGTGAGACTACGGTACCTGGGAATATTATAGGTATAAATTAACTCTAGAAAAATCCTTCCATATTGCCACTAAACTCATAAGAGAGTAATACCAAGAAATATTTTAAATGTAACAAAACAATGCGCAATATTTTAATGACCTTTTTTCTAGTTCATGCTGACCTTTCACTTATTTTTAAATTCAGGATAAAAGGAAGAACACAAATATTAAATAAGTATTTCTTAAATGTCATAATTATTATTTTCCCTCTAGAGCAAGGAGCAAACACTATTTCAAGAACTTATGTAGTGTGTTTCGCAAATGCCTTATCTAAACAAAGAATAAAGTTTTGGTTGTTTCCTTCAGTATTATCTACTCATTAGGAATTAGATCCCATTTGACATTCATTTCACCTAAAGTTTTCTTTTTTCTACCACAGGCAATGTCACACTTTCCCTTAAGTATTTTCAAAGCTTTGCTTAAAATAGCACTTAAAATTTTTTTCTCTGATCTGACCAAACACTTTAATATCTCTTCTACTTTATTATGTGATCATACATAAACCAGAATGGACTGTCTTTGAATTTTAGACCTCTCTTTTACAAGTGTTGTTTGAAAAACAAAGAGGCTCACAATTTAAAATTTCAACTGTGGTTAATAAAGCCATTCTTTAAGTAGCTCCTCAATTTCCAAATCATGTTGCTAAACTTACTGTCAGACTCAGTGGGTGGGAACCGAGTAGTAGGCATGTGGAACTGCCTTTAAATGAGGTCAAAGCACAACATGCATATTCATTTAACAAACATTTACTGAGCTCGGTACTGAGAACACAGAGATAAGTACAATGTAGGCAGATGTAATGCAATCCCCAATACAATGTGCAAGGTGTTCTAGGAGCAGAAAGGCAGAGCACCTAACTTTATTTGGGGTCTGGAAGACCATTGATGAGACATTTGGCCTCCATACGCTGATTATGAGCATAGCATGAAAAGCAGTGTTTGGAGAATCCTCCTGGACATTCAGAAAGGATTAAATGAAAGTATAGTATACCTTCTTATCAGATGTATCATTGACAATTATCTTCTCCCATTCAGTAGGTTGCCTTTTTGTTTTACTGATGGTTTCCTTTGCTATGAAAAATCTTTTTAGTTTGATGTAATCCCATATGTTTATTTTTTCTTTTACTTCCCTGGCCTGAGGGGATATATCAGTAAAAATATTACTCAGAGTAATGTCTGCAAATTTACTCCCTATATTTTCTTCTAGGAGTTTTATGGTTTCGGGTCTTCTATTTAAGTCTTTAATCCATTTTGAATTTGTTCTTGTATATGGCATAAGGAGGTGGTCCAGTTTCATTTTTTTTGCATGTGTCAGTACAGTTTTCCCAGCACCATTTGTTAAATAGACTGTCTTTACTCCAGTGTAAATTCTTGCTTCCATTGTCATAGATTAAATGACCATATATGCATGATTTATTTCTGGGCTCTCTGTTCTGTTCCATTGGTCTATGTGTCTGTTTTTATGCTAGTATCATACTGTTTTGATTACTATAGCTTTGTAGTATAATTTGATGACAGGTAGTGTGATACCTCCCACTTTGTTCTTATTTCTCAAGATTTCCGTGGCTATTTGGGGTCTTTTATGGTTCCAAAATTTATAAAACACTCACTCAGCTCAACATAAAAAAAACAACAAGCAACCCAATTAAAAAATGGGCAGAGACATTTCTCTAAAGAGGACATTCAGATGGCCAACAGACATATGAAAAAATGCTCAACCTCACTAATCATTAGAGAAAGGCAAATAAAACCACAATGAGATACCACCTCACCCCAGTCAAAATGGCTATCATCTATAACTCAACAAACAACAAGTGCTGGTGAGGATGTGGAGAAAAGGGCACCCTGTGCACTGTTGGTGGGATTGCAGATTGGTGCAGCCACTATGGAAAACAGTATGGAGGTATCTCAAAAATCTGAAAATGGAACTACCTTATGATTCAGCAATTCAACTCCTAGGTATCTATCCGGAGAAATCCAAAACTCTAATTCAAAAAAATTTATGCACCCCTATGTTTATTGCAGCATTATACACAATAGCCAAAACTTGGAAACAAATGAAATGCCCATCAGTAGGCGACTGGATCAAGAACCTGTGCTACATTTATACAATGGAGTATTACTCAGCTATAAAGAAGAATGAGATCTTACCATTTGCAACGATATGGATGGAACTAGAGTACACTATGCTAAGTGAAATAAGTCAGTCGGAGAAAGACAAACATCATATGATCTCACTTATATGTGGAACCTAAAAATCTGAATAAATGAGCAAAGTAAACAGAAATAGTCTCAGAGATATAGAGGAAAACCTGATGGTTGCTAGAAGGGACAGGGGTGGGAGTGAGGAAGAAGGGGAAGGGATTAGCATAAATTGGTAACTACAATATTGTCATGGGGATATGAAAGACAGTTTGGGGAATATAATCAATAATGTTGTAAAGATTTTGTAGGGTGTCAGATGGGCACATGTCTTATTAGGGAGACCACTTCATGGACAGTGTAGATGCCTGACCACTGTGCTGTACACCTGAAGCTGAAGCTGAATAATATTGAATGTCAGCTATAATTGTATATATATAGTCATGGGATATGGAATACAGCAGAGGGAATAGAGTCAAGGGAATTGTAAGAGATATATACGATGTCAGAGGGACAATAGATTGGGGAGAGGCGTAACCACTTTGTGAGGGGTGAACTGTCTAACTATTGCATTGTTTTGTACAGCTGAAACTAATAAAATCAAAAAAAGAAAGTATAGTATATTCCAATGTTCATACTTATTATTGAAAGAAATAATTATGGCCTTCTAGATTGGGGCATGCTCTCTGTAGGCCACACAGTGAAAAATAATCCATTTTGGCTACAAAAAATTAACCAAACATAAGTTACAGGCTCTAGTGGTCAGAAAACACAAAACAACAGTATTGCTTTTGACTATAAACATAGTAAGATACCATTAAATTACGTGTAGAATGTAATGAGAATCAGGTAGGATATTTAATCCTAAAGTGCTTGAAAAGGAAAAAGGACAATACAAATGTAAGAAACCATCATTATGGAAAAGGCATAAACTTTCAACCCAGTCATAGAAAGTCAAAAAATTCCCTTTTGATAATCCTTGAATTTAATTACATTTTTCAGAATGTGTCTCTTTTTCTTGAAGGCATCCACAACCTTCCACATGATGCTTAAGTGTAGCCAGACTGGAGTGACATTCTTTCGGCATTTCTTCAAAGAAAGCAGTGAGATCTGACAGATTCCACTGCACGGAGGGGAAAAGGCATAGAAGGACAAGGTCTGGTGGGAATCATAACATCACTCTCTCCATCTGCAAAATAGTCCTCTGCTACACTGTGATACTCACTTCTGAAGGTGTTAGCACCCAGCAAGACATCTCTCTGAATTCCAAAAAAAAATTACATAGCTTTTCCTTTAGGATTGAGACTAATCTATTGTCTTTAAACATATACACACTTAGCCTTATAATATGTTAGACTTCAATTTGGAAATACAAATTTTCACCACTTGACAGGTAAAATATGGAACCAATTCAAAAATAAACTAAAAAAAAGTAAATTGACAAGTTAAAAAAACAACAGCATCATCTCTCTTTTATATTGCAGTCATATGATAGTTGTGGCATTATCAGTATTTTGTACGAACATTAAAGTGTGACTGACTTGGTGTAAAAAAACACCTAAATTACCTTGTTAATGTTGAAGAGTGTACATGGCTACTTCTATATCAAACAATTTGATTTAGTTTTAACAGGTTGACTCAATACAAGTACTTCAGGACACATGTAAGGAATATATTTTTGTAAAAGCATTTGTAATATAAAAATATCTAGGCCCAAAGTAAGTTCTCCATAAGAAGTAATACAAAAGGATTTCATTAGATCATGAAAGGCATGGACTGCTTATTTAGTGGTGCTTGCACTACATCAACCGCACAGTTGTGGGAGCAGCCAATGGAGATGCTTATTATATACTGTGGATGGTGACATTCCAAATATAATGCTTATAGGTCAAAAAAAGTTTGAAACAGACAGTGTATGGAAAAGGCAATCATCCTATAGTATATGCACATAGGAGAGCTATGGTAGCAGGAGGAGGAAAGAAAGCGTGGTCAGATTAAGTATTAAATTGCTTAGATTGGCTTTATAGGGAGACCTAATTTTAAAAAAATGGTAAAGTTATATAAGATAGTGCTACAGACCAACTGCTAACCTTTGGCAAAGCAAGGATTAAACTTTTAGTTTATTTTAGATCTGAAGTAGTTGGAGTTTGCACTTTTAATTGATTAATATAAATTTGGTACTGTACCAGTCAGAATCCATTCTGGTTGGTCAGTGCCTGTTCAGTAATGATCAATAAATATTTTGAATATTATACTTTGTTGGTCTCAAATATCTAAAGGTGGTAGAGCAGGCTACCTACTGTCATCATAATTTTATTTAACAGTGCTATATACACATAACTTAAGAATCAAAGACATAATATTTCATCAACCAACAGTCCTTGATAATTGTTCTCTATGGTCTTTTCTAGCTCTGTGTTTCTGCAATGTAATAGGTACTATACTAGGAACTTTCTTTGAAAGAAAAGAAAGATACAGTTCATGCACTCAAGGAGTTTACCAAGATACATAAAATGATTAGAACACAGTTAAGTGCCAAACATGGTAGAAATAATTGTAAAAATCATAGTTATTCAGAGGAATTTATAAGCAATAGTAGATTTCACTGAAGAGGACAGTCATAATGGGTCTTGAAAGAACATAAAGATTTGGATAAATGAAAGATGAGATGAAGGAACTGTTACAATCCAGGAAGTAGAAATGTGCATGGAGAGTATAAAGTACAGTCAAACACAAGAACCTGAGAGCAGTGTAAAATAACGATGCTGGGAGTTTTGCTTCCAAAGAGCCTTGTAAACTACAGAGAATGGGCAGGGACGATCTGCTAATCAGATTGGGTAAGATGCCTTGACTTGGACTGGGCCACTTTTAGTTATGTGTACCCAAAGGTCACATACAGGGGTACATGCTCTGTCCTGCTTTTTTTTCTACCCTTGAAACTAGATCTGAGAAAAGAAGGAAGTCCTTCTTCTTGGGTCAGCTAGCTTGCTCTCTCTGCTGCTGCTGCTATTTTCTCACCTATCAGGCTTAGGGATAAGTCCTTCTCAAGGCAGGTACTTACTCTTACCCACTTATTGCCTGTCTCTCAGTCTGTCTGTCTCCATTTGTCTTCCCCCCAAACCAAACAGCATTTAGCTTCCCAGGAGTTCTTATTATCTCAGACTTAGTGATTTGTTTATGGCAATATCTGGCCTTTGCAGGATGGAGAATCTGTGTTTAGGCCCAAATCTCGAATTGCTCATCAGTTTTCTAGAAACATCTGAAGGTTTCAGACACCTTGCTAATATTACATATAACTCATATTCTCATTTGTCTTTGCTTTTTGTGTGTGTTTATTTCTCGTGAGAACCTCATGAGGACAGGGGCTGGATGGTAGGACAGGATATGGGAACTCCTGCGTCTCTTAGCCCAAAGATTTAAGAGGATCCGAATGCTACTAATGTAATCTAACAGAAGCCAGACAAAACAATTTGAACTTGATTTAAGATAATAAAGGAAATCGAAGAATTTTGAATGATACAGTAATGATAACAGTGTTGTAACCATATTTTCTGTATACAGAGGGTTCCAAAAAATGCATATACATTTTCACAAAGGAAAACCCTATTAAAATGGCAATACTCAACATATACCAATAATAAAAGATGAATACAAGTCACATGTGACTTCTGCAATTACAAGAGGTGCTCAAAGTGGTTACCATCAGCGTCCAGACACTTCTGATTATGGCAAACTACTGCATGAGCAACGTTGACCAGTCTACTTGTGTACATTTTTTTGGCACCCCCGGTACATACAAATTAGTAATCACAATATTGTCACGTGGATATGAAATACAGTTTGAGGAATATAATCAATAATGTTGTAAAGATTATGTAGGGTGCCAGGTGGGCACTGGACTTAATACTCTTTTCCTTTTTTTTTCATTTGTAACATTAGAAAGCAGGAAGTCATACATGAAGTCATGCTATAGAACTGTAAGGACAGATAGATGAAGTAATAGAAGGCATAAAAAAAACAAAACAATAAAGGTCTAAAAAAGAACAAAGGGCCAGAAACTGGGAGTAACCATGGCTAGAACACATGGGGACAAAAAGATAGAAAAAATAGGGGGCTGGCAATATAGGAGGAGAGCTGGGAAAGGCCATTAGGTAAAGGAGAAGAATATAGAATTGAAATAAGGAATAATACGTAGGTTACTATAAAACAATGTCACGATGGATAATATCAACATAAAAACTACTTTCGATTACATACATCTCTGAGCAAATAATTATATTAATGGATCATTTAAAATAACTCTTCCATATCAATCCCCAAGTCCTTTGCTGCTATTGAGACTCATTCCCTGTATCCTATAAAAGTAGAAAACTCATTGTGAGGACCATCTAAATAAAGTCCTTTAATATGATTGAAGACCATTAATTTTTTCTTGAAGTCACTCCTTCCTAAGTTAAATGATGTCAATTCCTTAAGACCTATACTCTTTTCTTTTCACTGCTGTCCTATGAACTCCCTCAAATGTATTAGCTATTGATTATGCTTAGGATAAAATATTTGATTATAGGGCCTGTCTAAATCTATAGGCATAGGAAGAACTTATACAACCCCTAAAATCTTTGAACACAGTGAGATGTTTAGACTTATTAGAGGTTTTAGTCAGTAAGAATAAAGCCATTTCAATGAATTTCGGGACCTCATTTTTTTCTGTATTTTTTTCACATTATTAAGTTTGTGTTTCTAAATTCTTAAAAACATTAACTGAAATACAAGATGCAATGCATAGACCTGGAATTGCTATCTGTTAGCAACCAAAAGAATGATATTCATTGGCACCAACTAGGAAAATAAGAAATATGAAATAAAATCAAACAATGGAAATGAAAGCACTAGCTATAATCCTCAGTCTGTGCTATGTTGATGTAGAAAGTCATTTTCAGAGAAACAACTTTATGAACAGAGTGTATCCAATTCTGCTAATCTTGCTAGCTATTTTGTTATTTGTAATGTAAGTTACAGGTCAGATAATTTCAATGGTGAGCAGAAATACCTGGGCTTTGGTTCCCAATTCTTGAAAAGAATTATACAAGGCTGAATGTTACAGATTTTTTTTTCAGGCTTCACAAATTGTACCTCAAGTAGTACTATGCTGATAATACAGTTATGGCTATTTTTCAATAGTTATTGCTATACAGATTTTGGATTTAATGCATTTAGTCCACAGTAGTGGAAACTTGGTCTATTTTATTTCTTTAAGGCCATCTAGGATAAGTCTAAGTTATTGCTCCAATACCCACTGATATCTTGAAGTACTAAATCTTCTTCAAAATGCTCTTGTATATATAGGGAATGGTAATAGACTAGAAGGATCCAGCCCACCACATATTTTCATGATGGTCATATTTTCTTAATTAAGAAACTGGGAAACAAAACCAGTATTGTGGAGCATTTAACACAGAGAAAATACTTAGATATATTTTCACTTAATGCTCATAGCAGTTTGATGATAGTAAGGAACACTTCCATTTTATAGCTCAGTAAACAGACTCAGGGAAGTTCAGTAACTTGAGAAAGGTCCCCTCACTTGTAAAATGGCAGAAATGGAAGCTGAAGCCAAGATTCTCTTCCTGCAAAACCTTTATTTATTGGTCTAATCAGATAGACAGAAGGAGTAAAACTTAAGGTAGAGTATCAACATGCCTGACACCACTGGCAGCCAAATGTAAGGCTTTGAAGGGGATTCAAGTTTTGCCTTTTGGGATATTTATTTTCAGTATTAAGAAACAAACCCTCCCCCTTTCCTGTCTGAGAGATTCAGAGGTAAAGGCCTGCTCCAGGCAGGAAATCTTAGGCTATTCGTCTGAGCCTAATTTTAATGAAGATAGGAAGGAAGGTGGCAAGAAGGGTCCTGGTAGCTAGATTGCCCGCACTACGTGCCACTGAAGCAAGAATTTACCTGCCACGGATGCTCCACTCTTTCTCAACTACTTCCTTTGAAATCCCATCATTTGTCCACATGACATATATATGCAATTTGGCCTCACTCTCTTTTCAATCCCTCTCCTTTGTCCACAATGACATATATACCCAATGTTGCCTCACTGTCTTTGGAATTTTCATGCTTATGTGAATTCCCCATGCACATGTATTAAATTTTTATTTTCTCCTGTTAATCTGTCTCTGTTAATTTGATTATTTGTCCAGATAGAAGAACTTAGAAGGTGGGAGGAAAAGTATTATTATTATTTTTAGCCCCCCCCACAGCCCCCTCCCCCCATTTCCATATAAAGGGTTAGTTCAGTCAAACTTCTTTCACATTAGGAAACTAACCCTTATTCTCACAAAGTTCACAAGCTGCCCAAACCATGGACAGTTCCTTTAGGACTAGCGGGATTCAAACAGAGGTCCACTGAGTTAAACAAACAAACAAACAAACAAATAAGCATTACCCATCCTTTCTGTTTTGTTTCTCCAATTTAATACCTTTCTTTTCACTCTTTGAAGAAAAACAGGAAGAATATATATCCTTTGCAAATATTTCCTTAGGCAAGAAGATAAAACAAACATTCAATGAAAATGCTCTCAATAATTAAACTTGCTTCAAAGGAAAGCATCTGAATCAAGGTGCCATTTCAGGGGAGAACAACAGTAAAACACGGTGTGTGAACACAAGGAGAACATGATTCATCCAACATGGCCATTAGAGTAATACATATATGGAAGGGATAAGCAGTTAGTGACTATTTTTCCACTTCTTTAATCAATATTGTCAGGCACTAGCCAGGGCAAAAGCTGGTCCACACTGCTAGTATAATTCTCTTGCTGAGACATGGGATGGAGACTGAGAGAATTGTAATATGGAAACTCTGGGGCTGAGGGCTGGCTATATACCTCTACGTGGACTGAAGAAGCAGAGGAGGCTATGTTGAAAGATAGAGCAAATGCTGAGATACAAGTAGAGATGACAGAGGGAATCCCAGAGGAGCAGCTTAACTCTGTTCAAGCGTATGGATGCTATAGCCAGACAGCTGTATTTAAACTTGGCTTCATCATTTATAAGCTATGTGACCATGAGCAAGTTACTTAATGCTTTTCTGCTTTCTTTCCCCCATCTTTGAAATGGTGATAAAACAGTACCTACTTTACAGGATCCTTGTAAGCATTAAATGACTTAATATATGTAAACTTGGGAGATGTCATCAAAATGGCAGCGTGAGGTGAGCCTCTGTAAATCTCCCCTGGAATTTACAACTAATCGAACAACTATAACTCCACAAAGGACTCCCTGCACAGCAGACAGGCAAGACGAAGAGAAGCACTACTGAATTCACCTAAAGGTGGGCGAATCGGGCGAGCTGGGGAGGAGGGAAGGGAGAAGCGCGTAGACGAAGCCACGCAGGCGCAGGATGCAGACCTAGCTCAGTGCTCTGAGATTGCTGCATCCCAGAACTACTGCCACTGCGGGAGAGGGAAGAACTCAGACTGCTAGGACTCCGCTTATGGCCCACAGGGCTGAGGGTTCAGCATATAACACGGCTGAACCCAACGCTCAAGGCAGAGACCTTGGAGAAAAGACTGAAGGAAGAAGGCTGAAAACGGTGGTTTAAGCCCTCACTGCCACAGAGAACAGAAGCCTTAGGCACTGAGATTAGTCGCCCCCTCCCTACCCTCCCAGAGCTCGCCCTGCCCCCACCTGCCCGGTGCTAGGAGCGGAACAGTAGCAGTGTCAGATCAAAATAACAGAATATTTGCTGTTCTGAGAACTATGGACCACAGACACAGATTCGCAGCCCAACTAGTTCCGGCAAAGGGGAGGGAGCTGTGGAAGCAGGACCGACTATGGTGGTGGTTGCTGCCATTGCTCTGGGCCACCTCTCACAACTCACCTGGCCCCTGGTCCCACCTATCTGGGCGGATCCCTGCAGGAGTAAACACAACTGCTGAAACAAACGGGCTCTGAATCTGGTGCAGGAAGAGCTTTGGAACTTCAAAAGCTCTCCGCATACCCACATGGACACTGCGCTCGTTGACCCAGGTGAACTATTAACAGAGGAGAAGCCTGTCTCCCAGGGAACCCCCCCCCCCAATTGTGTGAGAAGCTGGAATAGTGCAGAGAAAACATAGCACTACCATGTGAGAGAGAAAAAAAGGCTGTGGTCAGAGAGAAAATAAAACATTCTACCAAGAAGTACTGGAAAACAAAAGAAAGACCTCTTCCTATAAACCTGTTGCAGAAGCCACTCCTGTAGGTGTCTAGGAAGAGAAATAATAAACCAGTAATTGCCATGAATAACCAAGGCAACAAGACAGCTCAGAAAGAAAGTGAAAAGTCCCCAGAAAAGGAACTTAAAGATATGGAAATATGTGACTTAAATGACAGAGAATTCAAGATTGCAGTTCTTAAAAAACTCAATGACATGCAAGAAAACACAGAAAGGCAGTTTAATGAACTCAGAAACACAATCAAAGAACAACATGAGCATTTTACGAAAGAGATTGAAATTTTTAAAAAGAACCAAATAGAATTTCTGGAGATTAAGAACTCAATAGAAAAAATTAAATATGAAATAACCAGCTTAGGTAGTAGAGTTGACCAGATGGAGGAAAGAATAAGTGACATCGAAGATAGAAACCTGGAAATTACAGATGGAAGAAGAAAGAGACTTGACACTTAAAAGAAATGAAAGAACTCTACAACAACTTTCTGACTCCATCAGAAAGAGCAATATAAGAATAATGAGCATTCCAGAAGGAGAAGAAAGAGAGGAGGGAACAGAGAATACATTCAAACAAATTGTCGATGAGAACTTCCCATACTTGGGGACAGAACTGGATCCTCGAATTGAAGAAGCAAATAGAACACCTAATTACCTCAATCTCAACAGGCCTTCTTCAAGGCACATTGCATTGAAGCAGTCTAAAATCAATGACAAAGAAACAATCCTCAAGGCAGCCAGGGAAAAGAAGACGGTAACCTACAGAGGAAAGCTCATTAGATTATCATCAGATTTTTCAGCATAAACTCTACAAGCCAGGAGGGAGTGGAACCAAATATTCAAACTATTGAAAGAGAGAAATTATGAGCCAAGAATAATATCTCCAGCAAAGATATCCTTTAGATATGAAGGAGGAATAAAGATCTTTCCAGACATACAGAAACAGGGAATTTTCTAATACATGACCTGCACTACAAGAAATACTAAAGAAGGCTATTCGACCACCATCAACAGGGACAATTTGTGGCAACCAAAACATAAAAAGGGGGAGAGTAAAGGCCTGAAACGGAATATGGGAATGGAGAAAGTAAGCCTGCTGAAGAAAATGGAATACTCTAAATATCAAACTTTCTTTTACATAAACTTAAGGGTAACCACTCAAAAAAAAATCCAGAACTGAAATATATACTGTAATAAAAGAAGAAACAGAGGGAAACATCATAGAATACCACCACACAGAAATAATAGACAACAACAAAAAGGCAAAGAAACAATGGAGACACAGCCTTACCAGAAAACTAAAGATAGAATGACAGGAAATCCTCACATATCAATAATCACCCTAAATGTAAATGGACTGAACTCACCAATAAAAAGGCACAGAGTAGCAGATTGGATCAAAAAACTAAACCCAACCATATGCTGTCTCCAAGAGACACATCTCAGCTACAAGGACAAGCATAGACTCAAAGTGAAAGGGTGGAAATTGACACTCCAAGCAAATGGTACCAGAGAAAATCAGGTGTAGCCATAATGATATCAGATGAAACAGACTTCAGGGTGAAAAAGATAACAAGAGACAAAGATGGACATTTCATAATGGTAAAGGGGACTATACAACAAGAAGACATAACAGTCATCAATATTTATGCCCCCAATCAGGGAGCACCGAAATACACCAAGCAACTACTAACAGAACTAAAGGGAGAAATTGACCAAAACACAATTATACTAGGGGACTTAAATACATCATTGACAGCTATGGATAGATCATCCAAACAGAAAATAAATAACGAAATAGCAGCCCTAAATGAAACATTAGATGAAATGGACATAATTGACATATATAGAGCACTTCATCCTAAAACTTCAGACTATACATTTTTTTCTAGTGTACATAGAACATTCTCAAGGATAGACCATATATTGGGACATAAAATCAGCCTCAGCAAATTTCAGAAGATTGAAATCATACCAAATATATTCTCTGATCACAAGGCTTTGAAATTGGATATCAACGGCAAAAAGAAAGCAGGAAAAAACCACAAATACATGGAGATTAAACAACATTCTTTTAAAGAACGACCGAGTCAAAGAAGAAATTAGAGGAGAGATCAAAAGATACATAGAAACAAATGACAATGAAAATATATCCTACCAAAATTTTTGGATGCAGCGCAAGCAAGTTTAAGAGGGAAATTTATATCATTACAGGTCTATCTCAAGAAACAAGAAAAATCCCAAATAAATATCCCCATGTTACACCTTAAATAACTAGAAAAAGAAGAACAAATGAAATCCAAGGTCAGCAGAAGAAAGGAAATAACAAAAATCAGAGCAGAACTAAATGAGAGAACAAAAAGACAATAGAAAAAATTAATGTGACAAAGAGCTGGTTCTTTGAAAAGATTAACAAAATTGGCAAACCCTTGTCTAGACTCACTAAGATAAAAAGAGAGAAGACACTAATTAACAAAATCAGAAATGAAAAAGAGGACGTTATCACAGACACCACAGAAACACAAAGGATCATCCAAGAATACTACGAAGGACTATATGCCACCAAATTCAATAACCTAGAAAAAATGGACAAGTTCTTAGAAACATATAGCCTTCCTAGGCTGAACTACGAAGAACTGGAAAATCTAAACAGACTGATCATCAGTAACGAAATTGAATCAGTCATCCAAAACCTTCCCAAAAGCAAAAGTCCTGGACCACTAGTGAATTCTACCAAACCTTCAAAGAGGATCTAATACCAATCCTGCTCAAACTCTTCCAAAAAATTGAAGAAGAGACAGTACTCCCTAACTCATTTTATCAGGCCAACATTACCCTGATACCAAAACCTGGTAAGGACAACAGAAAAAAAGAAAACTACAGACCAATATCTCTGATGAATACAGATGCAAAAATCCTAAACAAAATTCTAGCAAATCGAATACAACAATGCATTGAAAAGATTATTCATCACGACCAAGTGGGGTTCATCCCTGGGGAACAAGGATGGTTCAACATCCAAAAATCCATCAATGTGATACATCACATAAACAAAATAAAGGACAAAAATCATATGATTATATCAATTGATGCAGAAAAAGCATTTGACAAAATACAACATCCATTTATGATTAAAACACTTAATAAAATAGGTATAGAAGGAAAATACCTTAATATAATAAAGGCCATATATGACAAACCCTCAACTAATCTCATAATTAATGGTGAGAAACTGAAGCCCTTTGCTCTACGTTCAGGAACACGACAGGGCTGTCCCCTATCACCTCTGCTTTTCAACATAGTGTTGGAAGTCCTTGCCAGAGCAATCAGGCAAGAGAAAGAAATAAAAGGCATCCAAATTGGGAATGAAGAAGTTAAATTGTCACTCTTTGCAGATGACATGATGCTATATATAGAAAACCCTAAAGACTCCACCAAAAAGCTATTAGAAACAATCAACGAATACAGTAAAGTTGCTGGCTACAAAATCAACGTACAAAAGTCCATTGCATTCCTATATACTAACAATGAAATCTCAGAAAAAGAAATACAAAAAACAATTCCTTTTGCAATTGCAGCAAAAAGAATAAACCTAGGAATAAACTTAACCAAGGATGTGAAAGACCTATATGTTGAAAACTATACCAGAGGGTAAAGGGGGGTGGGGTGTGTGAGATGAGAGTAAGGGGGATCAAATATATGGTGATGGAAGGAGAACTGACTCTGGGTGGTGAACACACAATGGGATTTATAGATGATGTAATACAGAATTGTACACCTGAAATCTATGTAATTTTACTAACAATGTCACCCCAATAAATTAAAAAAAAATTTTTAAAAGACAAAAAACAAAAAAGATATACATGTTGCAAATAAGAAATATATATATATGTAAACTTATAAGAAGTCCTACCTAGGAAGTATGGTGCTATGGACTGACTTGTGTTCCCCCAAAATTAATATGGTGAAGCCTTTACTCCCACTGTGACAGTATTTGGAGTTAAGGCTTTTAGCAGGTGATTAAGGTTAGATGAAGCCATTAAGGGTGGAGTCCTAGTCTGATAGAATTGGTGGCCTTACATGCACTGAGGAAAGGCCATGTGAGGACATAGTGAGAAAGCAGGAAGAGAGACTTCACCAGAAACCAAATAGGCTGGCACCAAGATCTTGGACTTATCAGCCTCCAGAACTCTGAGAAATAAATTTCTATTTTTTTAAGTCACCAGTCTATGGTAGTTTGTTATAGCAACCAGAATAGACAAATATAGATGACATAAACCTTTGTTACCATTATTATTCTGATTTTAGTTCCTGGTTCTAGTTCTAGTTCCTAGAAACTTTCTGAGACCTAGTCAATTCCCACCTTGAGGTTCTACGATCATAATAATTTACTTGTCTGTTTAAATAGCGAATGTAGGCTTCTAGAATTAATAACCAAAGAGTCTTCTTACCAATAAATGACATTGGAGGTTGGGGTCAACAAAAGTCACTTGTAGCTCATGGCTAGGATGCAAGTGTCATGGAAGACATGGGACTTAAGCTGGAACTTAAAAGACTTTTAAAAGGCTAGACTTTTAAAAGGAAGAGAGAAAGAGAGAGAGAAAGAGAAAGAGAGAGAGAGACAGAGAGAGAGAGAGAGAGAGAGAGAGAGAGCACTAATAACTGAGACCAAGGCATAGAGTGGCATGTGTTGTGCATGTCACAATAGTACACATCAGGCTCAATGTAATAATCCAAATGCGAAATTTGGATTATTCTGTTTTCATAGCTACAGAGGACTATTTATCAAAATATCTTAAACATATTAAATAAAGGAATAAATTCAAAATTTAAATATCTAGATGCTTTAATAAAACCTAAAGCATTGTTAAAATAGGTAAGGGAAAATTATTTTTCTCTCCTATGTTCAGTGAGGATGCAAATCCTATGACTTCCCTCAATTTTATTCATAAATCTCATAGCAAAGAATCAGTTTTTAAAAGTTCAAGTTCTCTCAGATACTATAGCAAATTTGTTAGCTCTTCTAGGTCTTTGTTGGACAGATAATTCTATGGTTTTTACTCATAAATGCTTCTTCGAATGTAACATGAAAATAGACAAGTAACTGCTTATCTATCTTTCAGTACCACTTCATTTATAATTCTGAGTAAACCATCCTGTAAAAATTAAAAGGGCATCTAAAGTCTTGCTCCTTTAAGCAAACTATTGTTTATAGGGGCTCTCAAAGGTGAATTTCATCACTACTTCCTTTCAAAACTTTAAAGATAATCAACCCATTCTAAAACAAAATTATCAGGTCTATTCCCCTATATAGCTCATAAAATTAAAAACTCAAGAAAGGCATTGTCTGAAAACTGTTATTTAAATATTGTCATTTAAATATGCATTGACATGTCTTGACCCCAAATATTTCTTTTTTAATTCAGAAAACATGTGCTAATAATACATTTTTTAGTGTCACTTAAAATGATGGAGAAGAGACATGCCTTCTGACCTGAGCAGGCAGCTGGAAGGCAGGAAACTCATTTTCTTTTTTACGGCTTTTAACAAAGTCATGACCTCTCAATATCCATTCCTCTTTCCAAAAAATTGGCCCACTGTTCAGGTGTCATCCCTTTTAGAAAGGACATTTATGAATTCCCAGACTAGGTAGGAAAAGTACTCCTTCGGTCAGTCATTTGTTTATTCCTAAAACACTGACTATCTTACACTATGTTTCTCCGAAAATAAGACCTAACCGGACAATCAGCTCTAATGCATCTTTGGAGCAAAAATTAATATAACACCGGGTCTATTCCCTTACCTATTTTAACTTATATAAGACCTGGTATTATATTATATTATATTATATTATATTATATTATATTATATTATATTATATTATATTATATTATATTATATTATATTATATTATATTATATTATATTATAATTTTACTGTAAGTAAAATAAGACTGGGTCTTATATTAATTTTTGCTCCAAAAGATGCATTAGAGCTGATTGTCCAGTTAAGTCTTATTTTCGGGGAAACACAGTCTGTGTCAGGTAAAGATTCTAAGCAAAGAATCTCACAAAGCCAATATAGGAAGCATGGGCCGTGCAGACATCCTTTGTAGAATCCTTGGGTGACCTATGTTGGCCTCTCGAAGTCTTTTGGTCAGGATAGTCTCACAGACAAATTGGTTATTTATTGTTTGTTTGTTTGGTTGTTTTCACTTAAATTCATTTCCTTGTATATCGTCTTCAATTAATAAAACAACGTTGACATTGTTCTCATGAAGATACTTCATGATTTTGACAATATTAACAATATTCAAGAGAATAATAATATTCAACTCATGTTTTTAGCCCTTGCTTCTCTAAGACAATCCCAAATTTTTCTGTTCTGTCCCCATGAAAAAACCTAACGCTCTACATCTTTACTTGCTTTTGTTACTAGTAAGGCATGATTCAGTGTCTGCACATAGGTTTTAAAAGAGCTTAGTCTTTATTTTTGTACTGGGTTTCTCCCTTCCCAAACTTGAGAAATAATGTATGACTAGAACATAGGTTTGAAGTCAGATAGAACTGAGGTTCATACCCTGTTTTATCAGTTACTAGCTGTGTGCTCTAGACACGTTATGTGACCTCTCTGAGGCTGAATTCCATACCTAAAAATGGGAATAATGATATTTATCTAAAAGGATGGCTGTAAGGATTAAGTGACACACACTTAGCTTAGTATGTGTCATATATTGAGTCTCAATGGTTTTTCCCCTTGCCCTCGGCCAGTTTATTAGGTCTGAACTCACTTACAGTTAAGAACAGTGCTGCTATTCAGTAGAGCCAAGCATCTTTACTTCTTGTTCTCATTTACATTCAGGGTGTTCTCTGACAGCAGTCATAGAGCATTGGAAAGGAATGTCATCTTTCCCTGGCCCTCGACTCTATCACATTAGCTTCCTTTCCTGGCCGGAAGCAAGCTTTATGTGCCTTCCTTGTTATCAAGTCTCCCTGCTTTTTTTGGTGCTACTAAACGACTCATTACTTATCTGATCCTTCCATCCCCTCCCACTCCAGGGGAAGTTCCTATAGAATCCCATTATCAACACTAAAATACTTTCAACCTAAAGTCAAAACAGTGGCTACCATTTCTAGCAAGAAAGATGGTTCACCTTTACTCCTTGGGCAGATAATGTGCACGCACAGGGTCTTAAACAACTTCTGAATACCTTGGAAAAGCTAGTTTTAGCATCCTAATTTACGATACATGCCATAGCAATAGAAATTCAGGGTGGGGAGAACTGGTTCTTTAGTGATGCTTTTGGCTGTCTATATCTTTGCTGTGGTAATTTCAGGTGGTTTATTCTTTCATCGGGCATACATTTCAGAATCCATTAGTTTGAATCCAGTTCCAAGGGGCCAACAGGACACAGGGACACTATTTCTCCTCTGGACACAGTTCTGTGCTGTCAACAGGGAAGCTTTCCATTTTAAGTGTGATCTGATCATCTTCCACAGTTAGAAGAGTGGCTTTATTTCTTTTGTCATTTTTACTTATGAAATGCCATGCACGTTCAGAAACTTTAAGAGCTTGATAACATCTTACCCTAATAAGTGTACAGTATGATCTTGCCACATATTTACAAATAATACATTTCCCATATTATATATGCAAAAAGAAATCCTCTGAATCATCTATGAGGAATAAAATTACTGTGTCTGTGATGGAAATATAGTGATGCTTTTTTTTTTTTTTTTCCTAAAGTAAAATGAGCTATTATTTGGCTCAGTTGTTATGCTGAAATTCTCCAAGGAGCCTTGTCTACGTCATGGACTAATAGACTTCCAAACTTTTCTGGGCAATAAAAATAGTGGTTTAAAAATTAATGAAGAGGAAAAACGTGAGAGAACTCATTTTATCTATTTATTTTATAACTTTAGAAATATTTTATAATATAAATTATAACATGTAAACTATTTTATAACAGCCAATGGACCACTACTTATTTGGGGAGGTGGGGATGGTGAGGTTGGAAAAGTAAGAATGGATGAGGAAAGAAACGCTTTATTTTTCCAATAGTCCTAGTAAAAGAATTTCAGGGCTTATATGGCAAGTTTGAGCCAGAAACAAATACAATGGCTTTTACATTAAAAGAAATCAACCTATGGCAGTTATGAAATAAAAATTCATGTGTGAACCTCCAAAATGTATGTACACTGAGGGGTATTAGAGACATCTACCCTGGTGTGGGGAAAAAAAACCCACAAAACTTTATTTAAAATAAGTAGGTTCTCGTCCTTGCCTTGATTTCTTTTTAGTTGTTTTCCATTATCAACAACTTTTCAAAGAATTTATAGTAACCAAATATTTTTCAATGTTTTACATTAACTTTTAAATTAAAATATCAATAAATATTAAGTAATTACTCAATTTGCTTCCTTTATAATTAGAAATAAATACTTAGTATTAAAGTCTGTGCATAATGGTTTATCTAACATTCTCATTTACTCAAGGAACTTACCTGTTTACCCTGAAATAGTTACAATAGCTACCTACATCCCATTCTTCCTTAAGGTATCCTGGCTCTGTGGCATTCTTGGTGGATGCAATCATCATTTACTCTTGACTTTCTTCCTGGAGACTACTTTTCCACCATCAAGAATCCTAAAGAACAACTCTACAATGATAGAATCAACAGAGGCAGCTATCGAAGCCAGGGCAAAATGGAAAAAGCATCCTAATACCGCTCATGATCCTTGAGGCATTAAGTTTATTAAAGAAGACAGGTTAACGAAAGAGAATGGCAAATAAGTATAGTTTGCTTCCAAGTCACCTGTACTGGACCAAAAAAAAAAAAAATCACTTTATTCTCAAATGAATTGGTGATTTGACTTGCATCACAGAGTAGGTGGACAAAGAACCACAGATTAGATATCCTGCTGTTAACATGAAGAGTATCAAGTACTTTGACAATGCAATGAATTTTCCAGGCAAGCACCAAGCACTGGATCCAGTCCAGATGTGATGATAGCACGTTAATAAGCTAATTCCTATAGCTGCTTCTTCATTTTTTAAGGCTCATTCACAGAGTGGCAATGCCATTAACTCTGGATGAGGTGCTTTGCCCAATAAATACTTCCTGATTAAATTCGCTGATTAGGCCTTCTTTGCTCATTTCACTGTCTATCCCTATGGGAAATAAAGTCTCACACAGTATCCTTCACAGGACACAGAAATGACACCACAAACAGTAGGAGTATAGAATGACTGAGTGAACAAATGACTAAATAAATAGTTCATAAGACATTGAGAGTTAAACTAGAATTGTTAGGTTAGTGGTCACCAGACAGAGTAATGGACTAATAAAGCTTAAAGACATTGCAAAATGGATCTATGTACTACCATACCCTGTTTATTCAATTCGGTAAACTTTGTAGGAAAATATAATTTGAATTCTTATTTTATTAAAAAACTTGGGGAGGTAGGTAGTGAGATGTACACTTATTTGAAAACAATTTTTATCATTTATCATAATTTTCTACAAAGAAAGCTAACAAAATTTTTGTTGGTTCATTGGTTGGTTGGTTTCTCCCCTGAAGATTATCTAAGAGTAATATGGCTTTGCCATTCAGGAGTAAATGCTAAGAAAAGTCGTGTGAGGAAAGAAATTTCACAGGAGCAACAGGTGCCTTTTCTTTTTCTCCCACAGCAGTATTCATCGAAAAGAAGACAGTGGAAAAAATAGTTAAAATGTGGCACAGACAATAAACATGGAGTTTACAATTTCAACTCTTTTTTTCTTTAACCTTTTTTTTTTTTAATTGGGGAAGGGGAACAGGACTTTATTGGGGAACAGTGTGTACTTCCAGGCCTTTTTTCCAAGTCAAGTTGTTGTCCTTTCAATCATAGTTGTGGCGGGGGCTGTTCAGCTTCAAGTTGTTGTCCTTTCAGTCTTAGTTGTGGAGGGTGCAGCTCAGCTCCAGGTCCAGTTGCCATTTCTAGTTGCAGGGGGTACAGCCCACCATCCCTTGCGGGACTCGAGGAATCAAACTGGCAACTTTGTGGTTGAGAGCCCGTGCTCCAACCAACTGAGCCATCCAGGAGGCAGCTCAGTTCAAGGTGCCCTGTTCAATCTTAGTTGCAGGGGGCGGAGTCCACCATCCCTTGCGGGAGTCAAGGAATTGAACTGGCAACCTTGTGGTTGAGAGCCCACTGGCCCATGTGGGAATTGAACCGGCAGCCTTCGGAGTTAGGAGCATGGAGCTCTAACCACCTGAGCCACTGGGCTGGCCCCCAATTTCAACTCTTAATGCAACAGATATTACACAGGAGATCCACTCATAGCCACAATGCTAAAATTGGGCTGAAATGTTACAACCCAGCAAACAACCCAGAGTTCATTAAAAAAAAAAAAAAAAAAAAAAAAGTCTTTTTAAGAGTCAAGAGATGATATAGTAAAGAAATAATGATGATAAAAAACCTAGTTTTTGACAATTGGCACCATAAAGCAGTTATTATCTCTGATTAGTAAAACAGTTTGTTTGAAAGCAATCAGGTTTTAAGAATACAGACAGGAGGGCAAGTTTAAAAACATATGAGGTTTATATAGAGGGCTATTATTTTACAAACAACAAATGATTTAAAATGGTCTGAACCAACAATTATTCGGAGTCACTTTCATGTTCTAGAACTCAATAAATAATACTTTTTAAAAACTTCACACAGTTTTTCTTGATCTACGTGTAATTGTAGGGCATTATTAGTTTCATGTGTATCATGTTTCCAGATACTGGGTGTTGAAAGATTTATTCACCTTGAGCTGTGCCCGAAGGTAATTTTAGTTTTCATAAAACCTAATTCCACAATTATAACCATCTGAGAAAATGAGTATCCTTCCTATCTAACACTGTAGTATGAAGAAACATTTTTATTACAAGCTAGATCCTCGAAAGTGATTATTTTTTCATTTTCCTTAGACTACTTACTTAAATTATTTTTTTCTCATTAGACCCTCAACCCACAAATGTTCAACTGTCATAAAAGATCAGTGTTACTGAACTGCCAGCATTAATCTTTTGTTTGAAATGTATAAAGAAAGACAAATAAAGGGGACATTGCAAACTGTCTTTGTGAAGTAGAAGCAGATATTGAAATGACAAATAACATAACCTGCAAACGCTGGTTATAATGTTCTTGTAAAAGAAATTCCTAAATATCAAAGACAGCAGCATCACTGTCAGGTTCTCCATAAATAAACCATGGACAATTCCTGACATTGGACCTTTCATTCTTGCGATGCTATGCTAAATAAGCATGATCTCCTTGCCTGTCTGAATTCTACATGCCCATTTCCAGAAATGCTGCTGCAGATAAGTAACACTGTCATGTTCGTTTTGTCAACTACATGCCGATTATCTTTTCCTCTTTCCAGTTTGGGAACATTATTAAGGTCAGAAGCAATCTATCAGAAAACCTTTTCTAATGTAGCTGTATTTGCTAATTTCTGTAAGGGGCTCCCATAACTAAACTTTGCAGAAACACATATGTGTTTTCCACAATTTGACTCTTAGACCATGGAAAAAGGAAAGACTTACTAGTAAGGTTTTGGGAATTTAACACCAAAAGGAGAATGAAGTCACTCATTCTGTGTATTTTCATTTACTCACTGAAAATGCGGTACTGGAGGATGACATATCCAATTCTTTGAGATGCTTCTGCAAAGACCCTACTTTCTCTACCTTCCTCTAACCTCTTCCTATTTATTTTATTTTACTTTGACAAATTGTTTATGAAGCATTTGCAACTGATGCACATATCACAAGATTATTTCTGCCAAGCTTCCTCTGTGACCTGCCCGTGGGACATGACATGCTCCAAGATGCGTCGTTCTATCAACCCACATTTTTCCAGGACAATGCAAACTATGACAAATTCCATCATCCTGCATTATATGCTTCATGCTAATCTCACTAATTCTAAAGAATCAGGAGGTCTTGCTGTTCTGCTGAAGGGCATACTATCTGACTGAATGACAGGAAAACCACATTTGCCTGTCTTCTCACAATCCCAGCTGTGGCCACCACTGCCCCACTTCTGCCAGACAACTGTTCTTGCTGTGTAACTTCCAGAATTAACTTTACATCAACTAAGCTGTCTGACAAGAAACTACACATCACCAATCAAGATAGTTCTTAAGTCCAGAAAATTAAAGCCATTTGGTGGTAAAATGAAACGAGGAAACAATATTTTTACTAACTGTTGGATACCCATATTTATTTTCAGCTATTTAAAAGGAAGCATTACGAGGAAACTTAACAGGTACATGATAAAAACCAGAGAATTTCTAGATTCGAATACTTTGGATTGAAATTATTTTGCTGCTGGATCACTGCAAATGGCCATCTAAGAAGCCATAAGGGGGCTAAACTTGTGACAATCCCTCTGTGCTTCAGAAGGTGGCAGTATGACTACATGAAAAAAGCCCGGAGTCTATGTGCTCTTCAACGGCCACATTGCTGAAATAAACATGTTTAATTCCCAAAGAAACATATATTTTATCCGGTGGCATAATTTACTTATAATATTAAAACTCAAACATGGAGCAATTTGTAGCAATAACCATGATTATGCTGTTAGTGGTCCAAATGTCACTGTCTAGATTAGGCTAAATGATACCTAGTACCGAAGAGCTTCTATGATTTATTTTTTATGATCATGGGTAGAACTTGCATGCTTAAAAGGCTCACCAGAAAACTGCCTTCAATAAATAAAAATGGATGAAAAGATGGAAAGAATCTCGTAATATTGTTCAGAGATGTGATTGTAAAAAATTGTCACAGGAATGAGGTAAATTTTAAATCTCAGAGACAGTTCCCTCTGAGCCCTCACTCCCCCCCCCACCAAAGAGGTAAATATCTTGAGCATTTCTACTGTTATGTTTTAGATTTTAAAATATTTTGCCGTAAGCAAATAACTCGTCTTATAAAATAGTAAATTAAAGTACATCTAAACTCTTTTTGTCCTTTATATCTTCTGAAATTGTCAGAAATAAAGACTTTTAAATACATGTAATGCACTAAAATTGATTATTTTAACGACTTCTAGAAAATGCAGTAAATATAAATCTGTTGATAAGTGTTGGGAGTAAAAAGTACCATTCCAAACCTTCGATAATTTACTTTTGGGGACTTCTGGTCTAATGCATCCTTTACCTGAACCACATACTATTGGAGACTTTTTTGGTTCATTACCATACATCAAATTGAAATTATTAAGCTTAATCAAGGAAAAAAAGGACGTAAACCATACTATTTAAAGTTGAAAAGGGATTTTGCAATAAACACATTTTACTGGTTACTGAAATACGGGCAAATGTAAGTCAGCATTTACATCATCTGTGCTTTAATGTAATGTTAGTGCATACCTAGTTTCGTGTTTTAGTGAGCCCTCATAGAAGCGTCATAACTACACCGTACCAACCGACATTCACGTACTACTGAGACAGGAAGATCTTTAGCTTTCTCTGTTGCTCCCAGTGAGACCCAAGCCCTCAGAGGCTGCGACAATGTGAGCAAGGCTTCAGCAAAGGCACTGGGCACTCCCTGTGTGCGCTGTGGCTTGTTGACATGAACCAGGGCAGGCAGACACCAATAATACATGAAGTGCGGTTCAGAGGCAATTAGGATCAGTTGTCAAGGCCAGGCCATTAATGAAAGAACATGTCAGAGGAGCTGGAGACTTCAATGGTGGAGGGCAAGAAGGCGATTTAGTGTGACAGATCGAGTCCTTCCAATGTCCTCAGTGGTACATGCTAATACCAGCCTTAACAACCTTTTGTGGCAGTGTATAATGCGACTAACACAGACTTTGATTCAGCAAAATGACTGCTGCCACTGTTAGTCTGTCTCATTCGAATAACAGTAAAAGCATTGCTACAAATAATTATCCACGTCGGTCCCTCCCTCCTCCACGTAATGCATCCACCCCCTGTGCACGCCATAGTGTTTGTAGCTAGGTTAGGGTGTTTTTCACTTTAGCTTATGGGATACCCTTCCCCCCCCCCTTTTTTTTGGCAGCCCATGTAATAATTCCAACCAATTAATTACAATGGATTTTAGAAGGCAACATAAATCATTAAACCCATCCCATTCTCATGTAGTTAACATGAAAAGTTCTCAGCACAAGTCGCATTTGTCTACAAGAAAAAACGTCGTCCACCATGTGAGTGACTCACTGGCCATGAGGGAAGGTGCTGACCTAGGCTCCAAAACCAGTCGCAGAAAATTAACCTAATCCTCAAACAAATGAAATCAGGGGCAATTCAGAAAAATCACCTCATTGCCTTTTTTTACTACAATTTGATAGTAATTTAAAATAAAAACCTATCTGCCCATAACCTGACATTCAACAATTAAGTAGAAAAAATATGTTAAACCCTGGTTAGCAATCCAGGTAAACAATAACAAGCTATTTTAACACAGTTCAATTTTTAGATTTTTTTTATATTACAATAAAAATTCCATAGTAATGTCACACTCTTAATTGTTTTTAATGTATAAACCCTTTAATGTGTCAATTTTTGCTTCTTCTTTCATAGTTTTGGCTTATTTGGGTAAGATAGTCTTATGAAGGGGAAACTGACTTAATAGAGGGTAGATGACATACATTTTCTTATAATCTCTTAATGTTCGCACCCCTTCATAATTTTCAGGATTCACTTCCAGCATCCCAACTACAAACGACGCTATTGTGATATACTGGGGATTAAGGCAGATAGCTCGGCCTTGTCTGTTTATGAATGACCACATAGATATGAAGAAAGGTGTCTGGGTAGCGATTAAAAGGAATCATGTTGTTAGGATGGTAATTTCTTACGATATATAAACATTTTTTTTCTGGATCTTAATTTTCCTTCTGCAAATAGGTTTGACTTCTTTATTTCCTATATCATATACCACTGTTCTCTCTCTCTCTCTTTGGTAAATTCGTTCAATTTTCTTTGCTCTTTCCTTTTTTCCTGACCTTAGCCAGTGTCACTCCTTTCCCCTAATAGTTTATTCATTACCAGCTTTCTTCCATCCTCGTATGAACACTTTTTTCCTTTCTCAGGACAGCTTTCAGAACTGAGCCCCAAAGGACTACTAGTATCAAAAGAATTATCAGTACAAACATCTAAATGTTCATGCAGTCCCAAAACACATTTCATAAACACTTTTTTGATAAAAAATGTATTTAGGGAAAAAGGTTATCGTGCTAAAGACATATAGATTCCTTAGAGTTGTATCCAAAGTAAACATGCTTTCCAAACACCAGGCAGTGTTATTAAATTACTATTACATTAAAAATACACTACAAATGTAAATTTTCTTCCTGGTCCTAACTGATAGTGAATGTATTCCCTTCTACAGAGAAGTTCAATAGAGCAATGATCAGTGTGCGAGACATCGAGCTTAAGATCAGCCTTCCAACTCTGTGTCTCCGTCATGATATGTGCTGTTTCTTCCTCTTAACTTGAGAGTATTTGATGCCTGTTTTTCCCCCTGACCTGTTAGGATTAATATGATAAGGCAATTGGTTCAGCTGGTGATGGGGACGTTTCCACTGTTTTTTTTTTTCTTTAGGTTTTAGACTTCATGTCACGCAAATAGACCTACTGGGCTAAAAGTTAATAGCACAAAATTAGCAATGATACTATCTGTTGGTAGGACTTCAGAGTTTGCTAAAATAAAATGATCTCATGGTTATTCATGTGAGCAAATAAAAAATTTTAAGTCTATCAAAAGGAAATTTTGGGTAACTTCCTATTAAACAAAAAATAGTTTTTGAAGTGAGCAACTTTTTTGAGATGGCCTTTGATGCTGTGTTCAGTCTCTCTCCCTCTTTGTTTGAAAACCTGGCATTTGTCATCTGTCATAATGTGCTTACTTTGAGTATAACATTTTAAAGATATTATTTTTGCCTTCTAAAAACTCCTAGAAGTTTTGTTTTCCTTTACAAGCATAATTATACCTGGTTTCTTCAATCAGTGCCTCATATTTTAATAATAT
Organism: Rhinolophus sinicus; assembly: GCF_036562045.2. Classification (NCBI taxonomy): domain Eukaryota; kingdom Metazoa; phylum Chordata; class Mammalia; order Chiroptera; family Rhinolophidae; genus Rhinolophus; species Rhinolophus sinicus. The sequence continues at coordinate 68,962,258 of NC_133753.1, read as the reverse complement.
GTTGCCATTTGGGTATAGCCATAACCATAATAATGAACACAGGGTTCAAAGATCACCAGATGTATAGACGGCATGAACCATTAGCTAGAAATATTCTACATCATAGAGATCACACGTTAGAAAAACCTGAAATTCACTATAGAATTTGCTATTCTGACTAAGGCATCTTCTGTGTAATTAACATAAATCTCTTTACAAAACATGCTAGTTTTAATAACAAATAGGGACATTTTACAGGAAAAATAAGGAATAGAATACAAATAAAATTATAATATGAATAATTTAGTTATCTCCTTCTCATATTTCATAATGACATTGTGCAGCTATAATGGACCTAAACCAGAACTATTTCCCTTAAAAAATAGGCTGGTCTCCTTTTCCTACACACCATTGAAATTCATATCATCGCTTCCACACAAAAACACATAATTAATCCTAATTGTTTCCAACACTCTCAAGAGGAGAAATGGAATCCGTGGTTTCTCTCTTTTATGTATGTTAAGCCTTTCTGGCCACAAGGGCACCGTTTAGTAAATTACTTCCTCCGAAACTCTGACCAGTGGCCTCCTGGCCTGAAGGAGTCAATGCAGTTGAAAGAGGTGAGTCACTACATTCCTTTGTGCCAGAAAGATGAAAGTGGGTGATTGTTTAGAGGTGTCCTACTCTGCCATTGAATGATGACCCAGTAAGGAAAAAAAATCACTTCTCACACGCAGGCCCTAACAAGACAAATGAAGGGTATGCACTGTACATGCAACAGAGGGGTGGGTGTGAAAGGAATGGAATGGTGCCCCTGACTGGTACAAAATTAAAATGGAAACAAAATGAAATCTTCCCCAGAGGTGATTCGCAACTCTGTTAGGACTTTTGATCAAGATGATCTAACTCTATATTACTGTCCTAGGATAGTTTTCCAGGGTGACTATTAGTAGCATAAGGGAAGATCTCAGTTCCCATAAAACCTTTGGCATTCCAGCCTCTGGACTCCAAGTCCTCCTCAGTTGGGAGAGAATTCCATATCCCAGCTAATTGTCATTTGCTTCAAGTGTGAGTAACTGTTTTTGGCATATCCATTTTCCCCAAAGTGCTCCAATTCCTGAATCTATTTTAAATATCACCAGTTGCTTTCCTGTTTTAAAATGTTGCAATGCCTCTTTCTATCCTTTTCTCCTCTCATACTCCCCACCCCACCCCCAAAGCATCTCTTCTTTCTTAGGTCCACCCCACTCCTTCAGACACAGAACTGTAGCAGTTATTTCCTTAGTCAGGCCTAGGTTCTTGCAGGAGCTTTCTTTGAAGTTGCCTCCAGATCTTTGTTGTTCCTCAAAATTTACATCTTACACCCCTCTGGTGATTACTGTAGCAATTAATATAGTCTTTAAATACTTCTTTGTTTTCAAGTGTTAGGTTCACAAGAACCTCTCAAGAACAGCTAGGTCATGTCCAGGAGGACTGAGCTGTAGACCTTCAAAAGGAACCCCACTAATTGTAGCAAGATGTCCTCCTTGCAAATTCAACATTATCTGCTGTTGGTTCTCTTTACCGCCCTTTGCACCGTGGCAACCCTCCCTCACCCTGGCTTTTGGGGTCACCAACATCTGCTAGCTCTGATTTCATTAATTCATTGAAGTTATCATTGCACAGAACCTACTATATCCCATACACTGTGCTTGAGATACACGAGTGAAAAAAAGCAGGTATAGTCATCCCTTTTGTATGGTACTTTGCCTAATAAAGGAGTCAAATTTGATAAAAAAGCAATCCCACAGATAGGTGTAAAACTGCAACTGTGACATATACATGAATAGATTTGCAGGTGAAGTGCAAGGTGTTACAAGAGCCTGGTCGGGGAAGCCAGGGAGTCTGGGAAGGCTTTCCTGAGGATCTGAGGCTTGTGCAGAGATCAGAGAGAAGACAGTCAGCTAGTTTCCAGGCAGGGGATGAGGTATGTGCAAAAGCCCTGTTGCAGGAAGGAACATGGTGGGCTCAAGGGTCTCAGTGAAACTCCGTCTTCTCACAGCCCCAACCCCTGCCTATTGCTACATCAGCTACCTCAGGGTTGAAAGGAAATCCCTGGGATTCCCCTGCTCCCATTGAGGTCACTCTTCCTCAACTGAAACACCACCCTCTCATCTTTACAAACTAGCTGCGAAACCAAACCTGTAAAGAAGGCTCATATGGACTGGCTACCCACCTTTCCCTGTGTTACCACCAAGATTAATCAGACCCACGCTAATCTTAGTGCAAGCCTCCGAAGTCATTTTCATTTGACCCTTTCTCCAACCCATCTCTGACATCCCAAACCCTTTCCCTGGGCCGACAGAAGGCCCAAAGTCAAAACAATCCCACAGCCACGAAATCCCCCATATACACAATCCCTTCTCTCAACTTTCTCTTCATCTTTTTGATCAGAGTGAAGCCAAGTTATATTCCAAATCCACACCTTCCCATGAAGCCTTTAAAATGGAGGCTCTTTTTTCTTTTTCTTTTTTTTCTTTCCCACCCTGGGTCTTCCCCAGGACCTGGGCTGGTGTGCGCTCTCTAGTTCCTTAAAACCTACGGTCTCTTAGAAGCACAAATCATCACCAGAATGTACCAATAGGCCCCCTATATGGTATCGCCACACACCTAGCTCCTTGGCACTGTATTTATTCATGGGCTAAGTCAGCATCCATTTCACTGTCTTCCACTATATCATTACTTGTGCCGTCCGTGGTGGCTTCCACATCTAGATAGATAAACTATCTGACCCCGTGGACTCTCCGGTGTCTGAATTCTACATTTCCAATTACCATTTTCCTCATTCCATTTCAATTACCCATTCCCATAGTCATTAGAGCTGTTTTCAAACTGCAAGTTTTAGTCCTTTAGTAATCATAAAAATCAGGGAGTTTTGATTTGATTTAATGAATTATAACCAGGTTTTTTTTTTTCTTTTCAGTAAATAGAATAGATTTAAAGATATCATTTTATTACATTAAGTAAGTAAACATTATGTCATGAAAACTCGATTCAATTACATACCAGATATGTATGGACATACTAAGTTGTTTTGAAAATCGTATTGTTTACTGTGTTCAGTATAATAAGTGTGAGAAACACTAACCGACTATGTCACCACCAATAACCACCTTATTTCCAAAATCTGGATTTTAAACATCCCGTTTGCTAACCACCACCTTCTAATTTTAGAGCCTACTTGTTGTAACCTTTTCCTTCTGAAAAGTTTTAACCTCATTCGGGTTTCAATTCATTGACTTCACCACATTTTATTCTCCTCCCAGCTCCCCCATCCCCTGCTTGGTATCATGGAGCCTCTATATACTCACATAGCCTCCTAACCTGGCTCAGGTTCCAGGCTCTATCACCTTAACCATACCTTTAACCCCTTCTCTGCTTGTTATTCTCTTTTATTTTCTTGTCAAAATCCCCAAAGCTACACCCAATTCTCTGACTACTTTGCGCCACCATCCAAGCTGCTGAATATTACTGGAGAAGAACAACTGTGCAGACAGATATGACATTAAATTTCTGATCACAAATTTCAAGTAGGCCTTTAAGGATGCCCAAACCGACTACATTACCCTGGCATTTTAACTTTCTCATTCTCCCGACAGTCATTTTACACCTCATCTTCTCCAAGCTGATGACCTGGCTTCTTATTTCATATTCCCAGTGCTAACTCTACAAACAGATGAGCCCATATGCCGCACCTTCCCTTAGATCACAATGGAACAGCCTTGCTCCTATTTAAGGGTAACTACCCGATTAAAAGTTACCATCCTTTTCGCCAACACAAAGACTTGGATTCTGAAATTACTGTTTCGTTGTCCTATGTGTTTAGTTTCATCATCTCATTTGGATTATACCCGTTAACATAAAAATGTGCTGTGGTAACTTCCATCTTAAAAGCAATCATCTCTTGACCCCAATTGGCAACTACCCTGTCTCTGTTCCCCTATACAGCAACACTCCTTGAAAGCGTACTTTGTACCCACTGTCTATTCTCCTATGTGCACTTTAAATGATAGCTATCAGGTTTTTATCTCCTCCAGTCTGTGGAACTCAGTCTTACCTAAGTTCTCAACAACCTCCATTTTGCCAAATCCAGAGGTCAGTTCCCTGTCGTTATCTTATTCTACTCAGAGTAGCATTTGTCTCACTACCTAATTCTTCCATTTTTCCCCTTCTTTATTACTTTTTCCCACTCCCTTAGTACTTTCCTCACTTCTGAGATACCACACTTTCTTGGTTTTCTTTGTATATCTAACAGGTAGAGATTCACAAAAGGAGATTGACTGAACCTATTAAGAGTGTTGCAGGACTTGCTCCCTCTCTTCTTCTCTGTCTTTTCTCTACAGGTGACTTTATTCAGTTCCTAGATTTTAATCCCCAACTATGTTCTATGACTTTCAAATTTTTATCTGCAGTCCTGATCTCTCTCGTGAGTTCCAATTTCATATAATCACCTACCTGCTTCATACAGCCACTTGATACACTGTAAATCTAACCTACTCTAGACAAAACAAAAACTTGATTTCCCCCACCTCCATCTCCACCCAAGCTGCTCCTTCCCTATTCTTCCCCATCTCAATTTATGGGACTAACGTTCACTTGATGGTCAAGCAGACATCTAGGAATCATCCTTAACGCCTACTTTTCTTTTACCCACCATTTGCAAATTCTGTTAGGTCTACCTCCAGAATAGGTGCCAAATCATCTTATATTCTTTATCTGCTGTCATTATCTCCTATCTCCAACCTTATCTCTTACTATTTTCTTCCTTACTTACTATGCTTCTCCCACCCTCCCTCCCACCTCTTTTCCCAAATTTTCACATAGCTAATCTTTGGGGGAAGGACTTCCCTGACTCCTAATCTAAAAGTGAACACCTTGCCTAATTATTCTCTATTTCTGTGTCCTAATTTCTTTTACTCATAGTACTTAGCAGAATTGTAAGTTATTCTACTTGTTTATTTATTTAGTGTTTACTTTTTCACTAAAAGATAAACTCTGTAAGGCCAAGGGCTGTATGTTCAGCTCCTAGAATGCAGCTGAATGAATGAATGGCATCTGAAAGTGTGGTCCAGGTGGAAAGAGTAGTGATGGAAAAGGAGTCAATACAATCAAATATGCACTTTTCAGAAACTATCACTTTGACTAGAGAGCCAAAGACCAGTGAGGAAGCTGCTAGGAGGTAAGAGTGAGTGATAATGGGAGCTTGTACTGTGGGGGCGAGAGATGGTGAGAAGTGAACAGATTCCAGCGATATTTAGGAAGATCACTTGATGTCGTATCACACTTGAATACGAAAAATGAGGGTAAGGGAAAGGGAGCTTTGAAGGATGTCACCAAGATTTTGTGTTTATGAGTCACTGACTTAGTGACATTGGGCGAGGCCAAAGTTCAAGGGACGAATCATGAATTGTGGTTTGGGCATGCTAAGTTGCATTCCTCTTGACACGTTTATGATGAGCTAACAAAATGACAGTTAGCTATAAAAGTCTGGAGCTCTGAGGAATAATCTAGACTAAGAATATAAATTTGTGAGTCATGTGTACACACCTAGGTGGTGACTGAGGTCCTATGTATGGATGAGGAAGGAATTCCAGCATGGAAAGACAGCCTAAAGCTGAACTCACAGAAGGTAGAAAGGATAAGCCTGCAAAGGAGACAGAGAAGAAATGGCTAGTGAGATGACAGAACACAAAGAAACAAGAGCGCAGTGTGCCCGGCAGCCTGCATGCTGACCTCTGCTTTCGTCCTCCTCCCTGCACCTGAAGACTCACCAGTTGACTCAGCTTTGTACTTGGCTGGTGCCAGTCCCTGCATTTGCTCTGTCCATATAGTGGCGATTCATGTATGTTGTTTCTAGTCTTTTGTCTTTGATTCTTTACCTGGTTTTATCTTTTCTGTATACATGTTGGCCTTCAAACTTCCAAAAGACTCTCCTGACTACATGGCATGTTTCACCCTATTACATAGAAAGCAGCACAGTGTGGTGGTGAAGAGCCAGAAGATCTGGGTTCAAATTTTGGTTCTGTCACTTCCTAGTGTGTTATTTACCCTTCCCGTGCTTTGGTTTTCTCAACTATAAAAACAGAATAATAATAGCATCTGTCTTACAGAATTGTTGTCAGAAACAGAATTCATGTACAACTCTTGGACTAGTTCTGGCACAGATATAGTAAGTGCTCAATAAATGTTAGCTGCTGTAATGATATTTGCCAAGGCCACTGACCAAGACAGCTTCAAAGTCATCATCACTGGTCTAGAACTAGAGAGGGTAAGATAGGGGCTGGAGTGAGGGGTAAACTGAATAATACTTAATAGGTTAGTCAGGGAAGGCCTCATGAAAGATAATCTGATGATGAAGAGGAACCAGACACACAGAGGCAACATCAAGCAAGATGAGCCTGGCATGCTGGATGACCATAAATAAAACATAGTGTGGCTGGATTAAGGTGAAAAGAGAGTGGTAGGAGATGGGGGAGACAGTGGTTATATCATGTAGTGCTCACAGGCCACAGTGAAGACCTCGGGTTTTATCCTAAATTTAATATAAACTACTGAATTCTGTGATCAGATTTAAATTCTTTTTAAAAAAAATATAATTGTATTGTACTGTAGTAAGACCACTTACCATGAGATCAACACTCTTAATAGATTTTTAAGTGTACAATACAATATTGTTATCTATAGGCACAACATAGTGCAGCAGATCTCTAAAACATTCATTTTGCAAAACTAAAACTTTATATCCATTGAATAGCAACACCACTTCTTCCTTTCCCCAGCCCCTGGCAACAAACATTCTACTCTCTGCTTCTGTGACTTTGATTATTTTATATTCTTCATATAAGTAAAATACTGAAGTATTTGTCCTTCTGTGAGTGACTTATGTAACTTAGCATAACGTCATCATTCGATTGTATGTATAAACCACATTATCATTATCCAGTCACTCACTGATGGACATTTAGGTTGATTCCTCATCTTGGCTATTGTAAATAGTGTTGCAATGAACATAGGAGCACTCTCTTCAAGATTCTGATTTCCATAGGAGATTCAAGATGGTGGAGTAGATAAACACGGTGCCTGCTTCATTCCATAAACACATTAAAATTACAACTAAATTATAGAACAATCAACCTTGAGAACCATCTGAAGTCTAGCTGAACATAAGTTTTATATGTAAGGAAATAACGAAGAAGCCACATTGAGACTGGTAGGAGGGGCAGAGACGCAAAACGGGCCAGCCCCAAACCTCTGTGCGGTGACTGAGAATCAGGAGGGATTTCTCAGCCACGGAGTTTCCTCCTTGGAGGAGTGAGGGACCCCAGCCCCATACCGGCCTCCCCAGCCAGGAGTACTGGTGCCTGGGAAGAAGAGCCCCCACAACATCCGACTCTGAAAAGCAGAGGGAATTCCGACCTACCAGGCGGGAGGGAAGGCAGCAGGAAACCCAGCCATCCTCTTAAAGGGTCTGCACACATTCATCGCTCACAGGCACTTACCCTGGGCCCTGGCAGAGGGACGGTGATTTCAGGTGCGTTGGAGGCATGTGGGAGGGCAGACTGAGGTGTGTGGCTTCCAGGCCAGGGCTGGAGGACAGTCGGCATTTTAGCATTTTCGCTGTGTGAGGTCCTCCTCCCAAGCAGCCAGCAGGTGAGCACCATCTTTCTTGTGTTGACCCCGCCCCCATAGGTCAAATCTGAATCTGATTGGTCTGGTGAGCTCCGCTACTCAGCCCTGTTGACTCAGGTGGGACCCTGCCATCTCTCCTAGTGCCAGAGGCACTTTCTCACAAGCAGCCGGCCCCACCCTCATTGCACTCTTTCTTGGAAAACTATCAGAGTCCACATGTCCCAGGCAGGCGGCGACCGGCCTTGGTGTGCCCTGAGACTTTTGCTAAGTAATTCCAGGCTCAGCACTGGCACCAAACCAGAAATCTATATTAACTTGGTGACCACAACACTTCCCACTCTAATAACTCCCCGAGGCCCTGCCTCATCCACTTGTGTACCGCATGAGGCTTTATTACTGGCTACACTGTAAGGGAGCCAACAGGTGGCCTTGGAGTATCCTGGCTTTTTGCAGAGCTACCCCAGGCCCAGTACTGGTGGCAGACATCCTTGGTTTGCAACGTGGCCTCTCCCACATGCTTCCAGGGTTAGCACAGGAAGTGAACAACTGCAAATCACTTTGTAGCTTCTACCGGGTAGTCCCCAGCCAGTCACAGGCATTGGGTGACCTGGGCCTGCACCAGAGCCCCTCTCAAGAAGCCCCATAACCAACACACTTGGAGGTTGGCTTCAGACCACAGCAGAGCACCACCCAATTAGCCCCAAAAGCAGCACAACTAGGGCAGTCTTGACAGGCACCAGAGCCTGCTGGGGTGGATACCACTCAGTGGAATAAGCCCCCATACAGTAGCCTGTAGGCTGTGAATGTGGCCAAACCCCACAGCCAGTTAGCCAAAGGGTCAATCCCACTGATTGATGTGCCAATAGCAATAAAGGCTCAACTATAACAGAAGAGCACACACAACCCATGCAAGGGACACTCCTGGAGCACCCGGAGCAGGTGACCAGGGAGACTGTTCCAGGGCCCCACAGGGCATCAATTACATACGGCCACCTGGCCAAGATGGGGAGACATAACAGATCTCCCTAATACATAGAAACAAACACAGAGAGGCAGGCAAAATGAAGAAACAGAGACATATGTCCCAAATGAAAGAACAGGAGGAAACTCCAGAAAAAGAACTAAATGAAATGGTGGCAAGCAACCTACCAGAGACAGAGTTCAAAATAATGGTTATAAGAATGCTCAAGGAATTTAGTGAGAACTTCAACAAAGAGATAGCAAGCATAAAAAGGACATAGAAACCAGAAAACAAACAAACAAAAAACAGTAATAAGTGAAGAATACAATAACTGAAATGAAGAATACATGAGAAGGAATCACTAGCAAACTGGATAAAGCAGAGGATTGAATCAGCAATTTGGAAGACAAGGTAGAAGAAAAAACAAAACAAAACCAAAAAATAAAATCAGAACAGCAAAAAGAAAAGAATCCATAAAATGAGGATAGTTTAAGAGACATCTGGGACAACATCAAGTATCACAAAATTCACATCATAGGGGCTCCAGAAGGGGACAAGAGAAAACAAGGGATTCAGAACCTATTTGAAGAAATAATGACTGAAAACTTTCCTAACCTGGTGAAGGAAATAGACATAAGTCCAGGAAGTGCAGAGTTCCAAACAAGATGAACCCAAATAGTCCCACATCTAGACACATTATAATTAAAATGGCAAAGGTTAAAGACAAAAAGAATCCTGAAAGCAGCAAGAGAAAGGCGACTAGTAATTTATAAAGGACCTCCCATAAGGTTGTCAGCTGATTCTTCAACAGGAACTATGCAGGCCAGAAGCGAGTGGCACAGAACATTCAATGTGGTGAAAAGCAAGGACCTACAACCAAGATTCTTCTATGCAACAAGACTATCATTTAAATTCAAAGGACAGATAAAGAGCCTCACAGACAAAAACAAAACAAAACAAAACAAAACAAAAAACAAAAACAAACAAACAAAACTAAAGCAGCTCATCACCACCAAACCAGTTTTACAAAGAAGGTTAGAGGGACTTCCTTAAGATGGGGGAAAAAAAAGGTCAAAATTATGAATAATAAAATGGCAATAGCTACATATCTATCAATAATTATTTTCAATGTAAATGGATTAAATGCTCCAATCAAATGACATAGCGTGATTGAATGGATAAGAAGACAAAAACCTTACATACTCTGCCTACAAGAGACTCACTTCAGATTGAAAGACACACACAGAAGGAAAATAAAGGGATGGAAAAAGATATTTCGTGAAAATGTAAATGAGAAAAACAAAAAAAGCTGGGGTAGCCATACTTTAATACCAGACAAAATAGGCTTTAAAACAAAGGCTATACCAAGAGACAAAAGAGGAACCAGTAATCCCACTTCTGGGTATTTATTTAAAGAAAACCAAAACACTATGTCGATAGGACATGTGCATCCATATGTTCATTGCAGCATTGTTTAGAACGGCCAAGATGTGGAGGTGGCCTAGGAGTCTGTTGATGGATGAATGGATAAAGAGGAGGTGGTACATCTATAAAATGAAATATTGCTCGGCCATGGAGGGAATGGGTTGTTGCCATCTGTGACGGCACAGATGGACCCGGAGGGTATTTTGTTGGAGTATGTCAGACAGCGAAAGACAGGTGCAATGTGATTTCGTTTATATGTGGAATCCAAAGAACAAAATGAACAAACAAAACAGAAACAAACTCATAGATATAGAAAACATTTCGATGGTTGCCAGATGGGAGGTGTTTGGGGTATCGGTGAAAAAAGAAGAAGGGATTAAAAAGTACAAATTGGTTGTTACAAAGTAGTCATGTGGATGTAGGGTATAGCATAGGAATATACTCAATAATATTGTAATAACTATGTATGGTATCAGATGGGTACTAGATTTATCGGGGTGAAAGATTGGAGGAGGCTTGGGGGACACAGTCAAAAAGGTGAAAGCACTGAGAAGTACAAATTGGAAGTTACAAAATAGTCATGGGGATGTTAAGTAAAGCATAGGGAATATAGTCAATGATATGGTAATAACTATGTATAGTGCCAGGTGGGTACTAGACTGTCAGGGGGATCACTTCTTAAATTATATAAATGTCTAATCACTATGTTATACACCTGATTTTAATTCTTTTGGATAAAGACCCAGAAGTGGGATTGCTGGATCATATAGTAATTCCATTTTTAAATTTTTGAGGAACTTCTATATTGTTTTCCATGGTGGCCGCAACATTTTGCATTCCCTCTAACAGTGTCTGAGGGTTCCAATTTCTCCACATTGTCGCCAACAGTTCCTGTCTTTTTCTTTTTTTTTTTTGATACGGGCCATCTTAATAGGTGTGAGGTGATATCTTATGGTTTTGATTTGCAAAACTAATCTGATGATTAGTAATGTTGAATATTTTTTCATATACAGTCATATCTTGTTTCATTGTGCTTCTTTTTATTGCACTTCACAGATTTTTTTTTCTTTCACAAATTGAAGTCAGAAACCCTCCATTAGCAAAAAGATTATGACTCACTTTACTGTGATATCTGCTCTATTGTGGGGGTCTGGAACCAAACCAACAATATCTGCGAGGTATACCTGTACCTGTTGGCTATTTGTATATCTTCTTTGGAGAAATGTCCATTCAAGTTCTTAGACCATTTTACACATCAGGTTATTGGTTATTAGTCAGGTTATTAGTCATAGGAACTCCTGGAAATTAACCCCTTATCAGATATAGGGTTTGCAAATATTTTCTCCCATTCCATAGTTTGCCTTTTCACTCTGTTTCCTATGCTGTGTGGTAGCTTTTTAGTTTGGTGAAGTCTGACTTGTCTGTATTTGCAGATTTATATTCTTGAAAGGATACTTTGAGTAGCATGTAGAGAACAAATTGTGGGGGAGGAGGCAAGAGGAGAAGTGGGAGATAAGATGCCATGGCTATTGTAAAACTGTGGAGAAGGATGAAGGAGGCTTGGACTAGGATTGCAAAGGTGGGGATGGAAAACAGCAGGTAGATTCTGACTGGCTTCTGGAGTAGAAGTGGAAGAATCTGTTGATACAGATAGTGGATGAAAGAGGGAACATGGAAAATCTTTAGGTTTGGGGGTTGAGCATCTGGGTGAATATTTATAATGTGTCCTGTGATGGGGAAGATTAAAGGAGAAACAAGTTTGGGAGGTGGGTGGTCAACAAACAGTTGCTTATTGTCTTTTACCCCACATGAGAAATCTAGATATTACTCACATAATTCTGGTGACTATTTCCTTAGGTTAGTACTGAGGACCGGGGTTCTCAAATATTCTTTGCAACATTTGAGGACTAAAGAACCTCCTTGATCATCATCTCTTGTTCTATTGTAAGGCCACAGGCATGTGCAGTATCATTATGCTGGGTCCTGTACTTTATGCAATGACATTACCTGCTTCATGGAATACCACTAGTATAATTCAACAATCTATTCTATCACTAGCCATCAGGGTATGAGAAAAATCATCCACTTTCCAAGTGTTAGAATTGAATGATTACAGTGGAGTTATTCAGGATTATTTCTTGACCCAGAGCAACAATAAAATGGTCTTGTTTCCAAGTTTTTTTTTAAAAAAGAAGAATATAAATCAAGAACTAAGGACTTTTCTGAATTTAAAATTAAATTGTACTAATTTTTTCAGATAGCACTATGTAGGTGGAAAGAAGTTTAAAATTAAATGTATTACCAAAACATCCCTTCCAACATTCATTTGACAACATAGTTTAATAGGTGACCATATACTTTGTCATCCAAGCCAGTATACTTTTGAGAGTGAAAGGAGGTACTGATAATTACAGGTAAACACTGGAACTGTCCAGGCATTTGGAGACCTGTGGTCTCTCATTTTATAAAGCATGGTATCTTAAGAATAAAAGTCCAGAACTAAGTATCTGGTCTCATTTAGCTAAATTGGGTGAAGAATAAAATGAAAGGAAAAGCAAGAATTCTGCATCTACTTACTGTTCTTTCTCTTCTTTTTCTTCTTTTAATTTGGTTGACTTAAATACATAATAACTGACTAAATTTTAAAATTCAGTTTGTTTATATACCTGTGAATTAGATTTGTGTTACAAATCCAGATAACAATTCTCATTTCATTATGTCAACCTAGGTCATATATGAGTGTTTTAAAAGTACAAAAAGGATGCTACAGACTTATATCATCTACACATTAAAAGAAAAATTAAACTGATTTCAAAAACCAAAATAATAAAATTACAAAGATTAAAAAAATAAATTCCAACACCTATTACATTTAATACATAAAACACCTATATTAATAGGATTGTTAAATGTGTAAATACAAAGGAAATATTGTTTACATATAGAATCAGACTATCATGTCTAAGCTAAATCAATCTGAATACCAAATCTTCAGTAACCAAAGGGAAATGGTTCCCCAATGTAAATATATACTTGGGGATGTTTATTTTCTCATTTCAGTTTCATTTTCAAAATATGCTGTATTTTCTCTGTAACCCATTTTTCATCTGCCCAATTACTAGCAATCTTTTTTCTACTATCAAAAATGATCATTTGTTTCTTTATTGTAGTAGATAAAACATCCTTTCATTGTTTCAGCTCACAAGCTGTGCAGATCCTACCCACTGTTCTTGCCTCCAGCACTTCACATTATTGGTGTATTATTTCATGCATGCCCTACTCTTTTATCAATTGCTTTTGAAGTAATGTTAATAGACTAGAAAATTGAGACATTTATGAAGTATAGGCAGTGTTTATGAAAAAATCCATAAAATATGACACAGGCAAGACAAGATAAAAGCAGCATTTTAATAGATTATGGCAAAGAGATCCTGTCAGAGTTGACAACTGACTCCTTCGAGATCACTAATTTTTATGGGATTAATTCTGTGGTATAAAAAATGAAGTTAAATGTCCTAATTAATCTGTAAATAGCACACCCACAATTAAACCTTGTGGCCCCTTCTTGGGTTGAGGCTGCAATGATTTTTGAAAAGTAATTATCTCATACTCATAATGAAGAAGGTTTTTCTTTTTTCATTTTCTTTCCTTTGTGGCATTTCAGCTAAAATTCTACCTGGATTTGAACATGAATAACAGTGTTCTGATAGGCAAATCAGTTCACTGCTTGGTATGGAGCTATATCCATCAGACTTGTGAGCTATATACTTATGAATGGTTTATATATGAATAAAATTTGCAGAAATGGTACAGGCATGGGGTGGGGGAGGAAAATCTGGAGTTTCTCCACATTCGAGCAACTACTCTTTGTCCCACAATTTAAGTGCCCAGAGGTATATATTCCCTTCTCTCATGGAGGTGATAACATGGCAAGGCCCTGTCTCATTGGAGTTAGTACATTATATAGGAGTCAGAAAAGAAGCTACTGCCTGGCTTTTCCTGATGCTGTGGCAGGGTGCTCGAGAAACGTTGGTTCCATTTCCCTTCCTTCTTTCCACCTTTAATATTTGAGTTTAATAAGACTTCCTGTACAGAGTAGAGAGCCCAGAAATAAATCCATGCCTATATGGTCATTTAATCTACAACAATGGAAGCAAGAATTTATGGTGGGGTAAAGACAGTCTATTCAATAAATGGTGCTGGGAAACCTGGACAGACACATGCAAAAAAATGAAGCTGGACCACCTCCTTACACCATATACAAAAATAAATTCAAAATGGCTTAAAGACTTAAATGTAAGACCTGAAACCGTAAGATTCCTAGAAGAAAATATAGGAAGAAACTTTACAGACGTTACCCGGAGTAAGATTTTTACTGATATATCCCCTCGGGCAAGGGAAGTAAGAGAAAAAATAAACATGTGGGATTATATCAAACTAAAAATTTTTTTCACAGTAAAAGAAACCATCAATAAAACAAAAAGGGATCCTACTGAATGGGAAAAGATATTTGCCAATGATATATCCGATAAGGGGTTAATATCACAAATTTATAAAAAACTCACTCAACTCCACTCCAAAAAAACAAACAACCCAATTAAAAAATGGGCAGAGGACATGAAGAGACATTTTTCTAAAAAGGACATACAGATCGCAAACAGACGTGAAAAAATGCTCAACCTCACTAACCATCAGAGAAATGCAAATAAAAGCCACAATGAGATACCAGCTCACCCAGGTCAAAATGGCTATCATCAATAAATCAACAAACAACAAGTGTTGGCACGGATGTGGAGAAAAGGGACCCCTTGTGCACTGTTGGTGGGATTGCAAAGTGGTGCAGCCATTATGGAAAACAGTATGGTGGTATCTCAAAAATCTGAAAATGGAATTACCTTGTGATCCAGCAATTCCACTCCTAGGTGTCTATCCGGAGAAATCCAAAACTCTAATTCAAAAAAATTTATGCACCCCTATGTTTATTGCAGCACTATACACAATAGCCAAGACATGGAAACAACTGAAATGCCCATCAGTAGACGACTGAATTAGAAACTGTGGTACATTTATACAATGGAGTATTATGCAGCCATAAAGAAGAAAGAAATCTTACCATTCGCAACTACATGGATGGACCTAGAGAACATTATGTGAAGTGAAATAAGTCAGACAGAGAAAGACAAATACCATATGATCTCACTTATATGTGGAATTAAAGAAAAGAATAAATGAATGAACTAATCAGAAACAGTTTCAGAGACATAGAGGAAAAACTGAGGGTTGCTAGATGGGGGAGCGGGGATAAGGGGAAAGGTGAGGGGATTAGAAAGCACAATCAGTAACCACAAAATTGCCACGGGATCACAAAAGTTAATTTGGGGAATGTAATCAATAATGTTGTAAAGATTTTGTAGGGTATCCGATGGACACTTGTCTCATTAGGGAGACCACCTCAGGGAAGATGTAAATGCCTGATCACTGCACTATACACCTGAAGCTGAAGCTGAACAATAATGAATGTCAACTACAAGTTTAAATAATAGATATATATGTATGTATATAGTTACAAGAAGCAGAATACAGCATTAGGAATAGAGACAGTGGAAATGTCACGGCTATGTGCGATGTCAGAGGGATAGCGGATGTGGGGAGGGGGTTTTATATCCCTCACAGTGTGAGGGATATAAATGATAAATGTCTAACTATTACATTGTTTTGTGCACTGGAAACTAATAAAAAATACTTCCTGTAAATGTATGATGTTATTATCTATATGTGGTCAGATGGAAATAATACAATTTATTAAATATAAAATATTTAAAAATATTTTTGTGAGAGTTAATGTTAATAATGCTTACTAGCCTTGATGATTCACATTCATTATTTTATTTCATCCAGACAACAGCTCAAAAGACAATACTCCTGCTACCACTTGCCTAAAAATAAGGAAACTGAGACTTAGACAGTTAGGTTAAAGAAATTACCCTAACCATATCTATATTATTATATGGTAATAAAACAGATTCTTGAAGATAGATCTCCTGACTTGAAATACTATGTTTTCATTACAAGTATACTGTGAGGTTATACCTTTTCAGTCAGAAATAACCTGTTGATATAGTAAAATATTCTATCTGTTTTGGAGAAAATTATGCAAATCAGTGAGCTCTTAAGTTAAAAAAAGGGGGGGTTAATGACTACTTTTCATTTGGATATTTACTTTTTGGAGGAATGAAAATATAGTTGTCCTTTTTTTTAAATTAAAGTTTATTGGGGTGACAATGGTTAGCAAAATTTCATAGGTTTCAGGTGTACAATTCTGTAATATATCATCTATATATCACATTGTGTGTTCACCACCCAGAGTCAGTTCTCCTTCCATCATCATTTAGTCGTCTTTTTTTAAGGAGTCCCATAAGAAAGTAGGCTTTTTCATGAGATAGTAGGATTATAAAAGTTAATAATTTTTTTTTTCATTTATA
Organism: Rhinolophus sinicus; assembly: GCF_036562045.2. Lineage (NCBI taxonomy): Eukaryota > Metazoa > Chordata > Mammalia > Chiroptera > Rhinolophidae > Rhinolophus > Rhinolophus sinicus. Next base: position 68,945,743 of record NC_133753.1, on the reverse strand, counting down.
CTCTATGGCCCTGGCAGTAGGTAAGCTGTGGTTATATTATGGAAGATAATACTGCAAGAAAATGATAGACTACTACCATTATTTAAGAGAAGATCTTTTAAACTGCCATTGGTTAGCAAAGTAGTATCAATATTAAGAAAGCAGACAGTGACATTCTCAAAATAGAACAATGTTGTTTTTTCATTGTTCACAGTCATATAATAAATGGTTTGAATATTTTGGAAGAACCGATCAGTTGATATGGTTAACATGATTAAATGACTTATTTATTTGATGCCTAGCTGATGGAATGTATTGTGCACTGGGGGAGCTCACAGGCTAGCCCAAAGT